>NC_141338.1:3460804-4195804 GCF_037954235.1 Aulostomus chinensis
AAGAACAGAAATAGCGTGAAGGTCTTTACTACACGGTGCATCTCAGAGCAGTTGAAGATATAACTTGCCTCCAGCGACAGATTTAGATAAATAAGCAGAGTTCCAAGAAACGCGGCTGTGATGGACGGTTGACGCGGAGCTCAGTGACCGGAGCAACAAACACACTCGTCTGTGCCGTCCTCCGCCACACGGACAAACACGCACTAGGAACTGGAATGAGGGAGCAGGATCTGAGACAGTAACAATCGCATGATGCAGATGTGCCCCGGATGTGAAGCCAATGCAAACCACAGAAGAGTTCCAAAACAAAAAAAAAAGATATTAAAAATAAAAACAAAAAAACGCTAATTTATGGCATTTTGTAGGAGGATGCACAGAAATATTGGCGCACTGACTACACCGGCAAATACATTTCTCATTGTTTTCAATCAGTATCTGCCCGATAAGCAAACTACAAGTCTCTTCTTCTACTTCTTCAAAAACATACGACATGAAATTGTTTCAACATTATCAGCACTGACAAAAATCGAGTGAAATCCGTTCAGAGTATCGCATACCAGTAATATCCATAACCAGTAATATCCATAACCAGTAATATCCATAACCAGTCATATCCATAACCAGTCATATCCATAACCAGTAACATCCATAACCAGTAACATCCATAACCAGTCATATCCATAACCAGTAATATCCATAACCGGTAACATCCATAACCAGTAACATCCATAACCAGTAATATCATAACCAGTCATATCCATAACCAGTAACATCCATAACCAGTAATATCATAACCAGTCATATCCATAACCAGTAACATCCATAACCAGTAATATCATAACCAGTCATATCCATAACCAGTAACATCCATAACCAGTAATATCATAACCAGTCATATCCATAACCAGTAACATCCATAACCAGTCATATCCATAACCAGTAACATCCATAACCAGTAACATCCATAACCAGTAACATCCATAACCAGTAATATCCATAACCAGTAACATCCATAACCAGTAACATCCATAACCGGTAACATCCATAACCAGTAATATCATAACCAGTCATATCCTACTCTGACCAGCTTCAGCTTCCGTGTACTGTTTGCATTTCAAAATTAATTCAAGGTTTACCGATACTGAGCTGAACCCCACCAACCTTGTCAAGATGCTGCTGAGCTTCACACAACAGTGTTTCTACCAGGGGAATATCTGATCCACTCAATTCAACTTGATTAAAGCAACAGGAACTCAATAATGTGGCTGCTAACTGCATTTTGATGAAATCCCCACACTGTGACTGAGCCCTCTGATGACATCTAGACATTTTGCTCTTATATAAATTCACATTTGGATGTGTAACTTGAGCGTGAACATAGACGCAACCACCGGGAACAACAGCTCCTCCTTTGTTTCAGAAAGAAAAAAGCAGAAGCCAGACGACCAGGTTTACATGGGCTGCACATTAGAAAAAAAAACAAAAAATCCTTTCCACTCCACATCGTTGCTCTAAATCGTTACAGAGCCTGACTGTCAACTCCTCCGAGTCCCAGAACGAGGAAACGTAAGAAGGTGAGAAGCCAGAGAAGTTCGTTCTGCTCTGTCGTGGAGTGTAACAACTCCTAATTTCACTGGAATGAGGAGGAGATCTGCTTGTTGGAGGCACTATGAATGGATGCCTTTCATAGCTGTCATGCAGAAACTAAAGCGCTGCATTATACGGTACAGACAGCCGAACCTTGTGCGAGCAGCGTTTGGAGCGACATCAGGAAACGATACTGCAGACACAGAACGGTTTGTCTGCTCGTGTCCTCCCCTGTTCTCCTTCACACCACTTTGATCGCAGCGCAGTAGAGATTACCGTTCACAAATGCAGTCCTGCAGCCAGCACCGAATTCAGTGTTCACATGGGCGAGGTTGAATAAGCGTCGGTAGTTTTCTCCAAGCCTCCTATCTGATGCGGACAAGTCAACAACATGTGAGTGGCACAGATCAAAATAACCGCCCACGAACGGCTTCATCGAGGTTACAGTCGTCATTACAAAATGACAATCACGCATTTACCTCGATAAACAAACAGGTGGCCTCATTTGTTTAAGAAATCACAACTTTTCCATTCCGCTGTGAAGTTTTCACTTCACTAGCTGATGCTGTCTTTCGCCAGGTAGACACCCGGAACTCCTCCCTCCCACTCCACACCTGCGCACCCCAGCAGGGGGTCTGTCAGCAAGCTCACCTGGCAGATCTCGACCTTCACACGTCACTGGCAGGTTCGTGAAGAGCGTTGGTTTCGTTAGCCGCATCACTGTAAAACACAGCCACACCGATTAGTGACAAGACAGTGGAGGACCACAACTGACGAGATCGATGACGTGGGTTTACTCTGATGGCACTGCTGTGAGGGGGTAAATGACAGCGCTTGATGTTGTGTACCAGCAAAGTTGAGGTTTCCTGGAGGAATCATGTCCATAACTTGAAAATACAAATGTATTTAAATGCATGCATATTTAAAAAAAGAAAAAAAAGAAAGAAAGAAAGTCTCAGTAAATGTGTGCATTAAATGGCTGTCAATGCACGTACACGGAGGGAGAGACACACTTCCAGACAGACAACAAACAATGGCAGACACACACGTTGACGTCAAATTATTGAGTGCACAATTCACTTCAGCTCGTTTCTTGGCTAAATGGCCCACATCGTAACATCGGCAGCTGATTATCCTAACGACACAGTTACAGCCGGGATAGAGGCTCATTAGTGGACGGCGCCTTTGAGCTGATAACGACATGAAACACGCCTCATTCCACCCGTACAATAACAGCCTCAGTCTGGCTAGCGCTGCTAGCAGCTAACAGCAACAACATGACGACGAGAGACGAGACTAGCCGAAGTAGCTAAAAGCACTTTTGTACATGCATCTGTAATGACAGTAAATTACCCTTTAACGCCAGCAAGTGTTCTTGCTTCGTCTGATTTACATCCATTTTGACGGGAAAGTGTGTTTTATCGTGGTTAGCTACGATGCAGGCGGGTTGTTGTTGTGACAGGGAGGCAAGCGGGTGAACTCCGACCTCCCGGATGTAAATGATGATGACGTAGTGCTGCACGTAAACACTTTTTATATTTATTTTTTTATGATAAAATAAAACATAGAAATTAAATACAAATATACATATAAATGATCTGCTTAGACAGAGGGGGAAAAAAGTGACTTAAAGGTTTTTCATACACGCTCAGCCTCAATAGCGAGTTCTTGCTTCGCTACACTGACCTCTAGCGGTCTTGGTAAATATTACAACGAGTTTTCGCTTTAAAAACCGGATGCTGCTTCTTCACGTGGTTTATAATTGTGGTTATGTTTATAAACACTCTCTATAAATGCTGGTCGAAAAAACCCGGGTGTTTAGAACATTATACCGCATTATAATGTATCGTTAACCATTTATCAAATGTTCATAACGTGTAACCCTTGCAAATGTAAAATACACCAGTAATTCATCAAACTTTGGTTTTATCAGCAAGAGTCTCCGTATATAATGATGATGGAAACTCATACACACAATTTTCTGCATGTAGAATTACTTTAATATCATAAACAACATACATGCATATGAAATGAGAGGAAGGGGACACGGTGTTTATCAAAAAAATCGCTTTAAGCCTTGACATTTCCTTCAGCGATGGATGACATTTGGTGCATCTGTGGGCACGAGCAGCCGAGCTTGATGTCAGCTTATCTGATAATGTTCTTCTTGTTTTCTTGACCCATAACCAGATAATTGGTGCGGTGACCTATAACATGAAAAAAAAAATGCAATTCTTCTGATGCGCAGCTGATACGCTACGGGTGTCACAATGAACATGAACAGCTGAGACTGGTAGAGGGAGACAGAGAGAGAGGAGATGAATCCATCAGTTTACTAGTTGGACGTCTTCATGCGGTACAAATGTGCCAACACATCACGTGGTACGACACAGGAAGTCATCGCTCCAAATTCAAATCAGACGACAGGAAAACATGGTCATGTGTGAAATCCCTGAATTATGATTGGCTTTGATTGTGAAGCTGCTTACTCCCGGCCGGTGCGCCGAAGCTGAGGGCGTCCTGTGTTTTCATGATCTGTCTTCACTGGGGAGAAGCTGTAAGAAATAAAATAAATCCAAATTACATTATTGCTTTATTTAGTTTAAATACAGGTAGATAATTACCATGAAAGAAAATGTCAGGTTTGAATGGAGAGAAACATCAGCAGACAGTCACTGGACCGCGTGACCACGTGGAGTGAGGACCCCAGCCATGTGACCGTCATGCGGTGACTTGTTGCGACTCACACAAACACCTTCTTGGTCCGTCTCCGGCTGCTGCCACTGCTTCCTGGACAGAATCCCAAAGACGACCAATCCGAATGTGAGGATGAGAACCCCCAGACAATTTGCTAACTTAGCCTCCGCAGGCAGGGAGCTGTAAGGTTCACCAGCGCCGCCATTGCTACAATATACAGGGGGAAAAAAACACTCATGTTTCTTTGCATTCTGATCACGTGTTTGTGATGTAACAACACCTAGGGTGACTCCGCTGTTGATTCGGACACCTACAGTGAAAGAAGCAGCTCCTCATTGATGCCGCTGACGCAGGAGGTCACGCTGAGGATGAGGACGACGTTCCCTATCCAGGCGTGGGCAGGTTTCAGGGCGCTGCGGAGCCACAGAGGAGAACACGGCAACAAGAAGCCAGCGAAGCCCAGGAGCCACTGTCCACCAGCGGGAGAAGCGACAAGACAGAATCAGTTAGACAGCAAAGACAGATCCCTGTTGAGAGGGAATGAAAGGAGATGCTGGTCATGGATCGCCAGCTCGTTCTATCATAGACCGAAATCATGGCCACGAGATCTAACTTATTCCCACAAGTTAATTATTTCCCGACCACGATTTAAACACAGCATGGGAACAAATTATATCTTATCACCAAAGAAAAGTTCAACGGTGTGAACAACTTATGATGTTGTGGCCACAAGTTATGTCACATGGCCGCCGAAGAAGAAACTAGAGGGAACAAGTTACATCTGAAGTCCACAATTCTGTTTTATTTGTCTCTTTCTAGCTTCACCATCCTACTGAACGCGTCTTTTCGGTTCATCCTTTTTTTTTTCTTTTTTTTTTGGTTTATACTTGAACAAAAGAGGCTTTTCATCTCCATAACAACCGCGCCAGCGTCCGTCAATCGTACCTGAAGCGCGAAGACTACGACGGTGCTCAAGCCCACCCAGCTGTGCAGAGAGTACAGGTCTGCGAAGCTGAAGCGTCTGTGGAAGTCAAACACAGCATGCAGGCCCAGGACGGCCAGCAGCAGAGCCACGAGCATCAGGCCACCGTGCACTAACTTCCAGGTGTGTTTCCTCTGCCTCCAGGTGAGAGGGATCCGATACACAACTGCAGCTGCAAAACACAACAGAACACACACACACACACACACACACACACACACACACACACACAGCCGGGAAACAGTCTGAGTCTCTTGTAAATAATCAGGTTTCTACTAATTTTCTGAACTCAGAATGAGACTTGGATCAAATTATTCCAATTATTCTGGCTTAAAAGAAATAATCTTCAGTCAAAGCTCATCGGTTTCACCAAGCGATAAACACAGTCACGCATGGAATCTTTCCAGGTTGAGTTCAACTTGGACATAAACAAGGGCTGCAACTAATTCTAATCACTGATTAATCTGTTGCTTCGTTAATCGATTGGTTCTTTGCTTCTTGGAATGTGACATCAGGGTGAAAAGATTAACAACTGCTTCCTGAAGCCTAAAGTGACGCGCTTGCACGCTCCGACCAACGTTCCCCCGCCATGAGAGTCCAAAGAAAACCTAAATATTCACACTTGAGGTGCTGGAATCATCGATTCAGACATTTTCTATCTCAAAACAGTAGCTGGCAACTGATCAACAATTTGTGCCCTGAGCCCCGCCCTCTTTTTTCATCCTCCAATCACAATCCTCCTGTGAACGGCTTTGCACCCTTGCTTTGACATGTCCTGTAGGGATAAAGTTGTTATTTGAACTATTCCAAATGTGTTCCAATGGGACAGTTTTGATTGACGGATTATAAAAGGGGCGGGGCTTGAGACAGGACGTCATGATTGTGAACCCTTTTGGCCCCAATCCACGACGTTCTTCTCAGCTCGACGAAGTAGTCATGCATCGGTAACTGCAGTAAATGCGGTCTGTGATACTCCACAGTACCACCGTGTGAAACCTCACCGTGGCCGTACAGAACCACCAGCCCCGACACCATGAGAACGGGATGCCAGTTGAACTGCAGGGGGGAACCGTCCCAGGCGAAGCCGCCACGCCACTGAGAACTCCAGCAGCTCACCAGCAGAACCGAGAGCAGGCCAAGACACAGGCACAGTGCGTAGGTGACATAGAACCCTGGCGCTCCCATGATGTCTGAGCGCGCAGCAGAAAAATATGAGCATGCAGGAAATTAAAAACAACAACAACAACAACAACAACCCCGGAACTTAACTGTTGGTAACATTTATCTGTTCAGCTCCACCTTTCGAGTCTCAGTTCATACTCACAGGCGAGGCGCTTCCTTCCACCACGAGAATCCTCTCTTGGATGGTCCTAAACTGTCACCACAGGAGCAGCACTTCCTGTTGGGCTGCTCTTTTATCTCACAGCAGTTCCTCAACAGATGAACGTCCACCGAGAGTCCTTCCCGATGGTCGATGTGAGTCCTGGGAGGGGGGTGGGACCAGGGACACGCTCATGACGTTCACGCCACAACGCCGCGTTAGTCACAGTGGTTTGCAAAGAAAAAAAACAAAACAAAAACAGGTTATAAAATGTGGATTTTCAGTGTCATAAGATGTCTCTTTTCATTTGGTCGTGTCTGAAGAAGATGGGTATAACGGTGACGCAAGGTTCCTGTGGAATACTCCAAACGAGGAAGTATCAAGTACATCTGCGGACCTCATTAAAGTACACAAGACTGCCAGTGTACCAGCAATTACATCTAGTTTTGCTTTTATATTTTGTCAAAGGCTCATTGTCCCCCAGCTTGAGCTCGTCTGGTAACTCCTACGTGATAGAAATCGGTCGATCAAACAAAAACAATAGAAATGACTCAGCAGATGCGCTCCACGCCCCACACGGGCCGGCCCGTAGAACCTCCCGATCTGGAGCAAAGACCAAATGCTCGAGGTGCTAAATTGCATGCGTTTGTTTTGCTCAGTGCGTTCATGAACTTGGCCGAACCATGACGGATATCATGTGAAGAGCTCTTGTCTTCAAAACAAGCATGACACAGACCCCCCCCCCCCCACACACACACACACACACACACACCATGTCATCTTGTTTTGTGTGAATAAAGCCTCCACACAGTCCAGCGCTGCTCCTCTGGTTCTGGTCTGGACCAGATGATCACAACAGGTCAGTCACACAATCAGATGTGTAACCTCTAACCAGGAATGTGAGGGCGGGACTGCCATTCATCCATCCATCCATTTTCTGCTGCTTATCCTGTTAAGGGTGGCGGGGGGGTGGAGCCTATCCCAGCAGCCTTCGGGTGAGAGGCGGGGTTCACCCTGGACGGGTCACCAGTCCATGGCCGGGCCAACACATAGAGACAGACCACCATTGGCTCTCCCAGCCTACGGTCAATTTAGAGTCTGGATTAACCTGGTCCCTCTTGATGTCTTTGGACTGTGGGAGGAAGCTGGAGTACCAGAGAGAACCCACGAGGTGGTCAGCAAGTCCTGTAGACCTGCTCATCGATGAGATGTGCACTGATCACCGATCACCATCATCGATCACCATCAGGGATCAATGTCAGGGTGATTACAGCCTCGTAATTCAATCCAAGCACGTTATCGGATCGTCTTCATCTTCCCCACGGATGCACATCCTCGGGCGCTTCCTGGGTCACAGGTCAGCGCTGCAGGCTCATGGGAGAAGTTTTCCCCGAAAGACTTTTGCCAGGTAGCCTTTGTGGTTAACATGAAAGATTTTAACTCAAACCATGATGTTTTTGGAGTTTTGTTTTGTTTTGTGTTTGCCATCATCTGACCAAACAGACTGGAACAACAAAACCGAATAAAAACCAACACCCTCAAAGCGATAGTACATCATATTTTCATATCCACGTAGAGATAAGAGATTAAAAAAATGATGGCTGCTGGGTTTATTTTTCCCTCCAGCTCTTATTCTCAGCACAATGGCAGCTGCCTTTGACCTGTGTCCCTCGGGGGACGGGGTCAGACATTATTCTAGCCTGAGCGTTCACAGTAAGCAGCTTCTCAGTGGCCGGATGACTCCCGCAGGAAGGGACGTCCATGGGACCCAAACTGCCGCCTTGTTCCTCCAGTCCTCGATGCCGCACACTTCAGTGAGCTCCGGTATTGAATCAATTTCACCGAGCTGCTTCCTGCCGTGTGTGTTAATTACAGCGCACTGTGTGAGGACGCCATGTTTTGCAAAGCTATCATCCTCCAAATTAAAAGCACGAAGGGGATCGTTGCATAGGTAATGAGGAGCTAGTTTAGACTCCTTCATATTTCACACTGCTGGTTCTAAGAATATCTGGCAGCGTCTGAATGTTTACGGGGGAGCGGAGCAACTTCCAGCAGTTGTTTGTTTTTGTTTGTTTTTGAAAATTCCATTCGAGAAACTTTACTGTGCAAACTTCTCCATGTCCATTTCTCAGTACCATGAATGTTCACATGCTCTTATACCACCGGCATGCTAACATGCTAAAGCTGCTTATTATCATGGTTTAGAGCAGGGATCATCCCCTGGTGGTACATGGGAATTTTTTTTAGAATATTAATTTTTAGCCTGTTCTTTCTTCAGTCCTGCTTCTTGGGAATCACCAGCTCATGTTTCTTTCTCAATTCTAAATCCAATTTATTAAAAAGCATGCAGCTCAGTGTGATTTTAATGATGTCTGACAAAGATTTGCTCGGAACAAATTTAGCGATTATTTGATTTGTTACATTTTGGGTTTTTGTCCTCTCACACAACTGTTATATTTAACCTCATCAAGCTGATATTTTTCTTTTCTAACAGAGCTGTTTTGTATCATTCTGGGACAAACAAAAATACTTTCAAGGATGATTATAAAAAGTTTGTGAACCACTGCTTTTGAGCCTTTTCCCCGCTAGCATTTTCGACTTAGCATTGCTAAATTGGCGCAGCAGGCTAACAAAGCAGCCTCCAATAATGTAGCCAACAAAAGTCATTATATAAAATCTACAAATATCATAGAAACCAGTAATATTTGTTCTTTTGGGGGGCTTCGTGGTCCAGGTGTGGCTCTTGGGTGATGAGATGGTTACTGGTTTGATTCTCGCTAACCATGTCATGTCAGCGTCGTAGTTAGCATCTCCTGTAGCCCCTCTGCCAACACTGCATGAACATGCGTGAAAGGGTGAATTTGTTTGGAAAGAGCTTTGACAGGCTGGTGGACGAGAAAACCATCGGAGCCCTGAAGCGGCGCCGTCAGGCACAGCACATGCGCGATGACTAATTCACTGTTTTCAGTGACTCACGTATTTCTATTTGTTTTGTTTTGTTTTTGTTTGTATTTTTGACAGATTTTATTTCATTCTCTTCATTTTGTCCGCAAAGATGACAAAAAGAAATCAGACGTGACGATGGTAGCGATGTCATTAGCGGAGCCACTAAGGTTTGTGGTGGGGCCGCGCCGCCGTGACCGTCATAAAACCAGGCAGATCTCATGATTCTTGCTCTGCGAGAAGGCGATTCCAACATTGCACAACTGCTCCGGGCCCAATTTGTCAAGCTTTCTTACAGGCTTAATCTCAGAGCTGGGCACCTGCCACCATTGTTCAGCTGCAGAAAACGCCGATACAGTTTCGCTACAACCGCGGTGATTTCCTGCTCGCTTAAAGAGGGTGAAATGAGATCAGTAATGGACACATGAAAATATGTTAGGAACAGTTAGCAGAACCCCATGAGTAAAAAAAAAAGAAAAGAAGAAGTAGTAGGAGGGAAAAAAAGAGCAACAGTGGACGTTGAAGTTCTCATGGATGCAACGAAAGCTTTAGTTAAACACGACGTTTTGCAAGCTTCCACTTTGCACTCTGGCCACTCTTCACGTTGGGCTGTAGATACATCACAATTAGTGACACACGGGGATGCGGCAAGTGTGATGAAGAAAAATGAACACTTCAAATGGGATGAGGAGTGGAGGGGGGGGGGGAGCATTTTTTTCCTCCAAAAGCTGCATGTAAAGTGGATGATGATGAATTTCATGCTAAGAGTCAAATGTTGGCATCCAGACACAGCGGAGAGTCCTTAAAAGAGCTCCCCAACTTTTAGGGAGTTTTTTTGTCCTCCCTTCTCACAGCCAGATAGACGGATAGATTACCCTCCCCTCCTCTGAGACTGACTGACCGCTAGTTAGCTTAGCACAGTGAGTGGAGGCGGATTGGAAATGTTAGCATACTTCAGTCAAAAGTCATCAAACTCATTTGTTTTCCAAAATGCTTGGATTAAGGGTTGTGTATCACATGATTTTTTTTTTTATTGTGATACATGGTCAGAACGACTTCCCTGAGTGGAGGCGGTGATGTGACGTCATAACTTTAAAAGCTCCCTGGTAACTTCTTTATATATATATATATATATATATATATATGTTTTGTTTTGTTTTTTTGTCAACAAAACAAAACAAAACGTTTGTTGATGACTTGGCAGCTGCTTCTTATCATGGCCGACTGGATAAGACAGGATGAAGAAGATCAGTTCTGGACAAACCGGCAGCCTGAATCTATTTGATGCCTCGTGACAGAGGTAAGCTAACAGTTCCCATCCATCCATTTTCTACCTCTTCACCTGTTCAGGTGGTGGGGGTGGAGCCTATCCCAGCAGCCTTCCCCCTGGACAGGTCACCAGTCCATGGCAGGGCCAACACATAGAGACAGACAACCATTGGCTCTCCCAGCCACGCCTACGGTCAATTTAGAGTCTGGATTAACCTGGTCCCTCTTGATGTCTTTGGACTGTGGAGGAAGCTGGAGTACCAGAGAGAACCCAGCAGGAACAGGGAGAACATGGAGACTCACACAGAAAGACCCTGTGCTCCAGCCAGGGCTCCACCCACGACCTTCTTGCTGGGGGGCCACAGTGCTGACCACTGCTCCACCGGGCCGACCCAGTTCCCCTCCTTTACCATTCATTGTGCGACGCCAACCAACGGTTCTATAGGTCACAGCTCTCTGATGCACCACAGAGGAGAGGAGGGAGGCCATTTACTTGTCTGGCTCCGGAGGAGATGGAAAATAAGTGTCCTGCCAAAAGAAGGTGGTGTTTATCTTTTAATGGACCCCAGTATAAGATAATCACTCAGGATCATCATAAAGATACCAATGGAAAGTTTAAAAGAATTACAGCTGTAAAAAAAAAGAAAAGAAAAGAAAAGAAAAGAACAGAAAATATTGGAAATATTAACGGCCTAATAAAAGTAAATACATCCATAAAAGAGGAGGATGTCTCTCTCCAGAACACTAAAGTTTTAAAGTTTATCATTGGGTTTGTTTCCATTTATCCTCACTAGCCCCTCCAACGGAAGTACCAGAGACGAGCAGCAGAGGGCGCTGTGACAGCAGGCGAACAGCGGAGCAGCCACAGCTGCACCTGATGGTATAGCTCGAGAAAATATGGGCATGAATTACACTGAGCCAGAAGGAAAATATGCCACATGAAGAGTCAGTCATAACCTCACATCCTGACGACGAAATCATGGAAACAGAAGATATTTAAGAAAAGAAACAACAAGGCGGCAGCAGAGACAGTAAACACTGAGATACAAAGTCTCCAAACCAACCGGCAGACAGGCGAGGAGACTCGAGTAACCACAGCGAGGCCAGACGCTGACACTGTCACTAAGCCCAGATTCATAAAATGTGATGCAAAAAGCTACAAATGAGGAGTCGAGTTCAGACCTCAGGATGAGAGCAGATATTCCAGTAGAAACATCCAAAAACCAACGGGGGCCCGGAGGAAAAAGGACGAGTGTACAGGACCTGGCTTTGATGAAGCAGCCAGGCTGGTGAAAGACCAGCCGCTATTACCCAAATCTGAGCGGAGTTTTATTTTCTGCACCGGAGTGTGTTCTGTCCAGAGGTGAAGGGCAGGCAGAAACACCTTCTAACAGCACACACTGCAGTACAGCCTCAATGATATGAAGTGGAACTCAAACAAGAAGCTCAGGCCCTGAATGTGCAGATGTTTACTAGGTCCGAGCAGAGGCTCTGAACGAATGACACAGAGGCCACAAAGCCGCCTGTGACGGGCCGTAGAACTCAAGAACCACAACCGGTCCCCTGAAAACTGATGTGTCTGATTGTTCTTCACTTCTGCTTTCTGAGACATTTGCCTGTTTGCAGGTTTAGCAAAAACTAAAAAGCCAATTTGCCCCAAACTTGGAGGAGGGGTGTCGTCTGAGCTGAGGCAGGCGCCATCCCATTTAGGGGGGCAATTTTACTCGTCACAGCACCACCTGGTGGCAGCAGGATGTAAGCAGGTTGTTGTATTGTTCTTACATTTTGATCCACCTCAAATCTGGTCACAGACACCACAAGAGCTCGGTGACGGGTCACCTTGAGGACTGAGTTTTGGCAAAGAGGCCGAATGTGGCATTTTGCCATGCGATGGCTGGATTCCACGCCGCTGGATTGCCTCCAAACTTCACACGTTTAGCTCCTTACCACACCTAGAAGCTGCATTTCGGTCATAGCTCCACCTAGCGGTCGGAGGCAGTAGGACTGAAGAATTCTCAGCTTCCGAAAAATACGGAAATGAATCAATGAACAAATACAAAAAAACATTAGGAATTCCAAACAATGACAACATGGGTCTCTGTACAAAATATTTATTTGAAATTGACATTAAAAACAGCTTTATTTGCATAATTTATGTCTGAAATCCATGACAAGCAAACAATAACTAAGGGGGAAATGACTTAATGGCAATGAGCGGCACCCGATCCGCCCCAGGACTCGCAGTTAAATATGTAAAAGTTAAAAACACAGAAATTCTACAAGAGACTTGAACACATGAGCTGTCCGAGTAAAAACATGCACTGAAAACCTTGTCACTGCTATGCTACTTCAGGAAAGAGGACAGAAACAGGTTGATAAATTGATGTGTTAGAAAAAAAATGAAGAGGACAATGTTAATTGAAAGCAGTGTACAGGGTCCCTAGAAATTGATGCAGGCTGTGTTTTCTTTGTCGATCAATAGATTGCAGTGCCAGCACTGTAGCATCACTCTTCAGCAACAATATAAAACTCTGTAACTCTTCACTTTATACACAAGAGACTGCAGGGAAACGGGCAAAACCTTGCTGTCACATCAGCCACCACTGACGGATACTTTTGTTCTTACTGACTTCTCCTCACGAAAGCTGGATTTGATACCACAGCTGCGCACACACACACACACACACACACACAAACGCACGCGTGCGCGCGCACACACACGCGCACACACACGCGCACACACACACACACACACACACCTCGTGAGGATTTTATATGTATGTACAAGAGTTTCAGGGATGTTAAATTTAGCTTCTTTTTTTTCTTCTTCTTCTCTTAAATCCAGAAAAGGTTTCCTTCATCCGTACCTGCATCCCGCGTCCCCGCTGACGCGTAGGGAAGATCTACTCCGTCAGTCGGGTCCACGGGTCAGTCCTCATTTTCGTCTCCGATCTGAAACGCGGAGGCGTTTATCCTCGGAAGCTCCCCTAATGTGATGACGGCGATAACAGACGTGAAGAAATGGCACATCAGGACGACAGTGTGGACAGAAGTGCTACATTGAACGAGAGCGTAGTTAAAACACGACACGATTCAACCACACTTTCAATGATTCAGTCTTTTTTTTGTTGTTTTTTTTTTGTTACTGTTGCTGAAATGATCACAGCGCTCATACAACCTGTGTGCTTGTATTCCAGGGTAGATAATGGTATAAATAATGAAAAGATAATTATTACTCATTACAATAAATATGTCAATAAATTAAATGACGTCTGAAGTTGTACATGGGAACATGAGCTTGTGAAATTCCTTCTACGTCTCATGTGAGGAGTTAACACTGAAAAGACTGAATGACTCACGTGACTTGATTCTACAAACCGCGCTCCTTGGCCGTGAACGACATGCCGCGACGCATTTAGATCAAATGGCATTTAAAGAGGTAAAGTTTACGATTAGTAAGGCCACACATTAACCCTTGTCAGAACAAACAGGTTCCCCGGTCGTCACACTGGAGAACGTCCTCGTGCTCGCAGAGGAACCTACAAAGCGCGACTGTAGTTTTAAATCCTGCATGTGCCAGAGGTCAGTGCATCAGAGAGGCACAGTTATTAGTGACATAGCTAATGCCACTCCTACAAACCAGTGTATATCCTCGTCTCTAGCTAGTGTTGAATGATCAGGCTGCACACGCGCCCGGAGACGTCTTAGCTTTCAGTATAAGGCCACGTGTCGCTTCCCACTGGGGAACTCGACACCTTCATGTTATTCTGCTCTTTAGATTTTTGAAAACATTTTCTTGACCCAAAAAAAAAAAAAAAAAAATACAAACAAACTTCAAAATCCTCAGAGCACAAACGGCTTGACCTTCCCCTTTTTGTGTTTTTCTTTTTAAAACTACTGGCTTTTGTATACGTGGCGAGGCAGCCACAAAGAGGTCAGCCTGTTCGTGAGACACCGTGTCCTCCGACAGCATCCATGTGCTTAATTTGACTTCGTCAGGAGGCTCCTTTCCTTCAGGGTGTGTCTGCATGCTTGTAGTAGCCTCTCTGCAGCGCGGCAGAGGCGATGTTCTCAGCCGAGCGGCGCTGGTCCATACTTAGCAACGCCTCTAACAAGTCGTTGATATCGGCTTTGAGTCCCTGCCTCTGCATCCAGTTCTTCAGCAGTTCATACACTTTGTCACCGGGGGCGCCGTTCTCTGCAATCCGAATGTGGTTGTCGCTGACTCCGATCATCCTGAAGAACTTGTTGTGGATCCGTACGTCCAGGTACTCGTCGAACAAGTCAAAGCTCTTCCTCAGGGACTTTTCTGACCCTTGAAAACGGAAATAAACAGAAAAAGTTAGTGGCATAACACTGAACTTCTCTCACACACACACACACACACACACACACACACACATACAGACTTGTTAAAACAAACAGTAGTCTGCAAAAGACAATTAATTATGGTAGTCTGACAAAAAAATGGGACTTCTCTCCAGAGATGCTGGTCCCGACTGAAGTCAACTTTTCAAAGAGGGGTTAACACGCCTGGATTATGAGGCTGGGGATCGATTTACTCGGCCACTGGGCTCTAAATTCGCCTCGCGGTTCTGCACATGTTTCCTGGGTCCTGCTGCGATGTTGAAGACCAAAGACGCAACGACATCGTTGGGTTTGAAGGACCTAACCGAGCTGCAACTGGAGCTCCGCTGCAACAGTGCATGGAAACCCAGTGACTTACTACTGCTCAGTTCAATGTACAAAAAAAAGAAAAAAAAAAAAAGAACAGAAATAACTGCCTGGCGACACAGTAGATACATTCATCTATATGGCAGTGGGAACAATAGGTACATTGCAGTGCGCTCTCCTCCAGGGGATGCACACCAAAAAAATTAAACAGAGAATCAAACTGGGCCGAGTGATGTTTTCCCTAATTTAGCATGAGAAAAAAACAACAGCAAAAAAATACAGCGTGTTCCAAACCCCTGAAGGCCCGAAGGCCTGACTGTCATGAGATTATTAATCTATCAAGCCGCTAATGTGAGATCTTGAGGAGACGCTGTTTATTTGACTACCCTGTGGACTGAAATTAACTGTGCCGTGCTCTGTGTGCAGCTGCCTTTCAGGGCAAACTAAGTGGCATGAAAAGAGCCTCATGGAACAAGTAACGATTGTTTCGCCGAGTGTAAATGGGAGGTTCAATCCCTCCCTGCGTCTGCAGGCGTCTTACCTAGCAGGGGGACCAGGCGATGGTGCAGGGGGTCATCCTGCAACACCAGAGAGAGCACGTGAGAGCCGGTCCATTCAGGTTGGAAAATAAAAACACCACAATGCACAACATACACTTCAAAAACGGAGGTAGGAAGGGACAAGACCAGTTCTGTTCAGTTCTGTTCAGCTCCTCAGAGAACAATATCAGTCTTTGAGAGGTCAGAAGTGAGAGCAAGCAGGTCAAGAGGCTTTATAAAGCACTGTTGGCAAACACATGACCACACAAGTTTAACACTAACAACAGCAGAAAGAAGGGAACAATACAAACAAGACGCGCACTCTCACTGACAGTGAGAGTACCAAGACAGCTGAAGGGTAAACCAACGTCTTCTCCCTCCTGCAACTGGTATTTGTAGTCTTTTAGGTACACACTAGTACCTCCATTTCCAGTGTGTGTATGTGTGTTAACCTGTGGATCTCCCCCTCACCATTGCTGCAGATGGTAGTCTGAGGGCCGTGGGGCTCTGCTGGGGGGTGTTGCCAGACGAGGCTGCTGTGGGCAGGGCTGACAGGCTGGTCTGAGACGAACTGGTGGTGTTGGGTAAACTGTCCCCCAGTCCTCGGTCCTCATCCTCCAGGGGAGAGGAGGCCTTGGTTATCCCAGCCTGGGTCTCCTGCAGCAGAGGCCGTGACTCTGGGCGTGCCTCCTCCCCCTCCAGGCCGGCGTTCTGATTGTTCTGTCTCTCCTCTGCTGTGGGTCCAATCTCGTCCTGACGGGAGAACAGTGCAGGAGGGAAAACAGTATTTTACTGCAAATTATCTGCAGTACCAACAGCTGGATGAGAAGAATACTTTTAAAAGAACACAGCAGGAGAGGAATCGTACACAAAGCAAGCCAGAACACACTCAGGGCACACAACACCAACACGGCCTCATCTAAATCTGTTCATTTAGCTCCTTCTCAGCAGCCAGAAACGGGTCTCTGGGATCGCTGATCCAGAACGCAGCCCAAACCGCCTTCAGGACTTTGTCCCTCGAACGCATTTCAACATCACGCTGACCGTCATATTAAAAAGTAGGTCAATTGAGATGATTTCCAGAAACATTCTTCACTCTCATGAATTCAAGGAATTCTTTCGAAATTACTCTACAACATGTCCAGAGAAACACCACTGATCTCTAGGTCCTGCCAAAAGGTCCAGAACAGGATCCAGGATCCACAGTTGGAACTGGATCACCTCCAAAAAGTAAATCACATGCTCCTTGTAATGCTGCCTATCTTTCCACCGGATTTCCTGCGAGTGACACAAGCGTGTGATGATGGAGGTAAAAATGTGCTTACGATGGGAACCTTCACGATCTCGCTGGTGTCACAGTGGCTCCTCACACCTGTTGGACAAAAGGACGAACGTCATCAGTAAAAAGAAGTGAAGCTAAAGAGACTCGGTCAGGTCCATGACTCCCACTCACATGGTATTTCACACGTGCGCTGCCTGAACAGGAACCACCACAGTCCAGAGACCAGGAGGATGAGGAACAGGAAACCAAAAATAGGAATCACTGCAAAAAAAAAACCCACAAAAACCAGAAATAAATCAGGTGAGTCAGAAAACTAACATCCCTCCAATATTAGGCAGTAATCTTTGTGTGAAACAGCGACGCAAAGTTACCGATGAGCGTCGGAGAGACAGGGGCCTGTGTCGGGACAGCTGGCGTGGATTCCGTAGGGGACGGATCCCGTTTTCGACACACTGTGTTTGAGAAGGGGGTGCACTTCTTCACCTCCTCCTCACCTGCTTTACACCTGTACATTTGTAGGAAAAAGCAAAAATTGGTTACGTGTAAAACTAGAGGGGCCCTCTGAGGAGCGCACACTTCCACCAGGGCAAACAAAAATGAAAACCTGCAGTTTTTCGCAATGTTAAATGGATCTGGGCCGGAATCTAATGGTCCAGATCCGTTCTAGGCCATTTAACTTCCTCCCCGGCCCGCACCACCACAATCAGCCAGGTAGTTTTTGTGTAAGTCTGCTGAAAGACAGACGGACAAACAAACCGACAGACATGGGTGAGTGCACACACTCTAAGGTAACAAACCAAACCCAGGTCCTGAATTCTGGTTTGTTGCCGGCCAGAAACCGACTCTGAACCGGCAATTTGAACCAGCTGGATAGGACAGAACCCCCCAAAGATCCCGGGCTTCAACAGCAGGTCCATGGTTCAGCACCACAGAGGAGTCCTTACCGTGGTGATGGAAAAACTACTGCTGATTTTTATGAAACATGGTTGAGGGGCGGAGCATGGACAGGGAAGGACCAATTAGATTTTTGGGGGCAGATCAGAATCATGGGGCAGAGCCACAAATTAGCATCACATGGAGTGAGAAATTGATTGCAGATGGTGAGGAAATTGTTGAATGAAAAAGGCAAGGAGAGCATTTCTCCCTCCAGTAAGGAGGTGATTTTAGCGACGCTGTTTAACCGTTTGCTCGATGATGAGAGGAGCTGAACCCCACCACACCCGGGGGAGAGGGAAGCACGGGCTGAGGAGGAGCCCGTTCAAATTTGAGGTAGATCTGATAACCGAGCAATAGCAGCATTTTAAACCCTGGCCGGCCGCCTTGGTGGAGGTATGTGCTACCGGTCTGACAGATAAAATGTTCTCTTCAACCTTTGACTCCTGATCTTCAGTGTAAGTCATTAAAAACAGACTGAAATACATTTAACAAGGTTGGAAAGAAGCAAGAAGTCTCCCTAACTTTAACACTAACTCATATCTGCTGAGTTCATTGAACTGACGGCTGCGTTATGATCGGTACTTACTTGGCGCAGCGTTTGCAGACTTCACAGGCCTGATCTGGGACGCAGAAGGTATCTGGTCTGCACTGACACCTGGTGTCTGCAGTTGTGGTGCAGGGCGTCGTTTCAATTTCATCTGTGGGGAATAAAGTTGTGATAAAGATTTAAAGAGTCAAACACGACACCTCCGTGTTTGAACACTGCATTATTCACTTGGAGGATAATTGACAGAAGTGAGGACGATTGGATTCCCGCACTGCAGACTGAGAAGAATCCATTTTCACAGCCCTAGAATTTATTTGTCCATACAATTGTGATCATTTTTTTATGAATATCTGCCTTTAGCATGCTCAGGAACTAACGTGAATTTTACACAGGTAGGTAACAAAGTGTGACGACTGAAATGACACAAATGAAATAAACGGGCTTGATTTTCTGAAGATAAGTTTCCATCATTGTTTCACTTTGTCACTACATGACATTTGGCCTAATTTTTACAGGACAATGCAGAAGAGAATCTTTCATTCATGAAATTTAGACCCTTAAACACATCAGCCGATTCCTTTAATCAAAAATAAATAATTTGCCCTTTGCAGAAAATGTGATTTCCAAGCTTGCCGATTTCGAGAAAATGGCCATGTTAGGTAGGCAGAGAGCAGAAAGTGGGTTGTAGAGGTGGGCAGACTAAAAATAATCTTCTAAAAGGGAATTCTAACTCAATATTTCGGACGCTTCAGTTGATTTTGTTTCTCTGATGTGAGAACAAACGTTTACTTTATGTTTCTTGAGTCAACAGTGAAAACAAGCGCTAGAAATGCATTTAGTCATAGAGGAGCCGACAGTTTGTCACCTTCATGTGGGAATGGTTGAGAAGGTATGTCAGCAATGCTCTGGGGGATTAACTCAGAAAGAAGAAATGCGTCTAACGGGAAGAATTCGGGTCTTTAATCCGTCCACTGACTATGAAATCAAGTCTACTGATCCACAACAGCAGTCGAAGTTTCACAAGTGTAGATTCCCGTATTTGGGTTTTTTTCTACCTCTGTTCTATCTGCGTGTGTGTGTGTGTGTGTGTGTTAGCTACTATCAATGTAAATGATCATCATGATCCAGACGCAGTCGGTAGAAGGATAACACAGCTGCAACTTATGCTGCATTCATGTGATTTGTGACTATGTAAGGAGACACTTCCTGGCTCAAGGCAGTCACTCTGCTTGTTTGGATAAATAGAGATCAGGGTTTCATCACCATGGAGATGGTTTGTCAAAAGGTAGATTCAGTAGTTCTTAAAAAAAGAAAAATCAACTTAAAATATCACCTTTTGCAGGCAGATTTCTTTTGAGTGAAAAAAAGAATATAGCGTGTGTTTTTGGAAGATATTAAAGAGACGACGACCCTGCAGGGAGGAGATGTGTGCAGGGTTGCTACGAGCTCAAATTTATACTGCGGAAAATCTGAAGCACAAACGGTGACTGTATTTTATCACTGCAATTTTTTTTTTCATAATATCGATATAAATGCATCTGAAGGGGTGATGCATTGGTACGGAAACTGCGTGGCAGCTGTTGACTGTATTACTCATATTTTACACAGTGCAAAACCTTCGTACTTCTATAACTTTTACTGTGCAAAACTGCAAAAATGAAGAGAAAAATCAGAGATTGAGTCAGGACACGTCCTCCTCTGACAAACAATAAAATCCAGCAGCAAAGGAGGGTTCTCAGTATCTAACTTCTAAGTCACAGTACTGCAGGAATGATCGCTGCTGCGTTGTCCCTTAACTTCAGAGCCTGACACGTTCACTGGCTAAGTATCAACGTCAGATTTTTTTAAAAAAACAACAACAATTTAATCCCAATATTGGAATCGACCCCAAAAATCCGGCACTGTCTGCTCCAATTGGAAGCATCCCAGCGGTAATTGCTCTCATTGCAATTAAAAACAATAAAATCTACTATCCAGCGGCAGGGGCGCACTGGCCCTTTAAATGAGTGAGCGCAGCAGCCTCATAGCTCACTGGCATCGCAGATCATTGTTGAGATATTGGAGAACAACAAAATAACAAGAATGTACCGATTTGTGATGACTGTGACAATGATCTTATTGAATTATTCAAAAATGGCTTCCTAGGAAAAAAAGAAAAAAGGCACTCAAGAGTTGAATTTGTGTAAAGAAGTGAAACAAAATAAGAGTGAAACAAAGCGGATACTGCTGGGCATTCTTCTGTGACTCCGTCTCATCCATTTTGTCCAAGTGTTAGTTTGTCCTCCATGTTGCTCTGAAAAATCGCTTTACATTACAAGACTTATTCTCTCCCGCGCTGCTGTGCTTTGCAGAGGTGGAGCCAAACGATGTAAACACTGGGGGCTTTTAGTCCAAACCGGTGGGGGGGTTCAAGGGCATGCTCCCCCGGGGACATTGTTTTCCCATTTATGGCAGCTCTGTGC
The DNA here is from genome assembly GCF_037954235.1 of Aulostomus chinensis. Classification (NCBI taxonomy): domain Eukaryota; kingdom Metazoa; phylum Chordata; class Actinopteri; order Syngnathiformes; family Aulostomidae; genus Aulostomus; species Aulostomus chinensis. The sequence goes on from NC_141338.1 coordinate 3,482,044, forward strand.
GCCATTTCTCAAGTCATCTGAGATAATGAAATGTCTACAGAGCTGCACATCGTTTTGGAAAGACATGATAGCTCATAAAAAAAAAATCCAATAAAAAAAAATCCAATGAAATCACCGTCTGCATCAGACTGAAACCACAACACCACAAATGCTGATGTCATGTTCATGTTACTATAAGAGGACACGGGTAGAGGACGAGTTTGACACAAACCATCGCTAATCTTTGTTACGCCCTACCAGAGGAGCGTTCACACAATCACATTTGAATCCATCCCATAATCGTCCAGGCTGCTCTAATTGCCCTTCAAGGACCCTCATGAATGCCGGGGAAATGTGGTCTGAATAGAACTGCGGCCCAACAGAAGAACCTTTAGTCGTGCCGTATCACGTCAATAGTTTAGGGAGAAGCATGTGAGAAACAACCATCCGTTCACGCTCCTCCACCTCCACTGAGGTTGTGTTTTGAGGTCGACTGTCACCAAACATGGCGGAGGGACGTAGAATGTGCTGAGGAGGGATTTTGGAGCGCTGCTTTCTAGTTTATCCCTTGAAGTGTCCTCCGCTGAAAGGAGAGAATTCCAAATGAAAAAGATTTCTCATTATAAATCTAAGATACAAAAAAAAAAAAGGGGGGGGGGGGACACAACATCCTCTTCTGCTCTCCTTTCCTCTTCTGCTCCTGCTCCCGTCTTCCATCATAGTTTCATCCCTCCTCATCTGCTTTCTGACTTCCTCTACTTCTTTCCTCCCCTCACTCTCCTCAGAGGGAGAAAACGCTGAAGCTGATTTGCACCAAACTATTTGCAGCTCAGTGTCAACGGATAGTTTGCAGTGTTTGTTACATAATTCTGTGGAGCGCTGATTGTAAGGTAACACAAGCAGAGAGCGGCGAGGCTTTGAATAAGATCAGAGTCCCTGTAAGGGTCTCTCCATTCAAAGAGATACGTATGAGAGGCGGACAGCAGGTAGTCAGCAACCAGAGGATGAGAGGATCAGGTCTGGACCATGTTATGATGTGAATGGTAACAGGCTTTCCATCTGAATCATAAAGAGTCATTTATGCTTTTAACCTACGCCGAAATGATTATGAATGAAAAACAAGATCACACTTACAAAAGGACAACACGCCATTGTTAATTCAGTAAGTCAAAGGACTCGTTCCAAAATAGAACTCGAGCAGATAACTGCTTCGTTCATTTCAAGTGCAAGGAGTCCATGGAGGGGACAGCTTGAATTTTTAATTCAGAGTCCCTTTGCTGTGTTCCTATGAATTCTAACGAGGTGGTTCAGAAGTTAAAACTAGAGCAAAATACTTCTCAAACCGCAATGAGGGAACAAAAGCACATCCAATGTAACAGTAGTCTCTTTTCTGCAGCTCTGGCCTTTCAATGGACACAAAGACGCCCAGTGTGGGAGACAATCAGGCAGAGACACACCCAGTTCAACCAGGTAAGAGACACACCGGCAACTCTCCCGAGACAGGAAGCACGCTCACATTCAGCGCACGGAACCAAACAAAAGAGACACGCCCTGCTACTCCATGTAACATCATAAGATCACATTTTCAGTGGTGCATGTGAGAGGTTGGGGCTCAGACACAAAGGGATCAGCTTTCCCAGGTAAAGACTCAACTTTTATGAAGTTTTTCAGGGTAATGGATAGAATTAAAGGGCAGTTCAATTAGGTATTGTTCTTTTCTTTTTAACGACCTTCAGTTGTCAGGTTAATTGATCCCGACGGCGGTGATATTATCCTCGACTTGTCTTTTAGGTCAACTCTGTTTTAATTTAGGGGGCGATCTCTATCGAATCCTTCATAATGAGGAAATATCACATTACGACTGAGCCACCAAAACCTTTCCCATTCATCTCCGAGTCCCAGTGGACGTTTGTGCCAAATTAGAGCACTTCCCTCAAGGTGTTTTAGACAAGAAGAAATTCGGTTTAATTCGGGGGGAGGGGGGGGGGGGGCTGGTTTTTCACAGAATTTGGCAACAAAGATCAAGCAATGCTCGTTCATCATTTTCATCAAAATGTTGATATTTTGTGTCAGTGTACCAATACTGTGTCACTAGAGGTAGTACTGCAATATATTGCAGTTTCCTGATTTTCCCTCCCACCCCTACCGACAAGTGTTGAACTTCAGAAAACACCAAAACTGTAGTATCCAGAATAAAAACACAAACTCAGCAGGTGAAAACGTGTCCATTTCTTCCCACTGACCCAATTAAAATGATGAAGAAGCCCAGGTGAGGGTGCTCTGCTTACCTGAGCGACAGTGGGTGCAAGGCAGACAGCGGTTCATCCCGTTGGAGTGCTCCGTGTAGGTCTGGCCGTGCTCACAGGGGAGACACATCCCCTGTTCTTGGTCTCTCTCGCAGGCCTTCTGCACAAAGCTTCCTGGAAATAAAATACGAAGATTCTGATGGTAAATATACACAAACTGCATTGAGAAAGGCAATACAAAGAGCCTCAACATGTAAAGTGTGTTAATTAAATTAATTTGGAATCCCGGTTTTTGAGGCCACGTGTAGACAAACGTGCATCCGGAGCGCCAAGATGCTCCTTTGTTTTGTTCTAATGTAGAACATTTGTCTTCAGGCCCTCTACAACCCAGCATTCAAACGCTGTTGAGGAGACTTTGACCAACCCAGAAGTAAAACTGCAGAGCAAAAGAGGCTTTTTAACCCGAAGGTGAGAGAAGTGGGATTTTGAAGTCAACATCTGTGGCGTAAGGTCACAGACAAACGCGCGCGCCTCACACTGTGGTTTTCCATGCAGTGACGTGACTTCGGGAAGTTCAACTCTGCATTTCACCGGGACCAACACAAGTAGAGGAAGTGAGTCAGTGAGTATGTGAAGTCATTTTTCAGACTCACTTCACGCACACCATTAATAAAAACACTTGATTCCCATGTGTTTCCAGAATTTCTGATCATCCATCTGATCCGGGCTTACACTTTCTGCATCCACGTGTTGTCCATTTTTACTGTGTTGAGGCCCAGCTTGGATGCACATGCAGTGACCACGCAGGCTTCTGATTATTGTGATCAATCAATTTAATCAGCCGTCAGGCCTGTGCTTTTGTTTCTGACCGTTCTGCCTCATGAATCATATGATCTTCCGTCACCATCGACTGCTTTGTCGCTAACCGGTGGCGTAGCCTCTCCCAGTAAACGTGCACAACTCCAAACAGACTCTGGAGAACCGGCCTGAGGTTCAACTCAAACTTAGAATTAGAAAAAACAAACCAACGTGTGCATTTAAAAAAAAAGAAAAAAGAATACAAGTGAAGCTGGACAGTGGAGCTGAAGAAAAGGTCAAGCAGACAGAGGTCGCTGAATCAATACATGGAAACTGACGTTTAGTGGGAAGTTTCTTCATGAACAATTAATTCAAAAACAAAAGTTCATTAATCTTAAACCTCAATGACAAAAGAAAATACTAATACATGATAATTAGAAATAACGCCTCCAAAATAAATTTGATGACTGTGCATTAAATTGTCTCAAGTTCCCAGCAGACTTGAAACAAAATAAATGAATCCCTGTATCAAATTTTAAAGACTTCAGTCAGTACAATTTTTTTAACCGGGTACTTTATTGTTTTTTTAAAAAAACAACAACAACAACCAGCTGATTTTAAAAAAATCTCCACCTTCCACATCGTACGCTCTGTGGTTGTTGCCCCGCCTCCTCAAATCTGACTCGCGCTGAGCATGTGAAGACTTGTGAAAACAGCCTTCAAACGTCACACGCACACAAAAATTCTACAAGTTGAAGGAACAAACGCAATTTACTGTCAAAAACATGTTCCGTGAGGTCACGGTGACCTTAAGATTGGACGACCAAGCTCTAATCAGTTCATCCTTGAATCCAAGTGGATGTTTGTGCCAAATTAGAAGGCCGGCTCCAAAAACACGATACCTCCGTCCACAGCTGTAAAGCCACCACGGGGGCAGAAATAGAAAGCAAATGGAATAATTTAATCAGCTAGCAGCGGCATGAAGTAATTGCATCTTGCTCAAATATGTTTCAAGCTACAAAAAAAAAGAGGTAAAAGTAATCAGCCTTACCAAATTATCTAAATAATACATTAAGAGGTCAGTCATTTTTATTACTTGGGCCTTAAAAATAACCTCTACTTCATATCCTGCACTTCTCACTTCGCTTTGTGCTTCACTCTGCAGCAGCCTTCTGCTCCTGTCATCACACATTCTTTCCAGACTAAGCAGTGAATATTTGCAAAAGTGTTTAGTATACAGTTGAGGTTACGGCTTTGACACTTGACTTCATTATTTTCCACACACACACACACACACACACACACACACACACACACACACACACACACACACACACACACACACACACACACACACACACACACACACACACACAAAAAGAGGCTGCATGTGTGGCACTGCGTAATTTGACGTTCCTGGGTGTATGAAACAATGCAGTTTGTTGTTCATGGTGTTTCAGTTTGGAAGTCGCTACTACTTAAAGAAACAAGCCAACTTTTTCTTAAATTAGCTTATTATCCACCTTCCCCAGAGCCAGACAAGATAATCTCTAACACCCGTATCTGATGGCTAGTTAGCTTAGCGAATGGTGGAGGACGGTAAGTGTTAGCGCACGGCCATCAACAGTCATCGGATCGATCAGGCTCAAGACGTTGGTTCTAAAGACAAAAAGACCCATCACACCCAGTTTGAGACAGGACCACTAAGCTAGTAGCATCTCAGTGGGACAAAGAGGATTGTTTAAGACATTCTAGTCTCATTTCAAGACACAATTTGGAAGTCTGCATCGGCGTCTTATCGTCACAAGCAAAATACAATACTACTCAGCTGAGACTTTTTTTTGGGTGTATAAAATGCACTTCTGTGCAACATCAAAATAATCAACATATTGTTGAACTATGACCTATCTGGGCTGCACGGTGGTGCAGTGGTCAGCACTGTGGCCTCACAGCAAGAAGGTTCCGGGTTCGAGTCCCGGCTCGGGCACGGATCTTTCTGTGTGGAGTCTCCATGTTCTCCCTGTGCCTGTGTGGGTTCTCTCTGGTACTCCGGCTTCCTCCCACAGTCCAAAAACATGCAATTTGGGGACGAAGCTGATTGGATACTCTAAATTGACCGTAGGTATGAATGTGAGTGTGAATGGTTGTTCGTCTCTCTATGTTGGCCCTGTGATGGACTGGCGACCTGTCCAGGGTGAACCCCGCCTCTCGCCCGTTGACGCTGGGATAGGCTCTAGCCCCCCCGCGACCCTTAATGTGTAGGAATAAGCGGAAGATGACGATGGATGGATGGATGACCTATCTGACAATGTCAGTCACATGTAAGACTCATCATCTTTCTAAAGAGTTATCACATCAAGACAGCACCTGGAATTTAATACAGGTCCTAGTGCTTCACCTTCTTTATTGTGGCAAAAAATTATTTTCCAGACTTCTAGATTTTCAGGTGGGCTGCTGTTGCTATCTTCAGCTTTTGGATTATGTTTGACCAGGTGTTTCCTCAGGGTTTGTGTACCACTGCGTCCAACTTTGCATTGCAAATATTGCTGAAAGAGGTGTTTGAGAGTTTCGAAAAGTACATTTAAAATCACCACTGCTTTTGTAACATGTTTACCCTGGCTGTGTGTGGGGCTTGCTGCAGGGTGATGTCACACTGTCTCTCTTTCTCTTGATTAATGAGTGCCCTGCAGTACCAACATAGTCCTGGGAGTGTATATTTTACTTAGTGTTTTTCATCCTTACCAGCATGGCAATTGAGGCAGCAGAGTCCCTGGTGAAGGTACTGCTTGTTCTCCACGCACGTTCTGTGCCGTCGCAGGGTGATGTTTCTGTAATCGTCACTGGACCACTGAGCTGCTGGAGGTTCTGCTGCTTGACAAACCAGCTTCATTAGAAGCATCACCACCAACACCTACATCACCAAGCGGATACGGAGCGAGAGGGAGAGAGAAACCAGACAAAAGCTTCGCATTACAATTGGGTATCACAGAATTCATCAGATGAAAGACAGTAAAAGAGGAGGCATCTTCATAGGAAGCCTTATGTGAGTAATCTATGACTTAATTTGAACCATCTGACCTGAACATCTGCCGTGGGAAAGCAATTACAGGAGCAATCCAGCCGGTCAAAACTGGAGGCAAAACAACCCCGTGTGTGCAGGATGCAGAGCTATACGCTAACTACATGCAGCACAACAGGCAACCAAACTTAATTACTCAATGATCTAGCTTTCTTCTAGGAAACGTTTAAAAAGCAGGCCGTCTGTTTTCTCTGCTGGGGACACAACAGAATGGGTTTGATAAGAAAGGTATCTTAGCGGACACCAGCATATCAAATGTGATTCCAGAAATCCATTCATGTGGTAGACAATACCAGACTTGTATAGGTGGGGTACTGGGAAGAATATAGCCGAACACTTTAGTGTTGCCCCCAGGCGCTGGTGTTTATTCACACGCTTTTCACCATGTCAATGTGAGAAGGCTCCATTCACTGGCAAACAACACACTTTAGTGCCTCTACTTCAAATGACCCACATTCTTAAACCCCGGCTCTTTGAATGCTGTGACATGTGACACCGCTACGAAGCGCCTCAAACGCAATGGGACACCTTCTGGGTAAAAGAGAGGCCTAGATTTGAAGGTTTTTGTCTCTCCTGTGCCACCACCCCTTTACTAGACTGGGAGAGAAAGGAACAGGTTAGGGCGGAGAGGGCCGGGTTGAGAGGGAGAAATAGAGGGAGGAGTGTCGATTCAAAGTGAGAAACTGTAGACTGAGAGTTGAAGATGGGATGTTCTGTAGGGAATAAGCAGTCTGAAAAGACAGTGTGGGAGTGTACAGAGCAGAGCAGCAGCGGCCGAGAAAGAGCCTGACTTTTGAGGCTTGACTCCTGACTTGGCTCTCTGGAGGGCAGCCATGCCTTGTTGCTCACAAGAACTTTCCCTTCTCTCTCTCTGCCTTTTCCCCTCTTCCTCTCCCCGCTGCTCACGTCAGACTTTCCAAAGACGCTGAGAGGCAGACGTGGAGCGGCAGACAGCCGGCAGAGCAGTCACAATCACACCATTTAGATCTATCCAAACATTCTGGGGAGGCAGAAGAGAGACGGAAAGGGGAGGGAGATAAAATGGGGTGGGGGGGTGGGGGTGGGGAGGGGGGCTAACAGCTTGCATGACACAGGGTGAGTCTCAGTCTTGAATACACTATGTGTATGACTGCAGGGTGGGGGATGTATAGAGACATGCAATTGGAGAAAGAGTAGTTAGAAGGCTATGTGAAATGAGTGAAAAATATGCATAAAAGCACATGTACGCCACTAAGAAGGGGAAAGGAGAGATGGGGAAAAAGACAACGGTCCAGAAGGCTGGCTACAGTCCACACATTGAGTCTTTAAGATGGCTGTCGTACCGTATACGCTCGAAAATGTTCCCTCCAAGATGCATTTGTAACCACAAAAGCACAATGCTAGTTGTCAAGAGAAAAACATTTGGACAAACAGAAAGGGCACACAGTGAACTGAAGGGTACGTGTGGTCCTGCGTCAAAACACAGCGTAAACCACTGTGAGTATTTACACTTCATGCTGCAATTACATCACCTAAACACTAGTTGGTTGTTGCCACTGTTAAGAGTATACAATCAAAACAGTGGCATTTACTGAAATAAGTAACTCTGAAAAGGTTTGAAAGGAGCAAGAATAAATGTGATGCTACACAGCGGACCAGCCTGTGCCACCGCAATGGGAAGTTACTCCTCTGTTGAGGTCAGGCTATGATGTGGACTGGCGTTGATGCAATGATTCCTTTACACCTACTACAAACCCAAACTTGTCAAATATTAACTGCCGGAGCCGTAATCGATATGGCAAATTTTCAAATCAGATGATACAAATGATATATGCAATGTAGTTTTTGGCGGTATCCAATTCGTCATACCTTTAAAGCTCTTTTTTTCCTGCGGTAAAGAGCACTACTGGCTCGCCAATCCCTAAAAACGTAGGCAGCTTGCTCAAGCTTCATAGTAATCCAACAAACAATAACGTTACAGCAGAAACGGTCTTATTTTATTGGACAAGGTCATAAAATGACATGATCACACCCAGTTCCACGTTTAACACATAATTACATCCATTATCACACACACACACACACACACACACATACACACACACACGGACTGCTGTCATATTATTTCAAATTAACTGGCAGATGTGTGTATCATAAATCTGGAACTATACTCCAAAACGGATGTGGACACAGACAGCTGTGGACACCACAGATGCCTCGTACTTCTGTTTATCCTTTAAGGAGCCTGCTGTAAACCGTATCCGGCCTCTGGTCCATAGTAGCCAGTAAGAGTCTGCCGTGAATCCCTGTGCCCGCCCCCTTCTCTCGTAAAAAAAGGCAGGGCCACTTGGAGGAGAATGTATAGCCAATAAAATCCCAAAATTATCACGTCATTGAAATGGGCCCTTGTGCAGCAGAATCTGTTTATGATGGTGATGACACTGTCTCTATTTTTAAGTCGCCCAGTATAGAGTATTATCACATTACCGCTCAAACCTACTGACACAAAAAAACCTAGCAGGCAATGATGGAAAAGAATTCATACAACGACTGTCGACAAATACAGTTATCAATCAGAAAACATTCGATAAGTTTCAATGGTCCACCAAATGCTAGTATGTTGTTTTTAGCATGGGCAGCAGAGAGATGACATCATTACCAGTCTTTCATTTCATTTCCGGGCCTGTGGTTTAAAACACAGCCAGGGTGCAGCCTCCCGTGACGCCACAACTCCTCCGTTCAGCGACAGCAGGTGTTCCGTCAAAGGTGCATCTGGCTTCCAATACAGCTGCAGAGTCATTCTAGTGCGTGATCATTTCTCCATGTGGGGAACAAACTGCATCCCTGTCCACCTTTTGTTTAGTAATAAACAGCACAGTCAGTCTGAGGGAATCACACTTTGTGGTGTTCCTCAAGCACAATCTGCTCACGCACAGGAAAATGAACAAAAGCTGTCAACATATGTCAGAACTAATACTCCACGGCTGTCTAACTACATAGGCATAATATGCACGGTATACATAAACACTATGGGCAACCACAATGTGGCTTGGTTTTACCTCCACGACCGAGCAAGGAGGAAGACTTGAGTGACCGTAACCTCAGTGTAGAGATCCCTCCAAACCCACAATCCCTGGAAACTCTCCAACCCTGGCTGAAGTGCTTCAGTCTACTCCACTATCCCCCTACAGCGACGGGCTGCAGATTACTTGGCTGCACACTGTCCTATTGTGAAGTCTGTGTATGATAGGTTAGTAGTTTACTTGTGTGGATGCAAGTTAAACTAATAAAAGTTACAATAAGTCATGAAGGAGCCTGTGTTTATCTGACAACAGTAGCTCGCCTCCACTTCCTCTAAAAGGCCTTGGGTTCTTCCAAATTGCCTTGGCACAAGCTCTACACATGCCACGTACACTGAGAATACATTTGTGACTAAATGACAGGACATCCTTTCAGTTGACCTGGGTTATCAATGGGCCATTTAGAGTGCCGTGATCACTCCGTGCCCCTCAGGGAATTACAGCCAGCTCCATTATAAAAACAAGGAGAAACTCAAAATGCGGTGCACAAAACACACACACACACACACACACAAACCAAGGGAGATTCTTCATTTCATATTGGATGGATGATTTCAATCATAGTCAACTGATGAGGAGACACATGATGTACGTTATTATACTCCTGCATCCGGAGGAGAACCTCATGCTTTTCTTATTAACCAATCCTTTTTTGTCTATCAATTGCGGGATGTTGGTGGAAAATATTGTGTTACTCCCCAGAACCGTGACAGGGACAGAGGAAAAGCGTCCGTGACAAGTTTAGATTACAATGGTCTGATTTATGGGATTAACTTTGAGGGAATGCACTTGCAACTGGGAGATTATTCCGCCTTCCTCCTCAACTTTAACTTTTCATGTGCTGCTGGGCATGATGATTAATTGTCCCAGAAATCACTGTGATAAACAATAACGTTGACATTTTATGAGCGTTCTATGACATAATGAGAATATAATAGCATCATAATGCAAGTAAAACATTTCAAAATGTGATCAACTTTAGAATATTTAGTCAGACATCAGGGTGCTGCAAACTATTAATAGTGGAATAAGAATGTAGATGACATTCTCAGGTGAACAAACATAAGAAACTCAATGGACGACAGGGTCTGCAGAATTACTGAATTCTGCCTGATTATCGTAAAGTCATTTGATATTGTAACTGTTGTGACAGGCATATGTGCTACCAGCCCCCCCCCACACACACACACACACATCAACAACAAACCTCAAGCTAGCTAGCTAGTAGCAAGCTATGCGCTGAAAATGTCATGTTTTTGACGAAGACTTTGCTTGTAAATGAGTTGTAAAGTTATACAACAAATATCAATATACACGTTTCATCACTCATGTTGATTTGTCAAGGTTCCGTTGCAGCATTTGTGATTTTAGCACTGCCCACAACGAGGACGATTGGCTGGCACCAAAAAACAAACAAACAAAACAAGCCAAGGTGTTTGTTTGTTTGTCCTATCGCACACATTTCTACACAAGACCAAGATTAGAGTGAATGAAACGTCACTACGTGTTGATTAAATCATAAGAATGGTCAAGAAATCTCCAATTTGAAGTCATCCTCCCTCTTTGATTTGCTCCTGTTGTCTGGTCATTAATTCAATCCCGTTTTGGAATCCAACTTTAATGGTGCGTTGATTTGTTTTAGTAAGGGGAAGCTAATTCGTTAATCAGATTATAGACAGTTTGAAATTAACCGCCACTTTATTTTTATTTTCATGTCACATCGAAAAATTTAGCCATTTTCGCCTGATATCATTTTAAGCACATGACATGAGAGCAGGATGGAACCAACATGCTTTGCCACGGATGCCGATTCGTAGCACACTTGAGCATGAAATCTTTACTGGAGTTAACATGCGTCATCATCTCACTTGGCCACAGTTCAGATGTTATCACTGTTGCCTCCCACGACCATGAAAACATGAAATATATCCCCCCCCCCCAAAAAAAGATCTGCTAACAGAGGAGGAACATCCCAGCTGCCACTGTTCAGAAGCTCAAATACCGTCAGAGTTGAGTCACATTGTACAAATGCAAACCGATCATCCTGTTATTTAGAAAGCGAAATATTTGCATGTTGCACTATCGGCCTGCATTCTGCCTGATTAGACTATTAGAAGCTGAAAAACCCGACTGCGCGTTCACTTGTCTTATCCAACTAAATGCACAATAGTTTCAAAATAATTCAGCACCTTGTGTAGCATTCGGGCAGCTTCTTGTTTTCAAGAGACATAAAAAGATGAAATGAAATTTTGAATCAAAAGTAAAAAAAGGTTGAGGACTCGTTTGGCATTCGTTTTTCATTTGATCATTTCACCAGTGTCGCCCCAAGCGCCAAGCGTCTACCTGGACCTAATGACTCATTAGGGAGCAATTTTAATTTAACTCTGAATTCTCCATGTGATCCACATTAATAAAGCAGATACTCACAGCCATTAGCGCTCCTTGAAGCTTGTGCTCGAATCAGCCTCTCATGCAAAATAAGACCACAAAACAAAATTAGCATGAACCAATGAGCTAGGCTGTAGCTGTTCCTGCTGCAGGTTACTGACCAGATTGAGCACACGTGGGTCGAGCCGTCAGTTTAATAGCCTATAATTTTGATGTATGAATGAGACGCATTGTGACGCATGTTTTCACACCTGTTCCACCACACCTGTACTTTCTTACGCTACAGGCGGTGGCTCGCTGCTGCAGCTGAAATGATTTTATTTGTGTTATGGACATCCAAGTAATCTCAGTTGCGCGTTTCGCACATGTGCTCGGACTGTGTTTTGAAGGCTGCTTTTGATATTTATTAATAAAATGTCCAGAATGACCTTTTGTTGGCATTTGTCAGACACTCTGTGTTGACTGCAGGCCCCAGAATTGAACCCAATAGTATTGCCACAATTTTTGAGAAATCAAAATTCCCTGGATTGTCTGCTAAAAGAAATGACGCAGCACCGTGATGAAACTTGTGATTTATACCACTAGTAAATATGTTGTCTCATTCATTTATTCCCAAAACTACGGCATGTGAGCTCTCGTTAACCCGAGCCAGGCAGATGAAGACCTTCAGGACATGAACATGTTGCTCACGAGTCATCACTCAGGTTAAGACGGTGGCTTTTGTCAAAATGCTGAAAGTTGATTGTTGCAGCTTTAAGATGAGAAATAACACTCCAGCTTTAATTTGTCATTGATGATAATCAATAGTGATTTTGTGTAACTGGAACTGTTGCATTTGTACGATTCCAATCAGAACAGACAGGGCAGTGAAAGCTCTTTGAGCTACGCTTCACATATAAATCCTCTCATTCCCTCGAGACAGTGGGTTACCATGCACGACTTTTCTTGAGTGATAAATCACGTTGACATTTTCTGTTAAGAAGACACAGACAAGTACAACACAGCTCATGTCAAAAGAAAGATGTCTGACACTCACTACAGCCCTGCAAATAAATCAGTGTTCAGCCGAGCGAGGACACATTCATCATTATAAATCTGAGGGATAGAAATTGAAAATAGTGACTCAATATCAAGACACGGACAAGAAAGCGCTAAGAGTGTGAAAGCCACACAAAAGATGCACACACAGAAATACGTGCACGCTTATATATACAATAGAGTGTACAAGTACACATTGAGTGTATGAGTGGGAGCGTGTGAAAAGCGTCTGCCCCCTCCTCTCAGGGAGCACAGGAAGCTCAAGACAATACAGAGGCTTCATGCAGGGTTCAGCTCCAAACTGTTCCCCTCGCAGCCGCCTGCCTCGGAGCAGGCGCAGCAACCGATTAGACCCACAACATATCCGCTAGGCGGGATATTTATAACTCAGGAAAGCTGCAGCTCCGTGACACAAATTCTTGAGTTTCCTCAGGAGGTATGCTTCACTGATTAGATGAGTGTGACACAGTGTCACAAGCAGGTTGGGTGACATTCACCTTTTGCACCGGGGACAACAAAAACAATCCGTGATGACGAAAGTTTCCCAGCAGGCAACCTCACGCTGGCCAACGGGCTGATGTTAACCACATCAAATGGCCATATTGTTTTGATGTGAGAAAGAGAGTTGGAGAGGCAGGTGCAGCCTGACACGTACTTTCCTATTTGTCTGAAATCGGGAAGTGGTTGTGAAGGGTTAGCTTCTCACACATGTGCGACACACCACTGAGTCATGCAGCACGCTATCAAAGGATAATCAAGGACAGTAATGTCAATACACAAATTGAATTAAAGATTTGTGTGCTGGAGGGCGACTAACTTAGCCTTTTCAAATTCTGATTAGGCTCTTCAGACGAAAGCTAAGCGGCGACTCACAAGACAACTCCAGGAGGGGAGAGAAGGAAGAAAGGATGACTAATAGATTAAAGAATGTGCAAGAATCCATCACCTCGCTCTAGAGACAATCACATTAGCTCCATTAAAGCTCCTCTTTGTGCTGGAGAGAAAAAAAAAAGGAGCATGAAGCGCTGGCAGTTTATAGTCCTCTCTATAAACACATCACAGCAAAAATGTAGAATATGTGGCCGGCGCAGCAGGTCAACAAGGACTTAAGTGACCATCAATAGCAGGCGTTTATGTGGGGTTTATATCTTTGTAAACAGACGTCCATTCTCTACACAAAAGTTGAGTTTGTGCTGAAGCTCAACACTTTTATTACAATCTTCTCATTCATCTCGACGCGCGGGACTGTCAGCGGGTTGCTCATGGTTTTGAATGGTCTACCTCCAAATATCTACTGTGTTCCATGCAGTTACTGATCAATAATCCTGATTAATCCATTCATTGTTAGGACAACAGTCGGTCCGAAAAAAAAGAAAGAAAGAAAGAAAGAAAGAAAGAAAGTATCGAGGACTTTTACAGTTTTGTACCCTTTGACAACCGGTAATCATTCCTAATAGAATGTCCCAACAGAGGACAGTAAAACCACTCATGTGATTCCACCCGTCAGATGACTTCTGATCACAAACGCACATGGAGGCCGCCTACAAGCGCACGCCAATTTACCCCAAATCAGCCTTTGTGACTTCTGATCATTAGCAAGAAATCAGATGCAAAAGGATAGACAGCGACACCGCTTCAGTTCAGAATTGTGGTTTTTATCCTAGGGTTACTTTCCGACTGAACGCAACAGGGCTTAAATACGGTTGCAATACCAGGCTTCGGAACCTCAGTTGCAGCATAGTTGAGGAAATTCAATAAATGTCTAAATATCAGTTTGAGCACAGAAGTAGAATAAACGTCAGCAGGCTAATTGATGGACAGCAGTTTGCTTTTAAGCACCGGGTGTGAAAATCCCCACCGACACTTAGAATAATAATCTGGCAGATCAGCGATACCACTTAGATCTGTTGATGCTCTTTTTGTTGATCTCTGTCCAGCTTATCCACCTGAACCTGTCACACATTTTGCTCACTGTGTGCGTGTCTTGCTGGTATTTTGGTGTGAAAGTAGAGGAAGTACCAAAGCAGCCTCTTGTCACACAAGCGTTCCATCCTATTAATGACTTTTCTGTTGGTTTAATCTCTTTTAAAGTGTAAACCTCCGACCCGACATCATCACTCAGAAAAGCACCTTGAACTTACCACAGTTTATGACATGTGCAGTACAAATACTGCTGCCTCTTCCTGTGCGTAAACTGGCAATTTTGTTGACGAAATCTGAACAAAAGAATCTTCCATAGACTATACTTTTTTTTTTTAGATGTTGGCAGCTGAAAGGCTGCTTTCAGAACTAATTCTTCCTGCTCCCAGTTGTTGCTAAATGCTGGTTGGTGAACTGCTTTTAGATGCTCATTTCCATCATCCTCATAGAGGGATTAAAGTTCACAACATAAGTCACAAAAAAACGGGCGGCAAACTGACACACCCACACGGTGCCTAAAATAAGACTGTAAGAGCAATTCATCGAGCAAAATGTGACTGAAACTAATGTGAATGTTGGTCAAAAGACAAAAACTGAAAAATGAAGAGACACATTAAGGCATCGTTTTTGAGAATAATTCAGAAACAGGGCTGCTACAATCCGCATGAACAGATAAAACTGTTAAACCCTGCGAATGATGAGCTCACCCGCTGAAGTTTACAGTCCAGTCGTCACCAATCATCAAGAAACCAATTATAGAAATTTGCTTTAACTCTTTGTTACCAAGTCAATAATAAACGAGGAGAACAATACAAGTCATGGTTTGCTGATGTGAATCTGGCTCATACATTTATTTCACCACCGGCCCGGTCATGCAGGAGTGGGGACGCGCCTCCTCTGGTATGCATTACGACAGCGGGCAACACCTGAACAGGTGGCACTTCCTGCATGACTCAGCAGATAAAAGGCGAGCTGCCTGCCCCCACAGCAACAGGTTCATAAAAACAAACGCCAACAATATAACAACTCTGCATCCAGAGACAGGTGATAAAATAAAGGGGAGGGGAAAAAAGAGAAGCTTTGGGAGGTGACGAGTGAGAGTCGTGCGCTATGGCAACACAACCACCTGGTATCTGACAGTGACTTGGTTGCACCCCGTTGCATCATTCAGTGGCCATGAAGCTTTTCTAAGCCACTGGCATGCTTAGAACTGTTCACATGGTCGCCATGCAGATCAGCAGTAAGCAGCAGTCATGGTCTTAGAGTGGCCAATCTGTTGACCACGGCTCTGTCCCCAGTGACACAGTTTGGACTTCTCTGGTCCCAGATGTCTGTCCTGCCCTTTTCTCTGTTGTCCACAGAGACGAGAGAGGGATATTTCCTGTGTGAACCAACACCCAGACGCACAGTAAGCAATAACAGATAACAATCTAGTGTACATTTGCATGGGCATGACAATTCTCAGAAGTAAATTGATGCCACTAATATCAGCAGATCTGTGTACACTAGACAGGAAGTTTACTGGACAGCCAGGCACGTATAACTCGGGCAATTTCAAGGGGTGTGTGTGTGTGTGTGGGGGGGGGGGGGGGGATTAGAGAGGGAGGGGATGTGAGGGGAGGGGGTGAAATTTCCTCAGAGTCCCTAAGCAACAAGGCCAGTTGGCGAGGCCTCCTCCAGAATGGCTTACAGAAGAGATAAACATTGACTTTGCCACCCGGAGAAGTAAATCTGATTTGAGTAATGGAACACTGCATGACTTCACACACAGATCTGACAACGCGGAAAACAAACACTAAATGTCCGAGCAGATGTTAGTCAAACGGCCACTTCTGTGTGCAACAGTGTTTCCATTTTATTGTCAAGCGAGTTTGAGGCAAACTCTGGAAATGTCGCTAACAGGAAAATGAGAATTAAGCGTGTTTCCATTAACTGGTTTGGAGTTTATAAACCAGACAGCGCAACAGGAGTCTTCATCAGAAGATGGCAGTACAGGCAACTTTACGCATGGAAAAGCGACAAGGGTCGTCTTTGACAGACAGAAATGAAGAAATCTGGAGGAACTACTGTCAGCTGGACAAGCTGTACAGGTTCCCACCTCCCAATTTGCACTTTTATCCTTTTTAAAAGAAGACAAACCCTCCTCAAGAGAGTTTAAAAATATTTTTTGAGGGAATCAAGGGAGTTTTAATGCATTTTGCTACTTCTATCAAAATCTGCATCAACATACGGATGAAAAAAAAAATCAAATGGCAAGCAGAGTTACAGTTATTAGGTTTGAAAAATGTGAGTAGAAGTGGAATTATTGCATTAGTACGACTCAAACTGGACATGTAAACACAGTCTGACTGTAATCGCACTTGTCAAAACTGGACTGACATACGTAGATAATGCGATTTGAGATTGAATTTACTCCAGCGTGGATCATCACGGAGGGAGAAACTGCGGCGAAACAGCACATTTGTGGACGGAGGACGAGACGACCCCCATGTCGTCTTAGTTTAAGAAGTTAGCTCTTATTCTCAAATGGTCTGTCGGCTGTCAGATGTTCAACAGGAACTAGCTTGTTGCTAGTTTCTTGTTTTTGTATGAGAAGAAAAGGGGAAGAAGAAGGAAGTCTGCGGACAGAACCTCGGAATCTCATACTGGAACAACATTGGTCCAGTGATTGTCTTCCGTCTGGGACACTGAATCATGCGTCCTCTCATTCTGCTGTGTACTTTTACACAGGCGAAGAAGAGTAACACAACAAAACAATGTTCCCACCTTGAAAACAACAACAACAGGAAAAAAAAAACAACACCAAACAACCTTTCCAGTCATGTGACTCTTCCAGGATATTCTTAATGTCTGCCTTTGTCTCCGGGCAGACTCCAGCATGGCCGAAAGCCACGAGCTGGCATGAAAGAACAACTTGCCCATCAATTCCTTGAAATTTCTCTCCAGTTTTCACCAGTAGACGACTGAGACAACCTCTTCTTCCAACAGTAAACTATGCCCGCAGTTGCCTGTACTGCCACCTGCTGACGGAACTGTGTTGCCAACTTCAGTCACAAAATTCACTTGCCAATGGAATGGAAGCACATCAAGTGAGCCCAGCTACAGTCAGAGGACATGACGGCCTTGTTAGCTCGGCCCTTTCAGAACTCTTTGCTCCTACTGTAATGCTAACTGGTCCCGTATGGGATGCAGTCCTGGTATTTAATAAACAGTTACATTTTACTGCCGCGGCACTAATGTGTTTAGAGTGTCAAGACTTTTGGTGCTGCACGGTTTTGGAAAAAACAACAGCCAAGGAATGAAAAGACGTCTCTGTGTGAAGGTCTGAGAGTGGAAAAACCGTTGAGAGACTTTTGCGGCTTTAATCGACTAACTGGCAAGTTAAATTCTTGGCTTAAAACTTCAGACACACACACACACACACACACACACACACACACACACACACACACACACACAGACACACACAAATCCTGTGCTTCTCACACACTTCACATAATTGCATTGAAAGCCAAAGAAAAGCACCTCACTGCAGGCTCTTATTATGAGTACTGATAAACACAACAACATCCGTTGTGCCATCATATGCTGGACCTTGATGACCACATGATGCCCAGCACAGGGGTGTGTGTGTGTGTGTGGGGGGGGGGGGGGGGGGCTGAACTGCTCCAACTCCTATGGGGGGGGGGGGGTAATATGTTGTCTCTCTATAAATACAAACACACAAATCAACAACAAACACAATGTCGCTTCCTGTGTATAAACTCTTGCGGGACAATGAACGGTCTGTTTCATCTTCCCCCCGCAGGCCTGGCCCTGGCTCTCATGTCCCAGCTCAGCCCCCTAACACGGCCCAACTTTTCTCTCTGATGTGGACTCCAACCGAATTTCACGTCATGGGGACTTCGATCAGTATGAATCAGACGTATTTATCGCCGCTCGGGTTGATGCGGCAGGCGGCAAGCGGCAGGCGGCAGCGCCGCGAGCGCGTTAGTGACAGTAAGCTAGCCAGAAGTCGGAGACTTGTTTAAGACGTAAAGACAGTTTGAGGAAATAAAAGAAGCTAAACGGAGCCGGAACGGCTAACGACGAGACAAGCAGGCGAGCGCGGCGTTACTGAGAGTCGTTACTTACGGAGAGTTTCCCAACCACCGGATCGAAGTTCATCCTGGGAACCTCGAGATGAGTCATTCTCACGGACTTGGACGTCGCCGCTCAACCGCCGGACAAAAGTCTCTTTAAAAAAAAAAAAAAAAAAAAAAAACACCGTTATAGTGGGGAAAAAAGCCAACAGCCTCGTAAGCCCGGGAGTCTCTCCGTCATCCGGTTTCTTTCATGAGTTTTCTTCCCGTCACAGCCAGAAGTTCGAGGCGTTTCACTACAGGCAGAGACAGACGGTCTGAGCACTCACTGAGATTTTTTTTCTGTGTGTGTGTGTGTGGGTCCCAAAAACTCTTGTGACGTCACGCAACGTAGCGGCCAATCACAGCGCGCCCTTTTGGAATACTAATTGGGCGGCATGTGTGCAGTTTTGGGAGAACTCAACAACATATTTCGATCTGATATTCGCCTCATTTTTATATGGAATTTTCGTTTAGTTTTTTTTTTTAATTATTTGTTTACTATCGGCCATGTATTTTGTTGCCACAAGATACAACTTGTTCCCACAACTTGAGTCAGTTGCCACAAGAAAACAAGAGAACGATAATCTGGACACGACCGCAACAACGTCAACCGCTCAAGTAACTGCTAATTTTAGGAGTTCTTTACTTTTTGTTTCTATCTGATTTCATTTTACTTGAATCTGATTTTTATATACTTAGTTAAACGTTTCTTGTTTGGTGTTAAGAGTTTGTTGTTTACTTCAGGGTCTATTGTCCATCTCCTTTATTTCATAAGAGTATTTATCTGCTTCTTTTTGCTACTGGAAATTCAATTTCCTTGAGGGCGCCAACCCAAAGGGATCAATAGACAGAAGTCTAAGTCTCTCTTGACAACAAGAAATATCTGCCAGCCAAAAATTCAACTCAATCAACTCATGACTTGTTAATTTTTTCATTAAAATAGACAACAACAACAAAAATTCCAGTAACTTATATCTCCTGGCAACACAATATATTTTCCCTGCCCCTGCAGTGCAGCATATACAGAGAGTGTATTATCCTTCCACCAACACAGGAGCACACAGCACATTTTCCGCCATCATGGAGGCAGGCTCCAGTCCTCACATCCAGGGAAAATAAATAGGCTAAACAAATAAAAGAGAGACTCAGAAGAAAAAACAAGCAGACCAAAAGAGTGAAGCGCACACGTATCAGACACAGGTATCTTCCATTTTAAGACCCGGTCCCAGGTGAACCGCCCCCACCTCCTGATAGCATTTGAATGGATGTGTGCTTCATACAATAAGTGGCCATCTCCTCCACTGCTGTTCTTTCAGTCCTGGATCTTTTATTTCCTTCCAAAGTAACTCAACAGACTGTTATTACACACAGCAACAACTGAGGAGTCACGCTGAGAAAGGTTTGCCCCCCCCCCCCCCCCCCACCGCCACTTGTGCTTATCGCTAGTTATTTATGGGATAAGAACTGTGCAGGCTCACCTCATGAGTAACCTCCCGCCACATTAACTAGCCTATGTAATGTGTAACTAATGTGGAATTACTCACTAATGAGTAACAAGTTGGAGCACCAGTGGATGAATAATCGCTTCTAAAGGGTGACTTGTGACACAAAAACACACTCCAGACGAGAGGGTCCACATGTGGCGTCTCCGGGGGGGTCCGAGGGAGTCCTGACGTCTTCAGCAAGCTGAGGAAAACAGTCAGCAAACACACACAAAGCAAACATTCTCATTGGATTTAAAAACTCCAGCGTCACATCACTGCTTGAATTAAAACAGATAATACACACGCAAATATGGAAAATCATCTAATAATACCTAATACAATTTTTTAATCACATTTTGCAAATTCTGCTCTTTATAGGTGTGATGCAGGCAATCAAACTTGCACTGATTTTCCAAAAACTTGGAACAGCTGCAGGTTAATAGAGAAACCCACTTTATGACTAAATCGCATCCATCCATCAAGTTTTAGATTTACTGACGTGCTGAGGAGGCACGAAAACTTGAACTGGCTTCTGTTAAATGTCATCACACTCAAGGAATCAAAAAATTCAAATCCAGAATTGGAAAACAGAGCACTTATTGTGAAAAGGATAAGTACTTGTAGCTTTAGCATTCCTTCCAGCAGAGCTTAAAATCCCAAACTGCCTAACATGTTGACATACTTTTGTACCCAAATACACAGTAAAAATGCATAATTGGGAAACTACTCAACACAAGTAGTCTTTGCCCTGTGAGTGCTATCAAGACAGGAACGCTCCTGCTACTCGACGATAGAATAACAAGGTTCCAGTAGTTTTTACTGAACTACATCTAATAACAAACATCCTCTGAAAAGTAGTTCCTGATGACAAAATCTAATCAGGGTTCTAAAACCTGTTTCTCTGGAGAGGAAAAGACAGATATTTGGACAAACCTCCTCCAAACGGTGGCCGGGTCATTAGCAAAATAAACAAACAAACAGAAGCAAGCATCTATAAATAAACATCAGACCTCCAAGTCAGACAGTGGCGTGATGAAAGAGACGTTGAGCAACTTCGAGAGACATTTAGAAGAGATGCTGTCTGGCTCGTGTATCACTTCTCATTCAGTTAACAGAGACGATAGTATTATGAAACCTTACATCTTGTGACTAAAGGCATGATAGCGAGGGTTGAGAGAGTCATCTTAGTTTGTGTGGCAAAAAGCAAATTAAAGGAACACACCAACTTTTTTTTTTTGAAATCTGCATATTGTCTGCCGGCCCCAGAACCAGACAGGTAGTTAGCTACCCCTCTCCCCTCTGTGCTGCAGAGCTGATGCCCACGCTAGTTAGCTTAGCACAATGGATGGGTAGTGTTAGCATACCCCTGCCAAAAGTCACCAGATACACTCTTCTCCAAAACTGCCTGGCTGCATTAGTATGACCAGTGTTGTGAGTACATGAATTATGACACAACAATTTAAGAGAGACTGCTTCTACTGACCATGGCTGACTGCACAGAGGATGAGGAAGACTACCCCGGGCAAACCAAGACCCTGTACCTTATGTAGGTGAACATTAACCACCTGCTACCATTCATTGTGCGAAGCTAGCAAGCAGTCAGCTGCTCTCTGTGGGTCTCAGCTCCCTAATGCAGCCCAGAAGAGAGAAGGGTATCTCCCGTCCGATCCGGCTCTGCCCAGGATCGCAAATTAAAGTTGGATTTTGGTTTCACAATGTGGAAATTAGCATCGCCATGTGTTCCCTCAACCAAAAGCTAATAAGATTTTCATGTTGGATTCTGAATTATTGCAGAAAAAAAAAAGATCTGTAGCAAACAAAAGTTTTAGATAAACTCCACAAATGCGCACCACTTTGATCATTTTTGAAACATAAATGAATCCTTCGGTAGCTAATGTTGGTTGATATAAGCACAATACCATGGAGACATAATTTCCATGTCACCACAGCAAAATGCTGCACTTCCCCTTTGTTCTTCTAAACATTCGGTGCAATGACATTTAACCTTGACATCCTCGACACATAAAAGCTTGAAAATACAGGAGTGTGGGGTTTACAGTTAGCATGTTTCATGCAGCAGAACATAACATTAAAATATCTTGAGCTAGTGTTAGCCACAGACTTTATTTCATTCATTTAACCATTAAAAAAAAAAAGGACTCCCACTGACTTTGAGACGAGAGATGTGGAAGTTCAACAGTGTTAACTTCTTTCTGGGTTTCAGGACTAACTTCTGCACTGATCTGTAGTCTCAGTATTAAATGTAAGCTTAGATCACCTCCAGATCGTGTTGGAGGGACCAGAAGTGTTGGTCATCCCGGGGCGTCTAAAAATAACTGAACCGACCTCTGCTGAGAATAATGCTAATGCGACAGTTCTCGCACCAGAATGTCGTTTATTCACAGTAAACTGCTGCTACCCACATAAAGAGCTCCAAAAAAGGAAAGAGAAAAGAAGCAAACAATATAAAAAAAGAGAGAGAGAGAGCAATCAAAAGTGTATTTAGAGAGGCTGATGTTTTGTTCATTGGA
The DNA here is from genome assembly GCF_037954235.1 of Aulostomus chinensis. NCBI lineage: Eukaryota > Metazoa > Chordata > Actinopteri > Syngnathiformes > Aulostomidae > Aulostomus > Aulostomus chinensis. Next base: position 3,504,690 of record NC_141338.1, read on the forward strand.
ACAAGCCAATCATTTCATCTGGAACAAACAACACAACAGATGCATCCCATCTCCTCCTGCCAAACTTGTTCAAACTATCTAGGAACCCTCTATCTGTGTCTTCCACTTGGAGCACATCCTGTGTTCCTCCTTCTGAGGTCACTGGCTACGTGCTCAAAAACAGGAAGTGTATGATTGAGTTATTTGCAAGCTTATCCTGAGCAAGTTTGTATTTATGGCCACTGGGGTTGATTAGTTCAGATAGAGAACATTTGGAAAGACAAACATCTCTGAATATTCCACAATTATCCATCAGCGGTTTGAGGGAGAATGTTTGACTTTACCACTGAGGGATGTTCGGAGCTCAGTTCTGTGTTGCTTGGAGGTTATTTGCATATCCTGTGTGTGAACAGCGAGATGATCTATGTGCATAATTGTGTTTGTGTATGCGCGGCAGATGGTGGTGTGTTGGAGAGTTTTTCACTGAACTGACCTGCAGAGGAAAAGGCAGAAAAAATAAAGGGAAGAGAAACCTTCCTGTTACTTATCTTGTGACGTCTGCTGGGTATTGTTTCACTTTGCTGTTTAGGAAGGTTGAAAAAAAAGAAAGAAAAGTGGCTGATAATGTAAGACATAAGCTTTACATTTGGCTTTATCTGCAGGTGCTGCGACTCATGAAAGTTTCTTATTTCGCAGCACTGTGGCTGCTGAGTGCTTCTTTTATTTGATTTTAATTTGATAGTAAAAGGTAAAAAAGAAAAGAAAAAAGAATAGGTCACATTTATTGCAGAAACTTAGACAGGAAATGGTGTGAAAATCCACATTTGAACGCTAACCCTTTGAACAGTAGGGACATGACAAGAACTGGATGCAGTGCCGACGTCGGGGAGCCCAAAAAAATCTTTGACTTCCAGGTATAGTCTCTCCCAACCTGAGGCCTGTAGAGGAAGCGCGCAAAAGGCTTCCACTGTCCGAGCTGGTTTATCCTTGGGCTAACTTGAATGGGTTTAAAATTGTACTGGCGGCTCTCTAGACCATTAAAATGTTGCCAGACCAAACAAATCAAATCATGATAGTTGAATGAGTCATGTCTTGGGGTCGTGACCGTTTTACAGCTGCTTCTTTCACAATGCAAGTTCACTGGGAAAAGTCTTAATGGTTCCAGTGTGAACTCAACACCATGCTTGTAGTGCCATGGCGTGGCCACCGGGTAAAACTGGCGCTATCCCTGGGGGCTTGAATAGAAGACATCGGTCGCATCCGGCCTTACCTGATTCAGCGCTTGGTGCACCGGCCTTCTAGCATGCCTGTAGCACCTTGTTTCCACACATGCAGGCCCGTAGTCTGCTTGTTACAAGCAGACTACGCCCTCACAAGGTGATGAAAACTGCCGGGGTGAGAGGTGCGTCTGTCTGTTTCTTGGCATGCATGTGGAACATATATATGGAAGACTTCAGAGATATTAAAAGCCTGTTATTTAGCTCACTTGAAGCCTGTCCACTATCGATGCAAAAGTTCAGTCTTTTAATGTCCTTGAAGCCAACAACAAAAAGAAACAGAGGGGAAGAGCTTTGCAAACACATCAGAGATCCTGGAGGCTTTAGGAAATGAACAGATTTCCAGTGTATTAAGGGTCTTAGAGACAAGACCAGGTGCATGAACGTTGAAAGGTGGCAATCATTGACCTCCCAAATCCCCCTCCAGTCATTAATATTTACCTACAGCTCAGCTCCTGGGTCTGCACCCTTGTAGTGAGACGTCCTTTCATTTGCGCTGCGCCAGCATCCTTGATCTCAGTCACACGGGCTTCTTCTTGGCCAATTTGTCCCTCCTTCATCGGGGCATTGCCCTCCATATTCACCAGGGAATTTCACTCCAGACTGTTCTCATTTGTGGTTCGCCGAGGGTGGAACGTGATCCAATGCTTTCAGACGGGAGTACCTCGAAAAGAATCTCTTGAAGTCTCATCTCCTCTGAACAGACCTCCCGTCTTAGCACCTTCAACACCATAACAATGAGTTAATTTGTGTTAACGCACAATATTTGTTCATTCCCTGAGTTTATACTCATATATATATTTATATATACACACACAAACAGAGCAATTAAAACCGTGATCACTGCGGCCGTGTGGATAACAGTTTCTCTCCATGATAACAACAGCCAGGGAGTCCTAACTGCCTGTTTACAGTGAGAGGTGAAAGGTCACAGAGTGAAAGTTGTGTTGAGATGAGAAGCCGAAGCCTTACACAGAGGTTGATGTTGTTTATATTTCTCTCATCTGCGTGTGGAAGATCGGAGCGTGACATTCATCCAGTCTGATTCTTCTTCTCACGCATGCAGACACACTAGTGGAGTGAAAATGTCTCCACATGTGGGGCTGCATACTCCAACTAATGGATTAATGGAATACATATTTTCATATTTATAATGAATCACATGGCTACTTGTATGTCGGAGGGGTCACTGGAAGGGATCCATGGAGAATTATCAGTTCCCCCTCTTTTTCCAGGGAGTGTTTTCTCAACTTGTTTTGGTTTTCCAGTCTCACTTACATCAGTGTTGTGTTAAAAATAATCAGCAGATTAATAGTCCACTGTAAAATCAGCAACTGCTGGCACGCTGCTAGCGGTGTAAATCTGACCATTTGACCACTGACCATTCGTCAGGCGTGTTAGCACATTTGCTAATTAGTATAAACACAAGGCCCATCGGAGGCTAGTGAGAATGTCATGAATCTGTGGGTTATTGGGTGGGATAAGGTAAAAAAAATGAAAGGAAATCTTTGAGCTGATGTCTGCGCTACGGTTGTTAGGGTGCCGCTGAATCCATCACAGCTCATTCGGAGGCGAAGCCAGTGGAATATTTAGCCTTCACAATCATAAAACTAAAAATAAATGATGGGGACCTTCTGACAAGTGCCATTTTGTTCCTTTCATTTCAGTAGCAATGGAAAAAAATTCTACCCGTACCACCTTCCAAGAATTCGTTTGAAAAAAACAGAAGAGGTCAAAGGAGGTAAAAGTTTCTGTAAAAAAAAGAAAAATAAATTTAGAAATATTCATCAAAGTCATATTCACTTGAGGGGTAAAAGAGACATGCAGGCAGCTGGGGCAGAGAGGGAGAAGCTTTCTGACTGCTTTTGTCTGGCTGAATATTAACACAGTGGATTACGATTGACTGAGGAATGCTAGCCTTTGTTGAAACCTCGGCGGTGATGTCATCAAGGCTTGGCACCTGGGCAGGATTCACAGGAGGGGCCACGCACGCAGTTGAAGGCGGCGATGGGGCTGCGGTAATGTGGCCTGATTAGTCACCTGACTCTGTTTTTTTAAAAAAGCGCTTTTGACAAAAGACAGGCTTCAGTCAGCACTGCCATAAAGATTAGCTGCCTGGTGAACTGTGTAAACTCACTGACAAATCTGTATGTTTGTGTGAGCGCCGCGCAGGAATGCGAGGGTGCCTCTGTGCTCTTGTATATACGGCGTGATTTAGAGAGAGGGAGAGGAAACGTCTTGAATAAATAATAAGAGAGATAAACTGAGTGTGTGGAGGTGATTAAAAATAGACAGCGAGAGCAGTATTTATGTGGTCTTGAGTGTGTGGCTCATGTCAATAACGGTTACCCACAAGTAACATTAGATAACAATGTGTGTGTGTGTGTGTGTGTGTGTGTGTGTGTCATGTGGGTCCTGGTTTCACTAAATAAGTAGACTAAACTGTATATAATCTACGCCCTGTTTAGCTATCACCTGTTCCTAAATGATCAGGTAAATTATTATTGAATTTATATTCCTCATTTGCAGCCTTCACCTGGTTATTTGAATCCCACCTCCGGTGTCCCTTCATCGCAGTTTCTTACAACAGCGTTTCCTCATTTCCGGCGCCGTTTTCGTCCATCATATCGTCCTCAGCGGCGGTTTGCTGCCATGCTGCTTCTGTTTTTTGAGTTCATTGCGTGAAGCATATTTGTGGTACAACTCAGTTGTATGAACACTGCCATGTTTGACTGATTGATGGTAAGTATCTCTTTGTTTCAAGGGTTAAGACTTGGTTTTAGGGTTGGAGTTAGGGTAATATTTCTTAATTTCAATGATGACATCCCCCCCCCCCCTCCGCCAAGCATGGATAAGTTGCCAAAGGCAATGCAAAGGCTGCCAAACACACTGTCATCCACGATTTTCTAGTCCCATGTTACCCCAAGCAAAGAGTGTACAGAGCTTACTAGCTGTTCCATCAATAAAGTAGCAATAAAATACTAATAAAAACCACAAGGATTTTGGTACGTGGTCGTCACCCATGAGCCAAACTAAAAAAAAACAAAATCTAAATTGAGAAAGGGGCAATAACTGAAGTTTACAGGGGACATGTTTTTCAAAATAAACTGACAAAGATGAAACCTCCAACTACGTCCAACAATTGGGCAGACGAAGCAGGTCCCGGCTGAAAAGTGCAGGCCAGAACTCGACATCAGCAGTCCCCCAACCAGGAGCGCATGAAAGCGGGTCATCTGTCCTTTTGTGGTTGTACATGGTTGCTGTGGTGATACGTAAGTGACGGTTACGGTGAAGTCCAATTTACACTTTTGCATCAAATTGATAGCGCAGGTCGTAGCGTAGACACGGCCGATGCTGTAGCCTGATGTTCACCTCCCTAAAAACACAACTGCAAGTGTGACTCGCCTGCTTTGTGACGAGCCTGCGCCGCACGGCATGTCCTCCTCTGGTCCAAGGTGTTTTTGATGTCATAGTCATGTCCGTACATGTAACTGCATTCAGCACGTATAACTCCCCTGTGACTTGAGCCCCATTAGCGGGACGTGGGCAAATGGGAGCAAAGCTGTGGCCCCCCGCCCCCCAACTGGTAACACGCTAGGCTAGGGTAATGTACAAAAACAAGCCGTTAGCTTTGTCTCCAGGAAATGAACACAATCCTACTAAAATACAACAAAAGTGATTTATTAAATGTGTGTGTGCTCTTGTTTAAATACTTTGTTGGGTGTGAAAACCAGGAACCCAACAAACTTACATGTTGTGGTGAAGACACCAACAAAAGTTTCTCTCTTTATGTGAGCGTGCGTGCGTGCGTGTGTGTGTGTGTGTGTGTGTGTGTGTGTGAGTGTGAGTGTGATGGGTGGTAACGAGTGAGAGACGGCGGTGAAAGAAATCCAACACTGAGAAAGTGTCTCGGAAAAAGACAGTGAGGAGGAGAAGCCACAGTGCTGATGTTAGCTGTCTGATCCGCTGAGAGACAGTTGGCAGCCGACTGTCTACCAGCCACAAATGTACAGTAATTCAAAGCATGCGACGCGACGCCGTTCCCTGCGAGCTGGGCCCGCAGTAACCACCCCCGCACCACCTAACCACCCACTCACACATCCACTGGAGAAGCATATACCCTGTAACATTGCTTCATTCAAACACCGTGCAGTTCTTCACAGCTCTGTAACAAATTTGGGCTGAAGCTAATTTCATAACGAAATGGCGCCGACCAAGCATCTGTGAGGAATCCAACTCAATAAAGCGTCAAAGTTGATGGAAAAGGTCAGCAAGTTGTGTTTGCTGTCGGGAGTGTGTGAACAGCGTTTATTGCCTCATGCAATTAGAGCCTGGTAGCGACACAGCCAGCTTCTGTGTCAGAGGAATCGGAACACAAAAGTGTCTAGTTTCCTTTTCTTTCTTTTTTGATCAGGTTTTATCAAGTTTTTAAGAGTTGAAAGGTAACCGTGGCAACAAGGGAAAGAAAAGATTAAGAGCTTACAACAATGGAATTACAGTAAAGAGTTGAAAGAAAAACAAGATTCCAACTTTTGTAGGCTAGTTCTCATGAGCTGCACATGACTTGCATTTAGCCCTTCTCTCAACCCCCCTCCCCTCTCTCTCTCTCTCTATCTGCACCCTCCCTCCCTCCCTCCTTTCTTTTGCCACTTCCCACCCCTCCACCCCACCTCCACCCCCTCCCTGTGCAGCACATAGACTTCCTGTGTGTCCTGGCCTGAATGGTATGTGCATGGAGTGGGTGTCTGGTAGGCCTTTCATCCGGCATGGAAAGAAAGTCAAGAGAAAAGGGTGAAAAAAAAGTGAGAGAAGAGAATCATCTTTAATCCGTTTGACTCAGAGCAGTTGTCCAGAGGCGAGCGAGGGTGGGGCATACTGGACGGGGTGAGAGGCCTCCGGTTGTGCCAGCGACATAAATGTGCGCGTGTGTGTGTGTGTGTGTGTGTGTTGTCTGGAGAGGAAGAGAGAGAGGCCTGCTGGGAAAGCCTGCAGCCTGTCCGTTTGCCCTCTTGGGACAAATGACATCCGGTTCGGACATTGCTGGCACGTCTGAGCGAACACACTAAAGCAGGTACAGACGTAAATGAACTCCAGCACTCACACAGGAATATAATACGATGGACCAGAATCCAGCGAACCTAACATTTCCTGTACAGTAGTTCTGGAATCCTGCAGCTTGGCGGGCGAAGCTTGGCGTTGTCAGACAGGGTGTAGCTGGCTGCTGAGTGCCAGGCCTGGCTGGACCCTACCCACTCTGTGAAAGGGCACACATGCAAGTCTGCCTCATGTCATGGAAACAACCTACAGACGTGTGTGCGTGTGTGTGTGTGTGTGTGTGTGTGTGTGCTTGTGTGCACAGAATGTTTAAACATGCCAAGACAAGACTCAGAAGAAAGCGTACAGCGCCATCTGCTGTTTAGACCGTTTTCGCTCTTACCGTCAGCTTCTCTCTTTCTGATCAGGGAAATATTCACCACACGTGTTGAAGGACTATTTTTACGCAACATGCGGCTCAGTCTGTCCCTCAGACCCGAGGCCACGCCCACGTGCTCCCCAGTTTAACCTTGGACGCGACAGACGTCGGTTACACTGGATTATATGGGATTGAGTGCTGGGTTCAATTTTAATTTTTTACGAAACGATCAATTTAACGTGCCTCATTTGAACGTACGAGTTTAAATTAATGTTTTTTTCTTTATTTTTCAGTAAAAGGCTACAAGATATTTTATTTAAAAAGTGATTTTGAAATCCTTTCAATAAATCTATCAATGCTCCATCAAAAAAGGGGCAACATCTGGGTTTCCTTCCATCTGAGACTGATTTAACATCTGCACCATTTTTATTTAAAGAACAATTAATGACCAGGGTTTTTTTTTTTTCCCCTTTCTGCTATAGAAGCGACATATAAAAGGTTTTAGCGGCCGCCTTTCAGAAAAAAAAAACAGTTTTTTTTTCAAAGGCATTTTCTGGGTCTAAACGCATGAATGTGCGCAGAAAAAGTCACGCAAAGACAGAACATTAAAGATTTGTCTGTCTTTCACTTCGCCTCATGGTTCCTGTTTCAACTCTCCGCAGGGAGCGCAGTGACACAGCCGCTCAACTTCACTTTGATCCCACTGTCTTCAATATGGAGGCCCAACACCACCTGCTGGAGCTTCACACACACACACACACACACACACACACACACACACACACACACACACACACACACACACACAAAGAGCAGAGGGAGGCTACTGTTCTGCAAATGATGAGAAACTGTGTATGTACTATTTTTCAAAGTCCTAAAAATGGAGAGAGAGAGAGAGAGAGAGAGAGAGCGAGCGCTGCAGTTGATTTACCTTTACGATGAATCTGCTAATAGCGAGAGCAGAGATTTTACAGCTCATAAATAAAAGGTTACATTACCCAACAACACGGTTTATCATAATCAGAGAGAGACCCCCTTAAACCCTTATTTTCAAATTTGTGTTTCACAAACAAACAAACAAAAAAAAGCAAAGTAACACCAAAGATTTCAACTCCGCCGATAAGCTTGCGTTTGCAGTGGCTTTGGTGCGTCGGTTTGTGTTCGCTTCACAAAAATCCCACGGCACTCGGTGGAGGGGTGCAGCATCGGCCGAGGAGGAAGCCGCGCAAATCAGTGGCAGATTGGTTTAAAAAAAAGTTTAAAATTACTTCTTTATTTTTTTTTTACATTGGATTTGTTTAAGGCAGTCTTGCTGAAGGTAAAAAACAAACAAACAAACAAAAAAGTTCTTGTTTCTGCTTGTATTTGATGGCAGTTGCTTCGCCAAGCGCTCATTGCCTCGGTGAAGCAACTTTGTCAATTCATTCCTCTGCGATTTCAACTGGAATGACACAATTTATCAAAGGGAGATCTGAGATATTGGAAAAAGAACGAGCGAAATCATTTTTCTCCTTTTAATGAACCGAATAAAACACTGCAATCACTGTCACCTCCGAGCTCTGCAGTTAAAATGGAGCTCTATGACACCACAGTCCTCCTTTTAATTTAGCAGAGCGTTAATTGTTGGTGGAGGAGCGGCGGACCAAACAGATGGACTCAAAACCAGGCAGTCGGGGTGCAGGGTGGACCTGGAATGTGCCAATAAACCACAGCAAACTGAAGCTTTCACTGCATATTTATTTCAACACAATACAGTATATACACTTTCAGAATTGCAAATCTTAGAAAAAAAAAAAAGAAGAAGAAGAAGAAAACAATTTGGCGTATGGGACCATGAACAGTGGCGAGCAGTGTGGCTGTCACGCTGTGACAACTCAACATTCATAGAGCATCGAAGTCTAACCTTGAGGACAGAGCGCCTGATGATGTTTCAAATCAAACATACACGGAAGCAAAACACCGTCTAGATAATCATTTTATAATATAATAAATCATGGAATATTATATCATAAAATACCATTTAAATATCCAACATTTTCAGCCATCTGCAATGACAAACAGAACGCTATGGACGAGGGAATGCAACAAGGCTTTCGATTTCTTTTTTCTTTTGAAAGAAAAGCGGATGAAGAATCAAAATAGCAAGAACCTTGACTTGAACTCTCATCACGTCTGCAGGATTCATATACTTTTATTTAAGGTAGCATTGTTTTCTATTTCCTCCACAGAAAGGCATAGCCCTTCCATAGAGAGGGAAAAAAAGAAAAAAGAAAAAGAGAGATCATTTTGAGGCCACGAGTCAGAACTTGCTCCCTCAGTTTAGTTATCTTAACATTTATTTGTGGCCTTTGCTTTTTTGTATCTTGTCGTCTCAAAAGAACTAAATGGAGGGAACAAGTTACCTGTTGTGGCTTGAAAATATAGATGTTTTCTCTCTCTACGGCCACTCCAGGACTCCGTACCGTCCAGATCTCAAGACTATGAGAAAAACACGTTACAGCACACTTAAGCTGAAATAGTAGCACTACTTTAGGCTGGATTTTTCCAAAGACACAGTTTTTTCTTTTTTTCTTTTCTTTTTTACACACAGCTTTCCTGCGCGCACGCACGCACGCACACACACACACACGCGCACGCACGCACGCTCACTGAGTTAATGTAAAGGACGCCTGACACTGAGCGGCGTCAGGTGACGGGCGCTCACACGGTTGTTGCTGTACGTTCCCGGCACCAGAGACAACAGGATTAAATGCTTCAGTATTTGTAGGAAAACGCACGGGTTGGGGTGGCCACTCCACCTGGCAACCAACCGCTCAGCTTGCATACTTGCTTCTTTGATATGCTCTAAAATAAAAAAAAAAACCAACAACAACAAAAAACCACACATTCTGGTCCGACTGATGACACCAAACCCACATGGTGAGGCGCAGCTAGTTGGAAATTCAATGGTAACGTCCTGGTGTTACCCATTTATCTGTGATTTTAGTGATGCACAGCACATTTATCAAGAAACAAAGCACATAAAGCCCGTTTTTATAGGACGTGTTGATGCGCGTGAAAACAGCAACGTAGATGAAATACAATCCAAATGAAAACTACAGTAGAAGGGCTTCACATTTGGAGTGAACAAAACACAAAAATGTTTGGCAGCATAACTCTTTTTGCCTTTTCTTTTTTTTTTTGTCCAAGCTGCAAGCCAAAAAAAGACAATTCCAGCCAGGTGTCAGCGCCCCATGCCAAAGAATTGTACGTTTCCAGACACTAAATCTCATCCAATGTAACCTCCACTACAACATTTTTCATAAAATCTTTATGAGGTTGCATAAATCAAACTCTTGACACTGCCGGCTGGAGCTGCATCGCGAGGTGGAAATCACTGCAGATTACTGAAGTTACTGGAGAGCAGCAGGTCCACTCTCTCTGCCGTAAGTCTTCAAACTCTCCGTTTGGTCGTCAAGACAACATTTCCCTCTCAAGCCTCCAGTCTACAAGTCCAGTTATTGTTTGTGGGGTTTTGATATGTTCCTGTGACGTGTGGGATGGAGAGTACAAGCACGTGTCTGACTGCTTTCAGAAGGAAGAGGCGCCATTCAGGCCAAACCCGGACAGATAAAAGTGGTACTGAGCGCTGCAGGAACGATGCATTTTTTTCGGCCAGCACCCATCGCCATGGTTCCCTTGACCTTAAGCCAATTGGGATGAGACTTTTGTCCAGTCAAACGATCTCAAATGAACCCAACTTGCATGATTTAGGGAGTGTAAATGCAGCTTCTGGAATTAGAAAGCCAACGCCAGGCTGTGAACAAACGGCACCCTGGATGCAGGATTTCAGTGTCCCACAGTTCAGCTGCACGCTTAGTTTGATGTCCCTGACAACCTCTGAGGTCTCGTTCAGCGAGTGGGAGCAACAGCTGAGCCTTCAGCAGCAGCACTCATGCCTGCGCGACTCTACTGCGTCTCTTGTTTTCTCCATGTACAGTTTTCTGCCGGTGCTTTGGTGTCACTCCAATACTAGCAACTAAAGTCTCTGGTTCCAACTGGAATGGAGCTTTGAGAGCTGACTGACCTCAAGATTATGGAAGTTATGCAGAACCTAAAGAATTTTCCAGCAACGCCAGCGTTACGCGCGCCCGTGCAAACCACCAGCTGAGGACCTCGTGCAAAACGCAGGGCTTTCACCTTCTTACTCTCAGTGAGAAATGCAATATTTGGAGATAGTTTTGACAATCCTGCGGTGTGTGGGATACATAAGAGAATAATAACTCATGATTTGCGCAACGAGTGCAGCTAATAATGCCTCTCCAAGAAAAGCAAAGTTCGGCACCGTTAGCCAACTCCAGGGCTCCGTTGGTGGTCCCCTTTACCAGACTGTCTGCTCTTCCTGGCGAGACTGAGGGCCACTCATTCACAGCTGAACGTGCTTAAGGTTAGCTGTCTTATCTAAATAATTCTTGAGCCCAAATGGAGGGGAGAAGTATTAACTCATCCATTTTATGTGAAAGTCAGTGTCGCCCTTCACTTGAGGCTGACGCTGATGACTGCACAGATGAAGGGAGCTGGAAACAACCACCGGACACTCTGGTATCAAACAACTTAATGGACCTCTGACAGAACAATTAAGAATTGAAGCTCGGGTCCCTGCTCGGAGGCTCATGAATAATTCAAGTCCGTATTACTGGAAATGTCTGAAACTCTATGGAATGAAGAGGACGATAACCTGGTGCTTCATGAGCAAACCAGGGTTCTGTTTATCTGAAGCTGCTTCAAGAGGGGTGCATCCTGGCGGTCGTGGTACTAGTACTACTGCTACTACCAAAGGTTGTTTGGCGGCGGTGCTAACGACGGGTACGGGTAGGTCTACCGTCGAGAGGTTACATCTGATTGGGTGACCTCAAGGGTGGTCAGGTGGGGACAGAGATGGCTTGCTGGAGCTGGCTGAATTATTCATCAAGAGTCAGTACGTGAAAAGGTGATACCCTTCATCTAAATACAACAACAACATCAACTGTTGCAATAAGTAGACGTCCCTTTACTTTTGGCTGCATCTTTTCTTTTGCCACTTGGCAGCCATTGCTGCTCAGGTTCAGAACTCGCCGTCCAAAAACAGCCTCCTGTGAAAGTCGTCCAATTCAGCCTGTGACAATGGCGACTCAGTCTCCTCCAGGTCTAACTCTGCCAAACTTTAGTCTGATTACAAAGTGACCTTTTCAGGTGATAATGGAGAATCAGTTCCCTCCCGTATGGGCGGCTTGTCTGAGCTTGTGGCGTCCTGTGATCCGTAGAGATAGAACAACAAAGGCTCGCTGATAGAATACAGGTCTTCATTATTTCCACTGATTATTTGGTCGTCACGGTTCACAGAAAACAGATTTTCTGGAGCTCTCACTATCAATTCAAAGGGGATATTGCAGTATATTTCCATGATTACACAAGTTCACAGCTTTCTGCCTTCCCACTGTAGAGCCAGCATGAACACACGCGGACCCGCATCCTCCTTTGTCAGAGTGAAGATCACGTTGCGTCTTGGTTAATCAAAGACACATTCGCTTTCTCTCTGGGGGTCAAAAATAACGGCTGAATAAAGGGCCACGGGAAAAAAAAAAACAGCAAAAACAAAACCAGCTGGTTGAGTTACATTAAAATTAATTGTTCCTGCTCAAGAAGTCGTTGCAGAACATCTGCAAGTAGTTGTGTGACATTCATATGGTTACAGGTTCGCCATCAGGAGGTGATCCTGACTGACGTTCCCATCCAATCTAAAAATGTTCACCACAACTTCCTGAAGCCCACTGTGACAACTGACTGATCAACAGTCCAGAACCCCTCAAATACAACGTTTACTACAATGTCCGAGCAAGAAGAGCAGCACCTTCCTGTATCTGGGAAGGTGAAATATTCGGGGCTTTTGCCCGAGAAATGACATTGCAATCATTAAACCAATTATAACTGTCGATTACTTGTCTCCACTGATCATTGCAGCTCTTTGTTCCCAAAGGCTAGTTGTTTCCATTCAGTGTTTATGCTAAGTTAAAGTTATCATGCCAAAGATTTATCTCCCTTTTCTGGCAGAGACAGTTATTACAAACAGCTGCTGACATGTGTGTACATCATCAGAATTTAATCTATTCGGTCTGATAACGTTTGGAAAATCAGGGAGAGCCACATAATTATTTATCCACAATCAAGTTAGCGGCAAGCTAATAGGAAGTAGCCGCCTGGGCTAGCATAAATATCTGTAGGCCTACGCATAAACTCCATCTTTCATGAAAGGCAGAGAAATTTACATGGCGGTGATGGTTTTAATGAACATTGTGTGTTTGGCAGGCGCTCGAATGTGCGGGACATTCATGAAAATATGAAGCATGAAAGCTTTAAGCTAACCGGCTTCTTGCTGTAGCCTTTTATTCAGTTGACAGACTGTTATTGATCTTCTCGTCTAACTCAGAGCCAGAATAGGAAGCACTCCTTTTCCAAAATGTCTAAATATACCTTTGGGAATCCTCTCAGACGGCAGTATTATTTCAGTCAGTCTGGGCTAATCCAAGATGGTTAAATACTTCTGCTGAGACAGTAAAGAGTGAGAGAGTTGCAGAGTTACACTGAGTCACATAAGGATTTATACACTCCCCTCACTGGATATTTTGACTGGAGCAGACATCTAATCAGATTTAAGGGTTAAAACCATGCCTCTGCACGCTGGAAAGGAGCCTAATTCATATGGAATTCGCTTTTGTTTGCAGTCCAAACAGCGAAGCAATGCAGCATCACGGGAATCATTTGACTTCCAAAACATGGCGCTGACACAGCTACTATGCATCTTTCAGAAAATTGGACGTTTCATGTCTTTGCTGAATACAGTTTTGGATGCTTACTCGGGCTGACTTCTTCACTGCACCTTTCAAGCTGAATCAGTTACGTTGATGGAAAGAGAGAGCCAACGCAGAGTTCAACACAAAGTCACTTTATTCAATGTTCGGGCAGGTGGAGCAACTGAACGTGGCGAGGTTCCTGATCAGGATGTCTTTGCTCAAGTGGATGCTGGCTCTGCCTGGGAGGAGAAAACCAGGAAGTGAATCTCCGGCTAATGACGTGAGATAATCTGTTCCGAGCAGCTCCAGCGAAGCCACACATCAAAAGAAAGAATTTGAAATCCAAATTGAGGAATAATTTAGTCATAGGAGTCTGGAATTAGACACAACCAGCGATGTCTGTCTACCATCTGTCTGGTGTGATGTCACTTATCACACGTGGGCTACTCATTTTCCTCCAGACGGACCAGAGACTGATGGATGGACATGGAAGGGTGGGATGTGGTTGCCAGGTGAAGCACAGATTGTTTAACTATTCCTCCTCTGAAGTCTTTCCTTTGACTGTGAGCTTCAGCTGCGGGAGAGAAAATGTTCCAGTGCGACATCGGCGCCTTGTGGTCCTGCAGCGTGTGTTTTTGGGAGTTTCTCAAACTTGGCTATTACCTCGGCAAAGGATGTAATGTCAAGTGATGGGTTTGTGTGTGCGCGTGTGTTTGATTGTGAGCAGGAGAGATTTTGATTAAATTTGCTGGAGAGATTATTACTCTGAACAACAGATTAACTTTGGGAGGCGATCTGGACTGCTCTCGGCCGTCGGCAGGATGTGGGTACTCGCGGTATTTCTGAACATGTCACAAATGAATTTCAATCAAATTCCTTGAGCCCGAGTGAAAAGGCTGAAAGAATATTATGGAAATCCTCTTGATCCTACTCTTGATCTGTCATCCAGAGGACCAATTTTCAATATTGTAGTAATTATCTTAAAAAAGAAAAAGAAAAAAAGAAAAAGCAAAACTATTTGTTTTTGCTCCTTTCCTTGATTTTCTCCCCAACTGCACATCGTCAGTCCAGCCAACCAAGCTGCTCTGGTTGTGGCTGCACCTTTTTGAGCGCTGGTGAGGAGTTTCACCAGGGGGACGTTGCACGTGCGAGGATCACGCGACGGGTTGAGGGGATTGTGAAGAAAATGCGTGAGCTGATACTTCCTGTATATCCTGTATCCATGTGGTCTCCCAGGTGAAGGTTGGTGATCTCTAGTAGTCCAGGTGATCCACATCAATTTAACACAGAAAAAGCCATTAAGCAATAATCTCTTATAAACACTACTATCTTTAGCATGTGTGCATCATCAGATTCTTTTACATGCTAACCAGCATGAACTATCATGATCAATGTCTGGTCCCATCACGATATGTCCTGACATTACGATCCGATATTCCTTTAGTCCCGCATTTTCATCTCGCAGTGACTTCATGGACACGATGAAGGAAAGAAAACCGTTCATCGATATGGAAAATAAATGGCAACATAATGACATTACACTAAATGTTTCGCCAGCTGGGAGGAGCGTTCGAGGGCAGCACCAGCACGTCCTGTCTGGTGAAGGTCACAACACCACCCTGACCAGCATTCTCTCTGAAACGTCCTCCGTCCTGTGCAGAGAGTCGTCTCCGCACGGATCTCTGAGCGCAGTTCATCAAATGGGTCTTCAGAAGAGTTTCTCAGTTGAAAGATAACTTGTCCATATCTCTTTCCGAAATGTTCAGTTGGTGCCTCTAAGTAACATAAATATCTCTCCCCGTGTTTCGGTTTAGCGGAGTTGCTCCTTCTGTCACAGTCCCAAACACCTGCAGTCCTCTTGCATCGTCTCCTCCGCACCATAGGTTAGCTAGTAGGCCTACACCCGATCACTGGTGTTCATGCAGTAAAGGTTCGTCAAGATTTGTTCTACTGGAGACCAGTCCTACCCGAGGTTTGAGAAGTCAGAGTCTCGATCATCTATGCTGGCGTTACGGGGGGACTGGATCTTCCCGATTTCTTCGAGGGCACTGGCCAGAGAGTCCAGGTCACCTGAGTCTGGGTGCTGAGCTTCCCATAGACTCAGAATCACTGACGACGGGCTCTCCTGACAGGCAAAGTAGCACAGGTTCCTAAAGGCCAGGGAACACGGAAGATCATTTTAGTGTAGATGACAAGGCCAGAGATAAAAGCTGAGTGTTTACATGCCAGTTGGACCCCTCCTGCCTTCAGAACCACCTGAATTCTTTGTGGCGCAGATACTAAAAATGCCTAGAACATTCTCAGACATTGTAGTCAACGTGTGACACCATTGCTTTGTGTATGCACAGCAGATTTGTGGGCCGCACCTTTTAACCTGACGCTTCAGATGGTAGGCGGAGTCACACAGAAACTGTTTGGAAAAGGAGCCTAATCTACCCAGAGGAATATAAGGTCACATGGATGCGTACACCACTGAAGTGTTTTTCTAGTTGTGTGTGTGTGTGTGTGTGTGTGTGTGTGTGTGTGTGTGTGTGTTTGTTTCTTTCCCCACAAGAGCTAAAATACCATACACCAGACTCTCAGATCAGTCTCCAGATGCTCAAATCTCCCAGGATTTATTACTCAAAGTGGGAGGAATCAAACACACGCTGGGGACCTGAGCTGAAGTCTGTCGATCGGTGACATGCGGAGGTCCGAGCAGCCACGTTACAGCACGGATGAGATTTTGAGTTTGTGTTGAAACATGTTCATCAGTTAAAAAAACACTCACAGTCTTGCTGGGTCATAATTCCCTCGTCTCCAGTTTGCTTCACTATGACAGTATAATTGGGGGTCAGCGTCATTTCCAGTACGGCGTGTCCTTGTAAAGAAAACATAGTGGGCGCGGGAGTTTTCAGGGGCCGTTCATGCAGCTAACTGGCCTTTAGTTTAACTAAAATTGACCCAAAGTTAATTTGAGAGAAATCGTGACGTTGTATTTTCGCAGAAGGCTTCATATCATCCTTGTATATTCAGAAGCCATCAAGTAATTTGGGTTGGCTGAGGACACAACGGAGACGGCAACATTTGGTTCTTTGTTTGAGAAAGAATCATTTCATATTCTCTTCCTCTGCTGCTGTTACAGCTTCTCTCCAACAGGGTGCACTGTTCCCTTGGAGTGAGAGTTTGCTTGTGGCAGTCTCCCCTCTTCTCCTCTCCATCCCTCTCACTCTGCTCTGGATGATGACATTCCCCAAACATTCAGGGAAATAATTACAAAAATCAGCTTAACTAGGTGAAGACATTCCCTCTTCATGCCCCCTGGTGTGTTTGATTGGGTTGAGAAGACTCCAAAATCCTTTCTCAGCCTTCAGTCACACATATTTGTTTTCAGTGTAAGCAGAGTTGCTTCATCACACAGTTGCTAAGTTAACTTTTGCCTCTCATGTTTCAGACTGACAGCGCTGATTTCCAGGACGTTCTTCCTCGAGTGTTTGACGGAGCTGAGATCTAAGAGTGTCTTGATTATTCACTTCTCCTCTGAAGCGCAAATCCTGATCGCTCGTCACCAAACAAGTAAACTCCACCACAGCCTACGCAAATACTGACCTGGCACAACCTCGCGAGAGCTTAGCAGGGTTTGGAGGCTGGAGCGCACGCAGAGATGCCGCTAATGAGGAGTGTTAACATGAACACAGTTTTTCTGGCCAGAGGCTGGCCTGTCAGCGGTCGGAGACTTTCCCTCGGATTTCTGCTGTGCAGTTATGACGCTGCTGAAGTTGGACCTTCCATCCCGCCTCCCTCCCTCCCGCCTCCCTCCCTCCCTCCTGCCTCTCTGCATGTGTTTCTAGATCTATAATGAAATCAGCAGCGCGGTGTGTCACTGAAGGCTGGTTGGCGATGGGAGATTAGGGCTGACACGGTGCCTAAATTCCACATTAACAGTATTCAGAGCGAGGACAGTTAGCAGAGAGACTAGAGGATGCAGCGCGTCTGCTTTCTAGTCACCGCTTACTGAGTCCCCGAGTGGGCGAGACACAGAGATATAGGTTACCCTCACGCCTCAGCTCATTCGTCTGAACAGATTATGGCATCTAATTGATCAAAATGGGTTAACAAATTACATTTTGCGGCTACAAATCATTCAAATTGTGGGAAGAAGTTATATCCTGGGGCAATAAATCAGTCAAATTATGTGGAAAAGGTTATATCTGTCCATCTAGCTATGTGTGTATATATAGATACATGTCATTGCTACAAATGAATTACAAGCTGTGGGAACACCCAATATCGTGTAGCTACGGATTAGTCAAATTCAATGCACGGCCATGAATTTTTCAGTTCATGGGAACACATTCTATTTCGTGGCCATTAATCAAAGCCTGAGAGCAGGTTACACATCATTATGGATCATTCAGATACTGGGATCAAGTTATTAACCCGTGGTGACAAATTTATCAAATTGAGCAAACAAGTAAGATCTCGTGGCCATGAATTAATCATAAGCGTGAGAGCAGGTCACATCTTCACGGCCACAAATGAACCAAAGCATGAGGACCAGTTGTATCCCGTGGCCTTGAATTGATCTAAAAATGGGAACAAATTAAAAATCATATAAACACAAAATATGTTGCTGTCTCACCCTCTCTATGGTGACTGCAGGTCTCCTGTTGTTCTTATTATTAGTCAGACTAGAATATGACCAGGGTTTCTTATGGCTGCGTTTGTTTCACACAGATGACCCAGCAGAAGAGCTGGACACAGTAGAGGCAGAGTGAAATGGAGGCGTCACAGACGATAACTCATACCTGTCTACGTGGAGCTTTTGAGCTAAGAGCTGCCAGTCCTTCCCCTTGGCGTTAGCCATGTCAAAGGTGGCGCTGATTCTCTGACGGATGGACAGGGGAATTTTAAAGGCCCTTGACCCAGTCTGGGAGGTGATGGTGCAGTCCGACTGAGCGAAAAAGGGAACCACTCCCTTCTCATTCTGGCAGCAAGCAAAAACCAAGATATGAAGACAAGGACAAGGACTTATCAGGACATTTTATACATGAAAAGTTCCCTGAGAGGCTCATTAAGCAGACCCTTAAATCAAATCAAGAGTTATTCAGTGTGCTAAAAGAACCGATTAACAAGCCGAGCGACTGCCCACGCAGCCAGTAAGCACACACTGTTTCTTTTCAAGAGCGCTGCTCACCTCCACCACCGACGTGTAGACCTGGAGGATCTGCTCTTCGCCTTTGACCTGCCGTACGCTGATCTTGCAGGAGAGCTGAGACGAAGAGTGGCTGTATCGCTCCAAAGAGAAGGCACACTGCAGGGGACGCTGGTTACTGGCCCACACATGAGAGAAGGAGAACTCCTACCGCGCCAGAAGAAACAGAGGGCAGACGGAGAGAACGATTAAAGGATTAGGAAGTGGAGACAACAAACTCATTAAATCCCAGCTAAAGACATTTGTTATGTGAACCCTGCTTTGCCACCCACTTTGCTGTTGACATGATTAATTAAGACCAGAGTGGCCTCTCTAGCCAGTCAATGATGTTACCTAATCAAGGAGTTCACCTGTCAGAGAGGAACCCCAGCAGGCATTGGAGGGATGAAAATGTATCTTGTTAACATTTTGAAAGAGCTGAAGTTATGAGTGTAAAATGTCAGGAGTTATTCCACTGATATTGTAATTTTATTCACAGCTGCCCCATGAAAGTAATGAAGCTACTTTGTACAACTTCTGCTCAGCTCCACATATGGATAGTCATCAAACGAAGGCTATAGGGTGACGTCTCTTCCAGATGCACGCCCAGAGCATTGGCAGAGGTCTACAGGTGTGGACAAGGTAAAGCTGCAGTGCAGCATTTTGGTTTCCATCTTTGGCAGTGACGGGTATTACAGACATGTTGCCGTGTTTCTATGACAGGAAGCTTGTTTGCTGTTACCGTCACTGGAACGACGCACTGACAGAATAATGCAACCATCCATTTTTGCTGTGTAGTTTGCTCCTCCACGAGCCAGCGCTCGAGGGCAACTTTGAAAATTGCACAAACAAACCACTCGAGAACTACAGAAGTGGAGGGGTTGTTGTGGTAAACCAGACTAGCGGCGCGCGAACTGGGAGTAGCCACCTCCAGTAGCCTACCCTGCAGTTGTTGTTTTGGCTTTAAAACGGTGAATAAAACTGTCTTTAGTACCACACAACCCCCGAAAATGACTGGTATCGCCATTAGAATTTGATCCGTTTGGTCTAATAACATTTGGAAAGTCTAGCGAGACACAGAATTGAGTTATTAATCCGCTTCTGAGAGCCTTAGAGGCAGGCTCGGTGGCCCAGCCCGTAGTTTCTGTTGCTGATTGTTTTTAATCATCCGGCAGCCCCTGTGAAATGAGCCCTTTCACTATCAGATTTTGATCGGGTTGGTCTGATAACTCTTTGAATGGCATGATTAAGTTATTTGTCCACATTCATGTTAGCTCAGGGCTAAGCAGAATTATCCCTCTGGGTTGGCGTGAGTCTCTAGCGCACGCTTTGCCGACGGAGCATGCTCAGTATGCACCCTCCAGGCAGCACGGGAATGTCGCCACGGATACAAACCACATAGTCTGAAAGGGACAGTCACAGATATGAAAATATGATCCACTATAGCTTTGAAAGTAGAACCCACAGCTTTAAATTCACACTTGTGCCACATTGTTGGCACGTTCCATCCAATTTCCAACATTCTGATACTTCAAATGCCTTGGAGCTTGTAAATTGCTATCTGTTAGATCTGGAACTGTAATGTGATTATGGAATTAGGACAGCGATGCCTTAATTTACCCAGTTTGCACTGCATTTCCCTCAAATGTGGCAGATGAAAAACAAAAAATGTAAAAAACAACAACAACCAAAAAAACAAAACCCCAACAAAAGCTTGTTGTGAGTGGGTCTAGAAGGCCCATTTCGCCCTCCATCACGAACGACTACCTGACCCAGACGCCGGTGCAGTGAGAACAGGTCAAAAACACAGTTTTGTGGATGAATCATCCCCTCTTCACATCCATCACACAGGAGGACGGCTACTTGTAAGAGGCTCCTTTAGGCGAGAGACGTTAGCCTACTGTCATCTTCCCGGTAGGACCCTAAAATAGCGTCTCTTTCCTCTGCTAGAAAACCTTGTTGGTATTCTGGAGGCAGTGCGGTGGTCTAATTCTGCTAATAGGATGTCACTGGTGGGATAAACATCACAGGGCAGAGCAGAACATGCAGCATATAGACACCTCGCAAGATAACCAAAAGATGTGTGCGTGCCTGCCTGGCAGTCATAATTAATTTTGCAAGGGTGTGCATATGTGTGTGTGTGTGTGTGATAGCTAGTGATCTCCCGCTGTGCCCTTGCTGCTGTCCTTTGGCTTTGATGTGGCCATCAGGAAAAAAAAAAGGGGGGGGGGAACTGGTGGAGGAGAGAGCTCTAATTGAGGAACAGACGACGGCGAGAAGATGAAGGTGCGCAGCTCCTTCTCTGACCCTGACGGCGCGGCGGTAGCGTTAAATTCAAGCCGACTGGTGCACACAGCGAAACCTGCTCGCCGCGATACAGCCGCCAAATGACAGAAGCTGAGCGAGACGAGGTGAAGTTTGAAATTTCTGCTCAGATTATTTTGTAGTTGTGAATTCTGGATATTCGATGTTCACCTGTTTCCTGTAGCGGTCCAGTAATATCAGTCTTTGAAGAGTAACGAAGCAGCAGAACACACAACCTGGGGAGGCTAGAGAAGTTCTAAATGCAGTTGGTCGAACAAAACTTGCCACTGGTATCTTAAGATGTTTGATTTGTGCATGGAAGTTACGTTACAGGAGAGTTTCTCCAAAATTTGTGAGCCTGTAAATACTTTGTGTCGCGTCAGAGGCTGGAGGATGAGAAACACGCCACTAGTCCCCAAGTTACCAGATCTACCAATTCTGTGGACTGTCAGCGCTGTTTTAAATGCGCTCTTCACGTTTTCTGCATCCTTCCATCAGCATTCGGCATGTTTCTGGTGCGCGACGGTGCCAAGTTGTGTCCTCCTCGAAATGTTTGGCATGATCAAGGAGCTCCAGGATTAAAAGAGCCAGTAAAGTTTTGCCAATGTCATCATTTTGCCAGCGCACACATGCACACAGTCTCTCAAATTACGAGTCTGAACTTTCATATCCAAGAAAACTTTACGACAAAACACGGAACAAAATAAAAGCGAACGCAACAAGAGCCTGGAGCGCTGCAGGTGCCTCGTCCTGTCCATAGATGACAAGAACAGAAAGAATCCTTTTTTTTGGACTGAGCCTCTGGGAGGGGTGGCTGAGGCGTTTTCCTTCACTTTGGGTTGCGTGGTGATTTGAAGTCCATGCCGACAGCCTTGAAGCGCCATTGTTAATATCAACAGATTCAATTCAATCGGAGAAGTTAAGATAAGTCAAGATAATCAAAGAGGTGCATTCCAGACTCTGTTTAATGCTCTGCGGTGATAACAATGACATATGTCGGCTCTGATTGGATTCCTATTTAGTCCTTGGGCGCCTCGGGTGTCAGGGGTAAAACCACAAGCTGGAGGACACCTACCTGGCAGGTGGTGAAAGGCTTGATGCTCCACAGCAACTGTGGGAGATCCTGGATGGAGACCTGGAGGCTGAAAGTGTTCCCCTTGAACAGCATCATTTTAGGCTCCTCCAGCAGCCGTCCACCCCTGCTGCGCTCACCTACTACCACCTCCTGAAATGGCAAGGTGTGGTGGGGCGGAGTTAGGCAGTTTTGAGAAAAGAGGTAAATAACACTTTAGAGAGTGAGGTTGAACTCCTGTCCTTATGTTAACCCCTGCTCCTCCATTCTGAGTGGGTCAAAGACTGTAGCTCTGGTAGAACAAACAAGTTTTCCATCTAAAAAATAAACACTTCCCAAGTAGACAGAGCAGCAGCAACGAGCCCTAAAAGCTGGAGATCCTCTGTTAAATGTCTGAAATAATGTCCGCATTAACACGAGCTCAAGATATTTCAATGTTTTGTTCTACGGCATAAAAGAATCACACTCATCATCTTTAGTTTTGAAGCGCCTGTCTTACAAAGGACGGTTGTTAAAAAGTGGCTGTATACTACAGAGGTCGGACCAAACGCCGCCTCACCGCCAGAGGCAGCTGTGGTGAAGCTGAAGCCACTTGAAGTGGTTTGTGCGTAGCTGAACGTGAGCTCAGTCCTTGTACCGATTATAGCTACACTTCAGAAACGCGGTGTTCATCTGAGAAGATTATTTTACAAAACAGAACCTCTTCGTCGCATTAACTTGTCTTTGCCACCACACCAATTTGCATGAAAATCAAAAATCCAACGGAAATTAAAAAAACAACAACCCACGCATGCGGTGGCGACACTTCCAGGGTGGTCTAAAAACATTTTGACTTGACGATGCAAAGAATCACCAAATCGATCACAAGTCATCCTAAGACATCCTTGTGTCTGCGCCACATTTTTGTGTTGTAATTTCCCTCCATAAATCCTCCTCGCTCACCTTCTCTACTTTATTCTCTGAGTGCATGTGTTTTATTTTTGGTAAAAAAAAAGTTCTTGAGTAAGGGAATTAACTCCCAAAGCTTCAGATATTTGTGCCTGTTGTTTTCCACCTCTTCAAATTTGTCTCAAACCATCGAGCGTGAGCCTCCTGGAGGGGATGAAGACGATCTCAGGGCATCGCCCACATCACGGGGTGCATCATCTGGGAACCGTGAACATCTTTACGTGGCAGTTATTGAGGTTTGACGGCTGGAGGAATTGCTGTCGGAGAAGTTCCTGTTCAGCAACACGGCCACTGGGAGATGGTTTATGATTATCGGAGCCAAAGAGGGACTTCTAATTAAAAAGACAACACATGTTCTGAGGTTGTTTCCCTACCCTTTCTTTGCCTGATCTAATTTGCTCTTTGTTAATTAAATGCGTTTCTGTATAGCGTTCCATGTGACAAGTAGTTAACCCCTCGGAGTGAGGCACATTCTCCCCATGCAGCTGCATTGTTCTCCAGAGTGGCGATACATGGAAAAGTTTGCCCTTCTTCTTGCTTCGTAGGCTCAGTCAAAAACAGCTGTTTAAAGGGTTTACAATCTTGACTCCAAATCTCATGCTGATGGTTGTCTCCTTGAGCCACCTCGCCAGGAGTCCTGCTTCACTTTTGACTTCATTCAAAAGCAGAGGTGCACGTGAATAAAGAGATATTGGATGCCGGTGCCAAGAGCCAATTCACTCCACCTCTCCATCAGTCAAACATGGTTATTTGTTCATTTGTTCTCCTTTTGTTGACTTTTGTTTGTGCTTCATAGGACAATTAATTTCCCCTGTGAGCTTGAAGCAGGAATCGATCAGGATCAAGACAGCCAGTACGCTTTACATTTCCCGTCTCTGTGTGCTGTGTGACTGAAAGGATAAGAGCCGTGCACGGAGGGCTCACACACCCGAGGCTGGGCCACACGGCCAGAGAGTTATCTCAGGGATAATGCCTGACGAGCTGTCCATTATCAGGAATTCAGGGACGATGGGGGGGCCTGATTATGGACACCTCAGAGGACGTTATCCTGCTTATACCATGGACGCTTGAAAAAGAAGACGTAAAAGAACATTCAATTTTTGTGATTTTTCACGAGCTGTAATTCTGGCTTCAGACCTAATATCTGGAAAACTCATTACCACCCCACAGACGCTGTATTCATGTGACGTGGGACTGATCGGAATACAAATCTCCGACTGGGAGAGGACTAGGAATTGTCTGAGATAATTCTGGAACTCAAGCGGCCCTCACATATGCAGAAACACAGCGGACCAAAGTCAGTGTTCAGTTACTGGCATTTGATGTACTGAATATCATTTTGTGATCCGATACTGTGTGATGTTGTCAGTACGAACTGCTGCCCGTGTAGCTCGTGAGCTAGATTAGCTACAAAGGTTATTAATTAGCATAAACCCTGATAACAATCAGGTAAAGTAATATTTCAGCATTCGGCATAGAAAGAGAGAATCGAAACAAACGCTCTGAACATCAAAGTTCAGCTCATCTTCTCTGTTGCACCCGAGATGTTGACAAATTACAACTAAACATAAGTTGTTCCTGAGTCCTTCAGATAATTAGACACACATTTTCTCTTCTATGTTTTCTTATGATCTTTTTTGCAAAATATCATCATGATTCGTCTGTTTGCACGCTGGTTTGGTTCTGTTCTAAAAGCCGTTCTAAGAGCAGCAGCGTGTTTTCATGATCCATCATCCGCACCGTTCTAACCGACAGGAAGTTGATGTCACCTGAAAAGCATTGGGCGTATCGTCCACGCAGTAGACCCTGAGGATGAAGCCCAGAGAGTTGCTGCTGTCTGGGCTACCAAACACAGCCAGCCTCAGCCGTTTGGCAGCCTCCTGAGTCAGCGGCTCCCCCACCAGCGCGTAGCGACCCGGATGCTCCAACAGCACGTGACACCTCTGGGCCTCCAGCAGGCAGTAGCAGGATGTGCTCTCCTCGTCCACAGACATCACTTCCTGTGGAGAAGGAATACATCAGGATTTAGTTTGGCGCTTGCTCTCACTTTCCACTCACCATCACCGCGCTAAGCTAAAGAGCAGTCAGCTGGTCTCTGTGGGTCTCAGGTCTCGAGTGGGAAGACGACAAGAAGCATTTCACAAAAAGTTGGCAGGTTCCATTAATCCCGCAAACGTCCCAGTATTGGAATTCTGTCTTGCCGATCCCTTGTAACTCAGTTTTAACTACGCAGCACCAAATCTCAACAACTTATTTTGCGGCAGTTTACAAGAGAGCAAATCTTACCCTTTACCATGATATCGTTTAAAGACTGAGGCATTATTGATTTTGTAGTTTTGAGAGTCCAGCGATACAGAGAGAAGCACTCTATTTCTTGTTTATTAACATTTCAATTACTGTTACGAAGTGTCCGCAGAAGGAGAACGAGGCTTTAAGTGAACCACCTAACTGAAAGCTGAGAACCATCCGGCTTGTGTTATATGAACACTTTGCAGATGTGGTTGGTCGCGCGAAACCTATTATTCTGACTATTATCTATTATTACCTGAGGGGAAAATAGATGAAAGGGAAAATTTAAATGGCCATTCGGTTAAGTAATAAGCTGGATACGGCTTTTGATGGTTAAAAATGGACTCAATTGTTCAGAATATTATTAAGACACCTCACAGACAATAAAATGGAGACTCTCCCTCATATATAGAATCGGTGCGAAGCTGAACGAGGGCCAAATGAATAATGACACATCTCACAAAGCAGATGGGGATACAGTAACGCTGACAAAAAGGATTAGCGGTTGTATCCGCTGGCCAATTCCTCCTCATCTTGTGCTAAATCCTCCCTAAATCACCTCTGAAACATAACGCTGACCCACAGGTCCCCTCTGCATACGGCCAGGCTAAGACATAGAAGGCAATGAAGGGTAATTTAGAAGCCCGCAGCTTCGGAAGCTGCCCCATTAGCACTGTAGCAGACATGAAGGATCTCCATGACACAGCTCGTCCTCACAGGCTGCCGGGGAGAAGTGATGGCGTCAGACCTTAGCGGTATAAAAGTGCAAGCTTTAATGGGAATGGCACTGAGGAGCAGACCGAGAGAGAGAGAGAGAGAGAGAGAGAGGAAGACCTTCATCTCCCTTTCTATCACTAATTCCAGAGATTAGGTTTTGAGTAAGCATCCTTGCTGAGATAAAGGGCTCATTATTTCACAGCGACAGAGACGGGTCCTTGAAAGTCTCCTCCTGTCCGTCCGCCTTTTTCTGCTCTCACATTCCCTCCTTTCTGGTGGCATACAGTTCCAGCCGGTGACAGCTCTTTTGATACTTCCCCTTTTGTGCAACGCGTCTACCGGCAAATCACATCTGTGTAAATGTCACAGCAGGCTGAGAGAGAGACGCGTGCCCTCCAAGGTCATGCACGCTGCTGGGTCACCCTGCCTGCATGATGTCCCCCCAGCTTTGTGATGAGGTTAGTTAAACATTAAAGAAACATCTTCCAAACGTCTCCTCCCATCAGGAAATGGATAGAAGCTGTTGGGACTGAGCGCCGATGTCTGTCTGAGACTGTGAAGTAGCTCCATAGTGTGGCTGAATACCTTTTCTACAGGTACTGAAAGAAGTGGATGTGAGAAAAGGAATCTGAACATTCACAGAGAGAGATAGCGCCACACTGCATTCGCAGCAATTAAGTACTAAATCTTTTAAAAAGCGCACCTGACAGTTTTTATCTCTTGAATCCACACTTTGGTATCAGACTGGAGAAGCTACTTTGACCAGTTTTTCTTCAAATATCTCTGCGTGTCTGCAATTTCCATTTCATTTTCAACACAGCTCTGGGATACAGTTTCCCGTTGACTCTTATATAAGCAGCTCTTGAGATTTCTTTCATTTCACATCAGGATATTTCAAAAATGATTTCCTGATAAAAACAAAATATAATATTAAAACAGCTGAATCCGTTCTGATACGCATGATCTCAGTGTTTAAATATTCATCTCAACAGCAGCCAAAAGCACAGTGGCTGAATTATTTTCAAGGATAATTGAGATTACATGTTCTTGTATCTGTACAGAGGACCGCAGGGACGATGTGAGCATCGCTGTGGCTCGCCTGCACCAAAAACTGAGGGGATGTTTATATTGGATTTTGGATTATTGCTGAAAAAAAAAAATAGACCTCTGCAGCAAACAGAAGTTCGGGAGACTTACAGGTTTTGTTCGGCAAGGTGATCTTTAAAAAAAATAACGCCGCTTTGATGATTGTTGACTCAGCCATAAGAGCTCCAAAAACTGGAGTTAGGCAATGAGGGGACTCCTCTGTAGATGAGTGAGTTTCAGGAGAGAACAAAATGTGAAAAACGCCGCGTCAATCACAGACGTTATTTCAGGCATGAAACAAAAACCCAAAAAAAACACGGACTCGGAGACGATGAAACCAGACGCTCACGACTTATTTCTGGGTTTGAGGACTCATTCCTGCTTCAGTTGTTATTTAAAGTCACAAAATAGTAACCTGTCATCTGCAAACGCAACCAAAATTCCATTTCAACAGGAGGAGGGGGCAGTTTTAGCAGTCTCATATGGTAAAGCGTTTTCATATTTTGGATATATTTTTACAAACAAACACCGTGTTGATTTGTTTGTTTTCTTCCCCTCGTAATTTGATCTCCACTTTCTCTGGTTTGTGCCGATTTCCCAGACGTGACAAAAGAGTGCTGCTTTTAAAACACAACCGTCATTAAAGAATGAAAGAGACGACAATTTCACTGACTAACAGCCTTCATTTGCATTTGTTCTGACATTTCTGTTGGATGTGCGACAGCATGAGGTAGAGCCTCACAGGCTGAATTTTATGTTGAATGACGAATCTGAGCTGGCAACCCTGAAATCAGCTCCATGCTTGCATGGCTGCTCTTCAGGATGAACATTTCTCATCACCGTCGCATTTTATCAGGTTGTATCAATATTCTGCCCCCTGGCACAAGTTGAGTGTCGTTCACTTTCCTGTCTGATGTTACAGACAAACATTCGGATCTAAAAAAAAAAAAGAAAAAAAAGACAGAAAAAGAAAAAAAGTTTATCAAGAATTACTCACCTCCCACTTGTTGTCCTGCATTTGTTTCTTTAGCCGGATAATCCAGTTATCAGCAGCAACCTCGGCACAATGGGCGATGGTCATGGCTATGGGACAGGACAGGTCCAGGCCCGGTGGGCCGTACATGACTGCAGGGCTCAAAAAGATCTCGGGTCCATCGTCGGACACACTACTGCACACGGAGGGAAGAGGCACGTCATGATTTATCACACATGTAATACAACGGTGTCTTCTATATGCATTGCAAATCAGATCATTCAGATTAGTTCAATCCGGCTGCAAAGTGCAGTGCAAAGCAGAAGTGGTAAATGGACGCCTCTCGCCACTCGTGGCACTTGAACACGCGCGCACGCGGTGCAGGCTGCCAATAAAGGCGCCAGCAAATAGAGGACCGGTATCTTGCTCAGGGACACTTGGGCGATGGTCTCTGGGGGACGCGGGGACCAAACCAGCAGCCTTTCCTTCTCTGGACACCCCAAAGTAACCAACCATGGGCCAAGAGGACCTGCAGCTCCGCTCCAGCGGAGGAAACACTTTCTTTGTTGCTTGTCTGCCACCTTTTTTCCCCCCTAAAGACTTTCATTTGTCCGGTAACATTTGATGAGCAACGATACTTTCTGCATGTGGAAACGCCGTTGCACCCGCAGGACACTTAGACTGACAGCAGCCCTTCTCATCTTCAGCAAAGACATTAAAGCAAAATTATGAAGTCACTTGTCAACACGCTGATCCTGTCGAAGATTTAAATGATGTCGTACGCTGCTGTGTCTGCGGCGTAAATGTCCACAGCGTCTCCGTTAACGTGGAGACGCACTAATCATAAGTGCTGCGGGGGGTTTGCAGCAGGCCTGAAAGCGGCGAGGAGACCATCTACAGGAGCAGCAGGAATCCACCGCAGCTCCCTGAGGTGAGGCAGACGTGATGTTCGCAATCTCCTCTCATGTTGTGATGTTTTAGTTGTGCAAGTGTGTGACTGTGTTGCGCGTCCGCTTGTGTTGGTGCAGCTTCACAAGGAATTGAATGACTAATTTAAATGTTTTGTGCTGCATCAAGATAGCAGCGTGCCAGCCCGACCCCACCACTTTTAAACACCATGGGGGCTCAGATGAGCGCAAGTACAAATGCTATGCTAACTAGCATTGACACCTGAGCTGCTTTGTGCTGGGAGTATGATATGATATTTGAGTTTAAAGTAACACTTCATAAGTGTACTTTGGCTTTCAAGTACTCACCAACAGTTGTGCTGAGCTGACTTCTTTCCCTCTGATACCAGGGTTTGTTTCTTTCTGACTCCAGAATGCAGACAGAGCAGGCAGTTATATTTAGCTTGAGGCTAATAGCGACTGCTGGCCGAACAACAGAGCTGTTTAAAAGCTTTCATTTACAAACTCTCAAGCACATCATCCAGTAGAATCTATGTTTTATTCATCCAGCTGTATGCTCAGTAACCCACAAATGCTTCTGAGCTTCTTTTGACTTTAAAACAAACGGTAAAACTTCTGTTTCGGTGCTCGTTCACAGTAGCGCTGTGTGTGACCAGCTGGCGCATTCAGTTGAGTCAACTCGCTTACGCTACTCGCCGCTTGTTCACAGTCGCACCAAACAGGAACTGCAACTGGAACTGGAAGTGACAAATTTTGTTTGTTTTTACCCAGCACATGGCTGAATAACGTCATGGATTATATCAGATGTGCTAGGGAGTGTGTAAACGGACATCAGTTTTACTGCTGTTTGCCGTCAGCTGCTATTAGCTTCCAGCTACTTAAAAATGTCTGGCTCATTCCAACTCCTGGAGTCACAAAGGCCTGATACAAGAGTGAAATTATGTTTTTGTGAGCTCAGGAATGCTGTTTGTGGGTAATTGATAGGCAGAATATACTTTTTGGGTGAAGTATCACTTCAAGACAGTATGAAAAGAAAAAAATCTGACTTCCAGTGACACTCAGTGCTTAAACCAACGTCCAGATAGCAGAGTTCCTATAAACAAAGTAAAATCAAATCCTTGGATGCTCGTAATGAATCAATCCCTGACTAGCTGTCACACAGACACACGGAGGAAGATTAAAGCAGCAAGACTAATGGACAGAGGGGCTGGGGAGGACAGGCTTTAGCACACAGCGTGTAAGCTTGGTCGGTCGATGGAGCTTATGAAGCCTGCTCAGGCCAGCCTGGTGACAGATTAGCTGGGCCAAGCTGCTCTTGGCCAGTGGCCCAATCCTGGCCGGGAGCCCTGAAGACTGAGAGCAATCGATGGGACCACCATCAGTCATGCAGCTGGCCCGGCTGGACACCTCCCATACACAGGACGCAATACTGGGGTTGTTGTCACTGGAGCAGCATGTATTTCTCAGCATCATTAATGCAACTGCGGTGCAGACCCATCCGGACATGGAGGCAGGAATCATGGAAGTGCAAAAGTAGTGTAGTGTGTCTATGTGTGTGTGTGTGAGTGTGTGTGTGTGTAGATACAGGAATCATAAAGAGTGAGAATGAGATAGAAATTGAAAATAGGAATTTTATGAGTTACACTTTTCATGTTGGCACATTTACACACAAACTGCTGTATGGAGGCACTGAACAACCTCAGTGCATTTATTATCAATGTCTTTCTGTGTCCGATATTCATCCCTTTTATGCAGTTTTTCACACTGGCTAAATTAAGTAAACTCAACGAAGGCTGCAAACATGGTAATAAGCTTAATAGAGTCGTTGATGGACACACTCGTCCAACGCCAAGAAAGAAAGAAAAACTAAACCCAAGATTGTCAGTGTTACTTTTCCATTGGTTATTTGCCAGATTAACCAATAACAAATTTCTATGACATGGCAATGTAAGAAATCACAACATGTCTGGGCCGCATTGGTGAAACTCCAAGCAAGTATATTTAGTATTTTTGGGAAAGTGACAGATATCGCAGTATTCTGCCACATATTTCCATTTCATACTGTGACTGCTTCATTGTAGTGCAGCAAATGGCATAAGGGCAGCAGACACACACTGTTATCCAGGCAAACCACACATTTATCACACTTAGTGCATTCTCAGGTCTGAAAAAATCTATTATTTCAAAGAGAACTTCCCATAAAGGTGGCGTGTTCTCTAAAGGAGCACTTTCACGAGTGTTACTGGCACTAGATTATTTATGATACTATCGACTGTGTATTGCCGGCGGAATATTCGTGATAAGTTATTGAAATATCAACGCTACCGTCACACAATGAGGTGGAGGAGTGGTGAGCGCTGTCACATTACAGGAACAAGGTTCCACCTTCCCCCGCAGCTGAGTGAGTTCTCTCCAGCTGTTCCAACTTCACTCCACAGAACCAAAAACAGGTGAGGCTAATTGGGGACTGTAAATTGCCGGAGGTGTGGATGTGAGTGATTGACCCCGTGTGTGGCTGGCGATCTGTACAGTGTAACCCCGCCTCTCTCCAAACGGAGGCTGGGATTGACTCCCGCTCTGCGCTGCCCTGCACAGGGCCCACTGCATGGATATGGAGTGGATTTTCACTGTGTAGATTGAAAAATTGTGCAGCTACTGTTATTTTTGAAATACCTGAGTCAACAAACATCTGTGTGGGTGCTGCGTGTGTGTGTGTGTGTGTGTGTGTGTGTACGTGTGTGCATGCTGAGAGTGCGCCCTGTGTCGCAACTTCTTCAGTTCCTGTTATTTTACCAGTTTATGACGCTGCGTGCCGTGTGAAACTTTAACTGTTTTTACAATGCTACCAATCAACACAAGGAAATTAAAAAAAAAAAAAAAAGGTTTTGAGCTACTGTCTAAAAATAAAATCACACATGCAGACTGCAGCGTGGCCCTGTGGCTACACTTATGTGCTAATCAGCCTCCAGCTCAGAGGAACCCAAGGTTATCTGCTGCTGAGATGATGGTAATTTGCCAGATTGGATGTGAGTAAAGATTAAAGATGGTTCTTCAGCATCTCTGATTGTGGGTATGAGAACAAAGACATTGCACTTCAGGATGGTTATTAGGTAAATCAAGTTTAGGATGTGGATCACAACATGCAATACATTATGAAAACAAAGGTTTTTACGATGCAGTGCCAAATAATTAAGACCGTGGTATGGAAATGTGTATCAAATACATATGCGAATAAAAAACAATCCAAAAGAACCATGTGATCTTTTGGGGCTTAAATAATTAGTGAGGGGGGCAGCGTGGCTCGGAGGTAGAGCGGCTGTCTAGTAACTGGTGACCTGTCCAGGGTGAACCTTGCCTCTCACCCAAAGTCAGCAGGGAAAGGCTCCACCCCCCGCGACCCTTAACGGATAAGCGGTATAGAAAATGGATGGATGGATTAAATAATTAGTAAGAAATCAATTTGGACTGCTTTCTTTAGTCGAACAAGGGAAATCCATCAACTAGTCTTTATTAGTGGAGCACTTTTAATACAGACCAACACACAAGCACAATAAGATAAAATAAATCACTAAAATAAGTAAAAGCATCCAGTGGTTTTTAAAGGAAACCTTTTCTGAGGCAAGTATGATTCATACAGAGGGGCTGGCGCCTCCCTGCAGACTGCACTCAAAAGCGAGGGTGATACAGCTCGACTCCTTCACTCCAACTTGTGCGTCACATCATATCAGATGTATTTTGTCACACACTATGACTCTGTCCTTGGACTACTCGGTGTCCCCCGCTGAGCTGGAGAATATCACACTCTAAACAGCCTCGTAAAGCCCAGAGGATGAGCAGAGGCTCTTGTGAACACCTGAAACCGAGCCACAGCTGATCGATTCCTATTCTTTACAGAGGAAAGTGTCGTCTCATGTAGATGGCTGAGGTTTGAATGGGAATAAAGGATCCAATTTCTCCCCTGGACTCTGCAGCTGTCAGAAGATAGGCTCTGACTGACAGCTCAGGCTCCTGCAGCTTCTTAAACGACAGCCAGAGAGGTAAACAGCATCAGGCTTATCAGAGCAAAGCAGGAGCCTGAAGGGCAGCAGCTTGGCTGAATCTGGGAGCCTTTAGGCAGGGGTGTGAGCACCAAGCCACCCCCTATATGTGACCTTTTATCAGCATCTTAACCTCAGTGACCCAAGGAGCTCCATGGGAGACAAAGGTGGGATGAGAAGACTGCTGAATCGGACTAAATGTCACTTCTGATTCTCACTCAGATGTACAAATCCAGTTTCAGTGAGAGGCAAAGCTTGTTTGCTGTGTTGATAGCACGACATCTTGCTAGCAGGGCCTCAAAACTGACACGTTGACACTTTGATACTGTCTGCTATAAATCAAGAATGTGTCCAAAAATTGACTTCTAGTTGTCAGACAGCTTTTAAGTCTCTGTTGCATATTTGACTCCTTTTCAAAATGGCTCTTATCTTTCACGCTATTTAGCTTCGAGAAAATCTAAGACAACCGCCATGTAAACTTTGTAGCATATCAGGTTACATCTTACCCAATCAATCACCTCAAGTTCACTCATGATGGAAAGCGATAGTGTACCACTTCTACCACAAAACAGGCTGGCAGAGTGGATGTGCTGAGAGAGAGTTGCCTCGGGCGGCGATGTAATCTGCCTGCAGCTGCCAATGTATTTGTGACACATCAGGTCCTCCCCTGTAGAGCCTGCAAGATGAGCACCAAGCCCATGCTGGGTGGGAATATGTTTGCATCTGTGTGTGTACAGTACATGTGACAGCCAGTGGATATGTGGGCACCTATGCATGTTGGGCTCAGCAAAGGTGGGGAGGAGACGGCATGGGGAGGAGGGCGATGCGGCGCGACAGGTTGAAAGATTAAAAGAGAGCAGCCTAAGAGGCAGACTGCTCTGCCTCAGTGAGCGTCCCTCACCTGCTGTCCTCCTGGTTGATGATCATATACATTTCCCAGGTAGTGTCTTCTGCGATTCCCCCATGTGGCACCAACAGACTGATACCTGCAGCGAAGGGAGGGGGGGGGGGGGATAATGTGAAAACACATAAGACGTGACACACACCTGCCCGGCTGTCAGGTCTCTTAACTGAAGGTGACAGCGAGTGAGGTTATGCTCCAGAAAAAAAAAAGAAAAAAAAAAGGTGATGGAAGTAAGTCCTGAAAGCGGGCGGCGCACACACACACGCACATACACACACACGCACATACACACACACACACACACTTATAGGAGGTGGTGCGGGGTCGATCACTCCGGCTCAGAGGAAATCACAGCTGATCTTCTCCATCCTGCTGCTTTCCACATGCAGCCCCCCCCCCCCCCGCCAAATTCCCTCATTATGTGAAACAACAACAAACTCTGAACAAGCTGCTGCAGCTAGCTAGGAGCAACCACGCTGAAAATGGCATCATAACTTAACAGGCAGGTCTGTAGGGTTTTTTTCAGTTCTTCGTTGTAAAGATACACACACATGAGAGAGAGGGAGAGAGAGAGAGAAAGAGAAAGAGAGAGAGAGACGTGTTGGTGATGCAAATCTCAGCGCAGGAGGTTTATTGAGTCTGCGACGTTTCTAATTTCTGAAATATGTCGCACAAGTCTGCACCTCTTCAACTTGTTTGGGTGAGCTCTTCTTTGCACATAAAAATAAAAGTATGCGAAAAACATGAACATATTTCCTGAATATAACATAGTCCCACCCCCCCAAACACACACACACACACACACACACACACACACACACACACACACACACACACACACACACACACATAGAGCGATAATGACTTACTCACAAATAACAAACCAGGACAGTTTCTCTCTTATAACCGGGGATGGACAGATTTCTCAGCTCAACATCAACACGTGGTCAACTGGCATCGGCCTTTCTGTAAAATAAGGTGGCGATCCAGCCAGGTGGCCACTCTGTTGTCTTTCATTAATTTTGTTGCGGGTACATGCACTGTCGTGCACCGCCTCCCGGCAGCCGTGACTCTGGCAACATGCCATGTGAGCGTCCAGCAGAGGTGCTGTGCACACGAGCGGTTTGTTTTGGGTGAGAAAATGGAGGCTGAGTGGGAGAAGACAATGTCTCGGAGAAAAATCAGCAGCATTTCAAGTTTAAAAGGTGAATATGGGTATCAGTTATTGACCCTGCTGTTACTTTAAATCGTAACACTGTATAAGACCCCTCCAGGGAAAAGATGACGAGGAGTAGCTTGAATAATACAACAGTATCACGGGTTTATTCTTATTTTCTTCATAATGCAATTATTTCAATCTCAATTTACCTGGTGAAATGTCAGAAAGTGCATCCACTGTGTCTGCGATCACGCTCTATACTCAGAGAAGCGCTGTTTGTCAGGATGCAGCGGTTGCTTGAAAATGCCAATGCTGTCAAACTTCATCTCTTCAGTAAATAAAATATTCATGCCCCTGTTATTTGGTCGATAGGTGACATTTTCACGTTTTTGCTGCAGACCAATAATGACAAGGTCAAACATCTTCAAAATGCAGGACTAGATTCACTTCTTACATGCTAGATTTAAGCTTTTGTGTGATGTTTTGTTTTTGCCTCCAGCAATGTAAGCTTTCAACACCGAGGTGCATCAAAAGAAAATGGATGCGCGGAGCCCTCACCTGTGTTCGGTACCACCAGTCTGCCTCCTGCATGCCCAAACACTGCCGTAGCTTTGTGGTGAGGCCTGCTGGGAGCCAGGGAGACTTGTGGGTTGAAGAG
The DNA here is from genome assembly GCF_037954235.1 of Aulostomus chinensis. Lineage (NCBI taxonomy): Eukaryota > Metazoa > Chordata > Actinopteri > Syngnathiformes > Aulostomidae > Aulostomus > Aulostomus chinensis. Next base: position 3,540,396 of record NC_141338.1, read on the forward strand.
GTTCTTTTCTCTTCTGCCCAATGTGGTCCCCATTGCCACCCCTCTGTAGTCTGGAGACAGGCCTCTTGGAAATGTCTGAGGGTGGGACATGACGTGGTACTCTGCCCTTCCTGCCATCCCTGGAGATATAAGGAGGGAGGTGTGACTTTGTGGCAGGTAAACAAACTCAGCTCACATGTGTGTTGCGGAGAAAAAAGGAGAAAAAGTGAGAGGCGCGTGGCATCACGGCAGCAGTGAGAGAACAATGACACGCTGGTTTTGTAGTTATTCCAGTAAGATTATAAACTGGCAACCTTGCCTGAACAGCAGCTGTCCAATCATATCTCAGCAACCAAAACTAAGCCTGGCAGGCCTGTCAAACGTTGTTCTCCTAAAGATGAAGCAGACATGTCTCTTCTAAATGTGAGGGATAGAAATATTAGCTCTCACCCTGTTAACTCAAGCTGCTAACTAGCTCAGGCACTGTGTGGTCCGTGATCATCCTTGACACTGAAAACAACTGGGGAATGTACTTATTGTCCATCCTCCCAAGAGCCAGACAAGTACACAGGTAGAGATGCTAGTTAGCTTAGCAAAATGCATGGTAGCGGAAACAGAGGGTTAATTATTTGCCAGCATTGGCATTGTTCTATTGAGTCGCTCATTAGCTACAGTAGGATCAAGGTGTCTCTTATCATGACGATTACAGGTTAAAAAACAAAGAAGAGTTTGTACTGGACCGCTAACAATTTAGCTAACAGCTCTGGCAGTTTCTCTCGCAAGACCTGCTTAAAGCTGCAAAGCTTAGTTAACTCAACAGGCCTCATCAGGCTAAACTGACATGACAGCGCTATCACATTAGCTTTAGCATTTTAGAAGATTATAGTGTAAATAACTGGAAAGGGCATATCGAGAATTCTGTTAGAAAACTGTCATTTTACAACGGCTGGAAATTGGATCAGGGTCCTGGACCAACTGAAGGATATTATAAGTAGCTAGCAAGCTATAGCTCCAGATGATGCCTCTAAGAGCAGCTGACACTTGGGCAGCTCAAGGTGGGAGATGAAAAAGTAATCAAGGACAAGGACTGGAGGATATGTAGAACATGAAGGACATGGAGGATAGGGAGGACATGAAGGACATGGAGGATATGTAGAACATGAAGGACATGGAGGATATGTAGAACAAGAAGGACATGGAGGATATGTAGAACATGAAGGACATGGAGGATAGGGAGGACATGAAGGACATGGAGGATATGTAGAACACGAAGGACATGGAGGATATGTAGAACACGAAGGACATGGAGGATATGTAGAACACGAAGGACATGGAGGATATGTAGAACACAAAGGACATGGAGGATATATAGAACACAAAGGACACGGAGGATATGTAGAACATGAAGGACATGGAGGATAGGGAGGACATGAAGGACATGGAGGATATGTAGAACACGAAGGACATGGAGGATAGGGAGGACATGAAGGACATGGAGGATATGTAGAACACGAAGGACATGGAGGATATGTAGAACACGAAGGACATGGAGGATATGTAGAACACGAAGGACACGGAGGATATGTAGAACATGAAGGACATGGAGGATAGGGAGGACATGAAGGACATGGAGGATATGTAGAACACGAAGGACATGGAGGATATGTAGAACACGAAGGACATGGAGGATAGGGAGGACATGGGGGACAGGGAGAACATGGGGGACATGGAGCACATGGGGGGCATGGTGGATAGGGAGGACATGGGGGACAAAGTGGATAGGGAGCACATGGGGGACATAGTGGATAGGGAGCACATGGGGGACATGGTGGAAAGGGAGGACATGGGGGACATGGTCCAGCAAACTTGAATTCAGCCACACCCTCCAAGGTGATGTTCAGTTTCTCTTTTTGTTTCTGGCTGCATCTCCAGAGAAGGGCTCTGATTTATCCAACGATTGCCTCTGGAATAACTAGTTTCATCCTCCGTACACAAGCTTTGAAAATATTCTCTGACCTTTGACCTTGAGATCAGGCAGAGGGTCGAGGAGCGAGCGCTCTGCCATCAGCTCCTTGTCAATGGAGTCCTGGAAACACATGGGGCTGGTGTAGGTGCGCGACACTGTCAGATCAGGTTGCATGGATGAATTAATAAGCAGAGGGTTTGCTGGAAAACACACACACACACACACACACACACACACACACACACACACACACACGCAGACACACACACATACAAAAATCTAATTACTGTCAGCAACACATTTAAGCTACAGTAACAATCCCTCATAGCAACACCTTAAACTGCCAAAAACCTCACGGGTACGTCACATCAATTAGTTCTCGTCAACTTGTGACTTTCATATCATCGCCATGGAAACAAGGTTGGCGCGCGCGCGCGCGCACACACACACACACACACACACACACACACACACACACCTTGCAGTACGTATGTCTCAATTAAATGTGACAAATGGACAAAAAAATATTTATGTACAAATAAGCCAGTATACAAATTTGTTTGTATGACCACTTGGAAATAAAGAGTACAGACTCACAGTATCCTTGTGGATTAATCAAGAAAAAAAACAAAAAAAACAAAACCAAAACCTCACAATGGATGAACTCCCCATGTTTATTAAAGATAAGATAAATATGTTTATTGTAAGGTGAAATTATTTTCTGATTAATGACTTGTTGTTTCAGCGAGCGTGAAATGATAAAGAGAAAAACAAGGCAGCGTGGTTTCTCTTAATAAGCCTTAAAGAAAAAAAAAGAAAAGAAAGGGTAGATTGCCAATTTATTCTGTCTGGAATTAAGTGAGCTACGAGCACAGTGACTCATGACGGGGGACGAGTTTGCAAAATAAATTAATAAATAAATTCAAAAAATGCTGAACGACTGTCTAAACTTCTGTAGAGCAGAATACAGCATACAGGGGCGGGGGTGGGGGCGGGGGTGGTGGAGCCCATGTATCTGTCTGTAGAGCTTTAGCCCCTCTATGAAGCGTAGCAGGGACCAAGATTAAAGCTTTCGTGCCTCCTGCTGTGTTATCAAAATGAACTTTATTATGCCCTGCTGAGAGCTGTTGCCGTAGTGACCCATAATGCCAGCCTTGTAAAAAAGAAGAAGAAGAAAAAAAAAAAAAAGCCTCAATCTGTGAGGCAAAGTACACCATGCTGCTGATGTTTTCCTGTTTGGAGGTCCATAAATGAGCTCCTAGGAAATTTAATTTCCATTTTCAGAATCATGAATAATTAAGGGAAGTTTCTTTTTCTATGTGAGGACTCCCCCCCCCCCCCCCCAAAAAAAACCCCAACAACACCCCATAACCTCACAAATCGCCACACGATGAGACAACGCTTGTTCTGCACGCTGCTTACAGGGACACCCCAACCCTTTTTGGGACATTTGCCATTCCTCCCCAGAGCCAGAGATGAGGACACACACACACACACACACACACACACACACACACACACACACACACACACACACACACACACACACACCCTCCTCTTCTGTGTGTGCACATTAGGGACCCGAGACCCTCAAAGACCAGCTAACCACTGGTGAGCTTAGCACAACGACTGGTGGGGGATGGATATGATACGCCCAGAGCCTTTTTATATTTTATAACTTTCACACTTGTCTTTTGAAAAATTGCACCAAAGGGAGTTGCGCTCCAATTTCGTTGTACGCTACACAACTCAACGTTCCTCATCGTTCCACGAGTTTACCTGAGAATACAAGTTTGAAGGAGAGGTTTATTGCTCAGTGGTGTTAGCAAATGAAACCTTAACGCACGGTGCGCTTCATAGATTAAGTGTTATGCTATAATTTATTGCATATTGAGCGTGCTACAGCACAGAAGGGCTCGAGGAAACAAACTAAAACATTAAATACAGTCAGTCCGGCCTCAATAATTAATATCCTCATATCAGTGTACAAAGAAACTCGTGCATAATTCAGGTTTTCACGTGAACACATACAAACACAAAACTACATGGTTTGCTTGCATGTTCTGCAGCTCAAGTTACATCCGTACGTCAGAACAGTGAACAGATCTGAATTTGAGTCCGGCGAGCCGGCCTAGATCTTGTGTGTTGGTGCGTCATTTATCTTTGTTCACTCATAGCAAGACAAGCAGGAAAACTAGATTTGTATCATTCCCTCAGCGGTGGTGCAACCCTCTAACGTTCTGAGGAGGATTTTCATATTAAAGCCAGGGAGCGAAAGTTGCTCAATGTTTAATCTTCACCTCCAAATCTCTCCGTAAATTCAATGATGGAGTGTGAGTCCTCTAATTAAGCAAAAAAAAGAAATTGTCATTTCTACGAAGGAGTCCAAATGTAAAGAGAGTGTAAAAGATTTAGGTTCCACTAGAGGTGATCTTTTCGTTTGTTATTGAAATCTCATGAATTAAACTTTTAGTCAAAACACCTTCCGCCCTCAGGTTTTGTCCCCGTTTATGCTCAACGTCACATACGCGTACGGATACGGACGGAGCCTTTTGTCCGTACTCTGCGCTCATTTCGTCTGTATTTCTGCATGTTTCCTTGAAGCTTACGGATACGGACCAAACGGAGCACTACCACTGGGGGGCAGTGTTGCTGTCACTACCCCGTACGTCGCTCTAGTGAGACACAAAGACGAAACAGCAACGGCGGAACTTTTTGAGGAGAGATTGTCCGAGTTTGTCTTATTATTGTCTCTGTTTACGTCTTTTATGTGGGATATAAATTATCAACACTTCCTCCACAGTTGCCATGTTTGTTTTTTGAGTTTGTTGTTGTCATAAACTTTTGACTGTGGGCTGCCCCCTGGTGGATGTATTGGTCAACACACATGCCAACGTAAAGGACGCATGGACGTATGTGCGGAGCGACGGTAACAGCGTTTGAAAACGGATGCACACATTTTCATACGTAGGTTGAACATAAATGAGCCTTTACCTGTTCAGGTATGCGGGGACAGCAACAGGAGTCCAGTTACCTGCGTGTGTAAATATTACTCTGATGATAACCTGAGTAGCTCACCTTGGCGGGACGTCTTGAAGCTGAAGGACTGGAAGCCCCCAGTGAGGGCGGAGGAGTCGATGACGTCAACGCCGTACTCACTCTGGCTGCGTCGGTAGAGGGTGACGGCGATGATCAGCAGCACCACTGTCACCACCCCGGCGGCGAGGCCTGAGTACAAGGCCACGTCACTGCTGCTCTCCACACCTTCCAAACACAGAAGCGTCTCCCTCAGTGGTTTGAACTCTCTGAGTCTGCAGCGTTTCACGAGGGAGTCGGGAGACATTTCCCCCTAAAATAAAATTAAATCTGCTTTGCTGAGGATTTTGAGTTAAAGACTGTCAAAGGAGGGAAATCTACCTTGGTTACAAACTACTTGAGCATCCTTTCCCCCGATCCCCCAGTCTGCCCTGCCTCCTGATGCACAGCTTTGTTGTTCCATCTTGGAGTGTTAAAGCCACTAATGAGGAACCTCGGAAGGAAGGCGATTATAATCAAGCCAGCACCTGACTGTCATTTCAAACACTGCTTGGCTCTGGAGTTGGAGACACTCTGGGATAATGTGACAAAACCAATTCATTAAATTAGCTCATCGGCAATGATTATACTCTATCTGGTCCCACCAGTGCTGGAGCGTCCAACTTCACAAAGGAAAAAAAAAAGAAAAGGACAAAAAAAAAAAAGAGTAAGTGGGAAATAAAGGGGCTGCTAGCTTGTTCTTGAAAGATAATGAGATCTATGCTGAAACAGGACATTCTGAGAAATCCTCTAAGAAGCCTAAAGCTCGAATGAGGAAAAATGGAGAAATGTGCAACGCGGCATTAGCAGCTACACTCGCAGGTTAATTGAGGGCTTGGAAACTTTTGGCAACACCACTGCATTCTTTTCCCAATTTTCCCACAAACAAATATTAAGTGTTAAGGACGAGCAAGGAGAACATATGCCTGGGGCTTAGAAGGTATCAAATTGATTTTTTTCCTTCTTCTTTTTTTTTTTTTTCCTTTACAAAAGTGGACAGGACTGTCACTTTAGGCGAAAGCATCTTCTAGATGGATAAATGTAAATTACTCAGCAAACTCGATGAAAATTATACATAGAAACAATCGAGATGCGGCGAGTGACCGGCCGCTCGGCTTTGAACGCTGCAGCTGACGTAGAAATGATAACGATCAGCCCCTTTACTTCCCACGAATTCAACGTGATCCGACATTCCTGCTAATTCTGGCCTTTGTCTTGTGACAAACATTTAGTTCACATCCTGTTTAGCCGTCCTGCACTTGTTTAGTCAAGCTTCGCTTGAAGCGTTAGTTCTTAGTCACGATTCGGTCATCTGACTTGTTGGTCCTGTTCGAGTCAAAAAAGCCTCATCATCCTCGTCCACAAAGGGAGATTAAAATCCACAATAACAGCTGACTAAGATGGAAAGAGTCTCTAGAACTTTACGACACATCAAAGTCGATTGCTGCCTTTCTTTCTTTCTTTTTTTTGGTTTAATCTCTTTTGGTCCATCTAGGAAGCGGGAAGATCATCAGTAAGTAGAACGAGACCGACGTTTCTGTTGATAAAACAGCAATAAAAGTCCTTATTCTCTAAAACCCTGACAACATTTCTAGAGGTTTTAGTCTTTCTGGAGTTAACTCACGATCGTTAACTTCCGTCCAGTTTAAGTTGACCCAAGCTGAGGAAGGGTCGCAGTCAGTGACGACTTTTAGTCCAAGTTCTTGGTGAGGAAATTGATGCAATCCGGCATCTGCAGTAGCGCACAATTACACGGACGGGGGAAAACCTTCATCAACCATGAATCAGAGGACTCAGCTTTCACCGTCAGCCAGGCTCAATGGGAATGTTGCTCAAATTCCTGCTGGCCCAGTTCAATAATCCAGTTGATCTGAAACCCACAATGCTAAACGGATAAATACGACATGAGCTTCTCACTCCTGGGTACGTCTGTCAGTCGCAGGTATCAAGCGTGGGAGAAGTCAGTGCAGAGTGCAACATTTTTCAGACCCACGCGTGTCACCTTGATTTTTTCTATCTTTAAACCGTGACACGCTTGCCAGCCATTACATGTTGTTTTTTTTCTTTGTTTTTTTTTTTTTTTTGACTTGGTGGCAATCTGTCGTCTAAGGGAAAACATCCCCGTCCGTCACACAAACGCGTCTTTCTTCCCGCCAGTTAACTGCGCTGAATCAACCAAATGGCTGCTGATAAGGTTTGTCGAGGTTCTCCAGGAAAAACCTTTTACACTCGGCAATGGATTTCATGTTCCCGTGCTACTCCTGGCAGAGGGTTGCCTGGCAACAGCTCCAAACAAGTTATTGTAATGACGATGAAAGTAAATAAGCAAAGAGAGAAGCAATCTGAAGATAATGAGGACACTCCAGGCATCAGGAGGACTCCGGAACGCTCTGTGGTCCCTGGACAAACTAAATAATTGTACACTTCAGTCTTTTAACAGTCAATATTCTTCTTAAATGTAATACAAATGAATATAAAGATGACACTTTATAATGCAAGCTCAGATTTCATTGTATGATCTGTGTAGAGATGGAAACGTTTCTTCCAGTCCGGTATTTTAAGTTCTTACAGTGTACAACATCGAGACCGCAGGGGAAAAGTATAAACACGTTTTACTTTGTAAATACAATGTACTTCCAGGTTGCAGTACTGGGAAACAACATCAAATGTGCGTACAATGTTGTACTGAAGAGAAACTATACCTTTTCCACTGCACCTACCAGTGCGAACTGGTGAGGATTTTATTGGTACTGGATTCACGCAACCGAAGAAAAGGATGAAGTCACATAAACTGCAGTCAAACTCACCCTGTGGTTTAGCGTCATGGAGTAACTTCCGATCTGCAAAGACAGAGAGACGAGAGAGGAGCTCCATAACCTTCCTCAAGTGTTTATTTAATTACTCCTTGTGCATGCGTCCGTGCCCGTGTGCTCTCTGTGTTATGTATAATTAAGCTTTGAAATAATGAAGATGGATGAGGTTGCCAGTGATGATCATGATCTAGCCCACACTGCCAAAAATCATGAACAGTGAATCTATTATGACACAGTCCCTGAACACAACAGGAGCGACAGTCATGATGCTTAACCGTCTCTTTCTCATTGTGAACCGTCAGAGGGAGGCGCCGCCGCTGCCGCTACTCACTCTGTGTGCACAGGCCGCCGGTGCAGTTGTGAGTCGCCAGCGCCACCCCGTCACACAGTCGTCCTCCGTGTTTGGGCTCTGGGGCTGTACACTCACGGCTCCGCTGCCTCTCGCAGTCCGAACTACACACCGACCACTCACTCCACTCTCCCCAGCCGCCGTCCACTGGGGGATTACATAAGAATACACATCTGTGAGAACACAAGGCCTCAAATACGGATTCTGACTTGCATGGCAATGTGAACTGGAGCAATCTGGCTCGCTACAAATTGCAGGAAGTGGACAGTTATTAATAACAGCTGACTGTGCGTCAAAATACAATTTCAAATCAAATAATGTGGTTTTGCAGATACGTCCCAACTGGACATGAAACTGGACGTAGGCCAGTCCCATACTGATCCCCGGAAAGAGTCAAACAATCAGAATTTCCTGGGGTTTTTATTGAAAATGAGAATAATGAGGTAAAAAATCAAATCGAATCACAACTGCACGATCAATCGAAATAATCACAAACGGATATTTTAGAAAATTGTGCTGCCCAAATGCCAACAAATGATACTAACATTCCCTACAAAAACTAATATTTTGTCATCCATTTAAACACAATCTAAAATGCCTTTCCCACTGGACAAAACCCCGCTAACATCTGGCCTTTTGTCTGCTGTGGGATGGGTTTACTCAGCATTCGGTCCCTGCAGCAGACGTAGCTATTTATCCCCACTGGCTCCCATCCGAGCTCACGACGTGTGCAGGTATGTGAAAGTAGGAGTTTCTAAATCGAAACTGTAACAAAATATGGGAGCGCGAGCGTGTCACTCCCCTCAGAGCTACACAGATGTGTTCAACACCTAAATGCTGTCCCAATTAAAGAAAAGATTACCAGACGCAAGGCAATCATCCTCAAAAGATGCAGAGGACGTGTCACGCTGGCTGCTTCCTCTCGGTTTCAAATCTACGCTAAGCTAAATTAAGCTACGCCGCTCTAAGCTAAGCTAAACTAAGCTAACAGTCTGATGGCTGTTGAGCTTCATCTTGAACGGAACGGAAATCTGAGTTTCAGTGGTAACACTGGGCAAGATAGCAAGTAAGCACATTTTCCAAAACATGTCACAATTTCTTTCATACAAATAAAAATAACCAATTTCACAAGCTTTCCCTGTGTCCAAATTTAAGAAATTAGCTTGAATGCAACAATGTAGCTTATTTTCCTAGCAACTGTACAGTTTTCATTTGTCAGCTGAACCATTAACTTGGGGAGGAACAGGGGGGAGGAACAATTTAAAAGGCAAAAAAAAAACCCTCACTCAAGCACGTTTTTAAGGCCGTACGTGCAAACAGCAGAGGGCTGATAGTGAGGATTTACCTGGACAGAGTGTGTTACAGGTGCTCTTCTGTACCGACATGCCCTCACAGAAGGCTCCTCCGTTGAGCGGTGCTGGATTTGTGCAAGTGCGAGAGCGTTTCTGCACGCCGCGCCCGCAGCGGACGTTGCAGGGGGACCAGTCCGACCACGATGACCAGCCGCCATTCACTGTGAAAGGGAGAGAACAAAAAGGATGATGAAACACTGACATCGTTTTTTTTTTCTTCTTCTGCCATCAAATAAGCACCAGAGGTGACAATGTACATCTAATCAGGTGAGATAAGAGAGGTGTCTTTGAAGAGATGATCAGTGGCGTCTTCCCTCATATCTACTTACACTCCTCTCTCTGATTTGCCGGATGAAATAAAGCCGGTGATTGAATAATCAGCTCATTTGAAGTCGCAGGAAAGGGAAGAAAACAGCCGCCAATGCGCATCTGTCTGAGGCTGCTGGGAGCCTGTCAGAGACTTCATCGTCGAAATTAATGATTGATGGGTCTCGACAACAAGGTGTCAGAAGGCATCAAATTAATCCCAACAGCGGCTAAGTGGCATGTGCGGAGAAAAATAAAAAGTAACAAGGAGAAACCCCCCATAAAACAAGCACTTGAAATACAATTATCGAGGTGTTTCTGTGGTGAGTGCAGAGGTGGTGCTGGTATGACACTGGAATTTCACTTCTTGCCTGTTCGTCTCTGCAGAGCTCTATATGGGGCTGTAAAGATGGTGGAAACAGTTGGCCTGCAGGTGTGCAGAGGTGTTTAGTGCAGGCTGATAAAAGCCGGTGAGTTGTGACAGACCTTGCCGGCTCTCCATCATTAATAATTGAATTCTTCTAAATATTGTGTCTACACAGGACGGATGGCCTGTCCATTACCTGCTCATTAGACTCCCGTGTTAAAAAAGCCCACACGCTGAGCTCACGCGGCGCTATTTATATTAATGACTTCAGGGAAATCTCTTAAAGTGCCAATTTGAATGTCCACCTACTCTCTTTACTGGGGAGAAAATTACTATTTTGATGCAAACAACAAAGCAGTTTGACATCTATTAAGAATTCCACACCCCGAGACATAACTTACCAAAGACTACAACCGTGGCTGTGGCGCTGCGTCTCTTAGCCACAATGTTGCTGGCGACACAAGTGTAGTTTCCCGAATCGGACAGGCGAGCCTCGGAGACGATGAGATTGTGGTCGCCTCGAGCGTCGCTGACAACATCGGAGCTCAGAGGTTCTTCGTTTTTTAGCCATTCCACCTGGTAGGAGCGCATGAAAATTAGATTACTGCTGAAACACACCAACATTTATGATTTTTTTTTTTCTTCTCGGTGTAAGGTTATGATGTCACCATAACGCAAGCAGTCGTCACAGAAAGGAGGAGGCCAGGAGGACCTCTGATGGGGGCTTCCTCAGGACCAAAACATACTGTTTCCACATTTTAAACTTTGGAACTCACTCCTATCGGACTTAAAAGGAAAACTTCTTAATTTTTTCAATCTGGACCCTATTTTCCTAATGTTTGCCGCTCCGGTCTGGAACGAGGGCAGAACCGGGTGTAGCCCAGGGCAACCGTTAAAAGTGCGTTTTTCCACGCCGGCGCGCTCGGATTGTTCTTATAACTGGCCGACATCATAACAGAAAACTTTTATTTTAACTTTCATAAAACATTAAATTTGACGTTTTTCTGTAATCCAACACCGTCAAGGATCTCCTCCAGCAACTCAACTCTCGTGAGATTTTAGAGCGAGACTTCTCCCCCGGGTGAGAGTTGGACACAGACCACAACAAACAGCAATTTACAACTGAAGGTACCGCAAGGCATTTATTTTTCCTTTCCATTATTATTTTTTTCCCGGACTATTATCATAACAATTGGAGCCTGTCGGTGCACTTTTAGCGGGCACAATTTGACAGTGGCAAGTTGCCCCATGGGTTTACATGACAGCTGCCCTGGGGCTGCAGGCAGCTCGGCCCCCGCCTCAACGATGCATGGCTCCATCACTTATTTAGACCAGAAAAGTTAGGAAAACAAGTTCCAGGTGGAAATACAACTGAAGTTCCGCGTGGACGGCTTTAAAAAGCAGCTCATTTGTTTAAACTTTTCTTTGTGTAACTTCTCCAATTAGCGCTGCTTTGATTGTGTTTTTATCTACATGAATTAAATATGTTTTTTCTTATTGCCCCTGTGAATCTCTTTGTCACATCTGTCTCGAAAGGTAAGGATAAATAATGTGTTGCTCTGCCGAGCAAACATAATAGGGTCTTCGCCAGAAGTGCCTTCTGGCTCAGGCCCTAATTAAGTTACTTACTCTTAATGATCTGAGGGATTCATTCCAATCAAATTGTAATTTCTGTGTTTGAGTGAAATTGGTTGAATTAATTAAGCTTTCGATATTATTCCCCCCCCCTAATGATTAAAGATATACCCGGGGAGCCAAGACGCAGAAACGGCGAGGAAACTATCTTATTGTAGTCTCCTCTTCATTCTTGCTTCAAGGTCAGCTTCCCGTTAGCGTACCTTCTCAAACACACCACAGCATCTGATCAAACTGTTGCCGGTTGTGTTGGTTGCTGAGTCGTATTGTGCCACCCGGTCCGACCCAAAAAAGCTCTGTAGTATCCGTGTGTTTCTGGTATCCCTGTCCCGGTCCGGTTCGAGTCGAGGACTCACTGAATGGATTCAGCGGTGTTTCTGCGGTTTGGGTCGCTGCTGTCACGGTGTTATCTACCGTCTAATCAAGAAAGAAAATGTCGGCGAGGTGAAAATTTGATATTTCTCTACTTCAGCAGTGTTCTCACCGATCCATCCAGGCCCAGATCGTGCAGACAGACCTGATCACCGCTGGATTTATTTGGCCTTTTTTAAAAAAAAAACTTTTTGGTGGCGGTACAGTGCGAAAGTACTTCGCCTTGTGGCTAATTGTGGCGAATTCACACCGGACTCCGTGAGTATAGATGTCACACAGTCGTCGGCGTCTCATCATCTTGACTTCTGATTTGTGTTCTGAGGGTTTGTCTGAATGGCGTTAACATGGCTGACATCCACTGAGAGGCAGTGAAGGTTGACAGTTACCTCCCGCGCGCAGCCGGCGAAAGCAATAGGAAACTACAAAATAAAGGACGTTGTGTTGATGCTCCTCTCCTTGCATGACCGCCCCTGTAAATTGCTATTAATGTGCCAGTGGCTTGAGCTTTTCATTGAGAGAGACGAGCCTGGGCACGAGGGGCCGCAGTTTGATTTATGGCAGTGTATTTGAGGATTAAAAACTCCGCCCCATTGGGAGCGCCGTGTGTTTGTGCGCGAGGTCGTACTCCACTCGTGTGTGTTTGTGGAGAAGGTCCATTCACCGAGGGAATATAACAACAGCAAACAGATTGCTTTGCTCTCTCCAAGCAACCCGGATGGGAAAAAAAAAAAAAAAATGGAGCTGGGAAATCGATAAATCAGGAGTCACGTTGTCACAAGTGTTTTTTTTCCCTCCTTTTAATGGCCTGAGAAGTCTTCCATCATGTGCTTTTAATTTAACTTTTTTCATCATTTGGCTCCAGAGCAGCTTTCAGGACAACTAACCACTGGTGGGCTGCATGGGTCATTCTATCAGTCGCGTTCTTCATCTTTCTCTCTATTTCACACCTTCAGTGTCTAATCAACCCCTGTGCTGCCGACCATGCACTCTTCTACTCGCCGCAGCTGCTAACATCAACCTCTTCAATTATGGAAGCAGGCGCTTTCAACCCTGAGACGGTGGAGGAACGGTGAAAATCACTCTCATCTCACAGTTTCATCTCCACAGTTATCATTCGCACCCGCTATTGAGAGGATGATCCAGTTATAGAGAATCAAATGAAAATAAACACACACACACACCAAAGAAAAATTGTTGTAATTCTGGAATTTAACATTGATTTATGTGTATTTTTTTATACTTTTGATTTGTTTCTATAGCTACTTACCAAGTCTTTCCATTCCATATTTAAATATTCATATATTTACTTATTTTAGTATTTCTAGATTCACATTTCTGCAGTTCATTCATTTCTGTGTCTCTGTGCTAATAATAACAAGGTGGGTGGTTCCAAAGCAGGATGGGTCCGCTGAGGGAACCGCCCCCATTAACAGACACGCATAAATGAACACATGCAGAAACCGCGTGATTAACGGATGCAAAAAATATATGTTTTGAAGAAAGAAAGAAAGAGTAAGTCAATGCACGTAGAAAAGCAAAAATAAAGGTTATAAATAATGTAAAAATACAAAAGCAGATTTAATTTTTACGTACACGTCGTGGTTGTACGGAGCGCCGCACTCCTTCCTTCTCCCTCTATCTAACTCTCTATCATTAAGTCAGCAGAATGTGTCCTGCCAGTTACCGTCTGGCATTTCAGGAACAGGTGAGAATTTCACCACGATCCCTAAAAATAACGGAGCCCGAGGATGTCAGAGGTGAGCTCTGTTGTTTTTATTAAGGTCACATTATACATTATTTGTCTCCTGTGTGCCAGAAGTCTTTAATGTCACGGAAATGCTGCTGATAATGAACCCACAGCAGACTTTTTGCACCCAGCGACAGGTTATCTATTTATTACGAGCAACAAATTACATTTAGAGGGAAGTTCAGGCTTCAGCTCCAGTCTGTTGTGGCTCCACTTTTATATCTTCATTCTTGCTAAAACGCAGACTGTTTTTACTTGACTGCCTGCATTGTAATGATGTGAGAAAAGGTCACAATAATTTAGTTTTTGGTCCCAAAGTGTTAGATAAGAGGAACTCATAAATACACAAATTCGACTTCGTAAGGTCAGCTTTTCAACTTCAAACATTGCATATCACTTCAAACACATATTGGTATCTCTACTCGCTGCATTAGAGTTTTCCTCATTTGCTTTTGCAATTTTTTTTTTCCAGGGCAAAAAAAAGGCTCAAATCTCAGAGCAATTATGAGGTTTTTCAACAGATAAAAATGTCTCATTCATTCAAGCAGAGCGCGCGCGTCTCGGCACGCGTGTGCAAAAGTCTAGTTGCCGAACATTCACCGAAAACTGCAAGATTTCTCTCTACGGGTCGAGAGATTTTTTCCAGCATCAAGATCTGTCAAACACACAAGTGCCGTGTATCCCATACACACCTGTTTGCTAGTGATGGGTGCTAAACTGGCAAATCACCTGCCAGGTAAGAGCCGAGCCTGATGTCTACACAGTCAGGGACGACAGGTAAGTATGTAAGCATTGTTGCCACAACACGCCATTCAGTGCAGCACAGAAAACACTATCGACGCTCCGTGAATCCAAATCTGGAAAAACATCCATTGCGCTGTGAGACATAGAAGAAGACTATGAAGGACACAACCGGCAAACTGAGGGTGACACGATGCATTTGTGAGGGAAACGTCTAAATGACCTCAGACAGCTGAACCGCTCAGTGAGTACCAGACATTTACCGACAGTTCTGCTAAACTAAAAGAGATTCAAAGAGCAATCGTAAATGACGGAATGACAATGACGTCTTATCAAACATCTACCCCGCACGGCTAGACGGCGTGCTGACAAGAAATCGGCCATTAAATCAATTGCTGACAAAGAAAGACTGAGAGAATGAAGAAGCTGCTTTGTGACGTTTATCATTGTGATTTTTATTCATCAACATTCCTTGATAGGGATCTTTTAATTCTGTGCCATGGCTGTCAAAGTGGATTGCATTTGTGTGGTAACCTTTTTTTTCCTGATAACAGTGTGCAACTTTACATTGAAAAATTAAGTTTTGGTCAGTGGAGGTTTAACACCTGCGCTTCTGATTTGGATCAAATTTAACAGTGCAGGTGTGAGGACACGCCGAGAGGCCCCCACCAGGCCCCCTGCTCCGGTGGGATTGGCTGAAGAAAATGCAGTTGTGAGAGCAGAGGCCAGGTCACATCCGCAGGTGTGTGTGTGTGTGTGTGTGTGTGTGTGTGTGTGAGCGCGTGGGGAGACGAACCCAACAGCGGAAACTCTTGCAGGGCTACGCCCACGTACAGAATCAGAAGGAGATTGACAATAACGTTCTTGTACATTAAGTTTTCAAAGTAAATAGTCAAAGAAAACACAGATTAGCATGAGAAATCTGACTGCTGCTGAAAAAAAAAAACATTTATCTGATTGTTATTCTGACGCGATGACAAAACAACTTCTCAGCAATCGCAATTTATTGAATGAGGTCCTGAAGCATGAAAGAAATAAAATGGTTGCGTTACTCTTTTTTGCAGACATGCAACGGAGTTGTGACGTCCTGTGACAGTATATTAGCTGTGACAGTCACACTTTCAGTTCATCGAATGTCCAGAATGTTTCAAAAAGTAGCAACGAAATTGAGAAAACTAAGTTACAGCGTATTAGATTGCAAGGATGTTCAGATTTGGTTATTTCAGGAAAGAACAAACAAAGAAACAATTCTCCTGCAGGCAGCTGCACTCGAGTATGATGGATTAATATAATGCAGGGAATTAATTAAATTCAGATCAACCCCCAAAACCGCGATCACTCCCAAAATATACTGAGATTAGATACATATTTATTGCACTGGGCTGAGATTGGATTCGACGTGTATAAAGATTTCACCATTATGCTGTGTAATTTACATATATTCCAACAGTTAGTGGAAAAAAATGTCACCTCAGGGTATATCGCAGTAGAAGTAAATACTTTGCCTGAAGCAAAAACATTCTTTTAAGTGACAAATCTAATTCTTATGACAATGTAGCAGGTCAACATAATGTGCTGCATGAATGTACAACGATTCTCTGTTATGCAGCAGCTTTCCATAACTCAATTATCAAATTGGGGCAGAGAACCTGCTTTACCAAAGTGGTTTTTGCATTAACGTGGCGTTAAACACAGACCCGTTGGTATGCTAGCTACAAGAACCTGGCAACTAAGCCTCACAATATCTTACCATACGGTAAATTCACGAACAAATACATGGCACAGCTTCTGTTCCTTTCTGAGTGTCTTTTACTGCACTGAGTAATTTTGAGCTAACGGTCCGGCTTGCTTGTTGTGCTACTTTCAGGTACCGAACGTTAGCTTGGATTTTTTTTTTTTTTTTTTTAAGCACAGAAATACAACATGCTAAAGGAAGAAGCTGAAAGCAAGACTAAAAGCCCCCTACCTGCTGCTAGTGCCTCATCAGCTTAGCGCTAGCTTAAAAACCATTAAGAATCTCACAGCGGAGGAAAAAGTTTATTTATCTCTTGCTAAAAAACACCTTTCTGTTCCTTTCCGTTCCAGACTCGGTTCTGTTCAGGGTACAACAGTGCGGCACTCCGCTAACTCTGAAATGGACAGATAAATAAAATAAAACCACTTTAGGCTGCTCTCACGTGGTGGAAAGAAACATCAACAAGAAAATATTAAATTCTACACGTATTAAGATAATTACTCAGTGTATTAGAAAAAAAAAAAGACATCTTTGATTGTAAAGTTTACAAAAAACAGACTGAGGACGGAGGCTGGCTGGGGAGAGCATTCTAGTGTTACCAGGGTCTGGTGAGTGGAACAAATAATTTGCCTCTGAGTGCATTTACTTCTGCCAGAACCTGCAAACACCCTCAAAAAAACCCAACAACTATCTAATCAATGCTTTTTAGCTGCTGTCGATAACAAGTGAGCCGCGTTTGAGTGTTGAAATATTGATCCCTGTGGTACTGATCTTTGCTGAGGATCGTTCACTCACATGCCTCAGCGGAGAGTAAGAATCACACAAAGGAGTGTGTGTCATCCTGCGGCTGTGTGCATTTCTTTTCTCGTATTATCTATAAATTGTGAAAAATCGCATTCATCAACACCTTTTATGAGCTCAGTGATCAAAATTAGGATGATCGCTGCAAGGTGGAGCGGAAATGCATAACTTCCTTCAACCAGTGATCAAGCAGCTTATCACCGCTAAAGTTGGTGATTTTCTCCCTCTGATTGCAGGAGGGTAACACCTCTTCCTGACATACATTATTCATGACCTTCGTAAGTTTTAATCCTCAGTTAGATCGTGTATCAGTGAGGCTGATCAGCCTCCATCACTTCACTTAGTGAATTATTCATTTTTGTGATTCGTGCGCCGCTCGCTTGTCCCTTTTCATGACCTCTTTATGGAAAAGGCTGCTTCTGAACTTCATAAATTAATATTTCTGCCTTAATTACAGCTGACTGCACATGAAATGGACATAAAAAGAGTACAGTTTGGAGGGGGGAAAAGAGAAAGAAAAGTATAACCAGAACAAACATTTTGTTTTTCTCCAACAAAGGATGCATTAATTAGCCGAACCAAGAAGACAACTTCTTTAAAAACTCGACGTAGCAGATCACGGTTGTGTGCCTCTGCCACACAGCAGGTGCCTTGCGTTACCTAAAACACAACAAAATGTGTTTTAGTTTTTGACTTGCACAAACATAGCGGCTTATAAACTTACAGGGTATTTCTCATGGTGATGGTTCGTCGCTCGGCTTTCATCAGAAGACAAAATGTGTGTGTGGTTCACTGGAATGGACGACGCGTCTGAGAGTTTTTAAACGGACGTTTGGGCAGTTCTGCTGTTGCGAGCCATCGGTTTCCATTAGCAACAAGCTACATATGTGTAGCCGACTGTTTCTGCAGTCACAAAAAAGTGAGGCGGTAAAAAAAAAAGTGTAGTAAGCTGACGACACCTATTAGTTGAAAGACAAATACGCTTCTCCTTGCTTTACTTGTTTTGTCCTTTAGGGGTCCGTTATGTTAATCGTCTTGTGTACTTGCTTTGATTCATATCTCTCTCTCTCTCTCTCTCTCTCTCTCTCTCTCAGCACCTCCCTCACTCGCTTCACTTGTAAGCTGTAGGAAGTGTACGAAGCCAGGAAGTGATTTGCATTCCGTCTCAGTCCTGGAGTCTCCCCTTTGGGGCAGAGCGATACAGAGATGCACATGCTGATGAGAAAGCAGCGACGGGACAGATGAGCCTGGTAAGCCGGTGTCTGAGGAGGACAGGAAGCTGATTTGCTTAATTGGCGAATTTGTTCCACTTAGAAAGCAGCAACCAGTGCTAAACTCCACCCCACCCCTCCCAGCTGACCAGGCTCTCCGGCAGCCGGCTGGGGCTGCGCTTAGTCAAGGTCACCGTGTTGACCTTTCAACAACAGCTAGGCTCTGGCTACCACTAATGAAATCCTCAAGGAGAACATTTGCGGGCCATTTGAAGGTCTTTATGTTCAGAAAGCTAAAACCGACACAAAAACGTACGTCCTGTCCAAATCATTCCAGTTCTGCATCATAAGTTCTGAAGGCTGATGTAATAACCTACGTTTACAGTCACTGAAATGGGAAGTGAAAGTGACGTGAAGATGATTACAAAGCGTTTTGTCAATTAAGGTTGAGCTTCATTAACAGATGCTCTTCGCCTTTCACTTCTGTCGTGCCTGCACGCCCCCCCCCCCCCCCCCCCGTCATGTACGGCCTTATGACTTTTGTGAAATTACATTAAATAAATGAGCCCTGGAAATCTGACAGCAGAATATTCCAGAAGCGGGGGTGGCTAAACCCTCTTTGTGTCCCGGTTTATCTCCACGGCGTCTCTGGAAATGTTGTTTATCGGTGAATAATTACATTTTAAGCACTTCAAATTACTTTGCATGAGGGGCTTGATGATTAATTACACTCGGTGAAGAATACTTGGGCGGCTAATACGGGGAGAATGGTTGTAAATTCGTAGCTTTACAAAGCAAGACAACGTTTCTGCTTCACCTATCGAGGGCTGGCGCTAGTTTCTCATCTGAAGTGAGCTGTACAACGGACGGCTGACAGGTTCCTCCTCCTCCGCCAGAACCTTAGCATGAAGGCTTGGACGCAGAAACGGTGTCCTGCTCTAAATCAGTTTGTCAATAGATAGGAGTCATAAAAACAGACCATGGACTTCCATCATATATCAGTCTTCACTTGATATTGACAACATTCCCTTTGAGTGAAGTTTGGGAGCGTCCCATTGAGCTCCCCACACATCTCAGCAGACAGATATGAGCCCTGTGTCTGACCTGTCCTTTATCTCAGCTCTGCCTCTGACGCGGCGGACCAGAGCGTCTTTATCAGCCGGCTTCATCTCATCTGTGCCGCTCTCCTCTTGTTTCCTTCAGGTTAACGACTGGCTCCCATTGTTGCGCCGATTTAGGATTTATTATTAACAACTTGGAGCGCTGAATCTAAATGCACTCAGAGAGCGCCGAGGCAAAATGTTGCCATCTGATGCTAGAATCGATTTGTCCCCGGCTTTAGTTCTATGATCGTCTTTATAGGTTTATAAAATCAGGCAAAGATGTTTCAGGTGTCCTGCGAACAGACGGAACAACGCCAGTGGTCACATCATCTCCCTGGACAACACAATTCCATCCAGATCCGAACTAAACTGTACATTTTCTTTGAAATTAACTCGGCGCTTTTTGGTGATTATGTTTCGGGTAGTTTCAAGAAAATTGTGGAAAATCCACAAAATGCACCACTTTTGTAACGTCACAAAAGATGAGTCTTTTGTTTGGACTCCAAAAACTTCCAGGTTCTGCCAAGGTCCAGGTCTCATCCTCCAATTACCTTTCAGAAAGGTCAGTTCAATAACGGCTGCGAAATCGTACTCATGAAACAAACAGCAACGAGAACATTAACGTCCTCGGCGGAGCTCACGAGGCTGCGACCGTCCCTGTGTCCTGCACTGAGTCTCCTGGTCCAAATCAACCGGAACCACCTGACATTTAACCAAAATTCACTCATTTATCTCACTGGCATGAATAACGACGACACAGTGCAACACACAGAACAAAATGCCGCTGCTCCGGTCAGCGGTCAGGAGTGGCGTTGATTTTAAATGACACAAAAATATATAAATTTTTAATCTCAGACGTTTCTCTTTTCACTTTTGATTGCATTACATAAGTTGTTTTGGAAAAAGTGCTAAATGAACAAAGCCCCCCCCCCCCCCCCCCCTACATAAAAGGACACTGACTCCTCTGATCTTAACAGAACAGAACCAGAACAGCACCGGAACAGGACCGGAACAGGCTGGACAAAGGTAAACAAACTATAAAACACTGACTAAATAAAGATATATATTTAAACAAATTTATATTCATAAGTGTGCATGTAAAAAAGAATGAAAAATGATGTGACAAGAGGACAACAGCGCAACTGTGCCAAAATGAAAATCTATGTGTTATTATAAATATGAATTATTCAGATGCAGCTGAGCTTAATCCTTCATGGATGTTTCCTATGTAGTGACTGAATATGTTTTATTTGTCCATAAAACTGCCTGTAAGGTCTAATTCTTCTTTAAAACACAACAAAATTGTTTACAAACTCAATGTGCAATTTTTTTCCCATCAGTTACTCAATTTATAACCCTTAAAGGGTTCATTGTTTCTTCGAACCGCTGCATATCAATAAAGCATTCACAATTAAGGCAGATATGTTTTTCATGTGTTCTCATCACTGACGCAACGACTTTCTTTATTTTATTCAAATCAGAGGCGATTAAAAAGATCCGGGCCGTAATGACTCTTGTCACCAAGAAGGTGTCGCCGCTTGTTGACAAGCACATATTCTCTGTGGATTAACTCTCTGCACAGATTATTGCGTCTATCACTGCCGGGACAGATGATATGGCAACTTTGTGATTTTCATTAACGTCTTACGCAGCGGGCTGGTAAACTCCCGGGTGGCTGGGTTACAAAGCGACGCAGATAAAGTTCTTTCCTCCTTCGGTGTTAGTGTTGCTTCTGAGGACATGAGCAGAGCAGAGACATAAGGAGATTTCAAGCTGTAAAGTAGCCTGTGCGGTTAAAACGGCATGCAAAGTCATTTCATTTGCATCGAGTAAACTGAGCAAAAATAACCGTTTGTGTTGCCAAAACATCACATGTATTCATTTCCTTCGGGATGCATTGCAAATTGCAGAAGTATGACAGATTTAAATACATGTCATAACCAAAATAAACATGCCTCCGCATACAAACACAGTTCAGCAGATCGCGCTGCATGGTGACCTAAATTCCTTAAACTAAGCTGAAATTCGGCTTCTCCCTGAGCCAAATTTCACAGTCGGTTACAGAAAACGGCTTTAACCTCTCAGCAAAGCCTGAAGTCGAGAAAAGAGAATAGCACAGCCTCATCCCCAAACTCTCGATGTGAGATCTTCCTCCTTGTGCTATTCATACCAGAGGAAGCTGGATTTGTCCCTGCATTATTTACTATTACTATTCTCTTTGTTAGCCGGAGTCCCATAAATGAATGCATGAGGAGTTGCCTATTTGATGACCACAATGCATGGGGGAGACTCTCGGTACATCAATGCTCCATTTGTGTGAGCTGAATCATTCATCACACACGCCACACACACACACACACACACTGCAATTTTAGTGCAATGGATGGAATCCTCTCTCATTTTAAGGAATCTTGAAGGTCTAATCTATTTTTCTTTTGAAAATCGACATCTTATTAATACAAGAACATGCTAACAAAGGTGCTACTAGCTGGTCTACCTGTTATTTACGAGCACTGATGAAACTGAGACACTTTGTGTCCTTCATTAATATGAAGTCACAACTATTTGTTTTGCCCTCAAAAGCAGTAATCCATTTGGAACACGCAGTATTCCCATCTTTGCAGTATTACTGAAGTGTGTTGTAGACAAGCACACTGCACTTTGTAGCCCGATTGGAGATTTTGCAGCGTTTTTGCATCGCAGTCGGGTTTCCAGCGAGTGTGACAAACTTGCATCGTGAGCAAGAAGTCATTCATAAAACACAACACGGTCACAACATGACAAACAGTTTCACGTCAAATTCCGTGTAAAAAGTTGTAATGTGGGCGGGCATCTTGCAGCCCTGCAGCATGTAAACGCAATATTCATGGAATTCTCTTAAAGCAACTCGTGTAAAGACCTTAATTTAAATACAAGTCTTCATCCGAATCAGGTCGATTATTGGATAATTACCGTCCGTGCAAACGTAGCCACTGACAAACTCTATGCTTTGAGACTGAACCGACCTAAAAACACGGATTCAGACAGGAAAGGGTTCATGCATGGATCCCAGCCCCACCAATCAACCTGCGGGGCGGGGCCTCCGGTGCTTACCGTATCATTAGCATGCTAAGCTACCGTGAAATGGAGGGTATCAGAAGAGGAGCGAGGTGATACCTCGTTATCACGGCAGGGTACGACTTTTCATTCTTGGCTGACACAAGAACAGCACAAATGACCGTCGTAAACATGAATAAGGAATACCTCCAAACCTTTTTGTTTTTTATCCCTCTTCACACCAGATTTTTAATTCAGTGTAGAAATCCAGCCCACAGTCCTCTGAGTCTGGCCACGGTCAAAGTATTTTCCTCCCTCTCCACTGAAACTCGGCTCCCCGAGCTTCCTCAGGCCTGAAGCCTCTGAGGGGGATTAGCGTCGAAAATGATAATTGTCTGTTTGCCCAACAACAGTTTACTGGTCCACCTTGTTTAATGCTTCACTGATGTGCACATGGAAGCTCTTGCCAACATGTCAGAAGTTGTGTGTGTGTGTGTGTGTGTGTGTTTTTCTTTTCAGAGGTTGGCCTCTTCTACAGATGCTTCGTACTTGTTTGTAGCATTTAGCTCACAGGTGTTTGATCACGCTGTCGCGCGCCCTTGCCTGTTTGACTGAGCTAACGTCAGGTTCGGCACTGCGATAGTTTGAGTTTGAAGTCTGCAGCTGCTAAGGGTGATGTTGGTTGTCTTGAAAAGGAGAATTAGCGCCGTTTCAACTCCTCAGGATCCATACGCATAAAAAAAAAGGATACTTTTGGCATCACTCTGGTCTGAATCCTTACCCAAAGTGCAAGCTTCTCAAGGTTTGGTTGTGGAATGAGGGAACGACAGAGTGCGACATGGCCGCTTTACCGCAGTGTTGCAACAATCAGAGGCTGAGGCGAGAAGGCAAAGCTCTCGATCTACTGGCCCAATCCTCTCTCCCACACTTCACACGTGAAGGTTTGTGGATACTCGCGGAGGCTGGTTGTAGCAGCTCCCTCAGGGATGCAGGGGGAAGCTCAGGAGCTCAGGCTTTTACCTGGACAGGAGCCGGTTGAGGTGGTTTGGGCACCTCCCGAAGACGCCTGCTAGTACAACAGCAACATCCTTGAGACATGGATGGATGCTTTTCTAATGTTAGACAGAGTTTTACACAAAACGAAGTAGTTGCTACAAATATTTTGTCCCTTCTGGGCTACTGTAGATACAGGAAACTCCTGTAGATGTGAAAGGCTCAATCTAAGCTCGCGGAAACCTGAACATACACGAACGTAATGAACACAGCTTGACTACAAATTTAAGTACAGGTGGCTCACTACTCCCCTACGCTGGTGATTAGTCCATCACCTGTCAATCAGTCAGGTGATATTTATGAAGTAGTAGCAGGGTTCCAGCTGTGTGCTTTGAATTTGCCTGGTAGGGCTGTGGCGGTGCTAATGTGTGGCTCACAAGCTGTGCCTTTAACTAAATGCAAAGCTTCAAATGTTGAAGGCACGCAGGCTTTGATATTGACATATCTGCCGACTGAGCCTCCACATGAAGGCACACAACATCAGAGCGCCACACAACACACACCACTCAGCAGGACTGTCCACCAGAGCCTCATTCTGTATTCATAGTAGAAAATTAAAATGGGAATGACAAGCGGTTTCTTTCAGACACAGAAGACAGAGACAGAGAGAGAGAGAGAGAGAGGGAGAAATGAATCCGTGACATCTGAATAGCAGAAGGTCCTTTCAGCTGAGAACACAGCAGACAGAGAACACTGAATTCCAGCACATGAAACTGAAGGAATCTTCAGCTCATCAACTAAACTGAGGGGAGAACCACAGACGTCTGTGATTCCTGGGTGATTCAACCAAACTTTGAATCTTGAGAACACATTTGTGTGTAAAGCAGACGGGCGACCGGCCCTCTCCAGGCAACACGCTCTGACTTGTTTGAAGTACAAGCAGCCCTCACCTCAGCCACAGGCACTCCCTCTGGGGGACGACAGTGCAACACAATCATGCCATTCAGAGGCACCTCTGTGCCTTGGGGGTCCTGCTCAAAGTTCTTCCTCAGGTCTGGGGGAGAGAGTAAACAGCATGCATTAAAGAGAAGCTGCAAAAGCGTGAAAAAAAAGCACCCAAAGATGCACGCTTCAATGCCCTGTGGTTGATTTCACGTGTGATCTTAACCTCCTCACACAAACATGGAATGTACCAGTTTGAAGAGGAAAGGCGACAAAGTGTCACTCACAGGCAATCCGCACGGTGGCCTTGCGGCTCTTGGAGGTTCCCAGGTGACTCCAGGCAACGCAGAGACACCAGTAGTCCTCCGGGCCATGGAAGTCCTCCACCTGCTGGCGCGACACGTTGATCATCACCTCACGGATCTTCAGCCCTGCACACAAGACCATCAATCAACTTTATTAGGGTGCGGGGTAGGACTGAGCATTTCGTCATTTATCAAAATCCAGATTACCATAATTGAGACAGGGCTGTACGATTAATCAACATTTTATTGAAATCACAACGTGGCCTTTGCTAATGGTAGAGTGCGTGTCAAAATAAAGTACCGCAGATATCGGTATGTCAGCTGATATCTCAGCCTGCAAATTCTAAGCAGACCTCCCCACTGTGTACGTTGCTCCACAAAAATCATCATTTCAATACGTTTCTTTTTTTCAATTAAAATGCGACTAATGACACAGGACTGATGATTCCTTCTCATGTAATGAATCACATTGCAACTGCAACATCAGTCAAAATAATTACAATATTGTTGTAATTATTTCCATCCAAAACTCCCACTCACAAATCAAAAATGCATTCAAAAAAATGACCTCACGCCACCTCACGCTCATTACGGTTAAAGTGGATGCTACGTTCCCGTTAGCAGGGCGGCATGTTTGCGGTCCAGAGCTTGGATAATCATTCGGTAAATCTCATCCAAGTGTAAGTTTGAAATAATTGTGATATTGATTCGAAGTCACATCGGTCATCCCTCATCCCAGTGATCGTCAATCAGAGCCAAGTTTTGCCAGGAGGAGATGGAACGCGGCAGCTTCCAAATCCAAACACACAGGATTCATTCCAACATCTTCATCAGTGGCCAGTAAGGCTGAAAGAGTTGATCACTCCTGTAAGTTCTCGCATCAAACCTCACCGATGAAGCTTCAGTTGGGAACAAAACTAGTTTGATCCCACAGAAAATACACTGAAAGCATGCTTGTTAGCCCTCGGCTAACTTGAATACTGTGCAACTCCTCTAGGCTTACCCAGTGTTTTCAGACCAAAGGAATCAAACCCTGATAGTGAAGCAAGATATTTTGTTGAGGCCTGAAACAATGGAAGCACCCTTTTCTCGAGCTGAAATAGTAACGGCAGAGAGGGTTACACAGCAGAGCCTCTGATGATTCTGACTGCAGCTCAAAGCATCTTTTCCTAACCAGGTGGTTTTTGTGCCTAAACTTAAGCTAAACCTTAGCTGTGCTGGCACATTCTGAAACATTATTTCCCAACTACAAAACGCCACCCAGGGAGTCACGTTGTTGAATCAGGGATTTCATGCGTTCACCACGTAAAAGGACACTAATGGACTTTCCATTGCCCGTGTCGTTTTAACAGATGCCGCTGCACCACCTCATAATGCTTTGTTAAAAGGTCATGGTGATTTTCCTGGTCATTCCACTTATTTTTATGAGATTGGTTTTGGCATTCAAACCGCCGGAAACACCAAGTAATGGTTGAGCTTGTTAGAAAACATGGATATAATCTCATATCCTTGTTTTCCAGTGGAGCTCTGAGTGAGAGGACGGCGAAACGCTGCTGCGTCTTGACACATTCTTTGTCCATCAAATGGAACTGAAGCGCTTTTGTCACACAGGTCCTTCATTAATATTGGTGTATTGTCTTTGATGGCGCCCATAATGAGCTAGGCATGAGACGAGCATATTAGTAGTCGACTGATGGAAATCTAAAAGCCCAGTATGACAATTAAGACAGGAGGAGATGACAGGCTCGGAGCATTAATGTATAATGGGATGGCTTTATTAGCTGTCTGGGAAATTGTAGCTTTCAAGTATATGTGTGATATCTGTCATACATTGAGAACTGGGATTAAACAGACTGATTTATATTTTTATTTCTAGTCATGTCATGACAAAAACTAAACATCAGTTTATCGCCGCAAGTGGTCCAAACTGCATATTCAGTCACATTTCTATTAAAAATGATGATTCCATGAGAATTACTGTGTCTATACACAGTTCTGACTGTCACGAGTGTGTTGTTATGGGTGTACGAGCGAGTAGGCGCATGCATATTTATCCTGGGACTCCATATAGTCGGGAGCCTGATTCAGAGATAAAAACAAACATTGTCCGTCTCCTACTGGTCGTTTCTGCAGCCCTTCCATTCACACGCCGTTTCAGCACTTGTCCTCACCACAAAAGCCCACTTTTGCTCTGATTGGTCAACTTCAGGAGGGATGAATACAATAAAACACCAATTTGCCACAAAAATACTGCAGTTTATCAGAATGGGCCAACACGAACACATTTCCATGAACAATGAAATGAGCAGAGAGAGACATCCTAACGAGGGACGCACGGCAGAAACAATGTCGTACCCACATAACGAAGAGGGTTTTACAAATATTTTTGAAACAAAGAAAAACTGCTTTTAATATTCACGATATTGACATCTTTTTTCAGAATGTCAATATCATATAAACTTGTTTATAAAGAGTTCAAATCGATATCAAAAAAATACATCACCTATGAGCTCAATAAATACATAAATAAAATGAAATATAGTGGATCCCTGATTATTACCAGCTCCTGTGGTGCAGCTTCCAGGTGAC
Source organism: Aulostomus chinensis (assembly GCF_037954235.1). NCBI lineage: Eukaryota > Metazoa > Chordata > Actinopteri > Syngnathiformes > Aulostomidae > Aulostomus > Aulostomus chinensis. The sequence goes on from NC_141338.1 coordinate 3,567,813, forward strand.
CCGTGTGTACCTGGACCTCAACAGGTGACCAGTAAACCCACCTTGAATGAATAAAGCTTTAGAAACATGAGGCTTCTCCTGCCCGCGATGGGAGCAGCCGCAGTCAGGCTACTCACAGACAGATGGTTTTAAATGTGTGTCGATTGCGTTTAATGGACAATCTGGCAATTTATGGACACAAAACTTAGGGACGCATGTATGACATTATTCATAATACAAATTTTACGGGCCGTGCAACCGACGTGGTGGACGACGAAAACAGGAGGGCCTTGAAACAGAGGAGAAACCTGAGAACAGCTAATATGTAGAGTCTAACCACGTGACAGGGAGCGATGCCCATATATGGGCTAAGCTCAGAGAAAGTCCAACTTTGAGCTCACATGTGCTGCGAGATACCGCTGATTAAAATGCACGGGCAGTTGGCGTGATTCAAACCGGCCATCTGATGTTGGCTTTACGGTGAGTTAAATGGTAGCAGCGGCAGCAGGATGAACTCACAAAGAGCGGGCAGCAGCTGGACTCTGCTTCCTTGCAGAAGCACTGGAAATCAGCTGCAGAGAGGGTTGAGCCGGCCTCCTGTGGGAGACTCAAGTTTTCTGCTTCAACTAGCAGACCTGATTCATCGTCGATGACAGTCAGACCTGTTGCTTTGCAGCAACAGTGGGAAGAATACCCCCGCAACTGTGACAAAGGGCCTCGTTAAATCTAGTACAGTGTAATACAAAAACTCCACAGTAAATCCTCCTTTCATGAGGATAATAAAGTTCTGTTTTTATTGAATCTGTTTGAGAGGGGTGTTGATTTATATTAATGATCATGTTAGAGGCTATAATTTGTTGAGCAATATTGAGCAACAAGTCCTCAGACCCATACAGTCCCCCCCCAACGCCACGTTTGTTGTCCGGTGTGGTTTGGGTTCGGAGGAGATGATGGTTTGGGCTCAAATGATCACCGTTTTGACGGAAAGGGAAATCCTTTCACCGCGAGATGAAGCCAGCTGCCTGCTGCTGCAGCTACCCAGCATCCTCCCCCTATCAGCCACCATACGGTATCTAAATGTCTCATCAAAAAAAAAAAAAAAACACACGCTTGAAACAGCAGCGACTGCAAACAACAGCTTCCTCCACCCAACCTGAGCCTCCGCTGAAAAGTCTTGAACACGAGCCTGCTGGGCTGTGGTCACCTTTCCATCTGTCATCCACCGCACCCTCCACCTCTGGGTACGGAGCCGTCTCCCATCTTTATTGATGTCATATAACTTCATACTTTGCTGTGGGTATAAACTGCCACAGCCACCAGGGGGCATCAGTCAATTAAACATGATTAACAGGTTGTTTTCGCTTGGATTTATCCTCTTGTCCTTGTTTCCCACATAAATCTAAAGGGCAAAGTTTCTGGAGCAGCTCGTGGTATAACCCAGTACCCTTCAACAGCACCAGGATTCAGAACCGATATAAATCCAACCCCGGCCTGCAAAAAGCAGAATTTCAGTAGAAACCAGCGAGGCTCCGATCCACTCAACGGCATTAAGATTAAACCCTCACACAACAAGACCATTTAGACAGAAAATCAGTTCTGACCAGCCTCTAGTTGGGAGCTCTCCCAGATCGCTGGGAGGGGCCAGCTGGACGCCAAATTGTCCAGATTATCCTTGAGTGGAAGGGCAGCTTGCTGGTCCCGTTGCTTCAAGCGATTCTCAAAACTGATCTGCCGTTAAGAAAACGTTGACGATGCCCGTTGCTCTTACTTCCTCCGAGGAGGTAATGCATCGAGTACTTTGTTTATCTGTGGGTGGGATTATGTAAAAAATAAGGAGGCTGAGTTTCACCTTGCCAGTGGAGGTGTGCAAGGGGGCCGAGGGAGAAGACACTCAAATATGTGGCTGATCTTTTTTTTTTTTTTTTTAACACCGAGTTTGGATGACAAATGAACTTGAATTCTGTCATTTCTCATTGTTTTAACACCTCTTTTTCTGGTCTCTTTCTGTATCAGTATGATACACATCTGCGGTGTATCAGTAGCGCCGGTGGTAACACTGATTTCTCCCAACAGTGAACAGGTCTGGCCATCTCCAGCAGCTGTTCCAAACCACCGTAAAGCTCAGCCTCTTGTGACTTATTGCTTAATTACGCAGCCCTACTCATGTAGACCACTTGTCCCCTCCGCTGGCTTTCACTATCACGCCTTACATTGCAGACAGCAGCTTAGACACGGGCCCGGATTAAATTCAAACTAATAACGTGAAATGAAAGGTTATCAAACGGAGCCTAATGAAGGAATGTAAAACAGAAATGTTCTCTGTAGACACTGTAATCCTCCTGCAGTGACTGACTGCTATTATGCAAACAATGCGGCCCACTTCGCGGACTCCTTCACTCATCGCCGCAACAAATTACAGACCTAATCAACCTGCCTGATTAAGTGAGAGGGAGGCAGATTTTAATATAAAAATACAATTCTAGATGGCACTTGTGGAGGTTAATTTCATTCAACTGATCGGGAGGTGTTGCAGTAAGAGAGCTCAGCCCTGAACAAACAGGAACCATCGCCACACTGTCGGTAGATCATAAAAGATCAGCTTGCATGGCGCAAACAGAATTTATCATTTGCGCATGGACAAATCTGGGCGCGCGCACGCACACGCACACGCACACACACACACACACACACTGGCAGAAATTAGCTTAGCTTAGCTCGTCACGATCACGTTGTGTTTTGTTTTGCCCCCCCCCCAGTGTGAGAGGACTTCATTTCATTGTATTTTACCAAGTACAACGTGAATGACGAGCAGTGAGGTGTCAGTGGAGCAGCACGGCTTTTCCACGACGAGACTTTTCCCAAAATGTGAACATACAAAAACAGGCTGAAATCAACGACGCTAAGGTGAACAAAAAGAGGCTCCAGTTAAGTTTTGTCCTGTTACCAAGACTTCCAGCACCGAGCACGCCCACATCTGGAAAAACAGATATTTTTTCTATCACAATCACTCATATTGTTTTACCACAATTCAGTGAGTCCACAGACGGATGAATTACCTCTTCCTTTCTGAGGAAAAAAAAAACAACACTTTCATTACCATTGTTTCAAATCAGTGGCTAAATAAATAGAAAATGTCCTTATATTAAAAAAAAAAGAACTGTCAAATTATCAGCTTAAGACTTTAAAATTAATTGCAGCCACTGTTAAAAATAAATACACGCACGTCTTGGTTTTTGTTTGCCATGTACCCTGTAAACTTGTGGAAGTGTAGGAAGTTCTTTTTGACGACCGGGATGTGACAATGGCCTAAAGCATAGAGAAGGCTGGGGAACGAGTTTAGGCGCCCGGCCTCTTAATTCACAATGGCTTGTTCACAATCAGACACCTCATCTTTATTAATGGTGAAGAAAACAGAGGCAACTAATGAATAAACAACAGTCTGCTGCTCATGATGCAATGTTTTATGCTGATAGCAGACGAAGTGAGTCACTGAGGGACGAGTGACTTACAGCGCGGCAGACTTACAACCTGCTCGCCAGATAAAAGGTGAGCAAGCGAAGTCCAAAGTTAACTCAGCGTTTGCGGAGAGGTGGCGTCAGTCAGGGAGGCTCGGGATTCAGTTGTGAAGTTGGCAGCTGGTCGTGGAATGGTCAGGTTCCGGCGCTTGTCTGGCACGTCCACCAACGCAACTCTAGACTAGCGCAAGTCTAGACTTCAATTAACACACAGCGAGAACATTTCTGACCATTGAATTAAATGTGACGCGACACAAAATAACATAACAGCTCATTTCATGATTAGTTAAATGTCTTCACACACACACACACACTCGGGCACAATGTGAAGCTCCCGTGTGGAAGGCCATGAGGTTTGCAAAGAGAAACACAAAGAGAATGTTTTCCCTTCCAGGTTCCGTCACGTCAGGCAGAGATCAAAGTCTCCAGTGGCCTGAGTGACGCTCAGTGGCTCCGTGCTTGAAAAAGACAAACAAAAAAACAAACTGATCCAGTGACTTCTAGGTCATGTTGATGACCCGCGGCCTCTTCTCTGTAATCCAGAGCAGTCATTGACCTGCCCATTGAGTCCCCCCCCCCCCCCAAGCGTCATGCCAGTTGCTCTTGACAACAAACCTGAAGCAGCTTCCACGTGTCCCTTCAATCAAGTGAAGCTCACTCATCACGCCACCTCTCTTTCCCCCTCTGGTGTGCCTGGCTGGCGCGAGGCCTGTGGTGTTGTTACTCCTGGCTTTGGCTCATTGTTTTCAGCTTGGCGGAGTCCATGAAGACTCTCTACGGGAGCCGCCCGGTGCCAGCTACAAGGGAGTCCTGATCCAAGCGGCTCTGTAGAACCCTACTCTCTGGCTCAGCTCAAGCAGGTCCAGATGCCTCTTTTTTCCAAGTGGGGGGATTTGAGGGATCCTGTTTATCTGCGGGATCCTCGTGAGGCAGCAGTTTACAGAGTCGGTGACAAAGCGTGGGCTGCCGGTTGAGGTGGATGGATATAGCTTGAGGAGAGCATCTGTCTGATGTGAACCCAGCTTCGGGGAAATGTTTGTGTGATGTGACATTGCAGCTCAGCATGTGGGGGCTGTGAGGTTTGGCTGAGGGCCAGACACAGACGAACCCTGCTAGACAAGCGGAACATGCTCCCAGCAACATCTTCAGTCTGGTCCCAGCTGTGTGTGTGTCATACTTAATCCTGGAACCAAAGGGACGCATTACCCCGTGCATAAAAAAATCATGATAATTCAGCCATTAAAATGCTGCAAGTCCTCATTTGTGTCATTCCCCTGGTTGCCTTGTTTATGTTTATTTGAAAACCGCGTGTCTGCTTATTAGAAGCTGGTTTTGCATACACAAGTAGTTTTCACTCTGTGGGCCACTTCATCTGGATCGCTTGTGTTTCTTTAACTAATAGTTTGTGACACTGAGAGACTCTGAGGCGGTTCACTTTCCCTCCTTTTCCCACTTTGTCGCCAGTTCATGCCTGGTTGATGGTATCTCTCAGCAGGCTTGGATCATAATACGCAGGAGTGGAGTCAGTCCTGACAGAACAGGAAATGCTATCCATACTTCCTCTCTGTATTCAGCCCCCCATCACTATCTCTTGATCAGAGAATCTGCAGGAGCCGCTATCCTCTCCCTCTCGACTCAAACAACACGGTATCCATTTTCAGCCTCTCTTTCTTTTATCTCTCCATCAGGGTATCATCCTTTCAGCTGAAGAGTTGGGGCACAGATATCCTCCGTTTCACCTTCCTCCCTGCTCTTCTTTCACGCTGTCCTTCAAAAATCTCTTGACTTCTATCACTCATTTCCATCTGTTACCCCTCTTACATCATTTCAAAAGGAGACAAAGTCATTTTGCGTGATGGGTCAGAGGACGCAGTGGGGTTTTGTTTACGGCATTTCTTTTATTTGGTCTTTGGATATAAGGCAACTCTATTGCCCTTTGAATTACAAAAAACTTTTTTTATGGTTTAGAGTCTGTAAAGACTCGATACGGCATCCTAAAACCATTCTAAGGAGTTTATCGGCGCTAGCTGTTTTCCTGGAGGGAGGTTAAAATCTGGGTAGTGATGATTACATGGAATAATCAGCTGAGCCTTGTCTGCCTGTGGTTTATCAAACAGCTTAACAGTTGCAAAGGGATAAGGAAATAAACACTGTTGCACTGAATTTGAAGATGCACTGTGCTGCGGAACAATCGTGTCGTCCAGAAAACCGATTAGTGCACCTTTTTCTGGGCAGAATCCAAACTTGGGGTTCAAAGATTTCCCTCGCACTGAATTGGAAGATGGCACTGGGGATTAGCGACGCATTTTCAAACAGAACAAGAACAGGGGATGTTTTAATTTAGCACGTTTCATTCTTTCTCTGCAGTCGTGCGTTTCAATGCAGCCACACAAATTGAATATTTGAATGCAGGCTTCTCCACCATCACCCTGATCAGTCTCTTGTTTCATATTTCAGATTAGACCAGTTACCTCCGCAGCTTACACCAGGGTACGCATACATTAACGCCAGAAACTTTGTTTGCTTGGCATCATACATCCACACGGGATGCATGAAACACTCTTTCATGTGCACCACAAAAACAGATTTACACTTCAAAACATGTGGAACTTGTCACCACCACCACCACCGGTGCTGCAGAGCCCAGAATTAAGGGTTTAGACATAAAAACGAAAAAAAAAAACAAAAAAAAACTAAACTAAACTGATTCCATGTGTGCTGTAAATTCAATTCCATTCAAAGTCCCAGTGTGACTCTGCTGCAGAAAGCCTCCCACCAGCTGACACGCTGCCCCCCCATTCCTCTGCTGCTGTTACTGATGACAAACAACGACGACACCGCGCTCAGCTTAATGTTTGTGGAAGCAGAAAGCTGCATATGTATGTCTGAGGCCTCCGAGTGAAACTAGCGGGGAAACATTTCAGCATTCGAACACTGGGAGAGGGAAGGCAGCTCCTGGAACCACGTGAGAGGATCAACCCGACATCTCAGGAAATACGCGTCTCATCATCTTAGCCTCGCTTTCAGAGTCGGACATCATCGGTAGTCGCAGTCGCTCTTCTCCCTGCCAACGCACGATTTGTTCAGCAAAGTTTTGAAGCGCTGCATGAAATCAATGCACCCAGACCAGCAAAGTAGTTCCGGCAATATATCTGATCATAAATTTACAATGTCCTGCAATTTTAATCTGACTATACCGTATGCGGCAACATGCGGCGGGTGGATGGCGCTTTGCGCGCACTGTGCGTTCGGGGCAGGTTCAGCATCATATTGCTGTGAGGAGGTGATCAGGCCTGGGAGGAGGTGATCAGGCCTGGGAGGAGGTGATCAGGCCTGGGAGGAGGTGGCGCCACGTTGTCAGGCATCGATAGAACCGCTGCTGGTTTGATTGACCAGACCTTTAAATAGCACTCCACACACAGCGCCACTGACCAAAGACCAGCCTCTTCTTGGTCTATTGTCCAAACATTTTCTGGTGTTCCAAAATAGCAAAGCACCATGGCTGCAGCAGACACGCCTCATTGACCCACTTAAGCACCTGCTGGAACGAACGGAGCGCAAACTCATTTGCTAGTTAAAGGGCGACGGAGCTCGGTGTGAAAACTTAAAACTCGTGATGATGCGAGCATCAGCTTGCACCAGGGGAAGATCGGAACCTTTTGGGGGAAAAAAGTGTATTGGATGACTTTCGACAGAGGCATGCTAACACTTCCCATCCACTACCATTCACTGTGCCAAGCTAATTCAACTGCAGCCAAGAAGAGACAGTCCATCTTCTTTTCTGGCAGGAACGGATAGAAACCAGCATGTTTGTGCACACGTTCCTTTCATAAAACGCTTCTAATGTACAGTTTGGCTTCCGGGTACAGGAAGAGATGCCGGCATTCAGACGTCAGCCAAGCAGAGTCACAGTGTGACTGGATTTGCAGTAAACAACCATACTCACTTCCCGCAGTGACACATCAGCTGCACAACTCTTGATGAAGATGATCAGCTTAATGGATATTGTCTTTTGGGGGGTGATTAGACTTTCATTAACACTAAATTATTTGCCAAAGAGTAAACATTTCTTTTCACTGCGCTCTCTTGATTAATTCATTTTTTTCCGGCAGATGAAGAGGCTGTTCTCTGGATCCACACACCGGCAGCGGCAGCGGCAGCGGCAGCGGCAGCGGCAGCAGCAGCAGCAGCAGTGGAGGCAGCGGCAGCAGCAGCAGCAGCAGCAGCAGCGGCGGCAGCAGCAGCAGCAGCAGCAGCAGCGGCGGCGGTGGCAGCGGCAGCGGCGGCAGCAGCAGCAGCAGCGGCGGCGGCGGCGGCGGCGGCGGCGGCAGCGGCAGCAGCAGCAGCATGTCACTGCTATCTGTTCGGTTTTCCACACCTAGTTCAGCATATTCGCCATAAAAGTGGGTAAGAAGACATGGACGGCAAACAAATGAAGCGTCGCAACACTTCAGAGTCGATATTTTGGTGAAAACTGAACCAGAGAGGTGCAGTCGAGTAGACATTTGAGAACCAGGTATGCCCCCCGCCCCCCCGCCCCCAACTGGAATTATGCTGAGTGTCAATGAGAGCATATTAAAAAAAAAAAAAAAATCCTCGGAATAAATGAACAAGAATTCCAGTGGCACAACCGATGACGCCGATAAACAGTTCCGCTTGCACATTTCTAGTCAGGTGGGATATGACACTCACCAGATCAGAAACCCACAGATGCGTTCCACTCCACAAGTATGAACGTTTGAAACGTGGAGCGCCAAGTCCTTGTGAGCACTGACTGGGTTCACACTGATTCAAATACCTGAGGGTTTCTTGACCACTGCAGCTTTACGGACACGTTATCAAACCACTTTGAAGCAAACACAGAAAATGTTACCAAAAAAAAAATGAAAAAGGAAGGAAATGAGTATGAATCAGAAGATAGTGGTGTCAGCAGTGCTGCACCAGGCTATAACAGCAGAAGAAGAAAAGCCTCCAAAGCTGAGGGATGGAGGGAGGGTCTGGACGAGTTAGAACTGTTCATCAGAGTACATCCACATTTACACTTAAAGGTAAGAACAAGCAAATGAAAGTGGTCCTGATATCCACTGGCTCCGGGTCCAGGACGCTCACAGCTGATTGGCTCAGAGGTCCCAGGAAACCTGACAAAACTGTGACTTCGCTTCCAGCTCTTCTTTAAAAGCTACACCATCTGTCTTTGGCTGCGGATCGGTTGGTGCCCCCCCCCCCCCCCCCCACAGCCCTGCACCTTTCCACCAACACTATTTTTTTTGTACTTCAGAAAATCTCCTTTTAGGGAGTCATTTTCTAAAAAGGTACAGGGCCAGGAATGTGAGAGGCCGCCTGTCACAAAAGGAGTCTGCTTCATGTCCGACCTCACACTTTCATAATGTTCATTATCTGATCACAAAGTTTCTTCCTCGTTATTTGGACTCTTTCCCATGAAAACACACTCAATAAGACGGCTTTTTTTTTTTTTTTTTTTTTAATCACGAGTGCATAATCTGTGTATTTACCCCCTGGCCAAAACATCCTGGCTCCCTAGTGCTCATAACTTATTCATACATGAATAAATAACACATAAAATACATAAAACACAATAAATTCAGTATTATTTTCTCTCTGGGGTCCTCATGATGTCATCCATACGGCAAGTTTAAAAAGCGATCACTTCTTAAAGAAAGAAGGGAAAACAAAGCAAAACGAAAGACGTGCCATTGATCAAACTGGTGATGATAATAACAGAGCATCTCTGTCCTTCCTCTCCCGAGACCAGCCTTCACTGCTGAGCGTTTCTGGCTGACATCACACCATTGCCCTGTTAATGGTTTGAGAGGCAAAACAGTGGCATTATTCATTATGAGCGCATAATTATAATAAATGTGCCTCCATGAGAGGTTCTGCATCCTACGTCTTCCCTGCGACAGGTGTCTGCTTCGATCCTTCAAACGAGACGATGATGCCGGTGACTCCTCAAGTGCGCCAATCTAACAAATGGTGGCGGGGAAATCTCCTCACAAAGGAGGCAGAATTGTAGATGTAGCAGGAAACAGACAGAAGAAAAGCTAGCAATAGCAAGCGATTTTATTGGCGTTAAAAAGAAGGAGACAGCAAGGCCACTCCCTGAGCAGAGTGAACTTTCAATGATTGAAAATTTTTTTTTTTTTTTTTATTTCTTACTAATTTTCCTTTTGATGGAAAAAAAAAAAAGACTAAGTCATGTGACACGGCAGTGACCAAACAACCCTTAACGGATAAGCAGTACAGAAAATGGATGGATGGACGGACAAAAGAATGGTAATTCTGCGTCTGGGAAAATCAAAGAAAATAATAATATTCATAAAATCAACAGAATGCGCACGGAGCAACAGAGCACACACGTGAACGCGTACAAAAGCTTCAAGGATAACACGAGAAAGTCAAGGGCTTATTTTCCTTTGGCGTTAAAAAAGATGTGAAATGAAAAAAGAAAAGGGGGACAGAGAGAGAGAGAGAGAGAGAGAGAGAAGATGTCAAGTGTACAAGACTGCCCTTTCTAATAAATAAAATATATTGAATTAATTTGAATGTCTGTAAGGTCTTAAGGTCTCCACCTGCCTTCAGTTTCAAGAAATTTCATGTTTAAAAATAAGGACAAAAGTGTTGTTGGGGTTTTTTTTTTTTGGGGAAAGTGCCTCTATTTTTCAGGACTGAAAAGTTAAGAAGTCAAAAAAGACAAAAGAGCCTCCCCTTTTCGGGGCTGTGGAGCGTTGAGCCGCCTGGATTAGCTCGCAGACACGATGACACGCAGGTATGAAATATTTAGACATTATATTGTGTTCAAAATATCGTTTTACTCCCCTACAACAGATCAAGAAAACACCTTTAGTTGGGATGTTGCGCCAGATTTTTATGGCAACGGCTGCAAAACCTTTTCACAGGAGCTCTGATGGATATTTTTTTTTCACTTTTGTTTTCTACATTTCTTTTTCCTTGTCCGCTTCTCCGGCTCCGGCAGCTGAATCTGAGGGAAACAACACAAACGCATAGATTTGGCCCGGTGAACAGACGTGGCCCGGTGTCTGGTGCCACCACGCCCCTGGTCAAACAGTGTCAGGGCATCTCTTGTTGAGTCTGTCTGCATTTAAGTCACAGCTTAGTGCTTTAATAGCTGCAGCCCCCTGCTCTCTGCTGGACCCGGGGGCCACTGGAGCACCTGAGTCACACGATAATAGCAGCGATCCAGCTGTTCACCTGCCTCGCTCTGCAGCCACGGCCGGGAGTGTCTCAGCCGAGGCCAGCCGTTCACTCTCTGCACGTGCGTTTCCTCACCTGTGCCCGTGCAAGCAGCCCTGGCAGTATATAAACACACTCAGTGAAGGATCCTCTCACAAAGCCCCGCTCAGGTCTGGAGAATACTAACGCATCACATCATTAATGCAGGGCGCCATGCCTGCTCGCCACATTAGAATACAAGCAGATGCCTTTAAGCTGTGATATTTTTGTTTGTGTGCGAGTGCTAAGAGGACAGAATGAAAGCATTTTTAACTCTCCTGGGTCTCGTCACCTCAGATCTCTTATTATAACCGGAAAGCACTGGAGAACACACACCTCCACAAAGAAAACTTTCGGCCCCTGGCACTTTCATGCTCGGGCCCTTAGGTGCAAGGTGCAAGCACTGATGAGTGACGCGTCTCTGCTCAGCATCGAGCTCATGAATCTCAGACACCACAACAGTAAAAACACAATAAATTAATCTCTGTAGGGAGGAGGCGCGATGGATTTTAGAGCTTTTTGACAATAAACGCTGCTGGAATCACGTGTGAATTTAGAGAGTCACCTTCTGAGATTTATTGCATTGAATTCATTCCCAACGTACCAAAGCCAAACAGAAACATGCAACCAGACACCGTTTCTGATGAGTTCTTGTGAAAGATGATGAAATACCCACAAAGGGTTAAAAACAAGGATGGAAATGAATTTCTGGGCAAGGGGGAGTACAGAGAGAGAGAGAGAGAGAGAGAGAGAAAGGAGCAACGGGGAGAAAACACGCCACTCTCCAAGCGTGTAACATGTATGCCGAGTGTCATTTTACTCCATTAGTGTCGTGTCTAATCAAAGAAGCCCCGCTGGCGGCTCTGTGAGGAGCGGCGTCACTTGAGCCGATGAACTAACGTCGACGCCCCACAGACGACTTTTAGAGGATTTAATCTACGTCTCTGCCAGGATGTCAAGGAAAGGACAAGAGGAGCGAGAGCACACATTTCTATATGAACCTCTGAAGTGCCTGACAAACAAACTTGTAGCAGAACAAAATCACTTCACATCGTTCACGTAAATTCAGGTTAAAAACGTCGCGCACAACCAGGAACCAAAGGAAAGAGGGTTCGTAAAGAACCTACAGAATGTTCAGAGAGCTCACTGCTCTCTGCGCCGAAAGGGCGAAGCTCACCGAAGCGTCACGTTTCTCACCAAGCACCATCTCCAGGTAACAAATGAACCCAGTCGCTGTCAAACTGGCTCTGAGACAGTTCCAGTGGCTAATATTGACCTTGTTCCTCATGCAGCTGAGCCACGGTTGAGGCCGTTGTCAATATTGTTCCAAGAATCTGATCGACGAACGAATCAATACGCAGACTCAATGATGTCACTCGATGAAAGGTAGAGCGCCTACCAGCGTCATTGCCAACCGCACGGGGGAAGTGGAGACGTTTACGGAGAGAGAGTCTGGCTGAGGTCACGTTTAACCTTTTCAAGCGAAGCCACCTGATGCTGGTGCTGTTACACAAATGGCCGCTGACATCAGAACACTTCCTCCCCTGGAACTGAGATTTTTCCTTACGCCATGTTTCATTTTATCAATCACGCGCATGCAGCCCTAACACTTTGTTTTCAACGCTGTGGAAACCTCATCTTACCGAAGAGGAGCCTTCAAATGAGCCTGCTGGCTTTTCTGCCTCCCCCTCCGCTGCATTCTTCTGTTGATGCGTTGGAGATTGTGCAGAACTCAACCAAACGAAACAAAATTAAAGAAAAATAAATGATGCTGAACAAAAGTAAACAAAATTTAACAAAGCCTGACAAGGACTGAATGTCAACAATCGCCGGAATAATTACGAATCATGCAGAGTGTGTACTTTTATACTTAAATCAACTCAATGTGAAGTATTTTTCTACTTTTCGCAATAGAATTTTGAACAGAGGCATCCCCTTCTAGCAGAGTACTACTCTATCTCCTCTGGGTAGTAGTTTTAACGCGTACTACATCGTGATTCTCACTTCAGTGGGATCCTGTTGAGTGAGCAGAGATGTCCAAGTGTGGGCTGTAAAAGATGGCAGTCTAATGTTTGAAAGAATTATCTGCTATTGGCAATAAATTGGTGATAAATTTAAGCCAAAACCAATTAGTTTGTTCCTCGCTCCTCTTTCCCTCTGCATCCTCCAGCAAGTTCCTCTCTCATTCCTTCATGTCTTGTAAAAGCGCATGTTTGTGTTATTTGTCCCCCCCCCCCTTGTATATAACCGTGTTTAACTGCACCTTTCATTTCCAATTAGCTTCCCCCTGTTTTTAATTACAAGGTGATATGCACTGGCAGCGCACCATCGGAGAAATCAGAGGACAATCAGTGGGCGCCATCCTCTGGAGGCCATGAATGGCCAATAGTTGCAAAGATTTGTTGAGAGACGGATGTCATGAGAGCTCAACGCTAAAGACGTGGACACGCTCCCGCAGGCGCGCGTGGCCGTCACCGTCTCACGCTGCCTCTCTGTAATACTAATCAATACCAGTAGTACTGCGTAGTTCTTTTACACAGTCTGTCTGGACTGCAGTGGTGAACCGAGTATTGCCATCTGAAGACTACAGAACAGTTTTGGTTCAAATATTTAAAATGATGTATAATAATTGCTCTGGTTTGATTCAAAGATGATTTTCCCGTCATGCCACAACGGATAAACAGAGGCCGTAATTGGATTTATAACTTAAAAGAAAAACATGAGAATGATTAAAAAATGATGTACGGTTTTTAACTCCCCACAGGCCAATCAGGAGGTTTTCACAGCCGGTTTTGTGTGCTGTGCTCCTTCACTTGTGTGTTTCACTTTGACTTTGAAGACCGGCACGACAGCAACAGTCTGCAGAGTTGAGCGGCAGCTAGAAACCCTCAGAATAGCACAGAGACAGGCCGAGGACTTCTGCAGCTCTTCATCTACATGTGGACGTGTAATTCACGTCTGGTAAACAACCTACCAACTTGGCTAAACGCTCCATTTGAGTTATGCCGCTTTTCAACACACGTCCATGATGATCCTCTGCCTGTTTTCAAATCTATTCCTGTCATACCAAAATATTTCAGTGAAAGCTTTGCAAGGTTACAAGAAAGACAACTAAAACCCGCCAACGCCATGCGCATTCTTTGTGGCCAGATTTAGCAGCAGCAGCAGCTCGTGCTTGAGGGGACACATCCTGACAGGGTCCATGCTCGGACAGAGCTTTCTACTTCATGACATCTGAGTGCAGGAGGATTTCTCAGACACTCTCATGTTTCTGCTTTTATTCTCTCTCCATCAATCCTCTCCTTCCTCCTCGTGTCAGTCCCAGAGGAAACGGATATGGAGGGCGATAAGGAGCCAGATGGGAGCCCAGCTATGAATCCAGACCACGGGCAGTAAAAAAAACAAAAAACAAAACTAGAGGTCCACTCACAGCAGCCGAGGCAGGCTTGTGTTATTCTGTCAGCAAGTAATAATCCAGCGTGATGATGGTCATGTGAATTTCGGGGCCCACCGGCAACTCATCATTACCTCAGTAAACAATTTTGGCCCACATGGCATACAAGAGAGATGACGAGGCGTCCGAGAGCCAAACACGATCCAAACCACGGAGAACTCAGGCAGCACACGCACCTCCACCAAGACGGGCTTAGGGGCCCCTGGCACTGCTGCGGTCGGGCCCTGATTAAAGGTGCTTGCAGGGAATAAGTGACACAGGCGATTAAGAAGGCAAATTCCAAAGTATTCAAAAGTGGCCAAACTGACATTGAAAGTCTTGATATCCACTGTGAGATGGTGCAATAAATACAGACAAGGACACTGAAATATAATAATAATAATAAAAAAAACCACCAAAAAAACCCCCACATCTCTGTGGTCTGGATGAATCAATTTTGATGTGGAAAAAAAAAAAACAATAACAACTGTATTTCAGCAAGTTGCATCAGTGAAAGACGCCATTTGGAGTTCAAAGTCAAAGTCTAAAATTGAACAAGTTGGTGGCTTTCATGGTCAAACAGTTGTCACTTCAGTTTAGATCAAATGTGACAAGCGGTGGGCACCGGAGGGGAGGCGACAGGGGGATATCTGCAGGGTCGGCGAGGGCGTAAAGCCCAACATGCAAAGTTCAGTCTTGAGACTTCAGTCCCTGCACATCCTCTTGGTCCCCCTCCAGTCAGACCTCTCATTCTCTTCCTGCTGCTGCTCTTGAATGCTTGAGTCTCCCCGTGTCGAATGATGGATGTGCAGAGTTTGACACTGAAGGCAGCCGTTTTCACTTTCACTGGTCAAAGTGCGCATTTTCTCTGCGCTCATCTGATTGTAGGAGGCGGGCTGAGGAGCACGATTTATGACATCACACCAGGGGGCACAGGAATAAATCCTAAAAACCAAGTTTTAGTCACCTGAGACTTAGAAAAATGGACTTGTGTGACGAAGACATTCATGAACCTACTTGTTGCACTACCAGACCCACTGTTGCCCACTGGCCAGAAACCAACAGCAGTACAAGCACAACAGGAACTGGGTTCAGTTTTTGTTTTACCATCAACATCATTGAACTTCACGGCAACAAATTTGAAGAAATGGACTTTTCTCCATCCCTCAAAAGCTGTAAACTGCACTGCTACTTTTGACCTCCTGTCCTGCACAAACTTGCTTGCGTGCGTAAGCAAAAAAAAGTAAAGGTGCGGCCATTTTTTTTCTTCCAACAGCCTGTTATGGAGACGATTGAAAAACTTTTGGAACGCGGTAACAACCTCTGGGATTACTGACTTTACAACAGTATTAATCCTTCACACTGCTCATTACACACAAATGCAGTTATTTGGCCTTTTTTCCGGGATTTGTTTCCTCAAACTCTGGTGCACTCAGAACAGAATATAAAGTCAAGGAGGAGGGAGCCCGTGTGCAGCGGTTGAATGGGTCAAATGTGAAATATTTACACATTTGTATCTTCTGGAGGGTTGAGCGAGGGAGTTGCAGCTCTTTGGCGATTGTAGAGTCAGACACACACTGTAAATGTGACAGAAAAATGGTTTAACAGGACACGAAGTGAGTTGAAGGGCGTTTTCACACCTGCCTTGTTCAGCCCGGCTGAATCTGACTCTGGTGTCGGCAGGTGTGAAACCAGCAATCACACTTGGGTGCAGACCAAAATATCACACTGAGACCCTTAAGCAGAGGCTCTGGTGCACTGTGACGACCTGATATCGGGTCAGAATTTGTTGCCTTACTAAGCTACACAGATCTTGTAGCAAGTACACAAGCTAGAGGCTTGGGAAGGTATTTTATACTTTTACAGTCAAAGAACTGCAATCCAGGGCCCAGGACCTTCTGCCTGTATTTCTGCCTCCCACCCCAGACACATCAATGCAGCAGGAAGGATGTCTCCAGCAGGTTGGTCTGTCTGTGTACAGAAAGACCAGGGGGAGCTTTGGTCTTACCTGTTCCCAGGTCAGTGTGCTCCTGAGACATGTGCTGGCTCTGATGGACCCATTCCCCGTTGCACTTGAAGAAGATCTGCAGAGCGGGTCGAGCTTGACACCGCAGCTTGATGGGGTTGCTCTTGATGATGTAAGCATCAACGGGCTCTTCCAGGAAGTGGGGAAGCGTCCCAGACTGGCCATGCTGCAGGTTTTCACCTCGGGAGCCTGAAGAATAAAATCACATTGAACAAAACTGTGTAAACAAGACAAACAGAAACACTCCATCACAACGTAAAAGAAGAAATGATTCATCAGTCGCAGCAAGTTGGCGAATTCAAAACCTGATGTTCTCTCTGTCAAAGTGTCTTCAGTGCAACTGAACCTCCGCCACTGCCCCTCACTCTCCCCCCGCCAACAGACCCTGCTAGTAGCCATTATTCCTCTCAGAGTCTCCCTCAAATAAATCGTCCCAGAGCACAAGAAAAGACAAAGCACCAACAGGCCATCAGCCCAGCCCACCATCCAGTCTGTGCCGCCGCTGCCTCACAAAACAATCATTTACAGAAAGTTGCCTGTATCCTCCAGAGCATCACAGCTTTATATGTTAAACACTGACACCTGAACACTGTTTCACAGCCTGCACTTTATTTTGCAGACTTGCAAAATACCTGCATGCATTAAAAAAAACAACAACCTCCATCCAGGCAGGTGTCATTGTTTGCTAACCCAATTTATTTGGGGAGGTTACAGTTGCATCAGCTGCCTGGGTTTCTATTTCAACAATTGACAACAGCAGAAAGACTTTTCACAAGATTCTCTGGGACTGTCCAGGAGTAGGAGCAGGAACAAAGGGCAGTGCAAACGGATTCTTGTGAAACGATATCTTACAAGAAATGTTTTGCACAATTGTGCATAATTTTAAGAATGTCAAGCAGCCCGAGCTATCGGTGCAACCGAGCGGCAGTTGCAGGCAGGCGGCCGGTGTGGAGAGGAAAACCTCGCCCTGCTGCCACACCGTCAGAGATGTGCCAGTGACAAACACTAGCTCGCATGGGTTTTGGCCTCCGTGCTAGCACGTCCACCTACACAAGCCACCTTCCATGCTGTTGTTGGAAAAACACCCAGATTTGTTGCCAGGAACAGGGCAGCAAATGTTGTGACGTCTCACTGAAAAGACCCGGTTTTGTTGCCAGAAGAAAAGAGCGCTGCGGAGATGGCAATGACGTTTTTGCAGGTCAAACTAGAAGTTAGCATCGCCATGAGTTCCCCCCATCAAAAGCCAAGAGGATTATTGCTGGAAATCACGGCAAACAAAAGTTTAATGTGACTTACTAGTTTTGTTTCAGCAAGAAAATCTTCACAAATCAACATCACCAATTTTGAGATTTTTCAAGCAAAAATGCAACGGTACAGGTACAAATTTGATGCTATGAAGGAACTACGTACTACTAAGTACTACTACAGTCAGAGCTACTCAGTACTATCACGACAGCCCCTGTAGTCTCCTTCACCCACTTGTTTGCAACTGCTGTTTTCACACATCAACACTTAAAAATGCACAAGTACGCTTTGTATTAATGTAGTTTATGCTGCAGAACAGAGCGTCTCACTACCTCATGGTAGCGTTAGCACAGAAGGGAAAGACATTTCCAGGTGTCAGGACGTGTCCCTGTGCCACTATGGCTGCAAATAGTCTTGCACCAAGAGCTGCAAATGTCTTATCGTCTCACTCCCGGCGCCTGTTTCCGCTGGTTATATAAACATTTCAGTGCATTACTTCTCATGGCTATGTGAGTGACTGATAACAGGGCTGGTGACGCGTAGACATCACGGCGGAGCCTATGACAGCAACAGAAGAGACACAACAGGTCTGCCAGGGTAAATATAATCCACAGGCACCTCAGGACAGAAACACGGAGGACACGCATCTACTGACTCCTCCGATCTTACTGATTCACTAAAGACACATAATTCAGGTGAAGAGCTGAACAAAAGCCCACCGTAAACACAGTTGCAGGCACTATTCCCTTCTTCCCCTGCCTGTCTGACGTGACTTCCAGTCAGAGCACGTCTTGCTAGTTGTAAGGCACTGCAAGTGTAATTAGACTTTGACTAATCCCCCAGTTTTATGGAACCTGTTTCATGCAAGTGTAAAAGGTTTAGTGAGGCAAACTGTCCTGCATCCGCCCTCCCGATCCCGACTCCCCGCTGCACACTGCATGTTTCTCCACAGTGATGGGCGTACCTCTGAAAACCCCATCAGGATTAGAGAATCCACTCTCTCCTTCTCCCTGCTGCTCTCTAGCTAATCTAATCCTCCTACCTTTCCTGCCTGATGTCTCCTGATTGAGGGGAATAGATAAAAGACTCTGTGTGATTCCCTGGCGGTGAAAATCACAGCCCGTTTTTCGGCGTTGCTCCCCGCATTCTCTCCAAAATTCCTGGAACTGAGGCTTAACAGAGACATGCTTTTAATTTCAAAATGACTAGCCGCAGGCAGGCTTTTCTTCTACAGAGTGCTCCAATTTGTTTTGTGCACGGAGCATTGACATGGCCTGTTTGTGTTTGCAGAGATGCAAAACTCAAGACGTGAATGTGCATCCAGACGATGATAGATGGGAACATGAATACACATCTGTGGAACAAAGCCGCAGCCCGCCAACTAATGGCTCATTTGTTAATAGATCAGGTATTATTCTAATACTTAGCAACATGGCAGTTTAATGCTTCTGCCTGCAAGTGAAACCCTGAATGTCAACAAGGAAAACAGGGAGGTTTCATGAAGCGTCGGAGGCTTTATTCAAGGGAAGAGTGTGTTGGATTAAGAGGGATCTATACTGGCAGAGAGTGAATGCTGTATTCATCCTCAGAACTATGTTTTCATTAGTGTACAATCATGTCAAACTCTTATTCTGTTTTCTTTAGCTTAGACTGCTCCAGGGATGTAGGCAAAGCCAAGTCTCGGTTTGTATGGTGGTTTTTGGCTCAAGGTTTCAATTTGGCTTTTTTTTTTTTTTTTTAAGGATGCGAAGAACTAAAACATCCTCAGAAAATGACACAAAAAATCACTCACACTGAGGTAATTCAGTACTCAAGAGACTATGAAAGAATGAGGTTTCCTTTAAATCGTCAAGGGAATTTTTAAGCCAACTGTGGTTCTGTTCCAAAATAGAAAATGTCGATTAGGTGTGTTTCCATTTGCTGGTTTACATACGCGATGTAACGCCTCCAGAGGAGGGCGGTGAAGGCAACGTTACACGTGACTGTGGCCGATGAATCGTGCGAGATGATGAGCCGTGTACGAGCTGTAAAACGCAGAACGGCCTTTCTTCGGTTGAAGAAGTTCTGACTGTTCCTAAGTAACAGCCTCTATACACAAGGTGATGCCGATGTTGGGAGAGAAAGACAAAGTTTCGGAACATGAAGGTGGATGACAAAGCCGGAAACAGCTGGTTAGTCACGCGGGGTAAAGAATCTCTGCGTTCTCCACGTTTTGCAAAAACAATCTGAAGCAAGCGTGACAACATTTTTATGAAACTGAGGCATGCTGATGGAAACCCAGCCTGAGAGCTAAACTACGAAGAATTATTTGACGCGCAGTTAGAGGCTAAAGACTTGGCCAAAGCCAGGGTAAAAACAAAAAGCAAAAAGATTATTTGCTATGTTCTGCCCCCAAATGTAACAGCCGCTTCCTTGGCCCCTACGCATCCAAGTCTCACGCTCAGTTTTCAAGTCATCCTGCGAACAGACAAACAGCAACGATGAAAGCACGCAGACGTTTTGATGGTGGAGGTAAACCCACAAAGACCATTCAAAGCCGATTTCCTGCCTCTTGTGATGTGGCGTGTTGCCGTCGCGCTTTCAGTGCTCGCCGTCATTAGAAAAATGCTCTTAAGTTGGGTTTGCTTCCACTGTGCAGGCGCACGTCTGAAATATAATCAGACACAGGACGTTAGCAGCTGACCTGCACGGCTAACGACGCCTGGTGAGGCTTAAAATTCAGGCTAACTTTTTCAGACCTGCAGGCGGAACGTTGGCTTGTGTTTCGCATCCCTAGAGTGAACCCTTCATGGTCCTGCTCCAGAACAGACGAACCTTGAATTGGCAGCTTGGATTTGGTAGCACAAATACACCAGTTGGAAGACGACGAAAGAAGAGGAATTAAGTGTTTGCTGGCTAATCATTTTGTGTTGTGAGACATTTGAAAACCTAAATTTCGACAAGTGGGATCACATTTATTATTTGGCACAAGAAAAAACAAGCAAGTATGAATCCTCGACATCAAAGAAGCAGAAACCTAAAGACGTAAAACCAAGCAGATGGCATATTGTGAAAGATGGAACAGGAGAAGAGACACAGAAAAGGGAGCTGGTGTGTTTTAACCTCAGGCTGCTTGTGGGACATGTGACTCCAGGGAGACTCACAAGCACTTAACTGTCTCTGGGAATCGCCTCTTTGCTCTTGAAATTGCTGAATATAGATCAGAAAGTGCAACATCCAGGACTATGGGAGGCCCCCTCGGCTCTGCACCCTGTAGTAAATAGACACATGGCGACAAGATAAATCATGCTATCCTGTGAAATGTGGCTCCAGCAGAGTGGGCCGGTGTCGATGATGCTGCGAGGATTCAGAAATGACTCATTCACACCCAGTGCTTTGTTCGTACATGATCTCAGAACAGACCGTAGACCAATATCTCCACGCCATATGCTTCAGGAGACCACGGCACCCCGCGCTTCACAGTTTCCAGAGTGATCTACAACCAATGCTTCAGCCTGGCAATAACACATAAGGGGCACAGATACATCTCGCCCAGTCCGAGAGGAAAACAAGACATCACTGCCAAAGGGCTGA
Organism: Aulostomus chinensis; assembly: GCF_037954235.1. Taxonomy (NCBI): domain Eukaryota; kingdom Metazoa; phylum Chordata; class Actinopteri; order Syngnathiformes; family Aulostomidae; genus Aulostomus; species Aulostomus chinensis. The sequence continues at coordinate 3,588,835 of NC_141338.1, forward strand.
GTGATGGTTCTATCACACAACCTCTCTGTCTCTGCCTCTCTGGCTGCCTCGTAAACAAACTTTTATCCGGGAAATGCAGTCTGCTAATAGCCTCGCAGCAACCTGTACGAGAACTCCTGAACGTTTTAATTTCCTCAACTACATCAAACTCCGTCTATTCGCAGGCAAAATTAAAAGCAACGGGGAAGGGCGGGTCTGTAATGTCAGCTCAGTGTGTTCATAGCTTTTAGTGGAAATCTAAAGGAAATGAGGGAGAAAGGGCCCCTTGCTGGCTGGACTAATGTGCTAAAGCCTTTGGGTGGTAGCACAGGCTGTTACACACACAGACACACACAACAATGGCTGCCGCTCCAGCACACTTGTAGGGATTTGGAGAATTCAAAGCCAATAGCCACGCTGATGTTTTGCCAAATTCTCAAAGAAAACTGGAAACTCATCTTCAAACTCTTTTCCATCTCTACGATCAGAGGATCCTCTATAGAAGCCAAGAACAGCCAAGCTGGTAATTACTTTTTTTAAAGCCACTGTTGAGCTCACCACTTAATTACTGCATGATCTTGAGATAATTAAGCTTGTTTACTTTATTTATCTTGACCAAACAAAAGATAACAAGTTAATTAACTCATTATTTCAATTAAAAACGGCATTTTTCTTGTGACAACCAGTAATTTTCTTTAAAGTTTTGTGATATATTTTATTTCTACTATGGGCTTTTTAATGTTATTATGAGGTGGGGATGTGAAATATGTGTTTTTAAGCTCTCAAGGCAAATTTCCAGTAATGGACAATGCTAAACATCTATTTTCTAATTTGTTATTTAAAAAAACAAACAGCCTGTTATTTTCTTTAGTGATAATCCCAGTTAAACTGTTGCAAGCTTAGTTATCTTGATATAACAAGATACATTAAGATGTTTAAAATTAATTTAAGAAAAAAGGGCTTTTTGCTTTCTTGAGACGAGATTAATTAAACGACTATGATGAGAAATCGGGCTTTGCTACCCTGAGAAAAATAAAGATAAAAGATGCCAAAATGGACTCACTGAGTTATTTAACTTGCTAACTGATCATGAAAAAAGCTATCTTGAGATAAGATAGGTCAAGATGATATAATTCTGTCTTTATCTCAAGAAAAGACCCTTTGTTTTCTGAAGATAGACAGATAAATGAAGGTGTTGTCACACGAGAACAAGCTTAGTCATCAAGATATATCAAGACTTTTAAATTAACTTGAGAAATCTGACTTTGTCTTGAACAAAGAATCAAAACAGCTCTCAAGAAACCGGCCCTTTGTTTGATGATTTGCGATAAATGTCCTTATTATCACGAGAAAACCGGCTTAGTTTAAAAAAACAAAACAAAAACAGCAAATACACGCTCGGCCATTCTGGGCTTCCGTAGAGAACTCCTGCTTCGCTGCAGGTCAAAGTCAGCGGCAGGTCCTCCGACAGCTCTACACGTGTTCTCTTAACGCTGCCATGTGGTGGGAGGACACCGACCTCACAGCTCACGCTGATGGATCCCGGCCCAGTACTGACGGGCTGCGCTCACCTACTATCTCCACCTACGAACTGCTGGAGGATCTCCCAGCAACCAGCTTGGAGCAAGAATCAGAAGAGAGTTTCACTGGAAATCAACAAACTGGCTTGATGTTTGATCGAAACTGTCACATCATTGTCAGAGTGCTGGAATGGATCCCTGCAGGGATCAGGTTCCAGAGGCATCTCTGTGCGTGTTCAGCTCTGTCACGCTGCAACACACGTGTGAACGTCTACAGCTTCGTTCCATCAGTGCTGGATTTCTAAGCTCAGATGCAAGAACGAATCCATAAACGGGAGAGGCAGAGAGAGAAGCTGACATCAGAGTGATGTCCCCCAACGAGGTCATGTGATCACCAGCAAGTTTCGCTCTATTTGTCTCTTGTTCTCTTAAAAATAAGCCCTTGATGAACCTGTTGCCAGGACGTTATTTTACACGGGACAAGTGATTAACTCTTGGAGGTGACTGAGAAACATCTGTTCACGACCAGCGACAGGACGTAGCCAGCAGCGGCGTCAGGGAGGAATTTCAGTCAAATTCCTCTGCGATGCTGCAAAACCTGGAACTTCTATTCTCAGACGTGTTGAAGGGAATGTTTGATGCGTGTTCAGAGAGCTCCCCAAGGCACGCGCACGCTCTGATCGCTCAGTGGTTTTAATGAAAAACTTGGTGTTGCAAGTTCTCTTGAACATGAACGTGATTTCAGAGAGAGAATTTGACGTTTCAGCCGACTCAGACTGTGCTGGACGCTGCCTTCGAGAGTTTGTGTGTTTTGCTGTTGTAAACTTTGGCCTCCGGAAGCTTGCTGCAACAAGTTCCTGGTCAGTTTTGTTTCACTGTTTGAGGACAATTACTTGCGGGTTAATATGGGTCCTGCAGCTTCATGTCACAGGAAAACAGGGTCTTCACCTTTCAACACAACTCAGATCGACGGCTGTAGTCTTCTTACCTTTTGATACTTGACACCTTTGTAGAGTCTGTCTGCCTCCACAGCCAGAAAGGTTAATCCGCGTCTACGTGCATGTCTGCTGTATTATTATTATACTGAACTTCCCTACAGCAGCGACAAGGCTGCCAGACTATTGTACTTGTCACGCTAGCACACCACGTCCTCTCTGAGTAGACGGAGCATCACAAAACTGCAGCAGTGGGAAGACTTAGTTCATCAGGTCTGGGTTGAAATATCCCGCTTCAGTCTGAATGGCGTTTAATGGAAGGAAATGAGCTCAGACGACAGCTTGACTATGACATCATGGCTTATTTAAAAATTCTAAATGTCTCAAATGTGAACCTCCCGCGTCGGACATTTTCACAAATATTTGAACAGAACGAATTTGTTCAGTCCTCCAACGATTTTGAGGCTCCAAAAACCAAAAAAGAAAAAAAAAAGAAGAAGAAAAAAAAGAAGAACCAGTCTGCAGCTTGTACTTTACAGGATTTATCTGCGGGTCCAGGAGTAAATCTGAGAGGCTGAAAGAGAGAGAAATGGCTTTAATAAAATGTGATGTTGCTTTATTCGCTGGACAGAAGCAGCAAAGTAAAGTTTCTCAACAACTTAAAGGAAATACACAGGCTTCAGTATTCACAAGGAGGACCCAGCTTAGCTGAGCCACGAATTAATAAACTAATTCACCGATTAATTCTTGTTTTCTTTAATTAAGGGCTTAATTATTTGTTAATTAATTCACTCTTCTTGTTACAAGTTTGATGAATAAGTTAGCTGTTAGTGAATTTTATTTAAGTAAACTCTGCCTCTCCTGCTAGTGTGTGTTTGTGTGTGTAAGTAAATACATGAATAAATACAGCTTGGCAATGGTCAATGTTGCATTAATTATATATGCGCAGGGTGAGGTGTGTTCATCGACAGCATTGACGCGGGTCCATGCAGCAGATGGATGGTGTAGATTGAGGATCAGAGGTGAGGCTAGCAGAGGAGACGGGGGTGGAGGGAGACTGAGGCAGCAGATGATGGGTGGGTGTCTGAGAAAGTGAGAGGCGCTGGGGGAGCATCTGCTGGGATCAACACACACCACCGCAGGAAGGCAGAGCGCAGCATTCCCATGCAACACAAACCTGCACATCCCAACAGAAGCTTCAGTTCAGCCCCCCCCCCCCCCCCCCCCCCCACCACCACCACCCAAACACGCAGCCCACTTCCTGTCTGTCTGCAGGGAGCTCGCCACGCTGCGCCGCCCGATGTAACTTATAAAACCACATCGGATTGAGTGTTTTGCAGACACGATGAGAACACGAGAGCTTATGGTTGGAGGTGACAACGTTCCCACAACGCTGGAGAAGAGAACCCACGGGTTCTATTGATTTCTACAGCAGACAGATCCAGTCTGCTGCTTAAAGCGTGTTGAAGGATGTTCATTATTTCATTCAACATGCCCACTTAATCAAACTCATTAAGCCATCCAATCACAATTTCTCTACTTGTAGATACTAATGGTTACTTTTGGCCAAAAAAGAAAAAAAGAACTGCTCATCCAAAACACTTTTTTTTTTTTTAAAGGCACCAGAAAAGGGCTGCTGCTGGGATAATGGAGGAATAAACAATGAATGTTGGATGAAGGGACATTCTAGAATATGTTGCCTCAACAATGTCCTGCTCAGAATGTTGCAATGTTTTCTCCCTCGTCAGGTTAACAATAAACATGGATGAAACTGTTTCTATGAGACATTCGCAGAAACCTTATTAGCCACGGTGTCACACCCCGACCGTCTAGAGTCGCCGGAATGTTCCCTGACGTCATTTAAATCCCCGCCATGTTTCTGAGAATAAGAAGATGCGTGACTCGATTCCAGCAGCATGTCAACATCCTAGCGCTCCTCTCCAACTCTCCCCGCTACTGCTGGCAAAGACTCAAAGGGATGGTTCCCCCCCAAAAAACCCAGTCACCACTTACTCACCCTCACACTGCTGGAAGGTGAGGCTCTGTCGTGGGTTTCACAGGAGGAGCTGCTGAAGAGATCTCCCTCACAACTGAAGTGGATTGAGGCCAGTTTTCAAATAGAATTTATTAAAAAAAAAAAAAAAATCCCCATCTTATAACCCTAAAACTCCTCCATACAGCAGGCGGCAGCTTCAGGAGTCTCAGATGGCGTCCTGTAAGGACTCTCAGGACTAGAAAACGTCACCTGACCTTCCGTCGATGAGAAGGGGAGTGGGTGACGACTGAGTTTTCATTTTTGGCTTAACTATCCCTTTGATGATCTAATAATAATCCTAAAAAGGTTAATATTCTAGAAGGTTATCACCAATCGGAACATTACCCTACGGAGACCAGAGCTCCGCACAGGTCACTCTCAGAGGGTTTAACATGAATTCCACCGAGGAAGCTCATAAACTGACGCTTTTAAAAACCTCGCCGTCTCGAAGCTAAACGATCATGTAATTCCGACGTCAATCCAAACCAAAGTATGAATGCGGTCAAGGTGGCGCTGCGCGAGTTGGTTTCATTATTCAAAATCTCAGTTCCTTTGCCGGCTCTCCTGCTCCTCCTCGCCGTGACCCCCGGCGAGCCAAACAGCGACTTCAGTCGGACTGCAGAAGTCCTTGGAGCTTTAAATCTCCAACTTGTAATTTCTTTGCAGCTCAAGTCACACAGGCAGCGCATTTCAGCTTCGCCTTCCAGACTCTTAAAAACAGCGTAGCCTCAACAGAAAGTTATGCCGGAGTGCTTTGTTCAAATATTGATGCGAACCTCTCATCCGTCACGTCAGAACACAGACACACACGCACACATACGCTGCAACTTTTGTGTGTGCAGCTGCTCTCGTGCAAAAGATGCACATGTCACATCTGACTCCGATCATGTTTTTCAGCTTAATAATCTCAGTTAAGGAAAATGGCTCCCTCTCTCTCGTTTTTGTTTTAAACTTAACATGAGTGACACCCACACATGGGAGCTGCTCAGTACAACCGATGTCTTATCTTTTGGACAGCAGAGCCGCAGGGGGAGCTGGGAGTCCTGTTTAAGGGCAGCAGGATGGTGGGAGATATGAGAGCATTATTCATACACTCCCCACCTATAGAGTTATCCAGTGTATCTGCGAGGGGGAGGGGCAGGAAGTGTTTTGCATCAGATCAGGCTCCCCGTTCCTCCAGCTGAGGTAAAATAAAGATGACAGATTGTCAAGGCACAAAGAAGTCTGGCTGGCTATGAGAGGGAGGTTCACGTCCCCTTCACTTTGCTAAATCATTGTTCTCCTAAAATTCCCCCGAGGGTTCCTGCAGTCCTACAGCAGCTATTTACACATTTGAGGAGTTATACAAGTATGATTAGGGACAAGCACGACAACCAATTTGGTCGTAATGTTTCATTTGCTAGACTGATATAAAGTTTGCAACAAGTCGAGGACAAGTGAGGACACACCTCCGAAAGAAAACTGAGGGGAGTTCCTCAATGTCAAGGACAGATCCTGAACTGCTGCATTTAGAAGCCGCACCATCATCGAGTGCCGTCGCAGGAAAAGTTCTAGTCCAGAATCCTTCATAACCAAACAAGGGGCCTCAAAAATGGAGGTATGAGACAAGAATATTCCCTTGTATTGGTCCTCAAGAGGCCAGGAGTTCAACTTTTGACTCACAGAAAGGCTACAAAGTGAACTGAGGGGTTCCCAATCGTATTTCAAAGAGGCTCTCCTGCAGCGACAAGCATTTGTCCCTCTATTTAAAATGTCTACCCACAATCCTCTGCGCCTGTTCTGGGAAGGGACATCCAGCCCCACGCGCGCGTCATCGTACGTAATTTTCCCTTTGGAAAATGGGTTTTGGTCTCAGAGACGAACCAGAGGACACCCAGAGAGTGTTGGCAACCTCAAGGTGATGTCATCAGATCCGGATCAGATCCAAACCCAGTCACCTGTTCCTCGTTCTGAGGGTTTTCGGGTTTTTTAAGGTTCATAACACTGACGTAACAACAGGGTAGAGAACATGGTGTTGTGAGAGCGTATTAGCCGAGAAGTTCAATGTTTGTTAAAACTTATTCCTTATAACTTATAACTTAGGATGAAAAAAATGAAAAAAAAAAATCTTAAATGACGAGTTCAGTTAAGGGATCATCCTTAGTGATGCGCTTTTTTTAAGGGAATTCCTTCCAGGGATTCATCCTCGCCACAGTTTTCAGTGCCGCTGTTATTACTGCTGGTAGCCCAATCACAACATATTTCTTGTAATAAAACTTTATTGTGTAAAAAAACGTTCATCAGTCTTACAACTTACTCAGATGCTATTTAAGCGCTTTTCCCCCTCATATTAAGTGTACTTAAGCTATTTTTTAGGTAGTAATTAGACATGTGGTACTTGGCGGGGCTCTTTTTTTTTTCTTTTTTTTTTAGTTAGAATATCGACATATACGTTTTTAAATACAGGAACGTCAGTAATTGCATTGCTGCTATAGGAGGTGAGGTTGAGTTCTTCCTTCTAAATTATTTCAGACATGCAACACTGGAATATACTGTGTTGTGTCAAAAAAAAAAAAAAGGTCTCAGGAACTTAAGTGTGTGCGCGCGCCCTCGTGCAAGCGTACAGTCTGTGTGAATGTGTGTCACCTACATACACTCAGGTGGTATAAAGTGTCTTCATCAATGTTGTGACAGCTTGCCAACCTGGTTTTGGCAGGCGGGAGATAGTGCTTCCCTCAGCTCTCCCGATAATCAAAGAGTAAACACGCCGCAGCAAAAGTGGGTTACCTGGATGTCAAACTGAGAAGAAGAAGAAGAAGAAAAAAAAAAAAGAGTCTCCCATCTCTATCCCATCAGGCACTTCGCAATGAGGTTTTGCTTAGACGCGTTTTAATGCTGCGAGAGAAACAAACTCATCGAAATAAATGCGACGTGCATTTGCATACGCCTTTCATATTCAATATGTTTAAAAAAAAAGAAGAAGAAGACTTTTGCTCCACCAAAGAAATGGGAAGCGTGAACAAAAACACGACAAATGAACTGTAAAGAGGGCAGGATAATCCCAGAAAATCCATTTATGCTTGGGACTTTTAATAATGTATGACCAGCTTGAGAGGTGGACACCAAACTACACGTTGCGTGACAGTTTTGCCTCACCGTTTCATTTTTTGCTGAAACTCTTGGCTGATTATGTCCTCTCATACCGGCAGAGACGTTGATTTACCTCAAACTGAACTTGCAGCTCTTTAGTTGTTGTTGTTTTTTGGGCACAATTCCGACTTCTGCTCGACGTCAAATGACGAGCTCGGCCATCGAGTCCAGATACCGACGCCAACAAGTTGGCCAATGACATGAAAAACGTGATTTAGGTCATAGTGCTTGCGAAACAAATGCAGTTGTAGGTTAACGATATCAATGCTGATTTTTGGAAGACAACGGGAGTCATGCGTCAGTCTCCCTTGCACCTTATTTGCTCCTGACAGTGAGGAGTCAGAATTCCATCCGCAGCTAGAGGGATTTCTCACTCCAACATAAACAAGGAGTTTTCTTTGTTTCAGCCGGCGGCGCCAGAAGGAGTTCTGAAGTGGAAGGGAGCTTTAGATGCTATTGAACTTTTTCAACCTCAACCTCCTTTCATTCTCAGCCGATCCTACCTTTCTAATAAGTAAAATATGGTTAGAAACAAATCCTCCTCTTCTCATCGGGGTCACATCGGATGAAAGTGGTCGCGGCTCTTGTTCACCGCTGCCGTGTTGGTCTGCAGCGCGCGTAAGCCCCCAGCACTCCTGAGAAATACGAAGACATGTTTTTTTACTAGCCAGAGCCTCCTGACTCAGGTGTGCACGCTCTCCTCCAAGAGAGGCACCTTATTGGTGCAGCGAGAGATCCCACCCAATGCTATAAATCTCTCACGGCTCACCCTGCCGCCGTGACACCACTACGCACACTCATGCACGTGACAGGTCCTCAGAACGAAACTGTGACTTTACCACTTATACCCCCACAAAATCAGAAAGTGGAGGGAGACTAAATGGCCAATGGGCCGAATTTACAGCACTTTTCTAATCTACGACCACTCAAAGCACTCTACAATTCCCACACACATCCACATTTGTTGGCAGAGAGGACTTGGAGGTGCTAACACATTCATACACAGATGGCAAGGGCATCAGGAGCAATTAGGGCTCTTGCTCAAGAACACTTGGACCTGATCTCTAGAGGAGCCTCTGATCAAACTAGTAACCCTCCGATTATTAGATGGCCACTCGACCTGCTGAGCCGTGACACCATCTCACATGGGACTTATTACGTTTCTACCTCAACTCACAGAAATACATGGAGAGGACCATGACCTTTTAAAACAAACACAAAAGCCAATTCCGTGATCGTAGACATAATAATTCTCCTCCTCCTTCTAGCGTCCTACGTGGAACACTCTCGTTTTAATCACACTAGACAAGCCCACGGTACTTGCAGGTACTATAAGTTTGTAATTCTTTGTATTTTGAGTGTAAACTCAAAAACTTTTTGTTGCTCTGCTAACGTGCTGCATTTAGCTTGCTATGCAGGCTGCATATAGACATTGTGTATGTCAAGGGTTTGGGATGAGAACAGCTAGGGAGGGGGCACCTGAGGGCAGGCTGGGAGGCAGGTAGAACAGGTCAGGGTAATTTATCAAACAAAGTGAAATAAACAAGGGCTTACACTAGGTGACAACAAAGAAAGTCCAAACTCACAAGTCTAAGCTGCATTTATGTAGCACACTCTTGACTTCAGGGTGCTGCAGTGGTGCAGTGGTTGGCACTGACGGAATGCGCACTCGAGGATTTCCAAATCTAAAAGAATTTTAGGTTTTAACTGAGTATTGACATTTTGTCATCAGAATGCACTCTCAACTTCCGGAACATGGAGTCTCACAGAAACTTTTGTGGCCAAATGTCCCTTCGGGGAACGAGCCTTTACCCCAAGTAAAGGAACTCAAGTATCTCCGGTCCTGTTCTAGAGTGAGGGGACTACGGTGCGTGAGTCGGGCTTGACAATCGGAGCAGTATTACGTTCACTTCAATGTGCCGTTGTGACAAAAAGAAAGCTGAGCTCATGATCATGAATTACGGGTCATGACCAAAAGAATGAGATCATGGCGAGATTGTAAGTTTCCCCAGGAGGGTAGCCCAGGATCCCCCCGTCACAGCTGGTCCACCTGGCCAAGGAAAGAGAAGTTTGGGCTACTCTGCTAGAGCTGCTACGGTATTTCAACGACCCAATTTCAGTTAAGTGGTTTGAGAGGATGGATGGATGGATGTGGACAGTCATTGTTTGGGTCGATGACAAGAAAAAATTGGCTACAAAGACAGAATGAGGAAACATTTGTAACATTGAGGCTTGACAGTGAGTTGGAAATTAATTTATTGACGGTCTCAAAACGGTAGCTAGAGCTAGCTACATGCTAACGTACGTGCCAGTCTGCCTACTTTGGGTTTCTGCTCCAAATTCCATCACTTTTCAAAGGTTTTTTTTAAGTCAGTCGCAAATGTCAAACATGTTTAATATGAATGACTAAAGATCGGGGAAACAAATCCAGTTCATAACTACACCGCAGGCTCATTGGGGTTGATAATCTGAACAGATCAGCTTCAAATCAGGGACACCCTCAGGAGTATCAGGCAAAACTGATAATGGGGCCAATTAATCTCCCCTGTGCACCCCATTTTAGATTAATTTAGACTAAGTTCATCTCATAAATGTCATCCCTGTGATGGACGGGTACCCTGAGAGCTCATTTGCCTCTCGCCCGACGTCTCCCTGTGACCCAGAGACTTTTACAACTACTCCGTAAACTTGGTCATTCACCCATTTATACACACAGAGGCGGCAACGCAAGGCGTCAACCTGTTCATTAGGAGAAATTAAGGGTTCTTGCTCAAGGGCCATGTCCAAATGAAACATGACAATTAAGAGAAAAGCCAAGAGTCAGTGCCCTTCACGGTTTCTTTTGATTAGCAGCAACCAACGCATGAGTTTTCAACAGCGCTGACGAAAGCGGAAAGTCGAAACGTTGGTCGCTTTTTTTCCCCCACTCCATCAAAAGAAACCACCAAGGGCACAGACTGCTGGCTTTTCTTCTTTATTCTCGGTACATCCCATGAGCCGTACTCCACTAAGGTGAACGAACTTCTTTAACTTCCCAACACACTTTTCCGATTCAAATTAAAAAAAAAAAAAAAAAAAACATGAAAAAGCTGGCGGTGATGGCGGTGGGGGACACGAACAACAGGTGGCAAAAAGAAACAAACAAGTTACCAGGCTGGGAGTACTGGGAGAGTAACTGGTATTGCAAGGGGAGGATAATGATCTGGTGGAGAATGGAGGGGAAAGATAAAGGGCGGGTGAAAGGATGAAAGCTTTGAAAGACTGAACAATGACAGATGCAGATGTGGATTATAAACCATGTAACATGTACCGCAGCATCTGCCATTGACTTTCCGCTTCTGCTTTGGTGTCGTTTAAAAAGCAAGCCTGTGCTGACTGACAGTGACAGCAGACAAAAGACGGTAATTGCTTACTTACTCTTTTCCATATAGCCTTTGATCCATTTTGTCTTTTCTGACAGATAAGAGACAGCGACATAATTAAAGGCATTGTGTGGTGTATACAATCTCGCCTGCAATCACTCTGGCAACCTGACAGCTCATTCTAATGAAAGCCTACTTTGTAAGGGGGCTCCATAAATAAGTAAAAACCCAGAAAACAATCCTTTTTCTCACATTTTCAGTCCACTTCTTACTGAGAACTTCAGTAGAGGACACAAAGAAGAGCAGGTCTCTATGAATAAATTACGGCGGTGTGGCCATATGTGAGAAAAGGTTTAGGCCACCAAACTTTATTTTAAACGAGGCTTTAGTGTCAATTTAATAAACTTTGGCAGAGGAGAAATGAGGTTCAATGAAAAAGCTAATATCCTGTTAATGACGAGGTGCGCTGCTTCTGGCAAATGAATTGATGTCATTAATCATCTGTCATTATGTATGGGGTTGATTGTGAGGGAAGCTGTTTTTTCTTCTGTTCGCAATTAGTTTTTTTTTTTTTTTTTCTTCCCCCCACGAATGTCTAGATTGCACAGTGATGAGCTCGTGATTGTACGGCAGAAAAGACAATTGGTCTATGTCCTGGATGTAACCTCAGGTTTGATGGTAGTTACGTGAGGTGATATTTAAAGCAGTGTAACTCAAAGTGGCTGTAAAAAAGCAGGATGACGTGTGGCTGTTTGTGTGTCAGTAATCAGGGATTAATATATGGTGATATTAGTTATGTTCCTGTCTCCTTCACTGCATTTACTTTTTCATTTGGCTAACGAAAGAATATTCGTTGTGTTCTACATTTTAAATCAATGCGACATTTCACCAAAAAAAGGTGTCTTTTTGTATTTCAGCTACCCACAAATGAGCATTTTGGACATATCGATGTAATTTGTTCCCTCCCGCACCGCTTCTTTGCCATGTACATTCAGCTCGAGGCCAATGGAGCGCCACAAAACAGCAGCAAAACTTTCCAGAAACTTCAGTTTGCAAACTCGGCAGCTCATCGTTCAGAGTAACCGACATCTTCTTTATCCAGCCGCATGCTCAGTAATGCCCAAACACTTTGATTCAAGCTAAAAATAAACAACCCTTCCACCTCCTGATCAAAGTGCGGACGAGTCGGTTCAACTGAATGCGCCGGCTGGCCACGCTCATCCAAAGGTGGCAGTGGGAGGGTCTGTTTGGATTCAGGGTTCATAACAAGGAATGTCTGGATTAAATCTAGCTGAAACTGTAGACCCTGGATCCTGAAGACTGTTCCAGGCCATTCGCAGGATGTAGAGATTCGCAGTATCTTTATAATATCATACAGACTTTCATGAAATGTCTTGATTCCATGCGCTTGACAGAAGAAATGTCTTCTCTTGACCGGACTCTCGATCTGTGAACCAGAATCCCTATTTTGACGCAATGGTCGATATCGCTGAAAAACGAGAGCAGATTTTGATGAGACTGGCAGGGGCGATGGTCTGGATCGTGTTCTGGATCTGTGAACTGGAGAACTTGGATTTGTGCTTGGGAGGGAAATGTATCAAATGATTTTGATGACAATAAATTCATATTCTGTGACCACACTGAATCCTTGGCCGGAGGATGCGCTCTGCGTGTGTTGATATTGCATTTTTTCTTTAATCCGGCTTTGTCTTTACCGTGAACGCGCCCTCATCGATGCACAAGGATGATTTCATAGCATAATTAACTTGTTCATTTCTGCCATATCTTCTTTTGCCGTCTCAGCACGTGCATCTGCTCCAGAAGATTCTGATCTGATGACTCAGCAAATCGGGTCAGTTTTGCATCCATTACACCGGGAACCATTTCGTCCAAATATTATTCACAGTGAGACGTGCAGGACCGGAGGACGTCATCTGTGATTGCGGTGCAGCTCCACTTGCAGTTGCAGCTCTACAGCGGAGATTAAGAGCTGAGGTTCGGAGTTCATCTTTAAAGCTTCATAATAGCCTTCAACATTTTCAAAGGCTTATCTGTCATTTGAAAGCACTCTTTCTACTATACGGGAAGGTATTAACTTCTGCCTATAACGGTCTGACTCATTCACTTACATCAACTTCACTTTCCTTTCCCCTGCGGAGATTTAAGTAGATGCAGCAGGGAAAAAAAAAGAAAGAAGATGGTCCGCATAATCCGGGAGCACCCAGTAATGACACGGCAATATTCCTGAATGCTGTATCGGGTGAGACGAGAAAATAAAAAGACAAAAGAATAGGAAATGACACAAGGATTTGATTGGAGAGGTTCAGGAAATGGAGGTCAGAAAAGCTCTTGATATTTAAAATTCATGACAATCAAACGCCTGCACAGTGCTTTTCCATGTCTCTGGGCATCCCTGCATATATCAAACGGGAAAGATCTCTAATGGCCCCTGAAAAATTCAAGAAAGGGAGTAACTTTATCCAGCACCTCGTTCCTCTCTCTTTCCATTCTCCCACCTCGTCTGTGATTATTTTAGAGTGCAGGGGCCAGAGGTTCAAAGCACAGCACCGGAGCACAATCTGCCCTGCATTTTACGTCCCAGTGGAGGTCTTCAAACCTTTCTTTTAACTGGCCCAGTAACGCTACCTGAGTGGGTGGGGGCTACAAGATCCAGAGCCAGAGAGGCTCCGAAGAAAACGGCATGTGATCAAGATGCCATGAATAATGGACAAAAGGACAAAGTTGAGCCAAAGGTTAATAAAGAACAATCCTGCGGCTGGGGACGCCAGCCACTGACTTTTTAATTGGATGGGAGATATTTAGCCACGTATAAAAGCTCATCAAGAGACTGAAGGATATACAAGCATATGAGTCACTGTAATACATAACTAATGAACAATTTCCCATCTTTCTTCTTAATAACTTATTACGAGTCACGGTGCTGCGCCGAGGATTAATCTTTAAAGAGCAAAAAACAAAAAAAACAAAAAAAGCAGCGAAACAGGAGAAACGCCATCTTTTATGGTTGAATACCCTCATTTGTCAAGCTCAGATGGACACGGCACAAGTATGTCAACACAGTTTTGTTGCTGTTGTCACACACGTGGCGCTTCACTCCAAGTAACGGAGCAAATGAGCGTGTGAGCTCAGCACCTTGTGGCACCTCCTCAGCACACCGCGTCCCAGATTCCACCTTATGTAACCTGATTATTTGTGCGCGCCACGCAAATACTCATGACAAAACAAAAAAATGGCACTTTCATTACTCAGGGTCCCAGGTATTGTGGGCTAGTCTGCTGAGCAGGACCTATGCATTGCAAATGTTTGCTTTCTCAGCACGCCGATATGTGAGATTCATGAAAAAGGAGTGCTGAGTAAAGCTAACGGAAGGACTAAAGAGGAGGAGGAGTACGTAATCAGCTGCCCGTGTGGATATTGTGTGAATGACGTGTAGCGCGGGACTCCGGATCGAAGGCCAGCTCTCTCCTCATTAGGAATCCAATTTGACTTTAATTAACAGGTTAAAGCCGACCATCAACCTGCTGCTGCAGCTCACCATCACAGGCAATAACGCCTCAATTAGAGGAGCCTGACAGCGCGGAGCATGAACCCCTCAGTCAGACCCGCGACCGTCGAGCACACGTGCCTACAGAAGCACCTGCTGCGGTGCGTTTAGGCAAATCCTGATATTCGGATGGGTGGACAACGGCAGTACTGAGTTGTACTGGAAACTCCAGTGTGTGTGTGTGTGTGTGTGTGTGTGTGTGTGTGTAAATGTGAAGCTGGATTCTGCTGGCACAGTGGTGGTGTGCTCTTTCCCTGAATAAATTAATGCTTAAGTAACGTTTGGATAATGCCTTGTAAGCTCGCAAATCCCGGCTGATCACAGTGACGGCCTAATTAAGAGTTTGTAAATATAATTACCTTATAAAGGAGGCCCGCAGGTGACATCACGCGGTAGTTTTGTAGTTCTAGATGCAAAAAAAAAAAAAAAGGAAGCCATGATGATTTAATTTTGATCCGTATGGAGATTATGCTGCATTGTCTTGTCTTATCGATACTCTGATTGTAAATTGCTGTTTTTGTGGTTGTTGTTTTTGTGTGGACCCCGACGACAGCCATCACATACTTCGTGGAGGATAATGAGGATACACGTAAACAACCGGAAAACCCTCCGAGAACACACTCTTCAGCCGAAGGAGGCTACGTGGGTGACGAAAAGTTGTGTTTTTCATTTAATTGTCGACCGAAACTGAGGCAAACTTAAACTTTGGCAAGGACGGGAAACGCTGGCAGTGTTTGTGCTACGCTCGGCTGCAATAAGAAGGAGACGAAGAAGAGGAGGAGGAGGAGGTGCTGGCCATCTGCAGCCATAAACCAGAGAAAAAAGGGGTGGAGAGGAGTTACTTTCAGGTAGGGAAATAGTAATCATTCTGAAGTATCAGCGAGTGTCGGACACGCCGCTTCTGCCCAGAGACAAAGACCAAGTGATATCCAGGCAGATGCCGGCAGCAGAAAGAGCTGGCTAGCTTTTTTTTCCCCCCCTCCAAATTTTACTTTTTCTATCAGAGTTTTGAAAGCAAAACTTCAAAAATGCTGGAAACGTGTCAGTGGTGTCATTAAAATCTGTTCATACATTTCCTTCAACCTTTTTTCAACCTTTTCACGTGGACTCCGGGGTTTTGAACTCTAATCTATGCGTCTTTTTTTTTGTTTTTGTTGAATGAACGAACAACTCACAGGAGGGAAAACACAGCCACACAAGAACAACAACAAAAGTCAGAAAAAAAGGGTCTGACTTTACATTTACTGTCCGACTATGACACGTCCAGAAAAACAACACCAACAGCTTCATCCTGCCAAAGGTCCAGAGGAGCTGTCAGGATTCCTAACTGGATCCAGATCACCTCCAACGCCTCATTCCTTGTGCCTCCCAGGTGATCACATGACACCCTTGGCGGAGGTTATCAGGATTGTGTCGTCGTTCCCTTCGTTTTTGATCAGCCCCATTTATTGTGTTTGTGTTTCGCTCCAGGAACGGCGGCTCCACCAGGGTTTCAAATCAACAATGAAAGCGTCTATCTCCGGGGGGGGGAAAAAAAATTAAAAATGAATTAAAAAAAAAAAAGAATAATCACAACAGTGGGTAGAATTAACATTGTTTTGATTGTCAGAGACAATCTACCTCGACCAGGAAACCAGAGCGCTGCTGCGGCATACAAACCAAGAGGAAGTCGCAGCAGAACAAGGTGAAGCTGCAACTAAATCTTAAAAACATGAGAGGTCCGCAGTGTGGCGACCTCTGCGCCTGCTGTTTATGCCGCTTGTCAGGTGTGTGTGTGTGTGTGTGTGTGTGTGTGTGCACGCACATCCATGCATAATATGCAGACAAATAGGAGACATGAAGAGTGATCTGGTTTATTGACAAGAGTGAGTGAGAGGGTGTGTGTGTGTGTGTGTGTGTGTGTGTGTGTGTGCGTGCGCGACTATTACAAAGAGTCTAAGACAGGGAAAGTGTTGGTATTTGTCTTAACACGGCTCTCCTTTAATGAATGTATCCGCCAAATACCCGGGATTACGGCTAATCCTGAACATCGACTGATCCCACAATGCAATGTGAGTCTGGCTAAATGTCAAAAAATATAAACTTGAAAGATTTTTTTTTGTTTTTGATTCAGTCAGAAAAGCTCATTGTGGATTGTTGATGTCACGAGTGTCGTTTGGACAGCTTGTTCTGTGTTAAGGAAGCTTAAGCCTCAGCAGGCTTTTGGGGGCGTGGCCTGACGCTGCATTCACATGCGCTTAGGTCCGACCAAAGTCAGAGGTCATTCGTCTAACTGCTGAGTTCATGTGCTCTCAAGCTGTGAACTGGAAACATGGAATGGAAGGGGTGTTGTATTTTGTGGCTTAGAGCTCATGAACAACATGCGAGTGAGTGACAAAGAAGAAAAAAGGAACTTTTCACCCTCCATTTTTCTGCATACATGACGTCACCTGGTGTGCTCATTTTTCTGATTATTATGACGCCACTTGAATGCCACACAGCCAGACCTCTTGCCATGCAGCACTGAATCAGCACAGGACACAGAGGACAACCACCTTTCTTATGACAAAGGTGAAGGAAAAAGTTGGATATTTTCCACGTGGTATTTGTCTTTCGCTGACTCGGAGCTTGTAGTTTCCTCAAAAACGGTCAACGACGACGCTGATAGAGGGAACAGGTAACGGCCAGTCAGGAAACAGACGGCGTACCTGCCTGATTTTGATGACGTCACAGAGTAGAATACAGAATTGTAGCCAACACAAATCATCACTGTTACATCAAAACATTTCACTGAAAAAGGTGCAATTAAATTGAAAACTATTCCAGTTAAAGGACAATCAAAGGTTATCTTTGCGACGCTTGTGTGCTCCGTAGTGGTGTGACAGACGGGAGAGGGAGGGACAGAGAATCCCGGATCAATAGCCATTTCCCTCCGCTATACATAAACACCGGACCACAGCTTAATCCTGCTTGATTAGAATCTATTCAAACAGCAATTCCTCACAGTTAACCAGCCCTGTTTCATATGACAGCAATTAGAATATTAATTAGATAAAAAACATCTCCTTGGCTCAATCTCTTGAGCCGATGGGATCTCGATAGATAACCGAGCCCAAAATCATCGGATACAAAGGATCCAACTGCATGAGCCGTGCCACTCCTCCAGCCTGCTAGGAATCGATAGACCAGCCACTCCAGTGGGTTCAGCCGCTTGTTAGCAGGCCTCAAACGGCTGTCTTGGCCTGTGTCTTCTGATGTTCTACGCCGTCCTGCTGCCCACGTTTGGGGTCACTGCTGGTTTATCGGTGACGCATGCTCAGGTGAGTGAACACCGTATCCACTTAGGCTTTTCAATCTCGCTGTGACACGGTCAAATCAGGGGAGTGCACAAGATTAAAATCGATGCCTGGCCAGTTGACTGCTTGACGCAGCATTCTCTTCCACACCATTTCCTCCACCGGACCATCTATCACTCACAAGCTAAACATTCCTCTTCTTTTGTCCCCACCCTCCGCAACCTTCTGCCACCACGACACGTCTCAGGGGGTGTGATACAATCACACAGTTCAAAACATCTGTATTCCAAGTGATTCCTTAGCGGAGGGCCGAGGAGCGATGGTAGACTGAGGTGGCACAGTTAGTCCGTGCTGGGACAAAAAAATAAAAAAAGAAAGAAAGAAAGAAAAAAAGATGTAATTTATGGTTGCCCCCGAGGTCAGTAGAGTGGACCAGGTCCAAACATCTATCAGATAAATCAGCTTTAGGGCGCCAGCAATCCACTTACCAACTCCACCTTCTGACTGCCTCCCTGCCAGTTAAGTGACTAAATTGTGCGGCAGCTGAAACAGACGATGAACTCATTGAGATTCAAGTTGCCTAAGTTTCAACCCGGCCAACGTGAAATATGGTGACCTGGTGTGCGCCTGAATAGAAGCCTGGAGAAATATCAAACCGCCCCGAGGAGTTCAGAAAAGAGGGGCCTTTTAGAGGAAGCATCAGCGTTCTGGCAGATAAACGGACGTATTTAGAATGACCACATTCTATTAAACAGGAGTCAACCGCCCAGGTCTTTCAAGTCTAATATCAGTAAATTGGAGCTACTGACTTCTGGAATAGTCGTGAAATCATTTCTAATGTGTGAAACCAGTGGAAGTCATCAACACGGCCGATTTCTCAAGAAACTGCTGCAGCGGCGGTGGCCATGTATCCTGGATGGAGGCCTCCCGCGATGTGCACCTGACTCCCACCATGACCTTTGAGTTTCCCCACTGAAAAACATCCCTGTTCAAGCTTCAGTCTCGGTGGATGATCGAGGAGATCTCATTAACGGGGCTGGGATGAACGGATCAACAGCCCAACCCGTCAAACGTCAGGGAAGTTTGCTGATGAGTATCGCCTCCAGACAGATGATCAGAGAACACACTTCTGAGAGTTTTCTACTCTTCTTGATAACAAATAACATCTGGTAATGACACCGACACACACACACACACACACACACACACACACACACACACACACGTACGCGTGTGCTGTCATTAACGCGCCTTCCACTGAGGTAAACCAAGCGAGAACGTGTCACATGTCCACGTCTCTCCTAAAACTCTGCAATTAGGAGCAAGGAGGCAAGTGCCCCTGCAGCAGTCTCATTGACCTTTCTCTGCCTCCTCTGCCTGCACTCTCCTGCAATATCTTCATTGTGTGTGTGTGTGTGTGTGTGTGTGTGTGTGTGTGTGGTGTGTGTGTGTGTGTGGTGTGTGTGTGTGTCAGGGGCCTGTGATGCAAAGCTCACGATGCAGTGACACAGAGATAATCACCATCTTCAGTGAGGTGTTTGTGTTGCCTAATAACCCAACGGTACACAAGCTGGATTTGCTCGAGTGCTCATGTTGATCAAATCCAGCTGTTTCCTCCTCTGGAACCTCATCTCCTCCACATTCATCTGGACTCAGACATTCTAGACACCAACAGCAAACATCTCGCCACTGATCTAGAACAGCCTCAAGGATCCAGGAGCTTTGATCTGATCGATTGCCTCCGATAGCTCATCCCTTGTTTCCTCCATTATTACAAGTTTTTCCACCACGTCATGAAAACCCATTCTTTTGTCTTTTTTTTTTTTTGAGATCCTACTCGCAGACAAGTTTTAAAAAGTAATATAAAATGGCCCTGTAATGGCCCCCTTTTTTTTTTTTTCCTTTTCAACATTTTTGAAATGAATCATATCTGAACCAAGTTTTTAAATCATCACTCGGAGAATCCCACAGTTTTGATCCTGTCTTGAGATGCACATCTGCTTTAACGTGCGTCCGTGCAGACTTTTAAAACTACATTTGCGTCTATGACCTTAAATCAACGATAGAAAAGACAGCGCTATCGTTTAATAACGTCTCCATTGTGTAACTGCGTGTTAGCTGTAATTGGATGTTACAGTTGAAAGCCTGCTAAGAGTGAGGCACCGTCCAGACATTAGGATGCTGGGAAGTGCCCAGCTAAAACTACACTTCTCCCCCTCAGCCTGCTGATCAATGATGCTGCTGATCGTCTGCTCTGGTCTGAGAAACAGAACACCAGACTTAATTTAAACGCTACCCAGAATCTAGTCTCTGGGATTAGAGCGGGACTTTGATTGACTCCAAGTCGCAGCTAGCTTGTCCCGTGTGACTGGGTGAGCGAGACTCCCTCAGCAGAAAGAGCATGATCAACCTTGGGAATAATGACCCAGTAAATAACATGGGCCCTCCACTGAGATCTGATCAGGTCCACTGACTCCCTCACACTGTCTGCCACAGGTGTCCCAGCGTGTGGGGACCCTGCAGAGAGGAAGCAGAGACCATTTAAAACATTTTGAGCTGTCAATCATCCGTCCCGTGGGGCCCTAGGCTGAGAGTAAGAGGACTATTTGGTGAATATTAGAAGTACGGTTTCAAAGGGCAAACAGCTGACGCATTTAGTGTCCCGACTGGGTTCTGGATTTTCTCTTCGTCCAACGTGGTTCCACTTGAGCTCCTGAGAGTCCAGAGCTCGCTGTGATGTATCTGAACGCAACAGATGCATCACCACTCGGCAACGCCGGCGTTAAAAATCGATCTCATCTCAATCAACGACACATGCGACGGATGCCAAGATCATTCCATGGCCGTTCAACAAAAATGAGACGTACTAAATTGGTTATTGGACTACACACAGATTCAGGAACGCAGCAGCAGCAGCAGCAGCAGCAGCTATAGCCCCTCCCACCGCTGCTGTTCCTGGATTGTGACATCACACGGATGTGTGCTGCTGGGTAAATCCTGCTGAATGTGTCCAAAAAAGAGTCCAAGACAGAAATGTTGAAAGTCTAGACAGGAACACCGACCACCAGAAAACCCTTAAAGGTCTAAACATGCAAGTACTTTCATTGCTGTCTGCTACCTCAAGCATGTACTGTGATAAGTACTCCGTGATACTCTCTTCGTGTCCGTCTCTTCCCATATTTTTTTTTAGAGCTCCTTTCTCGCGAGTGTGCAGGTAAGAATTGAAATGATAAATTGCAGGATTTCTGATGAACACAACGCAACACTTCACATTAAGGGCCCATTGATAACAGTTCATTAATGCTTAGTTACATAAAAGACTGCTGAACAAGCATGACTTCGTTTAAGTTCAGTTTATTTGGGAAAAGGGCAAAGTGGGCAATTGAAAATTAATAATTCATAGGGAATAAACAGAACGTGTGTGCCAGATTTACCACTCGTAGTCCTTCAGCACATGACACAATACTACTACATCATAAATACGTAATACCTCTACTAAATGAGCAGCACTGAAGCCTCACAAAAGATGGAAAATTCATCCTGCTGAAGTAGGAACAGACAGACCAACAACAGTCGAGTGCTGCCCAACTAATGTCCAGCATTTAATCCAAATAAAGGAAGACGCAAGTAGCCTGATAATAAATATGCAAGCGCTTGGCTTTGCATACCAAAGATGGTAATTAGTCCAGATAGAAGAATGAAGACGTGCGACAAACTTAAGTATAATTAACCATTTAATTATTCTCTTATTGTAAAGTAAAGAACACACATTCCTGAAGAAATACTTCATCCCAACCCCACCCCAACATCCCCCGTGATTAATTTAACACCCTAACAGGAAATGATGACTAAATACACCAGTTAGCTGTTAATTAACACTTAACTAAGCATGAGCTAACTGTTATTAATGGACCCTGACTGTAAAATGGTTGATCGTAAGCAGGAAGCAGCTCGGTGGGTCCGGATAGGCTTGAGTCACTTTGTATTTTCAGCTGGACTCCAAATAAGATGAATAATAAAGCAATAAATGAGAACTGTGCCGACCCTGTGCTGCTCTCGGCTCATCACCTCTCCAACAAAGAACACTTCACCGTCCCGCAACTCCTCCCCCTCGCAGGATTTTCACTTGACAAAACTCCTGACAAAAGAACAGCAACTGCTTCAGACATAAAATTTGTCCGCTTACATTCTAGTGACTCACTTATCGCAAATAAATCACATGCAGGGGAGAAACCAGTGTGGCTGCAGTAGAGGGGAGCACAAATAAACACCGGCGAGATGTTGGTGTGTGCTCGCGGGCCCTGAATCTGCCGTGTGACAGTAAGCAGAATAAAAGTGCTTTATGGTGTCTCGTTGAGACACCCTTGACGGTGACACCTCTCTCGATACTATTCCTGTCGCCCGCTCCTTAACTGTCTAACCCCTTTCACTGCTTTTCAACTCTATTTCTTTCCCACTCCCCCTGCTGTCTTTAAATCACCCCCCCCCCTCCCCGTCTCCCATCTTTTCCTATCTATCTTTCTCAATCATCTTCTTCCATATTGCTCTCTATCCCCACAAATCTCCCACTCAACCAATCCGGGCACTCCTCTGTCTGCTGTTGCTCTCACTTTATATCCCTCGCCCTCCCTCTTTACCCCCCCCCCCACCCCACTCTCCTCCTCCTTCAGTTCCAGTCGTTCCCTCTCCGTCGGAGTACTTGGTACAGTAATTGTGCACTCTGCTGCCGTGTTCATTTCAGCATCGTCCCACAGCGGCTCTGTTTATATCTGAATATCAGAAATACATTTTTGGAAAAGCGGTGCACTTGCACTTTTCAGGATGAGTAATCTGTGATTTGCATTTGGACAAACAGCGTATGCATTTCTATACACAAAACGTTACACACTGTGAATGGCAATGCTCGAGGGGGAAAGCTCTCTCCATGATAACTGAAAATTTGCTGCAAGCAAAAGGAAACAATGAGCAAGCAGGATTAAATCTGTGATGAATCAAAGTCTTCATGCTTGCATTTCCTCTCTCTCTCTCTCCCTCCATTCCCCGGCGGGGAGTTTTCTCTCTACCTGCTGGTCGTATTCCTTGCATGCAGCAGCGGCTGCTCTGGAGTCCGTCCACTTATTGATCCGTATGGCGACTAGAGTGGGTGGCAGCCTTTATAGCTTGTCTGACTATGGTGTAATTAAAGCTGAGGCAAAGGACATGTATCACTGACAATATTGCTTACCCTGTTAAGAGAAAGCTACAGTTCAGTATGATCAGGCTGCAACACACCAGCTTCAGCCTCAATGTGGAGAACGTTGAAAGGATGATGCTAAACACTTGATTCAAGGAGCGCTGAAGCGTCAAACTCCAAAACAAAAGCAGAAACATGCTGCCAGAGAGTCAGACATCAGTAAGCCATGCAGTTAGCTTCCTGGAAAAGCCGCGGAGGGACACCGTTTCAGCGTTAGCTCGTTCATTGCTAGGGTTGCTAATGTTAGCATTGCTAATCTGCTAGTGTCTGAGCTCTCTGGGGAGTCTGACCCCGACATCGGCTCTACACTTCCAGCAGGCATGCGAAGCTCTGTGGTTCAATTATCTCAGGGCGCTGGACAGATCTGCTGAGGTGATGAGGGAGCTGATTTGGAGGCAAAACTCTTGATGTACGTTCCAGCCCTCATCAACAGTGTGGTCACGAACTTTGAGCAGATGCAAGCAGCCAAAATGAGTTTCCTTCATAGGGGGATTAGCCTAAGGGTGTTTTCACACACATATTTTGTTTGCTCTAATCCAAATGAGTTCATGAGATATTAAACTTGGAGGGAACCGAAATGTTTATTGGTCAGATAAGTTTAAGGCTGGAGCCGGACAGGAAACGCAGGAAGAAACTCCTGTGTTCGGGACAAGTGTGTATTTCTACTGTTCTTCACTTACTCCTGAATACAAAAATGCAGAGTACCTGGTTACAGAAGCTGTTGAGCACAAATGTGGAGATTCTAATCACGTCCTCACTAGAAAATCTCCGCTCCGGCACGACCATTCCAGGACCCAGGATGAGACCATGGAGACCTGCTGTTTTCACATCAGGCCAAAATGAACCACACCACCAATGGCACACCTCCAGGGTTCATTTCAAATAAACTAAAAAAAAAGTGTGAAAACAACCAAAGGTCCAGTAAAGACCTCCGATAGATCTGGAGGGGCCTTGATGTGGAACCGCTGCCCCTTCACGCGCCAGTGACTCACTAACTCCCCTGACGCACAACGTTGTATCACGCGATGCGCAGACCTGTACGCTAGCTGGTTAGCATGCTCACGCCGGAGGGTTTATCTACAACCCGGTAGGCCGTTTGTCTTTAACACAACATCAAAAACTGTTTCCTCCACATTCTGTTGATGAATTTAGTTAATTTTTGAATGAGTTAAACTGAAATGGTTTGCGGTTTTGGCAGGTAGGGGGGAGACTTAAATCAACAGCCCACAGAACAGTGTGTAAGCTTCAAGTGTGTGTTCTACAAGTAGCTCCAATTCTTTCCCCTCTTAAAAGCCTACAAGAGAGTCAAACTGTGGTGGGGTACAGAATTAAATCTCACTTAGGGATCATGACGATCGGGGAGTGACGCATGCAGGACTCGGACATTTAAAAATACTGACATCACTGCAAGAAGACCACAGCTGGGCGAACCAATGCGACCCCTCCTCTTACCACTGACTGCATCTCAGAAACTCCGATGCAGAACACACTGTGGTGGTCTGTTGAAAGTAAACGCGCAATAAAAATGCATGCACCTGTGCCCGCGTGCACACACACACACACTCCATTCACACTGCGCACCGGCAAACATAGACTTTTTTCGTGGGACATCTCATTTCACTCGCTCTTGCGACATGGTGACGATCGTTTTTGTCATTTTAAATTTGTAATTTGCCTGAGATGCATCAAACGCCGTCGAAGGGGCAGGAGGAGGGAGAGGAGGGCAGGATGACCAGTGGGGAGAACGACAGAAAAATCAAAGAGTCAGCGAAGGAAGAAAAAGTCGGAGAAACTCGCAAATGAAGAGGAAAAGATCAGAGCGGCTCAGACTGACGGAACAGTCTTTGTTCCCTTTCATTTCTTTCACAGGTGAAAATGTTGTTCCGTGTTCTCCTCCTCGAGAGGTGGATGGTATCTCTGGTTATAATTTATCTACCTATCCCTCTATTACTCACTGCTGGAGCTCATGCGATTATTCCCTGACACTCTGGTATGTAATTACCAGCCTCCGGAACACACAAAACACGCTTCCAAGTCCATCAGTTTGTCTTCATCGTAATCCTGATGTTCTCCAGTGGGAGGCTGGCTGCCGGTCCATGCGCTGGGTCACAAGTGTCACCCATTTTTCCACAAAGAGCTTTTCAAATAAACACGCCGCAGTTTAGATGGATGCTTCAATTAAGATAGCAGGTGCACAATGGAGAGGTGTGTTTAGGGAGCAGCACTTGACCCACAGGTCATGTATGTTACTCCTACAGCAGCAGACAGAAATCCATCTTCAGCTCAGTGGGATGGACGTGAACATTCTCCTCAGTGGTGCGAGTACACTGGTATATAAGTTAAGGCGCATTCACACATGTAGCTTGTTTGCTTCGCTTCAATTCAGCTAAATGAGACACTGCATTTCTCCCCGGGTTCCTTTGGTATTGAAATGACCTCATTCAACAGTGGCCCAGAGGGCCACTCACAACAAAATGTTTTTGCTTTCATTGGTCAGAGGTGGAAGGGCTCACCTCAGGGAGATCAGCCCTTCAGCTGGAACTGGAGCTCCACCAGGCCGAGGGCCCGGGGGCACCGGTAGTCGGTGGTGGTACGGTCCATTACAGTTAGTTGCAATCCGAATTTCTTCCACTTCACTTTTTGTGTCACGTATCAAAAAGGTTAGCAAACAGCAAGTGGGCCTCTGGTCAAATAGAGGACTTGAGACAAAAGATTACTCACGAAAAATAGACAACCCATCCCTCTTCTCTTTCTATCATTCGCTATCTTCCCTAGATTGTCAAGACTTTATGGAAATACTCTATCCCTGTCGAGCGCTAGGGGGCAGCGTTGAACACCTTGTGACAGAGTACCGCACGTCTTAGTCCAAAAATAAGCAAAGAGGCTCCAGAGCCTGGATGACACAGGAGACGGATGGATGTTGCGGGGGGCCTGTTGTGCTGCACCAGCCCGACTCAGGAGCACTTCAGTCGGGCAGAGGAGGAGGAGGAGCAGCCCCGCCAGTCCCATTACTTTTATCTTTTTTATAGTATACAATCAAAGTAACCGTACGGGAGAGAGGAAAAAAACAACAATCCAAATGAACAAATACAAACAGCAAATCAAGTCTATGCTTGAAAATCACTTCTTTGTCAAAAATACCTTTCCTCAGTGTTTTGAAAATGACAAAAAGCTTGAAACAAATTGTTAGTCAAGCGTTTATAAAAAAAGAAGGGATGCACTTACAGGAAAACTATTTTACAAATAAAAGTAGAGGCTTCACTCTTTCTTCTGATAAGTTCATTTTTTTTCAAAATCATTGTAAATATATATCTTATCTCGCAGAGATTAGTGGCGCTGGAGGTGTCTGGCAGCTTTTTTATTTGTCCATTTTCTAACTTGTACCATCAAACTTGGATGTCTTGGTAATAAACTCAAATCAGTATGTTTTTTTTTTTTTGTTTTTTTTTTGGACGGATCATCCATCCTATCTTACTTCATTCAATACAAACCTGTTAATGTTTTTCTTTCTTTCTTTTTTTTTTTTTTTTTAAATCAGCCAATTATTTCAGCATCTGTTCTAACCTGAGATTTCCCCGAGGGGTGAATCTTGTTTGTAGTGAGTAAAGATCGAGGAAATGCAGGTGAATCGCAGAGGCTACAGCGGAGTCTTAAGGGTCTCCCCAAAGATCAATTATGTCTCACTCCAATCAATACAAGAGCCGGAATAATACAGTTATGAGTCTTTTGAGGAAAGTGTTTGGTTATTGTTAAATATTTAACAGAAATGGTTTGCCAATCCGAAGTCAATTAAGAAGCTCTCCTGTTTGACACTGAGCCACTCGACAGAAAGGCTCTTCTAAATGTGTTTAAAGCTCATATTGATACTCGCAGCGTTATTGACATCAGGATAACAATGTCAACATCCATCACATCCACGCCTGTTGGTGCTCCACTACACCTGAGTACTCACAAGATCCAAGTGAAGTAAGACAGTGACATTCCCACTGCGGTCATGATTCATTCATCCATATCTATTCATCTGCTCCAAACCATGCAGCCATTTTGTTGGTGAAATCCTCCGGTCCTGACACATTTTCAGCACCGTCTGGTCAGATTTACGAACAGAAATGGCGTCCACTGCCTGTCAGCAACTATTCAGCGTCCAAATATCCGTCAAAACAGCTGCCAAAACAACATCCGCGACGGTCGATGTACAGCCTTCTCCGCTCAGTCGCCTCGAACACGAGTCTCCCGCACTGCTCCCTCCACCTCCATGTACGGGTTGTTTTCCCACTTGTTCATGTCACCTGAGTTTATAGTTTCCATGGCCACCGGATGGAATTAGTCACTTACACAGATAATAGCGACTTGAAGAATAGCATTCATCGTTGTGTACCAGCTGCTGGGGAGGAATTAAAGTTTGGGCTTTGAGACTGAGGTCAGATGAAAATGTAACACACATCCAAACATGCAGTTTTGAGTACTGCTTCCCTTCGTGGTTTACTCTACGAATGTTGTTGGCACTGTCACGCTGGAAAGTCAGCTGTTGGTTCTTTCTTTTCTTTTTTCCTTGGTACATGCCATTGTCCATCCGCTGCGTTCCTCACAGGAGACAAGCAATCACAGTAAATCCCTGTTCGTATTGGTTGCTTAGGGCACGTACCATTTTTGTGTATTTTGCTGAAACTCGTGTTGTTGGGTCAGTTTTGTAGTCAGAACGCCTCCGTCACCAATTAAAATCAAGTCACCACAGGCATTTTCCTTTTACATTCATATCACTAAGTATTTGACCCCGGGGTGTGAAAATGCCCCAAAAGTTCACAAGTTGCTGTTAAAAACTGGTTCAAACACTACTGAGTAAATAATTATCACCTTTGGTGAGAGGAAACTCTGTTTTCTGTTGATCAGGCACATTCCACGCTCAGGGCAGCAGAACCTATACAGCAATTATTTTTACAATGAAAACCACGGCAACTTTTTATACTCTGCCACATATAGTATGGTATGTTTTCAATAAAACGCAAACAGCTTCACAGTTTTAACTGTGTAATGTTTTTGGAAAACTGGATGCTTCTGTGCGTAATAGAAATTCCTAACCTGAGGGGATGGGAGGTTTAAAAAGGCAAACAAATTGAAAACAAAATGTGAGCGGCGGCTCACGGACGGGCCACAAAGTTAAGCTTGGCAGTCATTATCGGCCCTCTCCAGCCTCCAAGCCCAGGCGGCCCCGACTGAGCCCGGCCATGGCCAAAGTGTGTCACGGGAGGCCAACAGGAAAACCTCACAAGTGGCAGAGGTGACATCTGTAAAGTGTCGTAATGAGATATTTTAGAGTGCCAATGAGGTCCCTGAGAAGCTCGGTGAGTGATGCCCACAGCTGGTCATTATCTGCTCCAGTCACTGCAGAATCATAAACAGCTCTTCAAAAAGGCCCTCAAAGCTCAGGCAGGAAGTCGTCGGCCGTGTCCAGGCGGCGGGGCTCGACGAAACCCCCATTTATTCGTCGTAAGGATTCTTAGCTGTATCAAGGTCTACGGGGTGGGCGCTTCCTGAAAGAACATTTGCTTTATTTACAAGGACTTTTATGATGTACTCCATAATGCCACCGCTGATCCAGCCTGTGACCTGACACGGCTGTGGAGACACAGCCTTGAGGACCACATAAAAGGCAAACGGCATATCTGTACCATTACAAATGGCAGCTCATCTCTGCACGGATCTACGATCATCAGTCATCAGGAGCAACTTTATCTCACTGTTGCCAAGGAGAGGAACACCAGGGAGACATCGCATGATGACCCACGGTGGCGGACGGGAGGGCTGATGAGGAGGACCACACAAACGAAATGAAAACGTGAGTGAGCTGGAGTGTGTGTGTGTGTGTGTGTGTGTGTGAGAGAGAGGGAGAGAGAGAGATAAAGAAAGGGAGCTAGTGACAGATTGATGGGAGAAATACTATTAAAAGTAATGAATGTCAGTCTGTCATTCTGCTGTGTGATCCAGGTGCCTTTGCCAATTATCCTGCCAGCCAAAAGGTCTAGTCCCTCTCCCTTTGCCACGGGGGAAAAGCTCGGTTCCAGTGCCAAACGCTGGCCTTGTTATAGGATTCACTGGGGGCCGTGGCTCTAACCAGAGATCATCACTTTTTAAGATAAAGGAAGGGCTGCAACTTCTGTATGAATAGAAGGCAAGGAAGCCGCTGGGCTTGATGGTCACCCGTCGACCTTTGGCGTTTACCGACTGGAGGAAGGACAAACACAGGCTGCGGTTTCTGAACAACGAAGGCCATACTTGTCAGGATGAACTCATAGATGATCGAACCATAACCATTCTCTTTAATTTTGTTTCATCAAAGCTACATGGAAGGCTAATTGTGCACGAAAAACATCTGGCTTCCCAGCTATTAGAATGGAAGCTGAGTCCGTGCACCTATGGATCACAACACTGATGAATACTCCCAGCCTCGGGCCCTGAAAATAAATAAATGATTAAGGCTTCGCAGCATTTTGTGAAATTAATCTCGAGAGTGCTAAAACATGCAATAAATTGGACTCCTAATGAAGCTTGGAAGAGGTGTAGAGCATATGGCAACTCATGTTTAATCACAATACCAGCCAGCTAAGAGAAAAGCTGAACACAAGTGCAATATGTCCCCCTTTGACGAAACCTTTCAGCTGTTCAGGAAACACTCGTTGGGATTTCTTCACTGTTCACTACAGAGTCTCGGGATGCTAATGAATTAAAAAATAAAAAAGAAATAAAATATTCAACTCATAATACGCTGCTGATGTAGCTTCATATGTTATCACAATAAAATAAATTAATGCAGAATACATTTCTTTTTCGTGGGACTCGAGTTGAATAATTCATAGAAACGTGTTTTATATAAATCAAACTCCAGGCGTGTGTGTGTGTGTGTGTGTGTGTGTGGCGTGTGTGTGTGTGTGTGTGTGTGTGTGTGGTCGACGCTGGACCGAACCAGATGCGACCCTTTGGTGCCAACTTGACTGAGTCAAAAAAATGAAATAATGTTCTGCGTTTTTAACCAAGTCGTAAAATGCGGTAAATGGGTTGTAACACTTCAGCGCTGGACGGTTGGGTGATGTGATGACACTGTTCTGAAATTGTGGTTCTGTTATTTTAAACCATTTCTTACTTAAATTCACAGGATAATCACTGACTCTTATGTGGCGGTGAGGGAATATTTGCACTACTGTGTATACCCACCAGTAGCACTGGCAACTCCTTCATGGTATCCACAAAATACATAAAAACTCCCTTGACTTGTTGCCTGGAGAATAACTTACTGTGCCAGTAGGAAAACTAAAATTACTGGCTTGGACATGAGGAGCTCCGCCCTCCAGGAGGATCAGTTCAGACCTGCCCCAAGTCGAGACCCCCGTCATTCAGGGCTCTATCTACTTTCTCACGACACTTCTTTACAGAAGAATTCAGTGCAACACCTGGTAACCATAACTGGAGGACACTCGCATGTTTTATCATATCCATAACAGCTCACATCCAACGAATTTCATGAGCTCTTCTTCAAGTGAAAAATAGATCCGTTTTCTTCTAACTGCACAAAGGAACTATTTCTTGTGGAGACACCTTTTTTTCCTCTCCCTCTCTCTCTCTCTTTTTTTTTTTTTTTTTTTTAACCAACATTAAGATGAATTCATTTTAGAGTTCATCCAAAGATACAGTATTGAGGGCCTGGGGATGCAGGGAGCATCTTTTCCTGCCTTCTTTCTGGACGCTTTCAACTCAGTTTGGAGATAAAGTCGCAGCTTTGATCTTCAAACAGATGGAATTGCATCCCTCCCTTATTATCTCCACACAAGAACTGGAAGTTTGACATGTTTTCAACTCTGCGAGCTTTTTTTTTTTTTTTTAAATTTTCGAGCGCCGCGGTGTTTTATAAAATCAGGAGGCTTCAATAATAATAAAAAAAAAAAAACACCACCCTTGATGTGGTTATCACATGATATACGGGACAGATGGAGTTTTTAGCGGATGGCTGACAACATAATTAGTTTGCTATTAATTCTGTTGCTGCTCTGCCTCCTTCTATGGGTGAACGTTAGCAGAATGAAGCCTGGCCGAAAAACCGCACATCCTGGCTAAAGCTAAGTAGCATTTAAATAATTTCCCTGCTAATGGATAAATGAGGAATCCTCCTGATGTGACTGAGTGATGTGCTGCCATTCTTGATGAGACGGGAGGCTGCTGGGTCGGCCAGGCTGCCGATGGATCCCCACTGAGTCCATCTGTGCGTCCATCCTGCAGGGACCCATATGGAGACGGCTGATAGCAGAAAGAGGAAGACTGCATGTGGCCAAAAACATGTGGTCAATACATAAATGGGTTTGTCCGCAAAGGAAGCCAATGAGCAAAGTCTTAGCGCACAGGGATGAATTACATTAAGTGGAGTGAGTGCAGCACCAGACATACGGTACAAGACGCGTAATAAAATAAACAGTGGGTGGATAATATTGGCAATTTAAGAGTGGCAGGAAGCAGACACTTGCTCTGGAACAATAATCTGTCCTGGAGGCGTTTTATGCTCTGAATGTCAATGTAAAATAAAATGAAATCATACACATATTCATATGCTGCACATGTTCGAAGCAGGCTTGTGGGGTACAACTATAGAATAAGTGTTGGCATGTTTTTGTTGCTAGTTTATATCCAAGTGTTTATGGATTACTGAGCATGATGTATGGATTATGCCAGCTGATGCACTTGAGAGTCTTCAAACAGATGTTCTTGGGCAGTTTTGAGGGGTTTCTCTAGCCCTCAGACGACATTAGCTGAAGCCAAATTTATGTGGCTGCGCTCTCTGCCTCCTGGCGTTGCCACGCAGCGGGAGAAAACCTCTTTGCGAGTTCAAGACACCTTTTTTGTAAGTACTTGTCTCACTTTAAGATATTGTATAAGTTTTGCTCTATGGCATAAATTGCATCTGTACGTAATGCGCCGATGAATTTGGAAGCTTTTGTGCTTAATATTGCTCCTCTAACAAAGACTACTGTGATATCTATCTATCTATATGGATACAGATTTGGAGGTTGGTTTATTCTGGGATGAGTAAAACCTGGCAATGCTGTAAAATGCGATAACTTCATGCAGCGAAGCATAACGGCATGCTAAAGCAGACAGGTCTCTATGTGGGTTTATAGCATCACAGACTGGGGAATGTGAAACACTCCTCTAATCTCTAACAAATCTACTGTAGCCTTGGTTGCCTTTTGTCCCTTAATCCTCCCTCTCATCCAGCCAGCGCATGTACACGCCAAGCAGTTCTCCGCCTCATCGGAACCTTCAGCTACCTTCTCAGAGAAAGAGCCGAGTGCGCAGCACAGAAACTCAGAAATATGTCCCATCTTTTTCCCTCCAAATAGGCGTTGACACATCCTGGAGAACTTTACAGCCACGAGTGCACTGGAATGTCCCTGTGAACTTGTGTTAACACCATCTTCCATCTCGTGGCAGCATAAATTTCAACAAATGCAAATAAGTTCGACATGTTCTAACCTCTCGTCAGACGCAAACTAGTGGTGACTCCTCCGTGATCTCTTGAGGAAGTCTCCAGATGTCACCCTTTTAAAGTCTCTTGCAAAGGTTTAGAAGCGGCCGTTCGTCACCAGCTAGATCAAGACTATGAACACGGAGTCATCAAAACACCTTCGTGGATTTTCTTCCCAACCACCGAAAAAAAGCTCCCTTGGATCACAGATGCACAACAACATCCATAAAATCAACAAAATATTGAAAAATTGATCTTCCGGAGATCCAGAATAAGACCAAGACAATTCATGGAAGCCTGAATGTTCTTTCCTGGGCTCAAAATGTCCCAAAATAATGTCAATGGTTACATCCAACCGACGGTCTAGAACAGTCTTCATGTTTCGGAATCTACAACTTGATCCAAGTAACGTTTAGCATATTAATCTGGCAGTTTTGAGATGTTCCTGCTGACAAGCTAACGTCGGTGAACCATGAAGTCCTAAAAAAGTGAAAAAGAGATTCACAGGTAACATCCAGACGCTTTCTGCCACACACACACACACACACACACACACACACACACACACACACACACACACACACACACACACACACAAGTGACTCCTTAGGAAGGAACCACCAGATTCACAACCAGACCATAAACCTTTTTGCCTTTGCTGGACAATTAATTCCCTTCTCTTGCATCACCAAAGCAGCGAGACAGAACCTCAGCGGTGGACGCGCTCCTATCTTTGAGTGCTGGGTAATAGAATAAAAGGCCTGATTTTCGCAGTGTGTGGCGTCAAATAAGACAGTCTGGGTACATTCAGTGTTTCTAAAAATAAAAAAATAAAATCTTTTGGAGGGAAAAGAACATGTTGAATCTTGCAAAAACAGAAAAAGCAAGACTCAGGTTACGGCAGCACTAAAATGTAGGGGAGACGCTGTTCATCGTCGCCTTTTACCATCCCAGAGCAAAAACAGCTATGTTTGTTTACCTCTGTTGCATTCCTTCATTCTTCAAGTCGCTCTCTTTTTTTCCCAAGTAATTCTCCCTTTTTTCCTATCTGCCTGTGCCAGCGTTCGCTTTTGAGCCTTCTCTCCAGATTGCAGGCCAGCGAGAGGGGAAATGTTGTCATTTTAGAGGCTGGGTGGCCGAGCCAGTGTGTGTTTTGTGACAGGTATTAGTTGGGTACACTGGCAGCAGGTTTCCACGCGCCTGTGCCAAGTCCATCTGGATTCAGCCCCACCGCTGTCCGGAGTAATTATTCCTCCTGAGAGTCGCCTCTTAATGTTTGCCACGCTGCTCGCCACACAAAGCCGTGCCCCGAGATGTGTCAAGAAGGCTTCGTGTAGGTGAAAGAATGCACTGGGAAGTGTGCACGTGTGTTGCTGTGCACTCCAGTTCTTGATTTCAGGTTGTGAACGAAGCTATTCAGGCTCGGTCTGCTGTGCCGCACTTCATCTCAATTTATAGAGGCAATTAGTTTTTTTTTGTTTTTTTTGTTTTGGTTGTTTCTCCTCTTTTATGTAACCACCACAGTTTAAGGAGTGAAAATTGTGCCCAGAAAAATTAATAGTCTATATGCTCAAGCGGCTATGATCAAGTGTCTTATTAAGCTGGACTAAATTAGTTATGTATGACTTTTTTCTTTCATGCTCAGTTCACTTTTAATGAGCAATTTTATTCCAATTTCTGTTTGGATGTCAAATGATAACAATTATCTGGAAGCTGCCGTCGGGTTACTCGATCCTGAGATACTCAACCGTATGATGGACCGTAAAGTGACCCGCCACAGGTGTGTGTGTGTGTGTGTGTGTGTGTGTGTGGGACAGAAACAAACATGGATAATCATCATCTTTAGCCTGGTGAGTGTGAACTGATGAAGATGTGTTTGAAGCATAAAGGCGAGCGAGGGTGTTGGCGATTTTTTGCCTGAACCGGTTCCGAACAAAGAGCATGAGGAACGACTCCACACGGCCCAACTGAACCTCCCACACCGGGGCTACAGAATGAAAACCTGATGAATTCACTGAGCTGGTCTTAGACCACCTGGACCACCTGGTTAGCCAAGACCTGTCCCACAGGAAGCAGGTGAAATGCTCATCAATCATGTGTTCTTATGCCTAAACTGAACTGAACCGTACGCGTCTGAAATACTGAGCAGGAAGTAAACACGCTGGAGCGACATGGCGCGTCCGTACCTGTTAAACACGTACTAACACTTGTACGTAGCGTCTGAACAGATATCACATGATACAGGTGTGATATCATTTGTGAGATTGGTCTGCTAAATGACATGTAGGAACCTCTGCAGAACCCAAAGATTCAATTTCAAATGGTATTTGTTTTTTTTTTATATAAAATTAGCCTTTAAAATACATCAAGGGATTTGAAAATTGCCGTAGCCCCGTATTGCATAATTTATATCGACTAATTGCGCAGTCCTACTCTGAAGGGTTCTGCTTATGCCTTCCACCTCCTTTGGCGTCCAGTGGCAGTTGGCAAACATCCTTTCGACTCAGTTCAGTCCAGAAACTCACAGCAAGGTTTGATGCGTCTCCCAAAACTCCACAACATCTTTAAAACATTAAAAGACTGCACTTTTGACAGGTTGGCGGTTTTGAGAACCAGTCAAACTGTTTACGCTTCAACATAGTAAAACTCTTCTCGTGTGTTTATGTCCGTAGTAAAGTGTAACCAGTCAATATAGGACCATATGTATTTTTAAGATGGTCACATTAAAGAATCCGTTTTTTTTCTCTATATTTCAACGACGGTTTTAAAATATTAAAATCGTGATGCCTCCCCAGTCAATCTGAGTGCACATGCATACCCGCATATAGAATATTACTACCTCCTGACCTCTGCAGGGTCAAAGGCACTGGGAGGATAACGTCAGTCTTTCTTGCTGGAAAGCCGTCCTCTCCTCCTGTATTCTCTCCATCCCTGAGGCGGTTTCCTCGCACGGGAGGAAACAGGGAGTTCCTCTATGCAAATGAGCGCGCTGAGGAGAGGAGCTGCTGCTACCGCTGCTCCTTCACAGGCTCATTCTCTTTACCTCATAAATCATTAAAAAGGAGGGATGGATATAGAAGGGGAGGGAAAAAAAAAAGGTAGACAAAGAGCAAGTTCAGAGCTGAGTGCCTCCTGTTGGGAGCTCTGTATTTGCTAACTTGACAGAACGCCGGGTTAGTAGGTTCGGGTGCTGGTGGGGTCGCTCTCTCCTCTCTCTGTCTAACCCAGGCCACAGCCCTCCTGGGCCGGCTCTATTGTGCCGGAGGAAAATTGCCAATCCAGGCTACTTTGATTGAACACTGAAAGCAGGAGTTTTATAAAGGAGCTGATTTGCTATTCATTACCCCTCACTCACTGTCTTTCTCTACTCTCTCCCACACTCTTCCGGTTTCCGCTGGCTTACTGTGCAACGCTCAAGTTTCTTTCTTGGTCTTTTTATGCTGCCTTCACCCTTTCCTTTTCAGTTGATCCCCCCCTTTGAGGCTCCATGGTTAGGCTAAGATCAAACGTGGCTTCCTCTATTTTCCCGGGACCGTGCGTGTGTGAAATCACCGTTGGTGAGTCTGTCAATTCGGCAAATAGTATAATTACCTGGAGGTTTACAGAAGGATCAGCACACATCTGCATGGATTATCAAGTGAAAGCTGAGCTTGGAACATGCGAGCTCTCAGACGGCTGCAAAGAAATGATGAAGCAATGGAACAAGCACACAGAAGGAGAACAAAAAGAACCAGCGCGGTTCTGCCTGACGTGTCATGAAACGGCTGTGGATTCTAAATGCACGATACATTTTCTCTGCAAAGATAAAGAAAATTAGTTTTAGTGATCATTGATTCAACCGATGCGTGAATGAAGCTGGTAATTTTTCCTCCATGGAACAGAAAAAGTTCACGCATGAAACAGATAAATGAGAATTGGAAATCAAAAGGATGAACGATCAAGATGCAGCCCTGAAAATAAACCTCAGATTACTGGGAGAAGGAACTCCACGCCACAGCAAACATATTACATATACATCTGAGAGACAGTTTGGTCTTTTGGCGGGGGAATTGAGAGCCAAGTAGAGCCGAATGCAATTAATTGATTAGTTGATCAAAAGAAAAGCCAAGTGTTAAGATGAATGATTGCTTCTGTCTTTTCAAAGTAAAAATGCAAAAGAAAAACAATTACCAGTTCCAGAATTTGGTAGTTCCCAGGATCCTTAATTAACTTGAGTTACATTTTCTTGGGGGGGCAGCACGGAGCACGGCTCAGAGGTAGAGCAGCCGTCTAGCAACCAAAGGGTCGCTGGTTCGATGCTCACTAGGGCCCCGCCAACATGGACGTTTTGAGGCCGATGATGATCTCGTGTATCTGTTGATTACATTTTTAAAAAAAAACATTTTTCATATAAAAAAAGACCAACTACCTGCATTTGATTGATGACTTTAATACTGCCAGTACATCAATCATGGTGACTGACTCGGTTAAATAGTTCGTCAAGGTCGCTCACATTTAAGCCAGGTTATCCTTGCTTCCGTTAGCTTGCTAGCATATCAAGTCATGACAGACACAACGAGGCACGGAACGGGAAACTTATTAAGTTGTTTTTTTATTTTTTTATTTCACAAACTATTTATTATGAACTTACTGTTGAGGCAAACTGCTTGGTTTTAGCACGCATGGCTATTCAGCACGGCACACTACTTCACTCTCACTCTGTGGGGTTGCTGAGGAGTGTGACATGGGAGGAGTCGGTGCGCCCTCTGCTGGATACTCAAGGACTTTCCGGGAAAAAAAACACCCTTTTAACGGCATTTTATTACTGAAAACTACATCTTAAAGTCGGTGTCAATTTGCCAACTTCTGGCCGAGTGAGGATTATGCTCTAATGGCTGCAACCGGCCGATTAAATCGGTCAGGCCCCGATTCTCACTTGCCCCGGTGACCATGTCCAAGTATCCTTGAGCAAGATACTGAGCCTCTGATTGCTCCTTTTGGCCCTGCGATGGACTGGGGACCGTCAAGGGTGAACCCCGCCTCTCGCCCAATGTCAGCTGGGATGGGCATTTTTTCTGGAATGACAATAATTGCTAGCCACAACCTGGCCGGAATCGGGAAAATCAACAAGTCGTAACAAATTTGTCATCACCCATATAATCCAACACAAAGACAAATCTAAGCCCAGGAGGTCAATGTCACAGTTCTTTCTCTTCTCTCTCTACCTCCAAGATGTGACGCCTCTCAAAAAAGAGGATTCTCTCTACCAGTTCCCCCAGAACAACGGTGGGAGGAGGAACCATGAGCCAGCATTTTTATTTCCGTGGACATTCTGTATCATAGCAACCAAACGTGCGCCCCCAAAGCGATATCAAACGCTCCCAGCATGGCGTTTTCAGCTGAACAAATATAAACACACGAAGCAGTGTCGGATCAGTGGTTTAAAAACCGGAGGCGAACACAGAGAATCGTTATGTTTCGGGTTTGTGTTATTGGAGGATTAAGGCTTGGTCCCACCGGACAGTTGAAAAATGAAAGGAAAGGAAAAGAAGAAAAAAAAAAAGACTCCAACCTGTGGAAGAGCCTCCTCTCACCATAGCAACCTGATTGGTACGAATGGATTTTACCAAAGTTTGAGTGCTGTAACGTCCGTGTTCAATACATCCACCGTCTGCGCACCGAAACACTGTGTTGTGATAAATTCCTGTTGCCAAGAAAACCTGCGACGTGGAAGTTTAATGCTTGGGTGTGCAGTTTTCTGTGGAAGAGCCTGTTACAATAATGGCTTTCCCCACTGTTTTATCCCTCTTGTCTGCAGGGTTCGAGTTATAATCTGAGTTTCGTGGAGCCTAGAAAATAACGAATGGCAGGGGCGTGAGAAATAAATAAAAACAGTCTAATGGAGGCACTCTCCGCCAGAGAAAGATTCATTTAATTGGACTGTGCTGGACTCATTATGTGGTCCAACACTTTCACACACTCAGATATAAACAACACTTGCAATATTTTTATCAAGTAGAAAATCTCCCAAGTTTCAATAGGTTGAAATATGCCGACACAGCCAGGTTTAATTGACTGACTACACACAGCTCAGCTACGCATTAGCAACTCCCACAAATGATTTTACTGCTTTCGTGGCAGCTCAGACCTCCCTCACTCCCACATAACTTGCCTGTCCACATAAGTGCAAGCGGAGCTTCGTTCCTGCTGATGCATTGACTTTCAACTTGCCACTTTGGGTTTGTCATCCCTCTTTTGGGTAAAGCCCGGAGTCCCTTGGAGCACTGTCCAGAGCAGTGAGGGCTTCAGTACCGTGTGTCCATATGAAGCGATGGCTAAACGGATAGAGGCGAGTTGAGATTAATGTCTCTGTCGATCTACCCCACTTCCAGCTGAAATAGGGGGTTTGTCATGGTTTGTCAGGGAAGGAATTGGGTGTTTAGTCTTCCACAATCACGAGCCAGAGAGCGAGCAGAGAAGCAGCTTTGAATCCGTACACCAATTGGAGACAGGATGGGTAAGTGAATTCAATCTCGGACTAGCATATTTGTCAGGACTAAAAAGAATACGCGGCTAGTTAAAGCAGTAATCTGTAGTTTTGCCCGGCACGCGTGCGTAAAATACAGGATGCTGATTCATTAAGATCTGTGCTTTGTAGAATTGGAAGAGCACGACCGCACGATAGCTTCCTTCCTCAACATCCTGTCCTGTTCTGCGATGAGAGTTCTGAGCTAGCTTCAGCTAGCCGCAGCAGCACCTCGAGCTAGCCAGAGTTTCAGTTTCAGATTCCACAGAGCAGAAAGCACAGCTAAGAGGGGGGTGGTATATTATCCTCCTAATACACAAATCTCTATCACCACAGTGATGTGGAACAAAAATGCTGCATGATGTGGTTGTAAAAGGTCAAAGAGAAAGAAAAACAAACATATTTTAAGCAACATTAGCATGGACTCATAGACCCCCCCCCCCCCCCCCGTGCCAGGCAGCACCGCGACCTCTCTCAGAAAACATTCACAGCAATAGAAGAAAGCACAGCTGCAAAGCCTCAGAGAGGCCACACGGAAGGAAATGCCACGTTCTGGCAATGTTGTAAATAAAAGAACCCTGCACAAAAATCATGGGATGATATTGAGCACACAATAACGTAAAAAGGCAACACATTTATGGAATTTATTTCCCCTATTATCTTCTCAAATGGCCACCCAGGGTCTATATATGCAAAGTCTGTCTCTCGTTATTAAGGAAAATGTAATATTCCAATGGGCATCTATTTACCATCCAACCCATAGTTTCATCCCCAAATGTCCCAAGTGATCATTTCCGGTCCAGATCTTTTCCTCTCCAGTAAGACGGAAGCAAACGCTCGTTCCCTCCTCTGTTCCCGTCGCCTCAGACTCATTAAGGAAGGTCACGTCGGGGATTAAATCCACGGCATTTCTCCAAAATGAACTGAAGTCAGTCCAAATATTTTATTTGTCCTAAATGTCCCGTTAATCAATGCTCTGTTGAAGCACTTTTTCTTTTTTTTTTAAACAACACGAAGGATCAAAATGCTGAATGACGCTGTTCTCTTCAAGCTTGCTGCTGCATCTTCCACCGTTGGCGGCTCTTTGTGGGCTGCATTCATGGCTCCGTATTTATTTGGTAATTTATGGTAATTTTATCAACTGTTACATCTCTCCTGTCTGAGTTCATGCCGCGGAGCAATGAAAGGCTCTCTTCCTCCACCTGTTTGCTTTTCCATTTATATGCTGCCCCTGCAGCAAAATATTCATGGTCAAGGAATCATTTGTCATTGTTATGCAAATTGCAGACTTCTATTCTTTCCTCTCTTATATGAATGTAAATGACAAAAATCAGATTGACTTAATAATAAGAAAAAAAAAAACCCTTCTGAATCTGCATCAAATCTTATGTTGAGCAGTTAAATTCAGAGAAACCCGATGTGATGATTTAAAGCCCTGATATCGTCAGTCAGCCCATTATCCCCTCGTGTCACCTTTCATTTCCTCAGAGAGGATGACACGGAGCGTACTGGCTCATGACGGCGCCG
Source organism: Aulostomus chinensis (assembly GCF_037954235.1). Taxonomy (NCBI): domain Eukaryota; kingdom Metazoa; phylum Chordata; class Actinopteri; order Syngnathiformes; family Aulostomidae; genus Aulostomus; species Aulostomus chinensis. The sequence goes on from NC_141338.1 coordinate 3,629,408, forward strand.
CCGACGCTCCGGAGCGCGACCACTGAGGGGTAGACACCCACTGTTAGGATCCATATTGAATTATCTCAAAGATTAACTGGCTGTTGACCTTCTCCTCCTAAATCTTTCCTTCCACAAAATTCTAAATTTGCCTCCTTTAATCACATTCTAATAATCTTGTTTGCACCCATTTCATCCTATTTTTCTTATTAATTCTGCCCCTATTTTTATTCTGTTCTCTCTTTTTTTTTTTTTTTTAAAGGCTCATTAACTCTTCTTTAAATGCTACTTTGACAAACTAATAAATCTTGAAGTTATTTCAGTGTTTGCTTTTCTCTTCACGCCACCTTCTGGAGGACAAACCGCCTGGACCGGTGCTCTGGACAGTCTTTGAGTGCAGCTAGCCGCTACAGCGCTAGCATTAACCAGGAGGAGGAAGGAGTACTTAGGACAGGTGACCAGCTGCGGGCTAAAGGAGGGAACCTGCAGGAGACGATGGACGACATGATGTCAACCTCCCAGGTGGTGGCGCGGACAGAAGCTCGCCATTTAGCTGCAACACTGCCAATAGTGCCAAACCAGCGGGTGAGCGAGTGTTGCCGGTGGTGAAGTGGTCATTCTGTCCTGGCCAGGATTAAAAACAGAACAGAAGATGATGCAAAAATGCCTCAAGGCACCATCTGTCTCTGAGGTGCTCAGGGTGTGTGTGTGTGTGTGTGTGTGTGCGCGTGCCTGCATGGGGGGGGGGGGGGGGTGAGTGAATCTGGACACAGAAATGCCAGGGGCCAAGTTTTGTCCCCAGTCTGACCCTGAATCCGGGATATCTCCTGATAGCAAGGACACCTAGAGATTATTCTGAAGATCAATCAGTCCGTGGATCATTTTTATAATCAAATAAAACTTTGAATTGTTTTTTTTCCCCAAAATAGAGACACAAATATCTAATGATGCGAGTCCCCAGTGCCTGATCTTACATCTACGGATTGTTTTCCAGGTCTGACCACCCTAAAAAAAGACAACTGTTCGTTCTAGAAGAACACAAATGGAGATCATCAAGTAGCTCTTAGCATCCGTACACCTTTTTGTGTCATTCATTTCTTAATATTTCAGCCTCTTATCTAATAGCTGAATCAGCAGAAAACTCTTCAACATAGCAATTCTTCCCATTTAATTAAAATTCGGTCCAATTGTCGAGAAAAGACCGGTGAGGGTGAAATGACTGCTTCTCTCCGTTTAAGTGCAGGTTCTTACAAACAGACGGCCGGTGTCAGAGTGCAAAAGTTTCAATTAAGTGTAACAATTAAATATCTCAAGATCTCAATTATTCCTTGACTGAAATCATTCTTTTACGTTGTTTTTTTAAGGTTTTCATTTCAACGCCAAGGTGTGTAGAAACGGCCCCCATCTTCAGAGACAGAAAAGCTCCCTCGCCAGTGTGTGGGTGGATGTGGAGATCTGCACGGCGTGTGTGTGTGTGTGTGTGAGAGAGTATATGTGTGTGTGTGTGTGTGTGTGAGAGACAGAGACATGGAGGTTGAAATAAAGTACCTCAGATGAAATTGATATCGTATGAAATCTCTGGAAAACAGGAAAGGTATATTACAATGCCCACATGGCCTTCAGCTGACACCCCCCCCCCACACACACACACACCCCCGCCCGCCCGCCCGCCACCGTATCACACGCATCACAGATCCATTGAATTAAAATTCAATACGATCGAGGCTGTTTCCCAGACCGTTTTGCACCAGTGAGCTGTGACATCACCCTGACTCTCCAATCAAACGCTGCTACCATTTTCTTCTCATTATTTCAACCAATCAAAATAACTTATTATCTGATTCACTCGTAACTGATCGCCGGATCTGAAAAACACTGGGAGGTTGGTTTTGTTGTTTAAAAAAAAAAAAAAAAAAAGGGATTTGCAGTAAAAAGAAGTATTTAATGAACACGGCATAAACAGCAATCAAGAGGTAGCGGTGAAGCCTTCTCCCAGCTTTGTGCTCTCCCTCTTTACCCGCACGCTCACGCACTTAAATAGGACGCTGTAAATGAAATTGTTCCAGGCCCTCATTATGCAGGCAGCAGAGATACGCACTCTTTGTCCCATGAAAACTATTAGATTAATTAATGGCTGAACATATTTCCCTCTCCTCACCATCCCTGCAATCAGCTTTCTAGGTCCATTCACTGCTCAGTGAGCTGATTCATTCTCTCTTTCATGACGGGGCCTTCACTTGTTTTAACAAAATAAGACCTGCAGCTAAATCTGATTGACTTGATAGATTTGTACAATTCAAGTGCTGGCAGCTTAATGAGGGCAAGCTGTAATCAAAAGGGGGAACGAGAAGGCAGCAACTTTTCAAAGCCACGCCAGCCTCAGGAGCATTTCACGCTGAGGGGCCTCCGCCGCTGTCATTTCTCACAGATATCACCCCGTTTTATTTACCCTGTTCAAGTTATCAAAGGGCACTTTTCACTGGTCCTGACAGCGCTCTATAAATTTAAAGAGGCCGGTGTCGCAGCTGTGGAGTATTTTAGTAACCGAGTACTATCCGTCTATGAATCTACCGACTCCATCAACTAAAGAAGCAACAGGATCAAAAAGAAATCATGAGCGTCATTAAAAAGTAATATACAGAGGAGAAGATGAGCAAGGTCTCTTCTATGGAACAACAAATTGATTCGAAGAGATTTTTATTGCTTAAACCGCACATGAAAGCAAAAACTGAACCTGCTGACCCCCTTAACTGCAACCAACTAAACGGAAAAACCCTTCCCCCATGTGATGTTTGGCTCTTTTTAAAAGTATTTCATGCATCGCGGTGAGCTGCATGTGTGGCTGTGGCCATTTTCTCCCTCTCTCCCTAAGAGAGGGACATCACAACCAGACCCACCTGAAGAGGTGATGGTGTGATACGGGCTGAAAGACGCCAAAAAAAAACAAAAAACCCCAACCAAACAAACAAACGAAAGGATTCAAAATCAACAAAAAGAAACATCAGTATCAGCGTCAGCTATTGGCAAAATTATCGTTTTCAACATCAGCATGGATTTCAGCCCAGACTTTCACAATCGGTGCATCCCTAACAGTGGCCACTAATTAAAATGCAGTGAGGCAAAAAATTGGAATATTTTAGGCAAAAACGTTATTCGAAGAACTCGAGGAAACAGAGTGAAAGAGATCGACCCAACCATCCTCCAACGGGCGGCACGGTGGGCAATTACAGAGAAGGTAGCACAAAAGATGCATGGCCCGTGTTTAGTGAGCGGCGCTGCCATTTACCATGGTAAATATGTGCATCTGGGGCCGGTGTTGGCTGACGGCTCTGCAGCAGGCGGACGTGTGATATACGGCTGTATGCAGGGAGAGGGCTGATCAAGGCCACCTCTATCACTCAACCAGATCATCTCTGCACCCGTGGAAAAACAAATGACGGCCGCTTGCAAGCCTCAACAGCCTGCCTCACATGTTCCTCCTGCTCCTCCTCCCTTGCTTTTGTTCCATTTTCTTGCATAATTATGTCTTTCTACGGCGCGTTCAAATATTAATGCCTTCTCTGGCTTTGAACCACCTCTCCTTCTACCCAAACTGCTATTATCTGCAGGGCAAGACGTATTTGGGAGATGTGTGTGCTTACATAAAGGTTATAAGAGCTATTTGTGCTTCTTGAAAGATGTTTAAATTGTGCCACAGAGACACGGGTCAAAGATGGTGAGACAGTGATTTAGGTGAAGGCGTCTCAATAAGCAGGAAACACGCGGGGGTCAAGAATAGTTCCCGAGGGCAATTTATAGGCCTCTGTTATGGCTGGGAAATGAGAATAGAAGAGTAAATTGCTATCTGGATGGCCAGAAGATAAGATAGAGCTTCACATTGGGTTCAAACGCAGAAGAAAGCACATATCCCGGCAAAGCCTCAGGTTGGGTAAACAGACACTGAGATGGTGAGTAGATTGAGATGGATTGGACAAAGCTGACCGGGGCGGCTGGATGTCCTTTCTCAAACATGGAGTGTGTCGCTAGCTCCGATATTCATAGGGTGGTTTGGAGAAGGAGTCAGATGGAATATGTGATATATGACGGAGGTTGGAAAATGGCTTGACACCTACGTTCCGTAAAGACGGAAAAGTAAGAAACGGCAAGAAAAGGGAGGGCACGGAGGGACACGTGTGCTTTCTGTGGTGTTGCAGACCTGCAGGACGTTGGAACGCACGTTTGCTTCCATGATGCATGTTTATACTGTCACTAAAATGAGCTTATCCGCATAAACTGATTAGCAAGAAATAACGGGGATCATAAAAAGAAACCCAGTTGGACAAGTATACATGATCTATGATACGGTAGAAAAACAAACAATACAATGAAGTAAAAACAGAAGTCTTGAAGGAGGAATAGAAATATTCAACCAAGGTTTTAGGAAGTAATCTTTTGAAAGGGGGACTTGTTTGTTTTCAAGCTCAGCATGTCCAAAGATGGCACCTTACCATATCGTCTCTACGCTCCATAAAATAAAAAACTAAGTGTTGGACGTTTGTCTGAGATGTAACCAGGTTCCCTCCACTGACGGCATTGCTGAGACATCACCTTCGCGAGCGGCGACGGTAACCTTGACCGCATCTTTCCACTTCATCTTTGATTGGTTCAGTGGCGCGGCAGCTCAGCGCTGTTGGCCATGATGAAAACCGTCACACCAAGCAGATGGACGGCGTTACAGCTGTATGCCTCCCTGCCACAGTCGCCCTGGCCTTTGACCGCCAAAATCTTTTGTTCAACCTTGACTCCCAGAGGATGTTTGTCCCGAGCGTCTTCAAAATGTTCCTCAGATTATCACGTCAGCAAGAACAGGACCCGGCCCACCATCTACTGTCCAGACTCCTCTTTTCACTAAAAGCACATTCGCTCGCCCGTGGCCGCGTTTAGCGCAGACCTGGTTGATCTTCAGGTTTTGAGTAACTGAGTTGAGTCACATTCACATAAAGGTTATCAACCAAATATGTCTGTATGTGTGTGCCATGACAATAAAGAGTATTAGAATAAACTGAAATGCAAAACCTGTGTCCTTAACCTCCGTGCTTACGCGGGGACGGCCCGAAATCGTAACGCCTCTGGCCCTCGGCTGTGCGGCGCTGAGGCAAAAACATGTCAACGTTGGTTCGTACGGCTCACGAATTTTACAAACTAGAAAACACAGGCTTCCTGAATCCAGCTGTCATCTGACATTCTCATTAAAGCCTCCACAGTGAAAGCGCTTGTGTTTCCAGGGGGCTGTGTTTATAGGATGTAATGAGTCACAGATCAGGAAAAATAGAACAACACAAGGAAAAAAAAAAATGAAACTGAGAAAAAGGGACAGGGGGAATTAGAGGGAGAGGGAGAGAGACTCCCAAGTTCCCCCCGCTGGCAGGACTTTTCATGTAATCTGAGCAACCATAGGCCCAGAGAGAAACTTTGATAAGAAATATTTTCTGTGGTCCATTCGGAGCTCACAGTCTGGTGTGTGTGTGTGTGTGTGTGTGAGCATTTTCCTGTAATGTAATGTGGAGGACATAAGCAGGTCACACAGACACATGCCTCATTCCACGTTCAGCAGACCCAAAGGATTAATTTAACGAGCTGTCGGACGCTTGTCCTACGCGGCCCTCGTTAAGACCATCATGCAGAATCTCCATTTGACTGCTGCCTGCCGTGACTAATTGACTTATTTTGCAAGCCTAAGCAGTACTGAAAGCTCTCATATTTCATATTTATCACTTTTTGGAGCCACGTCAGGAAACTTCAGTGAGAACATCTTCCTTTGAAAACCAACGGTGATGGATACGTCTCATCTGACCACACAGAAGAATAAGACACTTCTTCATTTATCTTGGGGGGGGGGGGGCGGGACCTCATGAACTGATTTATTTAATGTTTTCATTCGCAATATATTGTTTATATGATATGATCCAACCACTCATAATCCGACCCGACAGATATGTCTTCACCTCTCGGTTTAAATCTCCTTCCATGATGCATTCTATCAAGATTAAACAGGTTTTCAAGCTCCTTCCAGCACAGGAGCAGTAATGACTGCATCAATCAGGCTTTACTCTGCACCCGACTAATACCTGAACAAATTGACTTGCTTGTTTCTCCACTATCGCAAATATCAGCCTCCTCATTCCCTCCTCATACCACCCTGACAGAGCATATTCTTTCAGGCGTGGAGTGTCACGACACACCGAGCTCCCCTGGGCTTTCAGGAAACTTATTGACGTCGGCGGCATTGAAGAATATAAACAAAGGAAGATACATACTTCATTTCGATGTGGAACTTTACTAACTCGTCTTTTTTAAAAGGCCCCATGACACAGATGTCACAGCGCTGTTTGTTTCTGCATATATTTCACTGGCCAACCCGTGAAGCTATGGAGGAACTTGTCGCGGGTATTGGTTGGCGTTCACCGAAGCAGTGAAAGTGCATGAAGCCCTGTGCACGTCAGAGCTGGTAGAACTCTCTGCTTCTGATTAGACCTCTGCAAACAAATATGGATGCATAATTTAAAAGCTTTAGACTTTCCCTACGTTATCAGACCAAATCAATGGAATTCTGATAATGCAACGAGTCATTTTGGGTTGTGTGACGCTCAAAACAATTTACCCAGCATTGTTATGATGGATCCTCTGCCCACTTTCATGCAAATAAGGTGAAATATTTTAACCATGCAGCTTTTACTGGCTTTCCAGATGCCGTCAGATCCACTGGGTCAAACTGTGGTCATGCAATGCATCATTTTGCTGGAGCTGCGTCATGCGGGGGAAAAAAAACAAAACAATTTATCTACCTTTTCAGAGCTGCGCCTTCTACAAAGTCTGCGGGAAAAGGGTATTTTGGGGCCAGACTGATCATGTGACTGATTGGGGCGGGGCATAAATAACGGAGACAGCCTTTCTCCCCTTGGGTCTCAAATTTAGCGCACACCTCTGACTGCAGGATGAACCATTGCAACATCTGAACTGGTTTCACCTGTAGCGTGAAGGATTTTGGTGTGTAATTATACCAATTGTTTGGCATGTATTTGCCCTGCATATCAGGAGCTAAACACAGTGATGCATGTTTACAACTAAGAAAACATAATTGGTGAAAAAAGGAGAATCCCTACCTGCTGTCTAACACCTCCAGCGCCACACCATTTCTCTCTATTAATGCAAACAAAATGCCCGAGGCTGCCGTATGTTTCACCGCCACCGCTGCTTTGAGTTTCGACAGGGATGGATTAACACATTTGTGTTAGCTGGTGGCGAATGGCGAGGATGGATCCAAGACTGTCTTTTATTAGATCAGTATTGTGTCTGAGAATATAAAATCTGACAAGTAAATGGAAAAGCATGGATCATGTCTTGGGAAAAATCAATAATAAGGGTCAGTGTTGAGGCCAGCCTTCTGTGGATGCAGTTGGCTTTATGTCTTGTCTCCGCTGGCAGATTATCATTCCACATTTCTTATGGCTTTAATAGAGCCATGATCTGAAATATATAATATACATGGCTCTAAAAAAAAAAAGCCCCTGTGCCTTCTGCCCTGCCCCTTCTATCTAGTTAGGGATGTGCTGATGGATTGACAGTCTAATTGGATGTAAGCCATACTGTGTTCCCAGTCGTGCAGACACACTCGGTCCAGATGTAAGGCAATCAAGTAAAACAGTGTGAGGGTGCGATCTGCACACCCACTCTTACGTGTGGAGGAGAAGAGCAGTGGAAGAGGATGAAGAAGCAGGGAGCTGCCGCGGTGATTATGCCTGGCAGGCACGCAGCTGGCCACAGATGTCATTAGACGTTGAAATTTGGCGGAATTTAGGTTCAAAGTCGGAACATCGCCTTGTGGCAATGATAATTTGACAAAGAGCAGCTGGCGCTGATATTTAGTAGTTTTTAAATCGTGCTTTTAAAGTGATATTTCACCAAAAATGTTCCATCAAGTGCTCACCATTAAATGTCTGCAAGTCATGTGAAAATGCCTTGTCCTCTGCACATCAGCAGCTCTCGGTCGAGGCCCAACGACGTCCTGGGAACTTACAAATAACATCTTTGTTTTCCTTGAATTTATCTGAATACAGTTCATGATGAATTCCTGAAGACAGAACCTTAAGTACCCAAAAATATAAACGTGTAATAAAGTGGTACGTGAGGATTACGATTCCTTCCTTCTGTGATAAAGATGTCTGACATTTATTAGAGGGAAAAACCTGAAAAATCTGAGTGAAGAAAGAAGAAGCGTAAACCACAAAATGGTGGAGAGAAGGAAAGGTATGAAGGAGAGGGGCACAATAATGGAGAGAAAGTAAAGTGTTAACGGCAGTGGTGACGTTCATGACTGCACCGAGACCTGCGTGGCTATTCCAATAACGCCCTGCTGCTGTAATCGCCAGCCAATGCTAAATTATTCAAATCCTGTTATAGTAAACTATGATATTCAGTATTTTTTTTTTCCCAAAGATCAATTACTTGCCAACCAGCTCTACACAGTAAAAAGCTCTCCTGTTGCTCTCACTGGTTGATCATTTTGGTTTGTCCGAGTGTGACCTGCCGTCTTGCGCCCAAGTTGAGAGTTGGCAGCAGAACAACCACAAAAGTGAATGGGGTTGGGTTTGCAGTATTACAACCGCTAGCTCCCAGGGGCACCCACTACCATCGTCGCTAAGGCCTTGTTTCTAAGAGCTGGTTTTTGCACAAGCGCCACTTTGTTCTTCCCAGTCAGCAGGAGAGCTCCTCCAGCAAAATGAGCCATGCAACATTCATCTAGCACAGCCTACTATTTTGGAGCGGCTGGCTGCCAGGCTTTTGTTTTGTTACTAATCATTCCAGCATCCAGTTAAGAGTAGCTTCCTACGTTAGCCGGCACTGCCAACTCTAACTTAAGATTTAAAAGAGGAAAAAAAAACATTCCCGGCAAGGCGCTCCAGAAATGCACGATTTTAAAAGCCTTTATTAAGGTGTCTGAACTGTCACATGGCAGTGATTAAGTTATTAAGTCGAATGCTGGTTATTTCAAAAAGTTTTAATGACTTAATCACCATCTTGTCATGATCTTTAAATTCTTTTTTTTTTATTGAGTTCAGAATGTTCCCCCATCTTGAGGGGTGGAACTTTCTTGCCTCCCAGTTACTCCTGAACTCTAAGTCATCTTTTACATGACTCCCCTCCCTGTCTTTACAGAATGAAATGAAAAGACAAACAACCCTGGGAACGACCTGACAAAGGGAAGTAAACAGTACCAAGAAATAGGATGCCGCTCGGGGGAGGCTATTGTGATTGACTAGCATTACCATGTTGCTGCTGACGGATGGCGTCGCATTCACGACTACATCAGTCGTCGCCGTGACACCAAACATTTCGCACAGACCAACAGTCAGAGTTTCCCGTCACCTTCTCGTTGGGGTTTTTACCTTCTTGTCGAAAAGAATGAACATCAGTGAAATGATGGAAACATCCCATCCTCCATAATCTAATCAAAGGAATTGGATCAAAACAAAGACGGAGCTCAGAGGGAATTCTATGATAAACCTGCTATTTCATGCACCTGTGATGCTGCAATCCAACTGCTCCTTCAGTCAACCTCACGTTGAACCTCAGCGTGATGTAACATCATGTCACACTTCATTTACCCCGGGTTCCCTCGGGCCTCATCATTCTGATTTCTGCGTCCAGGTTAGTTTGAAGACCTTTCTGGGAAGTTCAACTAGACGTAGTTGGGCTTCGACGAGACGCCGTGATGTTTCTGTTTCACTAAGAAACCATCAAATTCTGTATGCAGGGACGACATGGAAGTTACTCAGATTTGTACATTGGATTTTGGAATACGGAAACTAGGGTTCGTGGAGATCAACAGCTTATGAGTTTTCCACATTTTGTTTTGCAAAAGTTTCACAAATCCACACTGTATTTTTCATTTTGGAAGCATTAATGTGGGCGGCGCGGTGGTGCAGGGGTCAGCACTGTCGCCTCACAGCAAGAAGGTTCTGGGTTCGAGCCCCGGCTGGAGCACAGGGTCTTTCTGTGTGGAGTCTCCATGTTCTCCCAGTGCCTGCGTGGGTTCTCTCTGGTACTCCAGCTTCCTCCACAGTCCAAAGACATCAAGAGGGGACCAGGTTAATCCAGACTCTAAATTGACCGTAGGCGTGGCTGGGAGAGCCAATGGTTGTCTGTCTATATGTGTTGGCCCTGCCATGGACTGGTGACCTGTCCAGGGTGAACCCCACCTCTAAGCTGAAGAAAGTGGATGGATGGATGGATGGACGGAAGCATAAAAGCAATCACTAAACATAAATAGCGAGCGTTACGCAACAAACAAACTACAGCAAGGAAGCTTGACTGCCACTACGACTGACCTACCACCGCTTTTACCCTCGGTAAGATGATGTTAGTCATTTTAAGCAGCTGGTTTAACATATAAATGCTTCCAATTCACAAGTGAGGTACAGTGTATACCAGCTGGTGTTATTCCATGGAACAGGACACTGAGATACATAAGGCCGAAAACCCATTCCAAAATCCCACTGACTTTGAGACAAAGGAACCGGGTATTCAACAAAATTAACTTACTTGGAGGTTTTAGGGCCAATTCCCGCACCACTGTGTTGCAATTTTGATTAAAATTTGGTTTAGTTGTGCAGCCCTCCTTAATTCTCTGTAGCCTCTGGACTATTGTTAATTTGTTCCTGCTCAATTACACACTTTCAATAGTAGTTTCAAGGTGCAAAAGACAACAATTTTAAAACAAACAAATCGTTAAAAGAAACAATACATCCACAGAACTTTTAGAAAGGTGCAGAATTAAAGTGTGAGGGAGACACCTACTGACCGGAAGCTAGAAACGCTGTCCATCGCAGCTTCAAGTGTAGCTGCGTCCTTGGTTTCCAGTACTTTCCCCCCTCCATCATGACACAGACCTCAAGCTGTTTCAGAGATGCTATCATGGCGGGGTAAGCAACTAGACTGGTAACTTTCAACCAGGACTCTCCAAAACAACATTCCATCCACAGCTTGGGATTGGCTGTGTTTGAATAAGTATCTCTGTTTCAATCATTTCACTGCACATCCTTGTTATGATCTCACACCGAGTCCTTCACATCTTCCCTGTAAGTGTCCCCGTCCCCCCCCCATCTGTTTGTGAGTCGAGCTGTCAACCAAATGCTCCCTGTCGCCTTTACCTCTCTTCCTTTCTCTTTCAGCCCTCTTTTCCTCGCCGCTGTCGTTCAGCTCTCGGAGTGTGACTGGTAGCTCCTGTGATTGTAGTGCGTGTCCCCTCGGACTGAAACAGACGTTGCCTCTACTCCTGGAGGGGAGGCTCATTTAGGCTCTTCACTCATGAGGGAACAGTCCTATTTGTGTGCGACTCTGTGGCTGCCAATCTGCAACAACTTTTTTTGTTAGTCTGTATTCATGTGACGGACGAGATCTACACACGTTTAAAAAGGAGCGTCAGATTCGGCAGTCGTTTTCATTCATGTCGGCATCCTTTTCAGGAGGTAGAGAACATGTCAGTTTAAGAACTCCGTTTGTAAGTGTGATATGTAGAGAGCGACTGCAGGGGAAAAAAAACTGGAAAGACTAGCACAGACTGGTCGAGGATTGCACTCCCCAGCATGTTGACAGTGAGCCTGACAGTTCATTAATCCCACCAAATCCCTCCAAAGTTACTCAAGTGTGGATTCTATTTTCAAATTTCCTATTAGTTCCTCTTTGTGGATTAAGCACTGCAGTTCACGAGTGAGTGCCCAGCCTCAGCCCCGGCCCAGCACATATAATTGGCTTGTAATGGATTTGGGGTCGTCTTTGCATCAGTGATACGGATAGATCCCAAGCAAAACGGCTGCTTTCCAGCCTCCCTCCCTCCCTCCCTCCCTCTCACTCCACACGCAACCCATGTAGAGGTTTTGTATAATTCTCTTTCTCTGCTGCGCATTGTCGTTTCTATTTCTGTGTGGAGCTGCAGCATCCATAGCTCAAGGACTGAGGCAGGGGAACGTGACGCGGCTGGAGATGAAACATGTCAGGTGTCATGCGGCCTTAGGGCCCCTGTCACCGTCAGGACCCCTGATTCACATTCCAAAACCGTGCGCTCATCTCTAACCCTGCACTTGTCTTTTGCCCTCTCGTTCTCTTGCCGACTGTCTTTCTCGCTTTATTTTTGTTTTGTCCTTGATCCTCCTCCATCATCACGACACATAGTTTGATGTGTACACAAACACTAAAAGGAATTTATTATGCAACAGTACACAAGCTGGAGGATTCCTTTGATATTTTCTTTCTTTTCATAACAATATATTGAATGCAATAAATATTAAATCAGGATTTTGACTTACTTGAAGGCTGTATGATAACAGTCTTCGGAATTAATCTGGGGCGGCACGGTGGTGCAGTGGTTAGCACGGTTGCCCCACCAGCAAGAAGGTTCCAGATCCAAGCCCCGGGTCAATCACGGGGTCGTTCTAGTGGAGTCTGCATGTTCTCCCTGTACCTGCTGGGTTCTCTCTGGTACTCCAGCTTCCTCCACAGTCCAAAGACATCAAGAGGGACCAGGTTAATCCAGACTCTAAATTGATTGGCTGGGAGAGCCAATGGTTGTCTGTCTCTATGTGTTGGCCCTGCCATAGACTGGTGACCCGTCCAGGGTGAACCCCGCCTCTCACTTGAAAGCTGCTGGGATAGGCTCCACCCCCCACCCCCCAACCCCCACGACCCTTAACAATCTAAGAGGTAGAAAATGGATGGATGGAATTAATCAGTAACAACACTAAATTTGACATAACATCTATGGTTTTTCAATGTTAATCTCATTTTTTAAAGGCATTATTGACATCGTAATCAATAAGGAAACAAGGTGACAGAATATAGTGATTAGATTAGTGTCTATTCTGGCACTGCCATTGTCTTCATAGCTGTTGAAAATAACAACATGGATATTTAATTTGATATTTGATTAATGAGTAAAAGTGAGAGCCTATGAACAAAATATTTTTAAAATTAAGCGTGACGTTTAGAAGGTCAATACCATTAGTTTAGATTAATATTTTGCATCATTTATTACTGTGAGGGATAATTAAAAGAAAGAAAGTCTCTTAATGTAAACTGATTGATGCAGACTTGAATGGAATTGATTCAGGTTAAGGGCACCCCAGAGAGAATCAATACGTTAATCATACAAACTTGAATATGACAGTCAGAGAAACTCCACATTTACAGAGCAGCAGCGGGCCGTCTTTAAGTGGTGCTTCTCATCGTCGACCGTTAGCTCGGACTACGGAGGAGACGGTGACATTCCTGCTTAACAGTTGACGACGTGCTCCACGCGCCCAAATATTCATCTAAGGACGCCTTTGAGAAAAGGACTTGCGCAAAACCCCCATATATCTTCAGGGTGTTGTGAGAGAAAACTTTTTGAAATCCAAGAATTTGCCCTTTTACCTGAGTACTTGCGGACGGGTACTTCGCTACCATGTTCCTGAGAAAACCTTAAGGGACCCACACAAATATTTTTGAATTAAAATTAAATGAGGCAAAATGAGACAATGGCTGAAGGTCTGGTGATTGAGGAGGAGGAGGAGGGAAAACCCACTGGACGCAACATGCAACTTTATGGGTCAGTGATTCTTGAATACACTGTATATATTTATATATACTCAAAGAAATATATCTTGAATTGGTCTTGTCTGTTATTTTTTGCCACAGCTTCTGCTTGAGCCTTTTTGTGTTCAAGCTAGCTGAGTTGAATGAACTTTGAATTGTTTGCCTGCAGTTTCCACCCTGCTTCTCATCGTCCATCCTGTTCTTTTTGTATTTCACTTTCTCGTCCATTTTGGGGAGGCACAAGACGGACCATAATGCCGTTGGATGATGTTGAGTGAACTGTAACCATAGTTACTAAACCGCGCATTAACTGCATTATGACAAAGCGTTATTCCTTGTTGAGAATACATTAGCCTTGACATACTGGAGGAAGGGTTTTGTAGCTCGCCGAGGGAAGCCTCAGCTCAGAGGCAAATTAACAGTAGATTTGCTGCAGAGGGTTAAACGACTGAAGGCGTTGACGATGAACAATGACAATGCGAGGCACTCCATGAGGGAGGGGTCCTCTGGAGCAACTGTTGTTTCTGCATGTGCATTTGCAGCACGCACCAATGTCATTTCTAGAGGACACCGGCCAGAAAAAAGCGAACGCTTTCTCACACACACACAACATGCTCTTTTCATTTTCTTCTTCTTTGGTGGCTCTCTGCAACTCATCACAAAAACAACTTGGATCGCTTGTTAGTCGGCAACTTTGAAAAATGCATCTTTTTGAAAGTCGAGTACTTGACTTTGGTCGGAACACTTCGGCAGCCACCATAAGAAATATTTTGCCTCGGGGAGAAAGTAGATACACATATAACACAAAACTGCCTTGCTCGTCTTTTCGTTTTTCTACATTTCACCTGACTTTAACAAGGCGAGCCTTTGAGACCAGCTTCTTATTGACAAAGGCAGCCTGTCTTGCAGGATATGGAGGCGCTAAGTAAAAAATCTTTTATGTTTTTGGGGTTTTTTTTGCATGCGTGTTTGTAATTCGTCCCACAGTTTCAGAGATTAATTCATTGGGTGTTTTGTTTTCCTTGCAACCCGAAATCCGTTCAGATAAATCCACTTTCTAACGTTCACTGATCTCCACAAAATAAAATAAAGCACCGCAGTTTATTTAGAAAGCCCAACAGAAACGTCATGGTGGGTTGCAATCAATGGTGGAGTGATTTTTTTTAATAGTGATGGGGCATTTTTCATGTGAGCACGACCAGGTGTGCTGTTCTGCTGACTTGAACACATTCTAAATGTGCATCTAATTGAATGCATTACCGCAATAGCTTTACACACAGTAATTGAATTGAATCGTTTCTGTGATGCTGTGTGAGGTTGGTTAGTTTACTAACTGGAACAGACAAAGGCACGCACATAAACAGACACACACATGCGCACAACACGCCCCACATTAGACTTACACACCAGCGTAATGGAGGTTGAATACAAACTAACAAGGTTGGAGCTTGCCATCTCACAGTCTGATGTTCCCTAACCAATTATCACACCATAATGAGCTGGCCACCTAAGTATGCTTGCTTACATTCATTTAGGATGCACTGCCAAAGTGGGTACGTGCCTTTTGTGCTCGGAGGGTGTGTGTGTGTGTGTGTGTGTGTGGGCTACGGGTAGGAGTGCTGTAATAAACTGTGCTGCGGAGTGAAATGTGTTTATTTGCATGTATAAAAAAGTAATGGGAGTGCATTTTTGCAGGGACAATTACAGACGGCATGCTACAGAGAGGGATATTTGTGATAAAAGCATGCCAGAAGGCTTCTAAATGACATTCATTAAAGGTTTATGTTTCAAAGCGCATGCACTGTGCATCTCTGTGGACATAAGTGCTCTTTTTGTTCACCCCTTTAGGTATAGCATATAGAATGGGTTTACCATGAATAACAGCTGGAAGAATATTAGCTGTCCAGCGAGACACTTGATGAATAACGCTGTACTGCAATATTCCTGGCTGCAACTCGGACTACACACAGGGAATATTATCATTTCCTATCATTTCATCACTTCCTGGTTGACCAGCAACTGAAAAAACAATGGACAGTAAAAATCCGAAGAAACATCAAACGTAAAGGTAGCCAACAGCTAACATTAGCATCCTTAGCCAACATTGCCGGGGTTATTATTTTTGGGGGGGCATGAAACAAAAGAAAAATATGAAGTCAAAGTTATATTGCATTATACTTACAGTACGTTATATTCCATTAATATTCCCTTAAACCACATTCTTATAGATATCCTTGCACAAGTATTTCTGGCCCACAGACACAGGCATGTCTAGCTAGCCTCTTCATGCTACAGTGATAGAAAGCTTGGAATATACTGTACTTTTGTGCTGGATGTGCAGGAATATGTCTGACCATTTAACAGAAACATGGGTTCTGTTTCACATAACATCACATGACATTAACTTATCTTTCCTATTGTTTCCTGAAACAAAACCTGCGATGTTAGCTAGGAAATGGTTGAACGCCAACGTTCCCAGTTGGCTAAAGGTAGCGAACAAATGATCAAATATGTGTCCTTCAAATATTGCCCCTATGTCCCTCCAAATTTAACAAATCTTTGTTGTTTTTTTTAAGTTGATGGTCAACCAAGAAGCAAATCATTCATCACAATTTTTCAAACACCTTACATTTAGAGGGGGCAGGTGTACATTTTCCAGTATTTTAGCTTCCAAACCCAACTGACCACCGTGTGATTAATTATTCATACCCAGTTGTTGAGTTTTGTGATTAAATGTAAAGACATTTCTTTCACTAGTATACCAGTGTCCTTTAATATGTTTTGTCAGCCTCCTTATTCCTTCTACAAAACTCCCAGAGGTGGGAGTGTTTATTCTTTTTCAATTAAAAAAAAATCAGCAATATTTATAATATCACATCTGCTTCTAATATCATTGCTGGAATTTTGTCATCTGCTGTTGCGCACGTCTCCCTGTTTTACTTCCAAAGCACTCAGCAAGACGAGGTGGCGAGCTGACGTATTGGTTTTAGACTGCTGCACAGAGCACTTTAAAGATATGCAAGATAAAATAAACACTGCTCAATGAGATGCACCCTCGTGATAGAGATCTATGCAAATGATGGCGTGTCTAACAAAACACAGATAAGCAAATTGCATCCTTCAAAGTCGTGGAAGTCAATGAAAAAGCTGTTAACAGTTCTCGCAGTCCTGTAGATTGAGTTAGTATTTTGTTTGATTAAAGAATGGAATCAATGCTGGGTTAAGCAGTTTTGCAAAGTGCATGCTTGTGTGTACTGAAGCTAAGGTTGCAGTGGTAAACAGGTTCCTAGTGTGTGCTCTACTTCCAATTGATTATCAGGTCTTTCTTGGGTCTCATGCAATTTCTTTTGACTGCTATAATATATCATAATACACACATGCTTGAGCTGTCAGACATTTTTGTATCTTCCACCACTGAAATGAAAAAAAAAAACCCAACCTAAAATGCTCTAGGTGGTAGTCCATCAGTGCCTGGTGTGTCAAATGTTGAATGTTTACTTCAAATGTTGGATATTTATTTATTTTTTTGCCTTTATACTATTCCTGCCTGTTTTTGCACCGTGGGTCCAAGAGGACTGGAATTTCATCTATGCTGTATGTCATGCGCGTATGGTATATTTGACAATAAAGTTGACTTTGACGGGGCCATGGTCATGACATGTTCTTACACACAAATTTGGTTCCTACACACTGTATGACTTTAAAAAAAAAAACCTCGATTGACTCTGAACCCTGATGATTCACAACATGGCCCAGAGAGCACAAACCTCCACAAAGGAAGCATCGTGGAAACAGGATATGAACTCTGCATTATATAAATCTGTAAAAAAAAAAGGTCCAGAACACCATCCCTACTGTCTCCAAGACCTCCAATTCGATTAATGTATGCAATAACAATTTTCAGAGATGTCAACTGCTACACTGAACGAGGTCTTCTGTGGTACAGATCGATATGACTGTCAGAGACCAAAATATCATTCAACTGTTTCTCATGGACTCAGTGAATTTGATTTGATTTTGCCCGTGGCATGTCAAGAATCAGTCGAAGGTTAAATGCCAGTACAGCTACTGACAATCCCACATTTCCTTTTTTGTGCATCGAGTAAAGCGAGACTTCTGATCGTGCGAGGAAAGAAAGATGTCAGAACAAGGGGACAGTTGAAACGCCTCACCAACTGATGCGTAGTAAATGACTTCCATCTGATGGTGAAGCCACCATATTCCCTTCTTCACTCTCAGCCACCTAAAAAAGTTCTATGTCCCATTTTCACTCTTGCGTATTTCTCATTTTGTCATCAATCTTGTGGTTAGAGCTTGAGGGGTTCATCAGAACTATTCCTTTTAAAAGCAGCACCCTAACAGGGTTGATGAGGACTAAATGAGACTCGTGCCTTCTATAAAACAATAAACTTCAGAGCTGCTGATCTTATTTCTCTGCAATGCAGACACAGTGACAACACATTCACTCACTAATTGGTTATTACAGGTTTAAGAACACAACTTGCACTGGCCAATAATGTGTGCCAGGCTGGTCCCAACATGAAGAATAGAAGAGAAAAAAATGAAGGAAGCAATATGGCCCCAGGGGCTCCCAGACCCTCTACACTGATAGCAATTCCATCAGATTTTACTGACGTGGCGAGTGGCTTTGCCCAGAGACATCATGGTAAAACACACACGAGTCAAGGTCAGACAGCTGTTAGCAGGTCCCAATGTTTACTGCTTGTTTATCGAGTGTCTGGTTCAATGATCAATGCTTTGCTTGTCAAGTTGGGTAATTTTCAAGGTAGATGAGGTAGCGAACCCGATGCGTCAAAGACGGTTTGTTTCACAGAACCGTCTGGGAGGTAGTCCGGATGCTTCCAAAAAATATTAACTTCAACCAACAAATCATACGACACTCGCTGAAGCCTCTCGGTCAAAGAGCAAAAACATTTTTCCAGTTGGGAATTTTGCCTTTTTTTTTTTCTTTTAAAAGAGAAGAAATCCAGTTCAGACGTAAATATTCCATCAATCCATCCATTTTCCACTGCTTACCCTGTTAAGGGTCGCGAGGGGTGGCGCCCATCCCAGCAGCCTTCGGGTGAGAGGCAGGGTTCACCCTGGACGGGTTGTCAGTCCGTCGCGGGGCCAACACATAGAGACAGACAACCATTCAACACTCACAGCCACACCTACGGTCAATCTAGAGGATCCGATTCCCCTCGTCCAAAGACTGTAGGAGGACGCCGGAGTACCGGAGAGAACCCACCCACGCAGGCACAGGGAGAACATGGAGACTCCACACAGAAAGATCCCTGACTCAAGCCAGGGGTTAAACCCGAAGGACATATACAGACATTTACTGTATATAGACATCATTTGTGCACGAAAGACACTGTTGTACGACTACATTAATGGAGGTATGTGAATTGGCAAATCCCACAGCTTGCAGTAGTGGAGGAAGTATTGCAAGTATTGGGTAGGATGAGTCCTCACAGTCTCCAGCACGTTACTTGATTTTCGTATTCAGGACCAAACAATCTTTGTATTTATTCTCTTGGGCTCCCCCCCCCCCCCCCCTTTCAAAACACTGTTTTTCAAATTCTGGTCATTTGATTCCAAAATAATGTAGCTGGCCCAAACAATCCAAAGTGTCACTATTTTTCAAGTGAAAAAGATAAAAGTTTACAGCAGGTTACATGCCCATTGCAAGAGATGAAAATTTGATGAGCAGCCCAACATCCAAACTAGTATTTGGATTCTTTTAATGGCACTATGACAGCGCATGTGTCCACCAAGATGAATTCAACCAAACCCAATGTTGAAAAAAAGAAGAAGCAATATTTCACTATGTCATACATATCTGTGCTACTATGTGCTGTACATGTACTACAACGTTTTCCCCAAGTATCGTGAAATTCAGCGCAATATTTTCATGTCATCACTGCTTAAAGTCAAAACAAACACCATTGGAAGCGTGACCTCATTGGTGGAGGTAAAATGAGCTGAAATGAAGCTCCACAGACAAAACAGATCAATGTGACTGGGTTCAGATGACGCATTAAAATTTAAAAAAAAAACAAAATCTGTATAATTGTGACACATCTCTGGTCAAGAACTCCAGCAATTACAGCCAGTAAGTAGCACACTGGAGAATTCTGATTATATGTGGATCTTTATTTTTTAAAGGTAAATTAGGAGGCAGGAGAGCGCAGGAGTAATCAGTCTTGCGGTGTATACTATGAGCCAATATTAGCATCAATATCTTTCCCAGGTCCTTCTCCCTTCATTAATGGTAACCCAAGGTTGAAAAGTTACCTGTGTCAATTTAAAATTAGATTAGTCCAGGTTAATTGGGGGCTGGTGTGCAATAGAATCAGAGTTAAATTGTAAATGTAATTATTGCTGGCTTTAGTTTAATTTAATCCATTTAATTGGTTATAACTGCACCGTGATCAAAGACGGTAAATTTTCAGTGGCAATAAAATGAACACAACATAAATGGCATTGTCTCCACTCAGTGCTCTGCACACTGCCTGTCAATTTCTACTTTTAATAATTGTTATTTCACCCCATGATTCAGCTTTGACAACCAAACATTTGCATGCAAACGGTGAACCGTTAGCTGATGGCTAACACTGCTTCATCTGCAATTCAGACACAGCATGCTAATTACCGTCCTGTTTGTTATTTCACCCAATAGTTTACTTTGTACAACGAGCCAAATGGACCGACGACGACCACATACACACATGAATATTATGATTGTTACATTACTAAATTACAACTCAGACATCATATGCTAGCCCTTCGCACATCACCAGCCTAACACCAGCCCTGAGCCTGTGATTTCATCCGGTATCCGAGGCTTCTAAAAGTCTTGTTCTGAAACTGGAAGGACTCTACTTTTATTAAAATGTTCTTATTTTGCCCAGATTTTGATTGGTCGGTCTTTGTATTAGTATCTGTACATAATACTCGCCAGATCATCAGATTTCTTCCAATATTATGCACATCTCGATAATCTTTTAAGTTTCAGTGAATGACCTGAGTACACGGGGCAATGAGCCATTTCTGTGTTTTCTTTTTAGCCTCAGCGGGAGTAAACCAACAGTCGGTCATGGTCCATTCATCCAGCATTTGTATGCCTATGTTTGCTAGAGTATTTATCTGTAAAGCCAGTGTGACCAACGCCAAGCGCGGCTGAACCGTGGCATTTTGTTTAGTCTGGCTCGTGCCTTCTTTCTCGTATTGACCCATCAGTGAGTCCGGGCGGACCGGCCCTCACTCCCTGACACTACACAGATAATGGCTTTTCTAGAAACTCAGGGCATTACGCATCTCCACTGAGTTGTAATTATACCACTAATGTTCCAAAACATTCCACTAAGGTATTCATTTTTACAGTTTCGACTGAATGTAACCACAGAAAACTGTTATTGAGAAAAAAAGGCTTTTTGTCATGGTTTTCCATCCTCCTCTATAATTTTAACCATGATGAAAAAGAAATTGGAAAATAAAATGTCGTGAAGGACATCAAGAGTGATGTGCCTTCTGTTCATTGTAACCATGGAGATGGAATTACAAACACCTAGGAGTCCCATGCCCTTGATATTTTTAATTTTTCAGAATGTGTGATATTCCGTCTGTGGCTGCATATTTATTATTCTGGCTCAGGTGATGCAACGATTCAATGACTTTGATCAGCCTTTGAAGACATTTCTTGCATGTTGTTAATGCAAGTTAGTAAAAAATTACACCTGCAGTGCAAATGTTATTTCTTACATCAACCAAACTAGTCACTAATGTAGGACTCAACTCGATTAGCCCAATTTACTGCCCAGGGGTCACAGTTGACCACTGCTGATTATCACAATGAAGTGAAGATAGTAAACCACGTGCGTTCATTGCTCTGACCAAATCTGATTTTGTTCTTCTACAGCCGATAAATGTGTGAACTTATCTCTGGGTTGTGCTCACACCAGCAGCCCTGCTGTACAGCTATGGTTGGTAGCTACCGCTCCGGTTGGTAGCCTGTTTAACCAGCTATCATGTTACTATACTGCAATCGACAACAACAACAAAACAGTGGTTACTACAGAATAAATGCTGATTGCACCCTGTCAGTTGTAGTATCATTGGGTCGTTGTTCGGTGTGAAAGTGAAAAATATTGCAGTAAATAATATGGTGCCATTGTATGCAATGAAATGTTATTTCCCCTCCCAAAATGAACCAAATAGTTTGTCATTTATGTGTTTTAGTTTCTATCAACTATACTTTTTTTTAAGGTAGATGGCAACAAATAATGTCATCCCAGAACGCTTTACCAAATAAATCAGGTCTAGAAACGCACACATATTCCTTCTCTATTTGGGAACGAAAAACTAAAGTGCTTAGGAAATCGAAAGACAACAGCAGCAGACGGAAACGCATAAATTCTAAAACGTACAACACATTTGAATGGAAAACTGACTTGAGCGAGAGTATCTGTTTGCTGCTTTATAGCCAATAATGCACGTGTTGTTTTTTTTTTATCAGATTAATCAAAGGGAAAAATCAGGAGAACATTCAATAACGAAAACATGCGTTACCTACAGCCCGACGACTGTAATGATATGTAAAACGTCTCCCTGCCTCTCTCTGAATCCCCAATTATTGCCTGCACACACTGTGATTTTGGATGGCATCAATTTAGATTACATTATCTTGCCAGTCCCAGAGGTGGCACTAATGCAGTCCTCCCAACCTGCACCAGTTGTAAATGAGGATGGAGCATAATGATGAATGGCCCATTTGTTAGCGACTACATTAAACCAACATTAGCTAACCCTATCTGCAAACCCCCTCCAGTCAAGAACAGACACCCATGCACCAGCAGCTGATTTAATTGATCACTTATTCATGCTCACAATTACAGTTATCATTTGCACTTTTTCATAATTAATCAAATGTGTGGGATAGTCGTCTCTCGCTTGGAGGCTGTTTCCCACATCACATTCCTCCGCCACGTTCTCCTTCCTAACAAACTCATGTTATTTGCCTTCCTTCCTTCATTCATTCATCAAGTCTTCTCCTGTTTTTATTTCAATCACCCCCTCCTTATTTTCTTTGCTGAAAAGGAGAGTGCACTTAAGAGTAAATGAGTGTAACTATTCCTCGGTGCAGGTTTTTGCAGTGGTTATTACCATATGATTATTAGTGATGGACAATTGGCCTCAAAGATGTTTCATTATGAAAGACTCGCTGGGATCTCATTAGCGCTCTCCGTCTAAGGGCTGCTGCTCAAGCCTACTCGGCTCAGGGGTATTACGTTTTGATCACCAGGGCCGGAGTTAACAAGGCAACATTAAAGGAATATGAAGGTGCAACCACCAAAAACTGACAAATTGGTAACCCTCTACTCTCTCCACTCACATACGTGTATGTCGGGGACGGCAGCAGTCGGCGAAGGATTGGAGTGTTTCTATGACCGCCAACATTCTATCCACTGCAGTTTGTATTCATACTAGGGATGGGAACGACACGGGATTTTGAGAGACAATTCTCGAGGCCCACGTGTTGAATTTTGTCGAATTGTAGTCCCTTTTTTTTTTCTTCCTTCCAGCCACAGCAGCAATGCGGAGGATGGAAAATATTCTCCACTGTACTACAGCTCTAAACATGGCTCTAAGGGTCATGGGGGGGGGCCTATCCCAGCAGCCTTCAGGTGAGAGGCGGGGTTCACCCTGGATGGGTCACCAGTCCATGGCAGGGCCAACACATAGAGACAGACAACCATTGGCTCTCACAGTCACACCTACGGTTAATTTAGAGTCTGGATTAACCTGGTCCCCTCTTGATGTCTTTGGACTGTGGGAGGAAGCTGGAGTACCAGAGAGAACCCAGCAGGAACAGGGAGAACATGCAGGCTCCACAAGAACGACCCCGTGATGGAGCCGGGGCTCGAACCCAGAACCTTCTTGCTGGGGGGGCCACAGTGCTGACCACTGCACCACCGTGCTGCCCAGAAGCAAAATAATATTGGAAAATTATCGACAGACCTCGTCGCTCGTCACCAATCATGAGGAGGAATTTTTTTAAGTTCACAATCTCATGTGTGTTTTTACATCAATTTATTTTTAAATTGTCCTTTCAGATATTGGTTTTAAAAAAAAATATTGTGCATTATATTAAGAAAATATATATGATGTGTATTTTCACACCCCTCTAAACTAAAGGCCTTTCTACAGTGCAGCCTGCTTTACCTGCACAATCACTGTTGGGCTGCAGCCGCGGATGCTGTAGGCATTTGTTCTTGTCTGACAGGAGCATCCATCAAAAAATGTAATTTCATTTCTTCTCAGCTGTTGATAAAGTTGCTGACTTGTGCCAGTCCTCCCCCCCCAGGATCAATAGCTGTTTATACAAATAACGCTGGAAAGCACAATACACCCATCGCGTTGGTAGAGGTGACTCTCTCCAAGGGCAGCTGCAGCAGTTTAGCGAGGTGGCCCTGCGCTGGGCTGCTTTCATTCTATATTAACCACATAAACCTTGTAGAATTGTACAAGTGTTGGTATCGGCCGACAGTCGGGGTTATTACATGCACTGGGTTTACACACAAACCCAATTACAGGACCTTTAGGCTGCAACATAAACAATTTATTATGCTTTTACACAGTAGCCTGAAAATACATTTGCTAGGGGTGATTTGATTTTTATTCCCTTTTTTAAATATACACTGTACATCAAATATTGATTGCTCATTAAGATGAGGGTGGATTCAAGCTGTAGATCCTCACATATTGTAGTTAGCGCCGCAAAAAAACAAAAACAAAGGGCAAAACACATTTCTCTTCGATGTTCTTGACAAAAGGGGAAAAACACCACCCTGCAACCCAAACACAACGCCTTGTCTCATCTGGTATTCTGAGTGATATCACCTTAATCCTTTGGAAGGTGCTATAATTGATGCATTACCCAAAACAGTTTGCAGAACATAAAATAACAGTTTCTAGCATGAGAGAGGAACATAAAAGAATATGGGAGTGGAGAGAAATAACAGAGGGAAGTGAGAGTGAGAGAGGAACAAAAAGACACAACAGCAGCATACAATCGTCTACGACAAGTTGCAGTAAAGCTTATAGCTGCACTATCAAAGCCCCTCTTGCAAACTGCTGATACACTATGGCTCTTAACAGAGGTGGAGTGTAACACACCTGAGAACATGTCACAAGTGACAAGAACGCAGTCAAGTGAAACCACAGCTTTGTCTGCGAGGAGGACGAGAAAAATGTTGTTTTTTAAGCCGGGGAGTGGCGAGTAACATGACTCTCACTGGTAAATTTGACCGTTTCTTTTCTCTACCCAATATTTTCACGCATTCAACCCGATTCAAAAACCGTAGGCATCTGTTTTTCAGCTGTCAAAAAAAAAAGAAAAAGAAAAAAAGAATCCAGGTCTCAGCATCATTCAGTTTTTGAAAAATTCAGTGTAATACTGGAGTGTGGGAGTACACTGTGAATCTATGTTTCTGATAAATATTGAGTAAATGTACTGCATGAGCCGATCTGTTTCAGTTTCATCTTAATAGGACACAGAAAGTAACGCATAAAACCCATCGAACTACTGCTCGCTCGGACCCTTGGGCGGCTCAGCATGCAGTTCCCTCTGAGGAAATGAAAACTGCAGAATACTGGATTGATGTATCGCTATTTCTGTTGTTCTTGTTTTTCTGTTCAGAGCCATAAAACTTTCTCATTTGACAGCTAACAGCTACCAGCAGTGACAGAATCTTGCCCGATTTCACAAGATGTTTTTTTCTGTATTGTGATGCACATTTTTAAGTACTGCATTTGAAAAGCTTCATGATATCCTTTACAAAAAAAAAACCCAAAAACCTTTCAAATGTTTTGAGGTTCTTTTTGCCTTCCTTGTCAAAAAAAGACTGAACTTGGCAAAATGGAGATGGAAACCCTGTTTCATTAAACTCTGACTTCGCAAATGTCTCCAGCAGCGACGCCTCCAATGCTCGCTGGCACCAAAGATCAACCCCGACGTGCTCAACTGAAAGTACTACTACTACTACTACTACGACTACTACTACTATGTTTCTTAAAGCCACATGCATCGTTGCCTATACGGAACATCTTCTGACAAACACACACACAAGAATTAGGCCAGTAGATTTGGTCCAAACCAGTTGTCAGGGAAGCAGTGAGTTTAAAATGTCAAGTTTAGCTTAAAAATTCACTGGGCAATTATGGCACCGCAAAGACACTTAAAGACTTCACTTACGTGATGACGTACACGGACAGCTGATTGTTTATGTGTCAGCATGTTCATCGAAAATAAACTGGTAGCTAATGGGGATGCTCATAAAACCAATATATAAAGTATTTTCAAAATAAATCATGACTGTATCAATTAAAAAAATCTTAAATATTTCCTGTGAGGGTTTGCTGACTGGTTAATATTCAGTCTTGTAAGGATGGATTCATTCATGATGAAGGTAGTCAGCGATCGCAGGCCCTCCAGTCTGGATTCAATGTTCAGGCTCTTCACCCGAGTCATCATTGTGTCTTGAGGCTTTTCTGCTCAGTACAATGGTTTGCCATTTCTCTATAAAAACCTCCCACACATTTTCTCTGAAAACTTTTCCAGTTCAGCAGATAGAAAACAATTTCACCTGCATGAGAACTCCATGCCTCCTCTCCCACCTTTACCACAACACCTCCTCCTCCTCCTCCTTTCAGAGTTCAAGCACATCAGCGGGCGGCCGAGACTCAACCCTTGGGTTTGCAGTCCTCCACTCAATATTTCCTCATCAGAAAGAAGCGGCAGACCAACAGGACGGAGGGGAGAGTGCAACGACTGGCAGGCAGCCGTTAATGACTGGCTGCTTGATGTGCTAGAGGCCAAATCTCAAGCTCTGAACCCCAAGACCTCGGTTGGTCAGCAGCTCACGCTCTCACACACACACACACACACACACACACAAACACACACACACACACACACACCGTGTTTGCCCACTGCCTGCACCTCTGAAGCACCTCAGAGGGAAACGTGATTAATTAATAGGATTGATTGAGCTGTGATTCTTTGCACCCCCCCACCCCCAGGTCACAGGAACCGTTAACAGATAGGAACTGGTGGGCAAAAAAAATACAGGCTGACTCAATAGACTGTAAGGAGAATGCTGGAAATGTGTAAGAGGAGTGGTAGGAAAAAAAAATTCAGATAATGCACTGAAGCACAGGATGTGGTTACGAAAGGGGGAAAAAAGAGAGAGAGAGAGCGAGAGAAAGTAAGACAATACAGCGCGTGCTATTTGCATAATAGACAGCTTTGATCACTTCATGTGATAAGCAAGCCACCACGCTCACATTTTAACAAGGGTCCTTCAGCCAGAAACACTGCTGCTCCCATGAAATGTGTGCACCATTCATAAAACATTAAAGCAACTTTTTTCTTTTTTTTTACCAATTTAATTATTGAACACATTCTCTTCACAAGAAAGGCATCGGACGCCTTGAGGAATGTGAGGAGCAGTTTCAAGCTTTGCTGAGGACAATAAAAAAAAAAAAAAGAAGGAAAGGAAGAGAATGGATGGAAAGGAGGATACAGATGGAACCTGAATGTCTGGAGAATAGAAAAGTCCGTGTCTCTACGACTGCTCGCCCGCTAAATATTCCTCTGACACCAAAGTGATGCCGTCTGCAGGGTATCAGCTACGCAACGCTAAACTGGAACCATTTGCTTTTTTCATTTAAATTTCGTAACACTTCTGTTGCCCAAAACTGTTTTCTTGTGTTTCCTTTTTTACTAAATGACACCGGCTAAATAATATCTTGAAATAATTTCATAAAATGCCATCCAACTAAAGCGGTCACGATTATTTCCGCATGTAGTTTAGTCATTTGATTGATTATTAAGGTACTTCCAAGTATTTTTTTGTTAAATTTCTGATTTAAAAAAAAAAAAAAGTTTCTTGTCACTTAAAGTTCGAGTACATCATTATTTCATACAACAGGACGTCACTGATGTTCAAGCCCTCACCAAATTAGTGATTCAGCTCATTAAGCTCTTCACCACCAGGTAAATCTCTCTGCAGTTCACAGTCGACGCACTCTGTGGGTATGAGGACCTTCACGCTGCCAGCACGATGCATACTGAGCATGCTCCATGGACACAGCCTCTTCTCGACTCTCCAAATGTCGTCAGACCTAACCGATCCAATTCTGACGGTGGAACGAATCATTTCGCAGCTGCTGCGCGGCGCCAAGAACGACGACTCCACCGTTTCACGGCTGAAACGCTGACGACAGCGTGGGCCACAGCCGGGCTCGGGATGTACGCAGAATCTGCGCTGCTTCTTTTGCGCATTCAAGAGTCGTTTTCTGTCATGAACGACAGAGAAGCAGCAGATCCTTTTATCCGGGAGTCTGGAACCAGTAAATGTTTGACAGTTTTCCTTTAAAAAAAAAAAAAGAAAAAAGGAAAAATTGACTGAAACTGCCATGATCAAAATAACGGCTGTTCAATTTTCTTCTGATTGACCTATCAATTCACTGCTGCAGCTCTAAATACACACACACACACACACACACATACATATATATATATATGTCCTTTAAAAAAAGCCCCTTTAATCCGCTGAGATGACAGTTATTAACTGATAGTCTTATTTTACGTGTAATTTGAATTTTTGAGATTTGAAATTCAGCATAAGTACTTGACCATTTTTCTTCAGGATTATTCTTATACCACGGTTGTCATTCATTTTTTCCAGCTCAACTACCCCAGATAGCATAACTGAACTAAAGTAATGCTTATGATAATTGCATAGGTTGGTGTGTGTGTGCGTGTGTGTGTGAGAGAGAGAGAGTCCAGTCAGGGAGATGGTGGCCCACTTTCAGCCGCTGATGAGAGAAGAAAAATAGAACGCTTGATTACCCCCGACACCGGCTGAACACTGCTCCTGCCAATGAAGGTTATTGGGCCTCCATACAGGCGTGGTCAAATATAGAAGGACATAATTATGATCTAGTTTTGAAGGCTTTTCTTTACCTCTGCGGTGATGGGTCCTTGGTTCATTTGATATATGCTTTATTGGTCCTGTTTGATGCTGATGGACCCTGCAACCTCCATCACTGGTCCCATCTACTGAGTCAGGTTCCTTTTATTTCTATAGTGCCAAATTAGGGCTGGGATGTAAGGAGGAAATGAGTAACACAACATCCAGGGGCCTTTTTTCCCCCTCCAGTTTTATGCGTCTCATGGTATCTGCTTATGATCATCGTACTGGTCCAGCTTGGGAGTTGTCCTCTTTTCTCTTCATCGCCCACTGCCGATGAATCCGTCATGAGTCAGGTTGTATTCATGCTACATGTCGTCGTGCTAATTCACATTATAGCGTTTCATCGTGATGATAAAAGAGACGCAAGTAAGATTCAGAATTAGGATTAGATTAACTCATTCAACGATGAAAAATACACCCACAAGTTGCTCCAGATTTAATGTGTTCGCGAAAAGATGGTGTTGGTGTGTATCCACACGGTTCAGAACTCCTCCGAATATGGCACATGGTTGTACTGGGGCGCTTTCACAACTATGGTCCGTTTGACTCATCCAGGTCAAATTGAACAAAATTAAACATCTGATTTCTTAGCTCGGTTCTGCTTCACGCTGCAAAAAGTCAAGCAGATCAAATTAAAATGAGACCTCGCTAGGGGGCACGTAGAAGGAGCAGGGCTGGAAACGCGCTCAATGAAACCTCTCTAACTGGACAAAATTGTAACACTGGAAATTGTCGGCACTGTTGTGAAGGTGTCTAGCAAAAAAAAATCTGATTTCTATCTCAAGAAATGTTGCACCCAGACAGCATTTTTGGTTCACGCCCTGCAATCCGCTCGGATCCGGGTCGGATTTGAGCTTTCACAGCAGTCCTGTCACACGGGTTTGCTTAGAAACAGAACCGAGACTACTTCGGAGGGCTGGTCTTGAACCGGTTCTTTTGGTCAGCACTACAGTAAACCTACTGCTCGTACGAGAGGAACCACACTGGGCTTCAATTTAGGAGCAAAAAGACAAAATGGCTGTGAAAGCACAATCGGACGTTTTCATGCAACAAAAAAAAAAATGTTACAAATGACACCTTTAAAGTTTTACCGCCGCTGTCAATCTTAACTATTGTCACTGCCAACAAGGACATCATCATCATCATCATCATCTTTATCACAAACCCTGAATGCCGATTTTCATTTGATACCCATCGCCTTAATTCTCTGAATCACATAAAAAATAACACACTATTCCCCTAACTGCAATTTACTCTCACTGCTTCACTATTCAAACAGTCGTGCCAGACAAACAGCGAAGGCCTCTGCAGCCCTGAACAAAACACTCCCTAGAGGCCACACTACTGATGGTTTTTCTACTATGTAATGAATAAAAAACACAGAGTGCTTCAGCTGTCCCCCAGGCCAATAAAACCCTCTAAGAATCCCTGCATCCTCCCCCCCCCCCCCCATGCCATCTCCAACTTAGAGCGAACACATACATTTTATGGCAAACAACACCTGTCCAAGTCTGTAGTCACGACGATGCATCAACCAAATGAAATCCACTATAATTGGAAACATTGCCTTTGTTCTCTGAAGCGTTAAGGGTCCTGCCAAAGACAAGTCAACAAACAATATGCAAACACAAATATACAGTACAGCCCCCTGACCGGCAGTAAACACATGAGCACACATCAATAAGGAAGTCAGGCACACACGTACACACCAAATGAATAGAAAACCCTTAACCCCACTCTTCTGAAGTAATGAGAGAGGCTGGACTGTATTTTGAGGCCTTAAGCTTCAACCGCTGCCTGCTCTTTGATACCAAATTGTTTTTACCTTCTGAAGCTTCAGATGGATTTGAGGGAAACAAATGTTGTTTTTTCATGTGTTTTCTGTGTACAGTTACCAAGAAGCTGTGTGTGTGTATATAGATATATCTATATATATATATCTATATATATAAAAACTTGAACCACCTGAGCTCTAATTCCTCTAGAAGGCTTCTCGCTGTTTCTTCTGAACACTCCAGTATCTAACATCTCTCTTAAACCCAAGACGGGGCTCAAACTCTATTACTGTGATAACACTTCATACCACTTTAAAGAAACTCGCCAACTTTTTGGGAAATACTTTTATTTGCAATTCTCCCCAGAGGCAGGCTAGAGGTTAAATAACCTTCCTGCCTCTGTGCGGACACCCTCGGGGACCAGCTGACTGCTGGTTAGCTTAGCACAACGAACGGTGATGGTGGTGGATGGGCGGGTTAGCATATCTAAATCATGAGACATCATCTGAAGACATCCGCCCCCCATCCCCTCTTACAAGGTGTGCCAGGGTTCGAAGCAGCAATCGATCTTTAGGACATCAGCAAATGTTTGTTTCGCTGGCTACAAGTTACAATGGGGTTTTTGAGGTGCTACGTGAAATCACTGTGCCTGTTGACAGGAAAGTAGTTCCATCTATGTGTCAAATTCTGACATTTTGTTTATTATAACTTTAAATTATTATTTGATAACCTTGGACAGAAGTACGCTAACAAGTCCACCCATCAACATTCATTGCGCTAAGCTAACTAGCCGGTCTGTGGGTGTCAGCTCCCTAATACAGCACAGGGGAGGGACAGGTATCTATCTTCTTGTCTGGCTCTGGGGAAGATGGACAATCCCTCCCCCCCCCCAAAATTGGCATGTTTCTTCAAGAAGTATTGCCAGATTCCTTTCTGTGTTTTGTGTGTGTCTGCAGTCTAGTTTTGTAGCACCACCAGTAAAAGCATGCCCCCCTTGTGTGTGTGTGTTTTTTTTTTATAGTGTTCTGAACCCTTGGCTGAGAAAGACACACCTCAGAACAAATCTAACACATAACTTCACACATTTACCATTATGCCCGCCGCGATTATGTTCATTTTCAAGCTATAGCAGAGGCTTTAACGCTGCAGTGATTGATGCACTCAGGCTGAGGTTACTGTCAGAAGATGGTGATTGCGGGCGCGAACAAGCGTCAGAATCACTCCTCATGCAGCAGGTACTGTGATCAGCTCGCTGGGACGCTGTGTGAATAATTTATACATATTGCGGTTCATGCCCACCAACAAGACAATATTCACATTGAAAGTAAAAACTGGAAAAAGAACAATCTCATTTTAAGCTCATGTAAATTTTACCCGTGGAAAAAAAAAAGAAGAAGAAGAAGCCGTTTCTGTTGCCAAGAGCTCCTCAAGGGTTTACCACAGAATTTAGGCAGCGTTAATGTTAGTTGTTCTTTAATTGCACTGCTTATCACTCGCCTTTTTATTTGGCTTAATTTCTGATTTTCTAAAGCTTTGATTTTTTTCTTCCTGAAGCCAAATGTGTGGTTTGACTTCAAATTTTTTTTTTTTTTGTTATATTCATTGTAAAATACGTAATCAGGACTTTAAAAGCTTCATGACATAAAGCGGTTACATTTTTCCTTCAGTAAGTACAGGTAGCCTTAAACTGCCAAATACTCAAGCTTGAGTTCAAGCCACAGTTGAATATATCAACTTTTAATAACTCTGCAACATTTGAAATGCTGATTGGTTTTTGGATAACATCTGCTGAATTTCAAAGATGTGACCAGTATGGGCGACTACATTCATCTGAAAGCAGGTTTCGTGTGGACCGGGTGCCGGGAGAGTGGGCGGGCACCATGATAACGAACTTACAGGCACAAGGAAAAGAGAACATCTGGTGTGTAACGCAAGCAGCAAACCGCATGTTGGTAAGGAATTATAAATAAAGTTTGTGACGCTAGGCCTTGATGAATTATGCAACCACAAAACAAGCAGGCTTGACATTTAACGTGTGTCTGATGACTTTCAAAGGCCAGCGTGTTGGATTTACTCTGGGGGCTCCACCATCATTAGCATCAAGTCTCACCTGTAACATTTTCGAAGCCACAGGAAGCTGCACTATCACAAGATCACCTGGTGGTACTGTGACATCACTTTAACAGAGTTTATGCGACAGATTAAAAGAAGGAAACGCATACGCGAGGTGTCAACACCGACTTCCTGTTGATTTTGCCACTTTCATGCCTCAAGTTTACAGTCTGTGCCGCCAGGCTGTCCGTCTGTATGTCAACATGGAATTGTACACGTTCCATTTTACATTGACGTGATATCTTTGGGACAGCTTGAAGGAAGTTCCTCGCATCTGGCACCAAAGTCCACCAGGGACTCACGGAGTGTATCCAGTTCTTTTCCAATCCTGTGATTTTCCAGCATCATGATGCTCTGCTCTACCCAGCTTGACTTGTCCATTTTTCTTTCTTCTGTCATGTGATCGTTGAGCCGTGTCTGGAACGCCTCGCGTCTGAATCCCCGTCTTCTGCCGTCATCTGCCTCAATCTTGCCTCTCAGCATTTGGTATCTCTTTCTATTGATATGATCGTTCTAAAACTTTGCACTGTTCAAAATGCTAAGGTAGCACCAACAACCATTTAGCGCTTCTTCTTCTTCTTCTTCCGACTGATGCATTCACTGTTTCAAGGAAGAAAACTGCAAACTCAAAAGAGTTTCGATTGTTCTCTCAGCAACATGGAGATCGAGTACACATAAGCGACGTATAGAAAACACGAAGAACTCCCTCTAATCTAGTGAAAACGCTGTTTATCCCTGAGCACAATAATGTAAACAAAACCCCCCAAATCCTACACGCTGGATCTTTATTTTGGGTCTAATTTCAGAGTTAAAAGTTCCCTGATAGTCTGTAAACACTCGTGCAGCACAACCAGGATGTTTCCGAGAGTCAAGAATGAAAGAGTTGCATACGCGCTGAAGTCAATTTGGCAGAAACGCGTTAATATGTCAAAAAAAATCAAATTACACTGAACAGGTTGAAGATCAGAGGAGTTAAGACGGGACGTGGCGCAGTCAGCAAAATCCACCGTCTTTGTCTAGCTGGGAACGCAGCAACACGATGATTAGAATATGAAAGGAAAGCAGTATTTCCTCATCATAAAGTGCGTCTGCTATGATCAGCATTTCATCAGGCTTAAAACATGAAGGTTATTCCGCACGTTTGCTAAGCCTCCACAAAGACCTGAAGATTTTTGTCAATACTCTCTGTCTACACTGGAAAAGATGAGCAGATTTGAATTCGAGCCGCTGGGTTTTTTTTTTTTGTTGTTTTTTCCCCCCACTTCTTCTTGCTGACTGAGAGCAAAATAATTACTGCAGCCCGGTCTTATCCAAAGCTGAGCACTTTCTTGTTGTCTTGATTAATCACTTAAACGAAGTCGAAGGGGTTTTTTGGAGCAGAACTAATGGTTGCACAACGCGGTTATTGAATTTTCATTCCATTTTAAGACTTGGCATTTCCCTTATTTTAATAAACTGTAATTGCAGCATATTTTAGTTCATTGGTGAGAAAGGCAACAAGGGGAATACCTGCAGTTATGAAAGCTGCTTCGCCGGCTTCAGTTGATGTTTTGAAGTAGCTGCTGGACCAGCCTGCTCTGTTTGAGATAGCCAGGTAGGGTATTTTTCCATGTGTGCCTCTTGATTCAGCTCCGCCAGAGCCTCCAACATTACAGAAACTGCTCTCTATTTTCACTGAAACCGTGTCCACAATGGATACAAATAACAGAAAAGAACAACTGAAGTTGAGGCTAGCCTCACCACAGCTAACGATGAGGAATAATTAAAACGAAGCATCCTAGTTGACTAATTATTATCCATGCAAGATAAGCATGCAACACATAACCAACGTCATTATCAAGACTTTAAACATATGCAGCTGAGTTATATCATGGAAGCGTTTGAAGGAAAGTGCAGCAATTTGTCTCAATAACAAGCAGCAGAAATGGAGACGGTTCCACGCAAACATATGGCGAGGGAGAATGTGCCCCATGTATTGCGCACATTAAAATGTAGACCTCTAATTCTATTTTTTTTTAAACTGATAAATTGCTTCAAATGCAGTTTGCTTAATCCGCAGTTGCGTGCCTCTCATGTCCAAACAGAACGGCAGGATAATACCTTCTATTTTTAAAAAACAGTTTCCATGGCACAGTGCAAGCAACTTGTGTATGTGGGTCATAGCTAAGAAAAGCACAGATAAGATATTTGATTTATGGCTTCAAATCATGCGGCTGATGCCATTTCTTCGAAGGCCAAGTCATCTCCAAGTCATTTGACCGCCAGGTTGTCTAAGAACACGATGACACTGCGGGCTCGTCTGGCAGTGCTCAACAACAACAGGACCTTTCGTTACCCGATCACAACTCGTCCTCTGCGTTTGCTCAGGTCACATAACAGCTGTAAGAAGACTTCAAACAACAAGAATTAGCTGCTCGCTGGTGTGGGTGGAGAGCATAGAAATCTTCAAAGCTGCCATCGGTTCCTCAAAAGGTAGGATGAAAACAGCGCCGATCAAATTACGCCAGAGTGCAAATCTGCCAAGAGGGGCAAGCTGGGAACTTTGACTCAGGAGGGGTTTTTTTATTAAAAAAAAATAAATAAATAAAAGAGAGCACAACTCAAAAGAAACAAGCAGTGAAAACAAGGAAGGTGGCGGAGAGGTGTTGAAGGCTGGGAGTGAAATGCCTCCAGGACAGAGCCCTTACTCATCGTTGCAAACCAAAAATACAGGAGTAGGAAAACCACAATGAGCTTTAAGAGGGCATCTGGTGGTCTCTCACACCCATCCGCTGGCAGTGGGAGGCAGGGTTGAGTGTGGTGAGTCCTGGGGGACTTTCAAGCGCGGGTCAGATCGATGTTTGCCCTTAACGCAGATCACAGCTCGACAACTCCCCGTGGCGTTGGCATATCTGAGCGAACAACAATTGCCCGCCTCCACATATGTGAGTAACATCTAAAACACAAAAGTGTGTATTTGCTCAAGAAGATCTGTGGACAATAATTACACCAAAGTGCTCTGGAAAGTAAAAAGAAACGTCAAAAAAAGAAAACATTCAGAGGATGAAAATATTGTTAGGCTTAACTGACAAGCGGCTGTGCAGTTGCACTTAATCCAAATAAGTTTCGGGGGCCGCCGCCGCCCGTCCTTCCTGTTAACACTGTATCCCATGTAGGATTTCACCAGAATAGTTTCTGATCTGCTCTAAGCTGCATTGCCGTCATTTCTGGTCAGTGTTGCTAATTTCCGGTCTCAATATTATCAGCGGTGATGGATTTGCTTCATATTTTAGTCAACTGCCCAACAAAAACAGGCATTTCATTTGCGAAATGTTCACATCCTACAGCAGCCTCCTTGATTTGTCTTCTTTTTTTTTTTTTTTACAAAATCTTCAATATCTCTCATCTTTAATATGCCTTGATGGATTTTATGTGCCTCCACATCTTATTGTTTCACTGACGAGCGAGGATGGGTGGTGGAGTGATGAGGATGAGCACGCTACCCTGATACCCCGGGCACTCAGGCTGGATTCAGACCAACCTGTGTGCCAGCTGCGCAGCGGTGTAGGCGTGTCATTACGTGGCCTGTTTTGGTGAAGTAGAAGATTCTTAACGCCGACAAAGATCCCCTCCCTCATTTCCTCTCCTCAAAACAAGCAGACAACCTACAGGCAGGTGACTGCCAGAGCTCTTTTGCTGCATGAACTTGCATTTCCCTTCTAAGTTCTCTGCCGCTCGGGAAACAGCAGAAAGCTACACCAAAAGAAGCATGTTCTCCCGTTTACGGGATCAGCCGCCACAGCGTGGTATCGTGTCAGTTTGACTCTGGTTCAGCTTTACTAGACGGTGGCATGCTGCACCTAAAACACACTATCCTCATTAAAATGAATGAGGGAACCTGCAGCAGTGCCTGATTTGGTCTGAACCCAGCCTTAGGGGAACTCTAAATTGGGTATATGTATTTCATGTTGTGCGCTTTCACATACTTAATATTTTATCTATTTAAAATACATAGCTTATAGCCTGTAAAGAAGAGTGAGATGCTCACGGAATGCCTGCTTGTTTTGGATGAGGTACAGTATTTATGCAGCATTTCGGCCTATAAATCTAAGAGCACCATCAGTTGTTATTAAATCTTGAATTAACACAAACACAGACGGACAGAAAGCCTTGTGAAACATTGGTTTGTGTCTGAAGCCACATCTGCTCGAATCATTAGAGTGCCATGACTCACATATTGATGGCCTTCTCCAGTGACAAAAGGAAATCATTCAGCGCACAAACATAGGAACCTCCCAGTAATGTCCTGACATTGAGATAAATGTGTTGAAATCAATACAAAGTTTTCTGAGGATTGACCACAATCATCGCAATGACAAACACAGGACACATTTCCATCAGCCCAGAGCATTCAGTCACCAGACGAGGGCTGAGCGCGGCGCCGTATCTCCTCCTGTATCAAGTGGAGGACGCTGAAGCTTCAAAACCCAATATATTGGGAATATTGGGACTAAGAATATGGAAACAACAGACTTAATGACATTCGGAGAGGACCTTCTGCAGATATTAACAATGTTTTTTTTTTCTCCCCAGTCACACGATACCAAATAAGTCAGGCGATCAGTTTACTGAGAAACAAGACAAAAATCCTGATGTAAGAGCAATAATCTAATTTAATTCAATTGAAGAAATACCACTAATTCTTTCTTCTACTGCCAGTAGAACCCTTGAAGTTTAACTACGAAATATTATAAATTACAAGCTGTATTGTTTTGAACTGTGTGGCTGCTCTGGCATGTCCAAAAATGCAAAGTCCACCTGGAAACATTAGCCTGTTGGATAACCGATAGCCGATAGCGGTTTTCAAATCATTGGAAAATCAATATTTATGTCTCAAAATACCATTTTAGCTTAAATAGTGTGGAGCTGCGGATACATCACATTCTACAGCCCTTGTTTGATACCGATCTCACAGTAATCACACTATCATCACTAAAAGGGATTTTTAAATGAAAATGTAAGTACCGTAATGTCCGGACATTAAGCCGCGACTTTTTTCACACGCTTTGAACCCTGCGGCTTAAATAATGACGCGGCAAACCGTTCGATTTTTACGGGCTAACGGCCTCCGGGGGGGCGCTCTAGCAGGAGACGGACAAGTGAGAAAATGCGCCGAGGGAGATGCATGTTTTAATGGGTTTTGAACAGTCACTTAGCGCATCATGCACACACCCACGTCGTGGGAAACACATGGAAAAATGCATATGATGCAGCTTACAAGTAAAAGGCAATCAATCTGGCTGGCGAAGAGGGAAACAGAGCTGCTGCACGCAAGTTTGGCATCAGTGACTCAACGGTGAGACGTTGGAGACGTCAGCGTGAAGAACAGACTCCATGCAACAAGACGAGAAAAGTTTCCAGCGGTAATGAAAGCAGATGGCCCGGGCTTGAAAACGTTCTTGAGGACTGGGTGAACACACAGAGAGCAGACGGCCGAGGTGTGTTTCCACCGTGCCGATCCCACTGAAAGACACTAAGTCAGAATTTTAAAATCGTTTCAAAAAATTAGTTGGTGCGGCTTATGTTCAGGTGCACTCAATAGTCCCAACATTACGGTAACGGAGTAAAAAAATGAAACCCCTTGAATTCTGTCACAATAGCCGTAATTTGACATTTTATGAAAACCGTGCACCTGTTTTTGTTTGTTTTGTTGTTGTTTTTTACATTTTTTCCTCCTAGCGTGGCCACTTTAGCGAAATCACCGATGCGTTAAAGTGAAGTGCTGACCTTAACAAGTTGAACGTGATGTGCTACCAGGAGCGTGCCCGCCTGTACATGAGGACTGATATTGATCAGCTGTCGGTATCTTTAATCAAATCGTTCTCCGCTCTCGTTATAATTGCACACGGCGCTGTCCTTTAGGGTTAGAACAATTTTTAAATCTATGCAGTCGTTACCGTTCTTTTCTCATTAGTCGTGGTGCGGACGCTCATTTAGACCTGTAGCTTGACTTCCAAATGAGGTGTAGAGGTGACCGCGCTCGCCCATCAGGCAGCAAGTGTCCACCCCAGCATGTAATTCATCAGATGGTGTTCTGGAGCATCTGTGATTGAACTGTTGTGTAGACTGACAGAACACCGCTGCCTCTCTATATGGTACAAGACATAATGGGATGTCTGTAAAGGTTGACAGAATCCAGTACACCTTGTGGGGAGAAAACATGCTGGCTGGTATTTTAGGCCCAATTACCCATATGTTTGGGACAAGTGACCTTTCCAAGCTAGTGCACTGTCTGAATGTCCAGGTAGCAACAGCTACCAGCCATCAAAAACGGTTTATTGAAGTGTTTATTCTTAGCTTTACCCCAAAGGTTAGACTGAGCTCTCACACTCACGACGGATCAGCCTCCCCGTGTGTGTGTGTGACACAGCAAATTCGGCCCATGATCTAATAAGAAAAGGCAGATGGCTGATGAGCTGGATGCATAATTTCATCATTCTCTCTCTCTCTCTTTTTTTTTTTTACCCTCATCGAGGATAAAATATTAGCGGGCTGTCAGCCACCCGTGACACAGTTATGATCCCACTTTCCAAATGAGACTTTATAGCTGCGTTTAATTCTGTGGTCGTTCATCAGGGTTTCAGAGGCAATTACTCTGTATTGGGACACTTATCTGAAATCTGACCCATGCTACTTTTCATTAAAAAGCATATGGTCTCTTGTGGTCAGTAAAATACAGTAATATGAAACTACTGAGACTGTCACATTGCAGCAGAATTACTTTCACTCAAAGTAGCTGCAGAATATTTCTGTGGTGGGCAGGACAAGCCCTCAGCTAAATGTACTTATTCGAAACTTGAATTTCCAGGGGACAAAACGCAGCGGCTGTTTTTCTGGCCACTCTTAAGATTAACACCTGCTTACAGAAAGTAGTTTGTGTAGCATTATCGCTAACGTGTCTAGACAGCAGCCAAGCTCCAGTCACACAGCATGAGTCAGAATCTCATTGTCAAGCTCCTTTTCTTTCATTAGAGTCTTTGTGGCATACAGCTATTCATCAGGAGCAAAACAAAAACAACACAATCACAAAATGGCCACCGTAGATGGAGACACTGCATTTGACTAATAAACCCAATATCCTGTAGTTTCATCACCAAGCACCGTGACTGAAACAGGAAGAACCATCAGCAAACTACAACCACAAAATCCGCCTGTCCTTGAAACTGCAGCATTAGTCGCAACCCCCAGAGCAAACCAGACATCACCAGCCGCTGACAAACAAATCAACAATGCAGCAAGCACATGTTTAGGTAAACGTTATACACAATAACTCCAGCTGCTGACTCAGCACAACATGTCGACATGTGGATTTCAAAATAAACCAAATGAATTACTTACATGCAAGACTTCTGCTGGAAAACAGGTGCGCTCCGGCAACGTGACTACCACACTTCCTGTCTGCACAGGAAGTGATGCTGCCTAAAATAATGTTAAGTTACTGAAAAATGAATGGTTGACTAAAAATATTTACAAAGCATTTAGAAAAAATATGGTGGTTAAAATAGTTTGAATGAAGCCTGAAAGGAACAATTTGTACGTGTGTTAACAGAAGTGTCTCATAGGACCACTTTGTTGCTCACTCAGGTGATGAAGGAGCTGTGGGTGGACCAATGATGCGTTCACACACTCCTGAATCGAGTTGTTGTTGTTTGGTGCGTCCATGTGGTTTCAAGTCCATCCATCCATCCATTGTCTTCCGCTTATTCCTACATTCAGGGTCGCGGGGGGGCTGGAGCCTATCCCAGCGTCAACGGGCGAGAGGTGGGGTTCACCCTGGACAGGTCGCCAGTCCATGGGTCAACACAGGGTCAACACAGAGAGACAGACAACCATTCACACTCACATTCACACCTACGGTCAATTTAGAGTCTGGATTAACCTCGTCCCCTCTTGATGTCTTTGGATGGTGGGAGGAAGCTGGAGTACCAGAGAGAACCCACGCAGGCACAGGGAGAACATGGAGACTCCACACAGAAAGATCCCGTGCCCGAGCCGGGACTCGAACCCGGAACCTTCTTGCTGTGAGGCCACAGTGCTAACCACTGCACCACCGCTGCACGTTTCAAGTCATAAACTGGAAAAAAAAGAAGAAAAAAAAAGCTTGCAAGCGTTGTATTTTATCGCTTGGAGCTTTTACTCAATATTTTAATAGCCGTTTCCAGGTTATGAGTGACAAGGGAATGAAGTGGATCAGGAGAGCGACGACTCTAATTTAAAACATCTGTGCTTCAAAGCAGGCTAGCCTGTGGTGTTGAGGGACAGGCACGCGGCCCGCAACTAAGAAATA
The DNA here is from genome assembly GCF_037954235.1 of Aulostomus chinensis. Classification (NCBI taxonomy): domain Eukaryota; kingdom Metazoa; phylum Chordata; class Actinopteri; order Syngnathiformes; family Aulostomidae; genus Aulostomus; species Aulostomus chinensis. The sequence goes on from NC_141338.1 coordinate 3,670,252, forward strand.
AACGGTAGGAAAAAAAACACTCACATTTGCCACAGTGAAAGTTAATGTACAACACATACATTAATAAAAAGTGTCCTCGCATGATTGGAACATTGGTTTTTGTCCACTAGGAGTCTGCATGTATGATGCCACATGTCAACTGTGCTGTCACCTTGACCTGCATTTTCCCGTTCAGAACATTTTTTTTCTGCTTATTTCCCCACCACATGAAAGTTACATGGCCAAAAGTTTCTCTCCAGACCTCTTCACCCAATATACACTGTAACAGCATGCTAAGGGAAAATAATATCTCCTCGGTTCCTCCAACCCCCTTCTATTGATTTGGGTTGGGAGGTATGAAATGCTAGCTTGTTCAGCTCCGCTCCACACCGTTATACACTCCTCGCACCTTTAAATTCACATCTTTGATCACTGCTTTCGACTCCACACCGATGTTTCACCTTCTCTGATGTGCCAATTAAGGTTTGTGTATTTGCCATCGAGCCCTCCTGGGGAGCGGGAGCCCTCTTGATCAAAACCAGCCACCTTTACCGAGCCCTCATTTTAGCTAGGATGAGGAATATTCACAGGGGCAAAAACCAGAAACACTGGCGATAGGGGATGTACTGTATAAGGGTATCAGGCTCCCACTGCCCCAGCCCTCATTTCAGAAGCGCTGGCTAAAGGTTAAAACTCCAATACCTGCAGAGGAGAAGGAGGGAAAATAAAATAGAGCAGAGGGATCAACGCTTTTGGGCAGGAATTTAAAATTCATACACTGGATATCAGGAAAATTAAATCTGTGCTGACAAGACTGGATCTGGCAGAAGAAACACAAGCGAACAATGAAGCATTCTGTCTCTTAATCCTCTCATAAATGTATTCACGTGGTAGGCTTTGACCCACTAAATGCTTCAACACTGGACCTCCAATGAGCCCGGTTTTCCTGCAACATACTGAAAAATATCCAGAGTAGATTACCTAAATTAAACTACACAAGCAATATAGAGTTAATTATAGCACAATATCTAATCAGAGACCAGGTCTATTTAAGGAACATTATCATAAATACTCTTGTGTGCTGCTTAGGCTAAGGGAGCAATGTGATATTAATTTTAGAAATAAGGGGAATTCCATTTAAGCCCTGCTCCATGTGAAGTATGTTTCTAATATAGTAAAGATAAAACCTAAGCAAAGATGAGTCTGGTTACGTTAATAAGGTTAATGTTTCATCCACGGGCAGGTTGCTTTGGACACATTAGCGTTCCTCCTCTCTTTTATTATTTTATTATTGATTAGCTATTGCTACTTTCATTTCCTGGCACTATTCTGTTTGTCTGTTGCTGCCTGCAAACTACAAATCTAACATTTCATTTAGCAGACGCTTTTAAAAGTAACGTACAACACAAGCAGACTTCACACCTTTGAGCCAGTGTCACTGCTTTCTTTTGTCTGCCTTCCCTCTGAGTCTGCAGTTCTACAATCACTGGCCCAAACATGAAACTGCCCGCAAACCAATTCCTTGCAACAGCGCAGCACCGGTTGGCCCGGGGAAGAGTGAATATCATGTCTGCCTATTGAGTGCCTCAAGAGCACAAACCTCCACCGAGGCCAATTGCCAAGCCTTTAATAGCCTCAACTTTTGACAGCACAAAATCCTACGCATCAATAGATATTCAAGCTGTAAATAAGTCAGATTTTTCCATAAAAGTCTGTGTTATATTTCCAGAGAAATAAATGAAATGTCAAAAGAAGGCTCAATCGTCCCCATGCCTGACAGCTACCGTACAATATCCGAAATCAATTCAGTCGCCTCAAATATTATTAGCCCCATGCCTCACCTCTTCTATCAAACCACCCCCTGCTCCCTCCACCTCCATATACGGATTATTCTCAACTTTTCAGTCACGTATACATGAATATAGGAGTTGTTTTCACACCCTGTATTTACAATCTATCTGCTTGTTCCTCTGGGATGACAGTCTGGATGCAAGCCTGATGTTACATCAAAATGTGTTTCCCCATCAAATGAAGCTCCCCTACTCGTGGACTTGGACATGTTTTGTGCAGCGCCACCTCCACATTCATGTCTGGGTCTCAGGTGAAGTTCATGGTACGGGGAGGACGAGATAATCAATGAAGGGAAGTTCATATTGATAAGGACACAATACATTCTGCCCAGAAGTGAATGAGTCTTTTCCTTGACCCATGCTCCACCCTTCCACCAAATTAAATTGAAATAGCTTTTGGAAAATCCTCCAGACAGACAAACTGACAAAGACTGTTGAAAATATCTCCTCCTTGTGGAGGTAATAAGGTACTTCTTCATTTAGGCCAACCAGAACACAGGCAGCTGTCTTGACTGGGCGAGAGAAGCGGGTCATATAAATAAAAGTAAAGACGACTTAAATCCTCCTTTGGTGTAGCAGCTCATCTGCTCTAAGGACCAACAGAGCCAAATGGATTCTGTTAGGTACAGATGCTGCACCTTCAGAGGTGATATGAAGGATTTGTGCTGTTAGCACAGGGATATGAAGTAGTGGTGCAGAAGTTAGCTTGGTAAAAAGTATCGTAAAAGAGTCTGAATGGAGTTATTTAATGACCCTCTCTCAGGAGAACACCAGAGTACTAGAGTCTGACAGAGCATTTCCTTCAGTCTGTCAAGAGTAGCTTTCCTGATAAAACTGTCAACAGACAAAGACGGCGTGAACGATGATGAGAGGGAATGGCTAATGACTGCCTCGCCTCTCTCTGTGTTGCCTGTAATCAATGCCATCCCTCTAATACTCGGGTGCAGCACCATCCTCAATGAGGCAGCGAGATGAGGAAAGACCCAGTTGGCTCACAGATAGCTGAAGGCTGGATAGGACGACGACACAGAAACAAGCTTTGCTGTCTGACTTGCCAGCGGCTCGCACCACAGCCAGGTAACAGCTTCGAGGATGACAAAAGGTTTGCGGTTGCATGTCTGTTGTTGCCTCGTGTCCCCAACAACAGCTGCATGAGCTGCAGAGAGCACCGGCAGATGCAGAGGGAGAGGGATGCTGAATAAAATAGCAGTGTTATCACCGACAGCTATTACATGATGATGGGATACAAGTTTTAGTTCCTGGAAAAGATTACCACAAATATGAATTGTTATTCTATCACTGTCAGTCTGCTTCCATTATGCACCTATAAATTCTTGTTTCATGTTCCACCCTCACAGCAGTTTTTCACGGTTGAACTCAAAAGGATAAGTGGAGTGGTGCGTTTTTTTGGATGTGGGATTTATGCACCCAGATTTTGGGAAGAGACGAGTTGATGCGCACCTTTTAAAGACCTTGGAATGGAATATTTAGTACCCTTTCCACTGAAGAACGAGTGCACATAAATGGCTATCGGGATGACTATTCATTAGGATTTTATCAATACTGACATTACTTATCAATGCCAAATTAATGATGCCTTCATTGATACTGCTCTCCATAATTTGGTGCAAAATATAAACACAACATTTACAAAGCACATTTATTGATATTTTCTAAGGTATTCCTTGTTTTTCTGCACAGTTCAAGGACAGCAGTTGTTGTATTCAAGTACTCTACTTCAGTGCAATGTTGAGATATCTGTACTTTACTTGAGTGTGTGGATTTTAGGGGAAATTTGTTCTTTCCCTGTACTTTTTACCCCCACAGTCAATGATCTGATCCTATCAGTCCCTTTGAAGAAAAAGGATTTTGGATAGAAAAAACAAATCTGATGAGGCTGAGGAACTTTCGAAACTGAAAACTGTCAACAAGAGGACGTAATCAGCTGTAACAAGTACAACTTTCACAAGTTAACTCTTACAGGTCAGTGGCTACAATGGAGGAAAAAAGTATCACATTCTCAGGAGGCGTTCACCTGGTTGTTGGGTCAGATGCAGTATGGATCAGCTTCATGCCATAATTAGACCAGATTTCATTGGTAACAGACCTGGACTACGTCTTCAAGAAGGTGTTGGCCTATTTTATGGGGATTTCTAGTTTCGAGTCCGCCTGTAGAAACCACAGGAAACCTGAGAAGGTCTTTGATTCAGCTGGACTAAACGAGGTGTTTGTATTCTGTTTGAACTCCCTACATTATGGTTTCATGTCTTGTTTTTGTATCTTACTGGATCAAAGTAACAAGCCACAGAAGATCTCCAGTGCTGATGTCACTGCCGGTTAAATCACACCAGCAGCAGAGAAGAGCAAACAATACATCACAATAGCAGACCTATAGATTCCTGTTCACAAAGCTTCCAATAACTCAGGGGCTTCACATTTTCATGCAGCTGAACACACTCTCTGTTTAAGATGCTCGCGCCCGCAGGGAATTTTCAGCTTGATTTTTAACATCTGCTTAGTCCTGTTAGAAGGAGCACAAAAATACCTGCATGCAATATCTTACAACAGAAAGTCAGATAAATAAAGACAGAATAAATAAAGGAAGGGCAGAGCATCCCTATTTATTTAGCGAGTGCTTCCGAGCAGCAGAAATTTCACACACGTCCGGTGAAGAACAAACAAAGCAGCAACCCTGCCTACAGCAGTCAGACTGTATAATACACAAGTGGATGGGAGGAATATGGGAAGTGGAAGTCTTGCGGGTTTGTTTGTGTTCATGTTTTCTGTTGTATATTGTTAATTCATGCCAACCAGATACTTGCAGGAATGTATAAGCACATGGGTGTTTTTGTGAAGGCGTAGGAGTATGAATGGAAGGATGCATGCAGAAAGATATATTTCCAATTAAATGCAACTTCTTTTTTTTTTTTTTTTTACTCCTTTTGGTTTTTTTCTATGAATGAAATACCATCATTATACAACAGGGATTAACTTTTACAGTTGAGAGGTCGGTCAGTTACGGTCCTCATCCATGGCTTTCATTTGAACGCCGTGACCACACCAGCCTCATGTACGACACTCAACATGGGCACATGTGATCATCATTATCAGCTGGAGCGCATTCATTGCTCAGGACACGCCTGTCACAGCACAATGCATCCCTATTTTTGTGCCGCGTGTCTTTTGTGAGGCCCTTTTCACACAATGAGGCCATCCTCCAGAAAATCATAACAACAGAATCTCAGTAGAAACGTCTCTGTTCAGGCTGCAGGGTAGACCACCACCGGGGGCAGTGCAGCTTCTTACAATCCTTCCAGAAAAATGCAGAGTGTTTTTGTGATTGCTGTGGGCAAAAATCGTTGATTATGCTGCATGTTTTCTTTAAAAAATGCGATGGAATATGCAGGATATTTATGTAACGTTATGCGAATAAATTGCAGGAATTTGCAAACATTTCAGAAACTTGCAAAAACTACAGCTTGATGAATAAGACCAAAAAAAAGTGACTCCCCCCCCCCCCAAAAAAAGCAACATTTTTCAACTTTCTGCAAAGATATGTGACATTTTTGTGACGACAACGAAAAGCCTCGCATATTTTGCATGGAAATGGGTGAATTACGCGGTGAAAGTGAGGTGTCTTTGAAAAAAATGCACGGAATTTGGCTGATTATGCTTTGAATTATGCGATCGCAGAATCGCGTTTTTCTGGAGGGACTGTTCTTCAGTGTAGCTGCTGAGGTGTTGCACAATGGACATCTTCAGTGGGTTTCAGTTAACTAAAAGTCGGCAAACATCCGCGCTAACTCACGTCCGGTAACTAAGGAAAAAAGTTATCATGTTTCTTGAACGGATACGACAGTAAAAAGTAGAAACCTTAATGACCTGCCTTTATCCTACCAGTGGACAGACGCACACTTATAAGTAGGTGCAGCTGCCCTTTTGCAATATGGCGGCTGTATTGACACATCGCTCGGCAGCAGCCAAGGAAGCATCTACGCGGACGTATCTGTAACATTTTGCATGTGCTTGATGCCGTTCAACATCCATCAACTCCCATTTGTACTCGCTGTAGCAGGTAAGCTGCAGTAGCAAAGGCTTTGGTAAGTGTGAAACACGTGTACGAAGAGAATAACAGGGTATGAGATGTAAATCATGATGAACTGGGGATTAAGTAGGCTGGAGAGAAGTGAACCGACAGATGTAAAAAAATCAATAGTACCTACAACCACATTTAGACCACAGAGGATCTCTAGCATCCATGGAGTACTCGTGAAAGAAACAAATCATATTCACTCACACACACGCACACACACCAAGTCAGGAGCACACTTTTATTCTCCTCATCAAGCACAGGAGCAGCTGCTTAAATAATGATTTTTTTTTTAATTTTTTTTTTTAAAAAGGAGGACAGAAAGCCTGTAACCTGCAGTGCCTTCAAACCAAGAACGAGGGGCTGTGCATCTTGGACTGTAAGAGCGAGGTAGACAACTTCTCCTCATCCTCCATCTTTGATAACTTATCATTTATCACAACAGACTTTGCCAGAGGGAGCTAATGGACTGCTGTAATGAAATGACACACTAGAGAGAACAATGGACATGCAATCATGTGTCCATTTACGTCATGGTGATGAGAAGCACGTGGAAATAATACACACCGCCACTGAGTGGTTCTCACAAGCAAAATGGAATGATGACTTCTGATTGAGCAGCAAGAGGCCATGTTGGAAATGACAACGGAAAGCTAAGAACATTTACCAAAAAAAAAAAAAAAAACGACTCTGTCTTGATGGGTTTACTAGTCACATTCACAGTGGAGTGCAAAAAATTGTGATTGAAAAACAGTTTGACTGGTGAAGAGAAGAAGCAACAAAGAATACGATAAGTAACATGGTGTGGAATCTTGCAATCAGGACTTTAAGTCCAGGATGAGCTTGAATGTGAACGACAGGTTTTATGCTCGTCGATATGTTAGAGAATAAAAACAAATAATAGTTAGGCTTTTATATGTCATATGTGAACTTTACCCAATTACTCAAAACCCAGTAGAGCTTATGGACGTACTATCAAGAGCAGGTCCTGTGGTGCCAGCACAGAAGAGCAGAGTGACGTTAGCGTAGCGGGCAATAGATAGCAGCTTGCTAGCCAGCAACAGAGTCAGCTCATTCTGGACCGATTTCATATATATATTATATGTATACATACATATGGCACGGTGGTGCAGTGGCCAGCACCACAGCAAGAAGGTTCTGGGTTCGAGCCCCGGCTGGAGCACGGGGTCTTTCTGTGTGGAGTCTCCATGTTCTCCCTGTTCCTGCTGGGTTCTCTCTGGCACTCCAGCTTCCTCCACAGTCCAAAGACATCAAGAGGGACCAGGTTAATCCAGACTCTAAATTGACCGTAGGCGTGGCTGGGAGAGCCAATGGTTGTCTGTCTATATGTGTTGGCCCTGCGATGGACTGGCGACCTGTCCAGGGGGAAGGCTGCTGGGATAGGCTCCACCCCCCACCACCCTTAACAGGATAAGCGGCAGAAAATGGATGGATGGAGATACTTTTTTTTTTTTTAGAATAAGTCTCCCAAAGCCAGCCCACAAATTGTAACACCTCAGCTGTAAATTCCTGCAGACTCACAGACAAGAATGAAATCAGCCCGTGTACTCTCCATTAGTACTATCACGAAAACCTAGTATTGAACTGGATATACCTATAGACTAGTACTGCAGAACACTGAGGAATATACTGTAGGGCTCCACATTAAAAAATGTAGGTAGTAAACAACAGTGAATACTGTGTGTGTGTGTGTGTGTGTGTGCTGCTGCGCATGACTCGGCAGCCAGATATTTATCTGTTCTTGGCTGAGACGTACGGCGAAGCGCTGCAACACTTGTTAATAAAAAACATTTGTCGTTGTTGTGGTGCCACCGTGGTAGGCCGGTTTCAAATTGCATATTTGGCACACTGCCTTTGTCTTGTCATCGCTCAATTTAAAGTGTTCTCACACAGCTGAGGTGTTCGGCATTTTATCTTCCCTTTAACAGCCAAGGTGAAGTGAGGCGTAACGTTCACTGCTGTGAGTGAGAGGGGTGTCAGGCACCCCGGCGGAGATAGTTTATACCTCCACATTTTAACAGTGCAATTAAAATAAGTATAAATATATGTAGTACAAGAAGAATGTGCTGATGAAAGGCATTGTGCAGTGTGCCTTTATGGACAGCCTACAGTTACTAGGGGAAGAAGGAGAAAGCCATCTGAATCCCCCCAAAAAATGAAAAAGCCAATGGTTGAATATTTGGATCAATCCCTAGAAAATTATTTACCAATAAAAGGAAAAGTCTAAATTAAATGAAGTCCTCAGCCAAGCAAAAAAAAAAACGATACAAGCCAAAATCTGCACACAGGAAGGAACTGCAGAGTGTGAAGAGTTTGAATTTTAAAAATCCTCAGCAGCACATCCAACATTTAAAGACCCAGAAAAAACACAGGGTCGCATAAAGTATTACCTATATTTTCTTCTTCTTTCATAAACTGACCAATTATGTACAAATATGGGCTAATACACGTCAAATATTCCATTTGTATACATAAACCTTTGTTTGCAGAAAATAATTACGCGCAAATAACACCTACCAGCACAGTGTCCTTGTTGTTGACTCCAAAAATAATTTAATAATACTCTCAATTTTTTTTTTACAAAATTCAAATTAATATCAACATAATATATCCAATAATAAATGCTTTATTGAAGCTCAACAAGATGTTGAAATTTTATCCAAAAGTGCAGTATTTTTTAGAGGTGAAATTTCAAAGATATACAAGCCTATAAATAGAATTTTTATTTTATTTTTTACTAAATTACACTGCAAAAAAAACAAAAAAACCATCACCATCTCAATACGTTTTTCAATGAAAATATTAAGCCATATAATTAAATACAAAATGGAGCATTTAGTTGTTGTTTTTTTTTTTAATTGTTAATGACCTCTCGAAGCACGCCTGCAGTACCGCCATGATCCACCGGGTGGCCGCTGCCTACACTTTGGGTATCACCGACCACATCACATCACTTGAGAGTAAAAAAAAAAAAAAAAAAACGTAATCTAAAGTCTAATGTGTTTGAGGAACTTGGTAAATGAAATCTATAGCTATTGATTAAATTACAGCAGTCACATTACATTATGGACGACCTGACTCTCCCCCCTTGGAGGGGAAATGCGCAGGCATAAGTGAACAGAATCCCTTTGAGAGAGGTCATAACATCCCCGGTTTATGTTCTGCCTTGGGAGCGTACTCCATTAGCCTTGAAAAACAAACCCTCTGTTCCTGTAGGTTATCATACACCGTGTAGGTCAGCAGAGCCGGAGCTGAATGTCGGCGGTATATTCCGCCAGTATGTGAGGGTTACAACGAACACTATTAGATAGAGAGCATGGGCACGACAGAGCAAACCTGACAACGAACATTCTCCAACATCTAATTATACAAGTTAACACAAGGGGGCTTCGTGATGGTGCATCCTCCCGCGGTGGACAAGGGACCCAAAAATGACATTTGTTTATCGGCTACTCACCTTTAACTGATTTCATGAAGAAGTTTGTTTGTTTGAACTCTGCGCGACTTTGTAATGAATCCAGAATTCACAAAACTCTATCTTAGCCACTAGAAGCTCGTGGAGAGTGAGTGCTTATAACAACAAAACCTCAGTTTACAATCTCTCAAGCGTTTTACTTATCATGCTGAGGCTCAACACTTCTCAAATGCTCTGAGCTAACGAAAACGTTAGCTAGAATGTCATAGCTAACGCCGAGCTAGCATCGCCCTTTGTTCCCTCAACCAAAAGCCGTTAACACTGCATTCTGCAATCTTGAAGATAATAAAGTTGGTAGCCAAAAAAAGTTGATGAGATTTACACCTTCCCAAATGAACACCACCTTCATCATACAATCGTTTCACGTAATAAGCTAACGTTAGACTAAAAACACACTAACCACCAGATGCATGACTTCATCGTTACCACAACCCAGTTTCAGTTCTTTGTTTTTCTCCATGTTCTGTAGTCCCGTTTAGCCGGTTCTTAGCACCCGCCAAGGCACATTAATGGTATTTACTGACATATTTCGCACAGCAGCACAAATTGTTAAAATTTCTTGTGTTAACCACAGACTGTAACTCAGGCTTTGAACTAAAAGAACGCTGACTTTGAGGTTAAGGTAAAAAATGCTCATCTAATTCCTGGTTGAAGTGCACCACTGTACACCAGAAGTAAACTCAGGAAAAGATTGCAAAGGTCATCTTGGGATAGATTACGTCTCCAAGGCATTGGACAGTTATTAATTAAACAGGTTTACTATCAAAACAAGTTAAATTGATGGGTCGAGAGGGGAAAAAAAAGCAGCATTATCTCTCTTCTGTCATTTTGAGTTTGATCGTTGGCATTCAATGGCTGAGACTCAGGAGGCCTGTGGTATCGACTGACTATGGATCAGGACCGTTCTAGCCTGTAGGCTATTAGGGGAGCAGCAGTTCAAACTCCTGCCCTGCCGCTCCTTAATTGGTCCCCTCAGAAGTCTGACACATACAAACTTTACAAACACACCGAAAGATTATCCTAAAGAGCAAAGAGAATCTCTGTGTTCAAGCCGCTTGGCATCGATGAGATCGCTCTACCCCTTCACCATCTTCTTCGCATTTTTAAGAAACAGATCTCGGTTCCGTTCACCTACAGATTCTGACCAAGTGAGGTGGTCTTTGAGGAAACTGTACAAGTCGAGATAAAGACGAGAAGAAAGAGGAGAAAATGGCTGGAACAAATGGGAGATGACTCGAGACTGCCTACTGGGTAATTGGCTTTTATCCTCTCATTTTATCAGGCCTTGTTTTAGATTACAGCAATTCAACATACACAGGAAAAGAGAAGGATACCTTGACATGAGGAGATTTCCAGATTAGGAGAGGCTGAATGAGACCTTTCTTACACTCATTACCTGAATGTTGACCGTTTTTCTGTGGAGGGCTTTTCACTCCAACAAAATACTGTATCAAGGTATTCCGGGTATTCAGTAAACACAGTGTACATGAAAATGTCAACACAAGATCCTGCCGCACAATACCTTGTCTTTTCTATTTCCGCATTCTAATTCAGGGCATGTTCATTTCAACCTGACATTTCAATTTCAGATGCTTCTACAATTCAGTGCGTTGAATATGGGTCTTGTCAGTACAAGTGTACGCTCCGGTTGGAGACTGCGACAGGCTGACAATTGCAGCAGAAAAGGCTGGAGATATCTTACCCTCTAATACACAGTGGTTTCATACCTATTTCTACCAGGATGTCTGACAGCAAAGTGGGGCTGTTACAGAAGTAATTGATGGCAAACTGCAAGAGATCACGTCACTCAGCATAAATGCTTTTTTTTTTTTTTTTTTTAATATACAGGCGTTCATTCAAGCAGCAAGGCAGCGCGGACACATCCAACGTTCTTTTATTCAATTAACAGGCCTCAAAGCAGAAATATGTGGTTCTGCAGCGACAACGGTGAGGATGAAGGAGGCTGACGCGTTCAAATCTGCCAAGTAGCACTAAAGATTATAAGTGAAACAATGATTGTGTCGACAAGACTTGGGCAGAGAGGCCCGAAGACCTGGTATGAGATGAAAACAATGGGGTCTTCGCCCCTCAGTACCTTCAGGCTCAGGCCCTAAAAAAAGGTTCTGCACTGACACACCTTGGCGATTGCCAGAACCAACATCCGTTGGGTGCATGCGACGACACACGCAGTTGCTAACAGGGTTCCTTACTTAAGTCAAATGCAAGTGAATCTAAAGCATTTTCAGGGTACATTTGCCAGCTTTTCATGCCCCTTGCAGCTGTGGCCCAAACATAGAATCAGCACGAACGTGTAAGTGGCGTTCCTCAAGGTCTTGTGGTATTTTGGAGGGATTTTTCTTTGCAGTTTGATTATCATGAACATGTACTTTTTCCAGCCGCACTCAAAAATCTTGTAATTGCGTTTAATCCTGCCAGACAGCTTTGGAAAGGGTGGTCTCTGTGGCAGCGCTCCCTGTGGCTGTAGGCTGTGACACGTCACGGCGTGGACGGCTTCCAGAGGTGGTTCTTCCTCACCTGGTTCCTCAGTGCCTTGCCATGTTTTATACTGACAGTTGGTGAGTGCTGTGTGTGTGTGCGTGCTTGCACGTGTGTGTTCGTGCGTGTCATGTATGAGTGTGTGTGTGTGTGCCTGCGTGTTTATGTGTGGGGGCAGGTTTTTTTCATATTTGTAGTATTTTTGTTGTATGTTTGTATTCTTGTGAAGCACTTTGTGTTGCATTTTTACTGTATGAAAGGTGCTACATAAATAAAGACTGATTGATTGATTGATTGAAACATGAAACCGGACGCTGCAGCCCGTCTAGCTAACAACGGCGTCGTTCGGTAACCAAGTAACCTCGTTGACGTTATGCAGAAGAGTCGCTCTGAGCCACAACTTAGAAAAACTCGACAATGAAAGATTAGGAAAACCTTGCTTGGTGGTGCAGTATTCAGAATATGGCATCAACAACATGAGAGCATAAATCTGTCCTGTCATTTACCAGTTTTGCTGGCTCCTTGCGGTGTAATGGCACGGGGGATATTTTCCCAGCACACTTTGGGCCTCTTCGTAACAGCTGAACATCACTTAAACGCCATAACCGACATTGTTGTTGACCATGTCCGTTCCTCCACGACCACAGTGTACCTTCCTCTAATGGCTCCTCTCAGCGGGACGCCACACCATGTCACAAAGCTCATATCGTCTCACGCTGCTTTCTTGTCTGCGACTTCCCTGGACTCCATATTGACCAGCTCTCAAGCCAACACTTCACATCTGCAAGGCGCCGCCCACAAGTCTGCGGCAACTGATGATGTCAATCTGGATCGAAATCTCTGAGGAATGTCTCCAGCGCTCTGTAGAATCCGTGCAACAAAGAATTAAAGCAGCTCTGAGGTTGAGTTGGTCCAAGATGAAATGAAGCAGAATTAGGCAAAGCTAGATATTGATTGTGCTGTCTGGGCGGTGAAACAGAAGTAGACTTTAAATGAATGTAGCCACATCGATGCACAGGATAGATGTTATCTATCTTAATGACAAAGGGGAGTCCTTGGCTGAGGGGAACCTCATCAAAGTTACACATGCATAACCTTCCAGCGGAGCTCAGAGAACAGGAGAAAACACACAACCACACCAACGGACCAACATTTAAAAACAAGGCTTCAATGTCAATGCAAACCAGGGGAGGGATTCAAAACAGCCACGCTTCGAGCAGGTGATGTTTGCGTGACATTTGTAGGTCAGAGGTGTTGTGTTTCCAGGCTGTCCATCTACGGGACACTTTCTCCAGATTTACCACAAACATTCGCGGTTACTGAAGGATGAACTGGAAACAACACGGTGGTCCGAGGTCACTCTCAGCACACGCGCCTGTCATATCTGCCCTGTCTTCTCGAGGTGATCTCTAAGGAACGCCCCCATGGACTCTTTTCAAACTCGTCTCACGGGTCCAACGGCACGCAGGGACGACCTGAGAGGATTCTGGCGTCCAAAGGTCAAAGTCGCTGTCATGTGAACGCGGTATCTCTGGAACTTCTAGGGGCTCCAATGTGCCACGATGGGATGACCTGAGTTTGGTGGTCACGGTCGCCGTGACAATCACACATCACGGAGGTTTACAACAGCAGTGTGGTGTTTTGAGTTCATCTTCACGGTCTTAATGCTAATGTCTCTGCATGCATCGCAGCTTCACTCACTTTTCTTTGTTTGTTTCATGTTATTTTAGGAGAAAACAAACATATCAAACGCTTCCATAGCTGAAGGTGCTCACCTGCCTCTTTTCATGTCGTGTCTAATCCAGAAATATTGCAGGCAAATGTCAGCAATGTGTTTTTGTGTTATTGTTGTCTCATCAATGCTGATCCTGCCCGCTATGGCATCTTTCCTGCTACTACTATGTCTCGGGGGGGGGGAATACACACACAGGGTTTTCCTCGAAGGCTTTCGGCCTGGAAGCCAGAAAATCCTTTGTAATAACTGGTTAAATGTTATGAAAAGTTTCTATTTTAAATCTAACCAGAGTTGCTCCGCTTTAAAAAACTAAAAAAACAAAAGAGGGAAACAAAGCTGAAGACAAGTTTAAAAATATCAGAAAAATAAGTCAAGTAAGGTAAGTAGTCATGGGGGGGAGAAGTAAAAAATAAAACCTGCTGCTCAAAGCCTGGCAGCAGAGCGATTCTGCTGGCTTGCAAGCGTCTTTGTCAGTAATTAAAATTCGTCACCTGACGTTCTAAAGACAGAACACCTCTTTCAGGGAGGAAACCTCCCAAGCTGACTTCTCCCAACACCACCGACGTCATAATCCTGCATACGGCGGGTTGAAATGTTCCTGAAGGATCGTTCCTCTGCTAGAGGATGGATTTTGATGAAATTTGGTAGAACTCGGGTCGAAGAACAATTGATTTGATGAACTGATCCAGATCTGATGCCGTCTTATCAGTGGTTTGCTCTCTCTCTCTCTCTCTGATTGCCCCCTGACTTGCTATTTATTTATGTCTTTATTTGTCATTTTTGTCATTGACGCAACTTAGTTTTGACTTTGAATACTTGTGGACTCATGCAATCTGGATTATAGAAAACACATTAGCCTTTGCTCTAAGTTCACGGCAGTACAAACGCACGCTAGTCATCAGTTTTGCCATCCGTGACATGAACTTGATACGATTAAGTGTCTCTCCCTCTCTCTCTCACACACACACACACACACACACTTGTGCTTGTGAATCTTTGTCTGTAGGACTGCGTTGCTTCTGTTAAATATACAGAAGTCATCTTCAAAGACCATGTTGTTTTACTTTCTGAATGACAGAGCTTTGCTGGTTTTACAGCAAACTGAACTCACATGAACTCAGAGGGGTCTTATGTTGGCTTCATCTGCCAAGAAGGACTCCTAAACCCCATCCTGAATCTCTGACACTCATAATAGCACCAAGTGGCGTTTGAGGACACACGGGGCACGTTAGAATGCGTATACAGGTTAGTCTTTTTCTGCAGCATCTGACCAATTTAAGAATTCGTAAAATGAGGTGCAGCTATTTGGAAGCTGGATTTCATTTCTACCACTTTCCTTCCGTATTCACGAGGCAGAAACAAGAAACGTCGGAGCCGGAACCTCCGAGGGGATCACAGCCCGTTTTAGGCTGCGTAACTTTAAAACACACAGTGCGAGTGCACGTGTTTCTAAGCTAGTTCACACTCCCATACACGTTTCCATCGCACCTTAATGTCACTCACAAGTGTGAAAAGTTAGCCAACATAGTATCACCGTAACGTTACGCGAGCTAAACATCCACTGAAAGGCGAAAGGTAGACTGACCCGCAAAGGGTCGCCAGTCTGTCACAGAGCCGAACGCGCCAACTTCCACCCCGAAAGCCCCGAGCAGGTCGGAACCCTTCCTGCCGCGAGCGGCAGTGCTCACCGCTGCTGAATCTGAATCTGAATCTTTTTTTTTTCTAATAAGCACCTGAGAAGCATTAATCGTTGATTTCCTGCATCTCAGAATCGTCATCGAGTTGAAAAATGTTTTTATTTTCTCACCTGTATTCTTCAAATTGTGAAATATAACCATGCATATTAATATCAGCACATCATCACTACCCGTCGATATTGGTCCGTGTTTTTTTTTAATATACTGGTATCGGCCTGGTGGATGATATTTACATCGGCCCAGTTTTGCTAAAATCTCTCTTCCTTTCATCATCAATGGCTTTCCAAATGTTTTGGAAAGAAGGGGAAAAGTTACTCTTTCATATGAATAATGTCCTCTAGTCTAACGTCTTTCTGTATGGTAAAAGTTGAACTTACATGGATCATGTTGATGTTGGTAAGTACCAAAAACCTAATACCGCTCTCTTTGCGTGCCACATCACCAGACGGCGGCTCGGCAGCACGACTACCTCAGCCAGCGCTGGTGGACGGGATGTCGCCGACAACAAATTGACTGATACTTTGTGGAAAAACTTCATATAAAAAGGAATCCGGCATCTGAAAGTCTTTGTGATTTACTTTCATATTCATACGTTCTCACCTGACACTGAAACCGGGGAGTAAACATGTTTGCTTTTGCGTGTCAAAACACTGAGGCACACACGAGAAAGCCCACACGGCACCGCTACTTTAATCTAAAGTCATTAAATATGTATTTGCTTTTGATTACTGCTGGAATTAATTCATCAGGGAGAGTAGTGACAGGTGCTGGCTGTAACTGACAAACTGCTGTGGCAGTTACTGATAACAGTGGATACTTGAGTATTCCGCACTGTAACCCTCCTATCTGTCGCTCTCTCTTTAGCCCTCCGCTTCATCCCCCCCAGCAACGCCCCCCCCCACCCCCACCCCGACTCCCTCATCCTGCCTCTCCAAGCTCAGCTCGGCTTTCTCCTTCCATCAGGTGACGTGAGGAATGACACCAGAACCAAAACATTTGTCACAGCAACAATCCACCCCAGCTAAATTACACGGAGAGGGATTGCGAGGGAGGAGTGGACAACAAGAAAGGCTGAAAGGACGGGATATTTATGAAACCCAACACACAAGTACAAGGCACAGAGGGCCAGCGGAGAGGGGGGTGGCCGTAGGGGAGTCAGCGGGGGACGGTGGGGTGCTTGACTTTGAGG
Source organism: Aulostomus chinensis (assembly GCF_037954235.1). NCBI lineage: Eukaryota > Metazoa > Chordata > Actinopteri > Syngnathiformes > Aulostomidae > Aulostomus > Aulostomus chinensis. The sequence continues at coordinate 3,686,784 of NC_141338.1, forward strand.
CGATGTCCTCAAGTTTGGCGCTGAAGCAGTGAGTGGTGTAAGGTAGATGGGTGCTGGTCTCCAAGCCTTGGTCAATATTCTGCCAGGTGTTATTGGAAACCACATGACAGCAACGCTGGCTCCCAATGGACAGAGAGCAGGGGGTGACGGGTGCAGCCTGTCTTTCTCTCAGGACTCACACACAACCAACAAACACTGTGCACGCACATAAAGTACGCAGAAATAATCACTTTTAATTATATCTGCGAAAAACGAACCACTAAGAAGATTTCGCTGACCAAAAATGACAACAGTCCAACTGACTGAAACATCCAGCAACAACATTTAGTCATAAACTGACGAGTCAATCCAGAGAAAATGAATCCCCACTAGGGCTGGGCGATATGACCAAAATTGTATATCCCGATATAGCTCATTTTATATCCTGATACGATATACATCACGATATAGCTCATTTTATATCCTGATACGACATACATCACGATATAGCTCATTTTATATCCTGATACGATACACATCACGATATAGCTCATTTTATATCCTGATACGATACACATCACGATATAGCTCATTTTATATCCTGATACGATATACATCACGATATAGCTCATTTTATATCCTGATACGATATACATCACGATATAGCTCATTTTATATCCTGATACGATATACATCACGATATAGCTCATTTTATATCCTGATACGATATACATCACGATGTAGCTCATTTTATATCCTGATACGATATACATCACGATATAGCTCATTTTATATCCTGATACGATATACATCACGATGTAGCTCATTTTATATCCTGATACGATATACATCACGATATAGCTCATTTTATATCCTGATACGATATACATCACGATATAGCTCATTTTATATCCTGATACGATATACATCACGATATAGCAAATTTTTGGTAAATTCAATGAGTGAACAGTTTATTTTATTTTTTATTTCTTCCTCCACTTTTGCCCGGCACTCATCATAAAAAGCAGGTAACACAACGCTCCTGATGTGTTTTTGGCTGGGCGTTTCATATCTGGGGTCGAGTGTTTGCACCAACTCAAGAAACCCCCGTTTCTCGACCGTGTAGATTGGAATCATATCTTTACAGATGTGCCAACCCTAACGGCCATGGTTATTTCCTTCCATCTGCGGGAGGTGCGGCTATACGGTGTGCCGCGGGTAAGAGCCTGTTGCAATGTCTGCGTCGGGAGTTTCTTCTTGACGTCAGCGTCACTCGGCCCAGCTTTTGCTACTTTTTCTCGTTGACTCTCTTTCTGTATTCTTTTTCATGATTCTTTTTTCAGGTGATTAAAAAAAGTTACTCGTGTTCGAGTCTGTTGTTGGAATCGGGCTGCGGCAAACTTTACAAAGTGCAGTAGTCTGATCCTTGTCGGCCTTTTTATATCCAAACCACCGCCATATGACAGAAGTTCCCCCTCTTTTAGGTACAAGCTCGTCGGTTTGCGCTGGTTGTTCGTCATCTTGTTGTTGTTTGGATTGAGAATTGGTAACATGTTCTTCTGTGTGGCGTCTACAGTCTTCCTCCATGGCTGTTTATGTTTTAGCCGCACGCCTGGGCTTGCCGTAAGGCGCGTCGGTGACGTAAAATACTGCCGTAAAGCCTGTTTTGCGACACAAGTTCAACATGAAACAATTAGACATTGTCTATCGTCCGGACAATATATATCGTGATATCGCCCAGCCTTATCCCCACCATTTTAGGTACTGATTTATTGTTTTTCAAGCTAAAATATCAAACTTCTGCCGGGTCCAGACTCTCAAATCTCAGAGCCTGGGTGTTTTGGATCATTGAAAACAAGAAGACAAATGAAACTGAAAACACTGGCGCTGGAGGAGGGAATGCAAAGAGGACGACGGTGATAAATATGACGATAATTAATGAGGGGCATTTGACACAAGACTACGTTAAAAAAAAAAAAAAAAAAACGCTGTCAATGAAATAACATCCGTCGGGCGATGCATAAATGCGGCTATGATTGCATCCATTCTTCTTCCAAAAACTTGAGGGTGACGCGGCGACAGAACCTCCGTTAATCTTTGGACATCCACAGTGGAACCGAGCACAAATGCAACGTTACATCAACGCACTCATAAAGAAAGCATTGTTTATTATTGGAGCAAACAAAAGGATCTCGTTCCAATCAATCCTGCTGCTCCCGGGAATATCATCCACAAAAGCTTATCTATCGACCCGATTCCGAAGTCTCAATATCCAAACAGAAAAAAACAAACAAAAAAAACAATGGCTATTTGATTGCTATTGTGTCTGCATGTGAATCAACTTTTCCACTCGAATTTGCAGCTTTCTGATTTCAACATAAACAATATTTCCTGCGTTTGTTTGGCTGCTGGCGAGCTTCTAGTTCGCTGTGGAGGAGATGGAGCAGGAGGGAGGAGTGCTGAGCTGGAGAGAGAAATTGGTTCCCCTTGAATAATGCAAGAGTGAAACAGAGCAATATGACCACCATGCAATCTCCTATAAAACAGAAGCATCTGTGGATCGCAGCACAACTGCGCTCGTCAAATCGTCTCGTTTCGAATGTCACTTAAATGAAAGCTGGAAATTGAGAAAGTCACATTTAGGGATAAATAAAACATGACATGGATGATTCCATTGCCCTTGATTCCTCTCGCACTCTTTTCCTCTCAAGTGTTTTTCACTTACACCACACTCCAGTCTGAAAACGCTTTTAAGGGCAGGAAGCACTCTGGGTAACCTGGGGGCTACAGGGGCCGCAGCCCCCGGCCGTGAGATGTCAGAATCAAAGCTCAGAATGAAACTGGCGAGCGAGAGTCTGTGATATATGATTTCTCTATTTGAAACGGTGTTACAAAGCAGTTCCACTCCTCACAAAATGATTCCAGGAACGTTTGGGAAACCACCGTTACTGCGAGGGACGCGCGCCAACGTCGGCACGTCACCTGCAGGTAGGAGTCATTTTTAATTTCCTGGTTTCGATCTGATGAGTCTCTTTGTCGCGTGTTAATACGGGATTCAATTTGGAATTGAATAAAACGTTGTGATGAAAAACTTGTACATGTGAAACACCACACAGACTTCTCATGACAACTAGCTTCTGGCTATTTGCTAACTTGCCTCTGGGTTTTAGGGCTTAGGGAACGCGAGACAGGCGACGTCATCCGCCAGTCAGGGGTGATGCCGGCCGTCTGACCCCGCCCTCTCTGGAAAAACCCAAAACGTGATTTGAAATTGAAGACAACTCCATAAAGAGCATTTTTTGGGGGGCAAAATATTCTGGATTTGTTGACATTTTCGGCTCATAAATGGCCGTCTCGTTAGCACCGTCTCTTCATTGAAACCACCTGTGGGCAGCGCTTGTGAGCTTCTCCCGCTGAGGTTTCACCCTGGCAGCGAGGGAGGTTCCCTCCACGCAGGACGCGGAAACAAACAGATTATAAATCGGCTTCTGATGGGGGGGGGGGACGTCGGTTTGTTTCAAGGCTCTTTGTTTCAACCTCACTCTTCTTTGTATCCATTTCGTTTCATTTAACATATTTGACTGCTGACATCCACATTATTGCACAACATCAATATTTTACAGCCTGGCGGAGAGCCACTGCAAATGCAGACGCCGCTTAAAACCCTGGCAGCTGCAACAACATGCTGTGTACCTTAGAAGAACCACATCTCGCACGGTTCACTCCACTAGCAAACATGCACCACCTCATTTGAATACAACACACATGAAACTATTGAAATGTTGCAAGTAAACACACACACACACACACACACACACAAAATTATTTTAAAGGTCAACACCTTTTAAAAACAGAGCCTAAAAAGCTCCCCCGAACCCCTAAAAGCCGCCCTGCAGATACGTTTGCTTCATCTAATATTTATGCAATGCAAATGTCCAAGTCGAAGCTAATTTCAAAAACTTGGGGATGTAAAAATGAAAACCTCGGGGCTTGATAACTAATTGACTTGCAAATGCGCCTTTGTCACACTGCCATGCCAGCTAAATGGATGTCAATAGGTCAGGTCACACAGATCCACCAGAGGAGGGCACAGATTTCACCACGGTCCGGTTTGGTGACCACGCCGTTCAGGACCACAACAGCGCCTCGCAAAAAAGTGTGTCCCGGTGATGAAACACAGAGCTGAGTCTTCACCGCCGGATGCTGCTTGATTCATAGACACAAGAACGTGGACACAGCAGGTTATTAACCACAGTGGGACTTTGATTCTCTGTGTGAAATAATCCCTCCGACACAAGCGAGCAGAACAGGAGCGATGCAAGGTTTCATCCACCGACACTCTGGCAACTATGAATGTGAAAAAAAAAATCATAATTATAAAAATAAATAAAGCAGTCATGGGGAAAAAGAATCAAAGGTACGCTGACTCTTTCCATTAACCTCCAGCTGAAACTGGTTTAATCTGTCAGAGCAGAACTGATTCACAGTCCAGCTCCAGACTTCCTGATGAGCTAAATTGGAGTCGGGGCTAATTATATTCATCAGTCCTCTGGGAAAACGACACAACTCACGCCTTTGCTCCGCCAAACTTCGAAATTAAACTTAATAATTCAAACGCAATTAGGACAAACACACGCGCACACACACACACGCACTTTTCAGAGTCTGCGCGAGCGCGCACACACACACACACACACACACAGTCTATCGAGGAACATTTATGCGTGAGTGTGTTCCTCCCAGGAGAGAACCATAACAAGGTGTCTATGCGGAGCTTACCTCTCGCGAACGTGACCGGCACCCGCAAACCGAGAAGCACGAGGATGCCCAAACTCAAGTAGCATCCTCGGGAGAACTGTCCCATCACTGCTCGGCTCGGCTCCCTCCCCATCGGGTCCAGGGGCAGCGGCGGCGGGGGTCGAGCATTTGTCGTCTGCTCCGAAAAAAAAAAGAAAAAGAAAGAGGGAAGAAGAAAGGGTGAGGGGGAAAAAAAAGACTGGGAAAAAAAAAGAAAAACAACAACAACAACCCCGAGGAAGGCTCGGTCCGGGTGTTGGGCTCGTTAGAGTCCGCCGGTGGTGCCGCACTTCTCGCGGAATGAAGCGCAGTGCGCGCGCGGGGAGGAGAGACCGAGAGAGGTGCGGGATTTTGAGCTGCGCGAGAGCGGAATAATTGGAGAGAGAGAGAGAGAGAGAGAGAGAGAGAGAGAGAGAGAGAGAGAGAGAGAAGGAGGTGGGGGGGGGGCGGCGGACCTGTTGAGAAACGTGTGCGCGCCTCCAATAACATTTTGGGCAGGAAGGTGGCCTTTGGAATCGAGCGGTGTGTCGCGGCGCTCTTTGACTAATTAATGAGCATCTGGCCTCTGATTGGTGTCCTATTAACAATTAAAGGGTCATTACGGCACTTAGAGGAGGTCGATCCTTTGCAAATGAGCGCCATGGTGTTGATATTTTAGATCCTTTGTTTTTATTTGAGTCACCCCAAAATAAGTCCGTCTGTCACTCAACACACACGATGCGATTGTTGAGTGTGACTTGAACCAGCCTTTTCTGATGTGGTTTTTTTTTTTTACTCCCATGTCAGAATCTGTTAATTTTAATCCTGTTTATTGATCTGCATCCTGTTTTTAGGGCCTGAGCCTGAAGGTACGACAGGCGAAGACCCTATTATTTTTTAACTGTTTTGTTTCGGTCAAGTTCTAAAAGTCTGCTGAATAAATTCTTGTCCCTGTCGAAGAAAACTTACTCTACTTTGAGTTGATGGAGAATTGACCTTGATAGATTTACGGTTTGTGTCATTGCAGCTGAGTTTGACTGAAATGTACATTAGATTTACACACTGGAGTAATTAGACAGCTGCTAAAGGAGCACGCTGACTGTGTCCGTCATGGTCCATCCGGACCAGAGCCAGACAGGAAGAAGGAGACCCCTCTCTCTTCTGTGCCGCCCTACGGAGCTGAGACCCACAGACACTGGCAGACTGCTAGTTAGCTTAGCACAATGAATGGTAGTGGGTGGGAAGTGTTAGCATGACTCAAGAAATAAGGTTCAAGATCTTGGTTTGTCCAGCAGTGACCTCATCCTCATTCTCATCCTCTCCTACAAAGTGATTCGAAGCAGCAGTCGCACTTCTAGTCGTCACGCGTCAAAGTGCTGCGTCGGGTCGCTACGCCCAGGCAGGGAAGAAGCTCCGTCTAAGTGTTTGGGTTAAAAAAACAAAAAACAAACATCTCTTTAATGCCAAATTGCTATTTCATATTGAATTCTGTACATAATTCCTACTCATATCAGTGAAGACAATTTCGTCAAAGACATGCTAACACCTCCCAACCGAACCCATTCATCGTGCTAAGCTAACTAGCGGTCAGCCGTTCTCAGCTCCCGAGTGCAGCACAGAAGAGACTCTGGCTCTATGGAGGACACAAAATTAGCCCCATCAATGTTGGTTTTTGATGATGACAGCTGATAAAGCGCAGCCCAAATTGACATGAACTTACAGGTTTGCCATTTGTGTTTCATAATTGATCATTTTGAGGGAAAAAGAATCTCAATTTGGAAGATAGCGACGGCTGACTATACACTCACTGGTTGAGTCCCTTCAACAGTTCAATCTATTGTGTTGTAAAGAAGCAATCCTGCCTCTTCAGAGATGGTTTACTTGATAGGGGAACAGTAAGCAGCTATCCGACACAAGTATGATAGTGTTTATGCTCTAGTGGATGCAACAGGAATCTCCAATCCCCTCCCTTGAAAGGCTTTTGGAACAAAATCTGTGCTTAATGGAGTAAAATTCAATAAATAGACTTTTTTTTTTTTTTGCTGAATTAACAAGGTTGTTCTCCTTTTTAAAAAAAAAAACAAACAAACAAAAAAAACAAAGACGTGCTGGCATCTGCAGCACGTTTCAAGCAGAATGTGACAAAATCGAATGTTTCGATAGTTTGAGAAATTTCTCACAATTGTTTTTTTTTTTTGCAACACATCCTGAGAATACTGTGACAGAATCTTACTTTCCTATCGGCGGTAAATGTTGCACTACACCATCACAATATGTGCCCAGTAGTTTTTTTGTTGTTGTTGTAAATCACTGCAGTTTGACCTTCTGTGACATAATTACCCTATTGACCAGAAATTCAGTGGTTCATTTCCCAGCGTTCTAGCCAGGGGTCAGTCAGTCAGGCAAGGTTAACGACTTGATAATATTTCTGAAGGGAGCCATAAACGTGCATTAAATATTTGGGCCGGCCTTAAGGCTGTCGAGCAAGCTGACAGTCCGTGCACAATACGGAGCCTCCGAGAGAGTTCTTCCTCTGTTCTGTTGTTTCGCAAACATCAAGAGTTGCAAAAATGACACGTGCACTTGTACTCAAACTTATCTTGAATCGATCGGGGTGGTAATTACTCCCCCAATGACAGACGTGACAGCTGCAAAACACTGTTTCATGTGTGTGAGACGGGGGACGGCTTGTTGATTGACAATGACGAAAGGGAAACTAAATGCCTCACGGCAGCTCTGTAGTGCTCGACTGTGCACTACGTCGTCCCCGTGATGCTCACAGGAATTAGCCAGCGCTCCGTAGGGAGTGTAGTCGCGGAACTCGAAGCAGCCTCCGTCCTCCTTAACTCGCCAACCAGCAGGACCCGAGGATTTGGCTTTGCTATGGTTCTGTCCCTGCAGAATTCAGATATGTGTCACTGTAATCCAAAACAATAAAGAGCTCATCACAAAAATAAATAAAAATACCTCTGTCCATGGAGACGACATGAAAGGATGTTCTCAGCATTTAAAGGTTTATTTTCTCCCTCCAGTGTAGCAAGCAGGCGGGTCAAAGCACTTGTACTGTTTGTAGTGTTGTTTTGACTGTAATTGCTAAATCTTGTCGTCTTAATTTCCTCCTCAAACATCTTTGGGCCTCTGGGCTATACAGTATGTAAATTATGGCATAATCATAGTTTAATGCAGAGGCAAAGACTGTCTTAATTGTGACTTTTGAACACATCTCATTGAAACATATTTTTAAAAAAAAATACGTACGCTTTCAAATTCGGACGGGAAATCGTAGGTTACAGCAACATGTTCATCCCCATGTAACAGGAGTGAGAAAGTATGAACGTTTAGCACCTTCAGATAATTAGAGGACACGCGGGAAAAGATGCAAACACACGTCAGAGCCAATAGACACGCCGTCTACGTCACAGCGCATCTCCAAAAGGAGGCAGAGTGTATTCCAGTTTTATGCGCAACCTCAATAAAGTGACACGGCGCTGTTAAAACAGTTGATGCCTCTCAAGCTTAAAACTTTGTTGATGCCATATAACGGCAGATGCTCGGAGACTCTCCTCACAGCGTGAACAGCATTGACAGACACATTGCTATCAAGACAATGACCTAATTTAACACAGTCGAAATCTTCAGTATTGCCACCGGGGGAAGGAGAAGGACAGAAAACACACACACACACACACACACACACACACACACACACACACACACACACACACACACACGGCTCTCAACTAATAAACAAAACGGGGGTTTACTGTATTCAGTACATAAGGCAAAGTCACTCGTGTGCATGAGATATGAAGTTAATCAGACAAATGAGTGAATCAGACCATCTTTGTGCAGTCAGGTGGTGGAGGGACGGACCGCTGCTGGCCGTCTTCAGCTGCTCGTTACAAATCTAAACTGACGTAATCAAGTGTAAACACTACAGGCCCTTTATAGCAGTATAGGAGGGAGTATTTAAATGGCTGCAGCGGTAGACTGGTCAGAGTCCTGCTGGGACTTTGGAACGCTTTATTAAGCTGTTGATTGCTGCCATGCGAGACACTGGGATGCTGCTCTGTCACCTGGTCAGTCAGAGCAGCAGCTGAATGCAGCGTCTCACTCTGCCTGTCAGGTTTCAGCCGGCCATCATGTCAGGGTTTAAGCTAAATGTTCTCCAGCAGTCCTCCTTGTTATTCCTGCTGGCGACCAGGCATCAGCACATTCTCCCGGCTGATTGGTCTGAAGGCTGCTCATTTATCTCATTTAGCTTTGTTGCTATGGCTAGCATTGATTGCTGTCTGTTCTGTTTTTCTGGACACTTGAACAACATGCAAAACACAGTCTTCTCCTAATAAACAACCTCACACACCTCCATCAGGGTGATATGATGCCACTCAAGTGGCCTGCTTAAATTCTATCCTCCTTCCAAATCCTCTTTTGGGCCTAAACCTAACCAGACCACAAGCAGGTGATAACACATCCTAAAATATTGTAAGAACTTCGATCGCGGAATCTTTGTTTTTCACCGTACTTGATGGTAATCTGTACTCATCTGCTCTCCGGGGAAGCTAAAGGGAAGGACGACAACCACATCACCTGCAAAGAAAATTGGTCTTGAGCGTGCCCTGCGTGCAACATCAGCAGTCAGATCATGCTATTTCTGTACAAACTAGCCTTCAATACAATTACGATGTCACAGAAAATTAAAATAAAGGGTGAAAAGTAATAAAATCATTCAGGTCGGTGGAGGCTGAAGTGAATCTGTAATATTGAGGAGAGGAGGTTCTTGAATTTCACTTCCTCTGAGTACATTTTTTCAAGGCCAGAGAAGCTGAGGTAGAATGACAGCGGGTCATGATTGATATGTCAGGATTTCTTGTTTTGATGGCAGTTTTGTGTTCAGAAAAAGATGGTTTAAAAAAAAAAAAAAAACCTCGTCAGGTTTGCAGACCTTTTCACGAGGGCGTACCGGCATGTGTAGGACAAGCTCTTACATCCCTGTGTGGTCATGATCTCCTTGTTGTCCTGTGACTAATGTCTCTTTTACCAGCAACCAACCAGAAGTGGTGAGAGTGGGACAAAGGAGAAGAGCTGAGAAAACGTCTTAAATGATTTGCCTCACTGAGCTGAAATAAGACTGTCTGAAAGTAAATGGATATTGCCAACTGGATTTCCTTGCTTCGCCCATGTGATGATGGAGGAACACCCGCAGAGCTTTGATGGAAAATTTGCAAAACAAGCCGTTTCTTGCCCCGATCAAAGTACTGAAAAGGACCCACTGAGAAAGTTCATCACCACCAAGCTGCAGCAGCTTCAGCTCACAGAGAACGTGACTGACAAGCGCGTATAATCTGTCTTATTTTTGCTGCATATTGAATTGGGTGTGTATCTCAAAAATCCTTAAATTTCCTTCATTGCCAGTGCATGTATATTTGTCAGGGTATTTTCTTTGCAGTCTTCCCAAAAGCTCCGCTGAAGAAAAGTGAATGTCACTCATTTTCTCAGTGAACTGAATCTGTCTTTCAAAAAAACTTTGCCCATGAGAGATATTGGGGTTTTTTTTTTGTTGTTTTTTTTATCCATGCAATGTTTTGCAGAGTTTGCATTCTATTTGTTGCATCAAGCGTATGCATCACAACACAAACGCTTTGATTTGGACCGCATTTGATTGTGTTTTATTCAGCCTGTCCTCCCCGGGAGGAGGAGCACGCAGGTCAGACACCAGCTTTTGTGGACCACCAGCAGTGGTTCAGGCCAATTAGCAAGTGGCGACAGCAACAGTAATGGCCCCTCCTGACGAGGTAAGCATGGATGCCGCCGTGGCATCAGTTCTATCACTTTCCTCTTCAAAAGAAGGGCAAAGAACATCACTAAAGATTTTTTTTTGCCATGGAAATGATGTTTTCACTCCTCTGCTGCCTTGCTTTTGCTTCTACATGAGTTTATTCATCTGTTGGGTCAAATTCGCACGAGAGATGCTGATAGATGTTTTATCCAGCATCTTAACATTCCTTGAAATTGTCTGCTTCTTCCCCATTGGTTCTGTGAAACAAACTCTCTGGCTTGTCAGCTCAGATCATAAGATCATAAGTATAAGTGCTGAAAACAACCTGTTAGGGCCACAAAAAAGTAGGAAATCATACAACTTCAACAAAAGAAAAAAACAAAAAAAATCTGAGTAAGGAGGTAAAGGGAGCATGAGACTGCATCTCAGGAGGCTGATGTTTGAGGCTACTGAGTGGAGAGTGACACTGAAGTGGAGAGATCTCATGTTAAATTCTGTTTCTTGCCTATTTTCATGTGATTTACTGCCACTTCATGGCTGCTTTGAAGAGATATATGATGGATATATCATGCTGGTGGATAGTGCAGCAGGAGCTCGCTGGTGGTGCTGGTGAAACCCTGATCTTCCTCGAACACTAAGCAAGTGTTTTGGTGCTAAAAGTGTATTGAATCAGAGAGTCAGATGGAATCACAGGCCGAGTGCAGGCTGAAATCAAGTTGGGAGCTCATCTGTGAGCCAGCTTTCCTCCTGCACAAGCTGAGGTTGGCTTTTTCATGTTGCTTTGCATCATAAATACGGATGCAAAAGTGAACTGTAAAATGAAGCGAAAAATTAACCATTCAATACACGACCCGAGGTTCAATCTGCATACGAACCACTATTTTTTCTTCCACAAGGATCTAAAAGTCACATTAGGTTTTGTCTCACCATCGCCCACGCTGGCTGACAAAGTGCAGAGGCATTAGAGACCATAACTGACAACAACACACAGTGGTGACCGCGTTTATTTATGTTATTTATTCATTTCAGCTCAGTGTGAGAATCATTTGCATAGGAGGTTTATGTTCTCCTTCAAACAAACTCAAAATGTGACCCAAAAACTGCAGCACAAACCCCACCACTGCACCAATAATCACAAATAAAGAACCATTTCTTTCAACAGTTTTTCAAGATGTAGCTCCTGTATAAGAGCTGTGAGTCCCATCTCTCGCTCTCCAGGGACAGGGCGTCCATCAAGGCTTCCTCTGAAACCCCCTGGAGATTTTACAAAGATCAGGCCTCGCTTTTTACACTGACACCCGTGTTTTTGCCTTGTGCGCTTTGTCCTTGTTTTGAGAGAGAAAGGCTCTGTGATTGGGGAGGACAGATGACTGTTCAAGTTTGGGTTGGAGCCAATCCCCACTGTCGCTGGTTTACCTGTACAAGGTCGACACGTGAGGGAGGTAGAGGGTGTCGCCCCACCTCCCAGAGGAACGCTACACAGCGGAGCATGAGCAAAGCACCTGAACACGAATTCAAGACCTTGCAGTGTTCTTTCCTCACTTTCCCCAATCTTTAATTCAAGAATGGTCTTTTTTATTCTCTTTACATGGTTACAGCATAGATGTATGTTAACAGCCTTGACAACATTACTCGTGTAACTCCTCTGACACACTGACAGTGATCCTTTTTGTTCTTTTTTTATACATGAAAAGGACCAGAAGGAGGAGATATACACATGTCATCCATGACTGAACCAACATCTTACACCCTTTCACACATCAATCACACACGTTCGAGGCCGTTTGATCATTTTGAAATTAATAGCATTGGAAAGAAAGCATAAAGAAAGTTTATATTTATAGTCGCTGTCAACTCTCCTCGAATATTGCATCTCAAACCCTGGAAAGTTCTCCACTGCCTCACAGAACAACCCATCTGCACGAGCAACTTATTGTGTTTTGTTTAGCAATGAAGGGAAATTGAGACTTGCGCGGTTAAGAGGCAAACAGATAATTGGTCTCAGAGGATGTGATACATCATCTGAACTTTGTTGGGAGATATCTTTGTGCTGTTTGGAGATGTTACACTGCCAGTGGCGCAGTTGGCAGTAGGCCCGGTTGGATAGTTTTCCCTGCCCGGCGTTTACTTTTATAACACTTCATCTAACAAACTAATAACAACACAAATGTGTCAAGCCTGGAGTACTGTATGTAATTAAAGGTGTTGTATTTAACAGACATAACAGTCATTATCTTCTTTATGTGTGAATAAAATATAATAAAATGATGATCGTCAGCGTCATTTTATCATTTTTCCTTCCGTGACACAATTGTCAATGGAAAAAGACGTATATAAGCATAGTTTCTGAAATTTTGAAATCGTCATCATCGTCCTCCGCTTTATCCGCTGGGTCCGGGTGGCGGGGGCGGCAGCCTCAGCAAGGCAGCCCAGACTGTCCTCTCCCCAGACACTTCCAACAGCTCTTCCAGGGGAATCCCGAGGCGTTCCCAGGCCAGCCAAGAGATATAATCCCTCCAGTGGGTCGGCCCCGAGGCCTCATCCTGGTCAGACATGCCTGGAACACCTCCCGGGGGGGGGGGGGGGGGGGGACTCCTCTCAATATGGAGGAGCAGCAGCTCTACTCTGAGTCCCTCCTGAATGACTGAGCTTCTCACCCTGTTTCTCAAGGAGAGCCCAGCCACCCTGGGGAGGAAACTCATTTCGGCCGCTTGTATTCGCGATCTTGTTCTTTCGGTCATTACCCAGAGCTCATGACCACAGGTGAGGGTTGGAACGTAGATTGACTGGTAAATCGAGAGCCTCGCCTTCTGGCTAAGCTCCCTCTTCAACGCAACGGACCGGTTTAGCACCCACATCACTGCGGATGCCGCCCCAATCTGCCTGTCAATCTCCCGCTCCATCCTTCCCTCACTTGTGAACAAGACCCAGAGATACTTTAACTCCTCCACCTGAGGCAGGACCTCCCCCCCGACCTGGAGTGGGCAGGCCACCCTTTTCCGGCTGAGGACCATGGGGTCAGATTTGGAGGTGCTGATTCTCATCCCAGCCGCTTCACATCCGGCTGCGAACTGTCCCAGCAAGAGCTGGAGGTCGTGGCCTGATGGAGCTAAGAGGACCACATCATCCGCAAAAAGCAGAGACGACATCCTCCTGCCACCAAACTCCACCCCCTCCACCACCCGGCTGCGCCTAGAAATTCTGTCCATAAAAGTTATGAACAGAACCGGTGACAAAGGGCAGCCTTGGTGGAGTCCAACCCTCACTGGGAACTGCTGGCAACGCAAACCAGACTCTCACTCCTCCGGTGGAAAGACTGAATGGCCCTTTGTAAGGGTCCATCCACCCCATACCCCTGAGTACCCCCCACAGGGTGCTCCTGGGAACACAGTCATAAGCCTTCTCCATATCCGCAAAACACATGTGGACTGGTTGGGCAAACTCCCATGCTCCTTCCAGCACCCTAGCGAGGGTGAAGAGCTGGTCCACGGTTCCACGGCCAGGACGAAAACCACACTGCTCCTCCTCCGTCTGAGGTCCGACTATCGCCCTGACCCTCCTCTCCAGTACCCTGGCGTAGACCTTTCCAGGGAGGCTGAAATTTTGAAATAAATAAGAATAATCATACTGCTGTTAGACACATTGTTTGTATGTATTATGTGTTTTTTCCCTCTTTTTTTGGTTTAAATTAATTACTCTCAGTGGGGAGACGACAACCCACCACCTACCGTGTTAACAGTGGTCTGATCTTGTTGAAATATGTGAAATTACCTTTTAATCAGGCATTTTAGCAGTGGGATGGCAACTGACAGAACAAGAAGTCTTTTTTTGTTGTTGTTTTCAAAGGTGAAATCGCTGCACCCTACAGCGCTCAGCGGCTCTTTAGGTGACTTCATATCATCATCACATTCACTGACAACAGCCTCTCCAAATGACATTTTCTCTCTCCCCCCCCCCCCCCCCCCCCCAAAAAAAGGATTTTATTTTGTGTCGATGTGGTTTAGGCGCAACCGGAACCCAGTTTGGGCAATATTCTGGTGTGGGTTTAATCCAAAAAAAAAACCAAATACTAACCATTGCCATCACCATGCAGTGAAGCATAAAAAGATCCCCCGATAAAGTCTCTGGGTCATTCATTGTCTATAATGTGATATAAAGAATATCATGGCTGTCATCAGGACTGGTTCATTGTGACACCCTCTCGATCATGCATTACGCCGTGTGGTGAGAGATTTCCATGCCACTGCATTTAAATCTAATATCAGTGCAGTATAAACATTCAGGGGAAATTAAAACAATAGTTCAGTAGTACTGCATTTAGGCGCGCTGCACAAAAGCTGATTTGATTCGACTCACTTTAACCTCCACAAGCAGGGAAGCATGTACAGTAGCAGATTTCCTTTGAGGCAATTTACATCTGTCGGTTGTGTTTTATCCTTGACCTGCATTATTAAACTCACATCTCTGGGCATGTTCTGCAGCATTCTTCCATTTGCACTTATTCATAATGAATATGATAAGGCTAACACTAAAAACAATGAAATATAGAAAAGGCTGTGATTTGACTCAGGATCCATGTATTCATTCTTTGTCTTTGTGGTTTTCCTCTGGCTCCTGAGAACACAGCATGCTTTACCCAGAAAATCTGGATCAGAATCCAGGCTGTATTGCGAAACCTCTGATTGGCAGTTGCTCTAAACCCCGGAGCAATGTTGCACCAATCACCAAAGACAGTTTTCCTTCACCTTTACATGAATGTCAGAAGCTGCAGGGCAAGATTACTGGGGGAGGCTTTGCTGGAATCCAGTTAGTCAATTCTGACATTTGATTTCCATAAAACACAAGAAGTGGTGGATCTCTGCAGACTGACTCAAGCAGCAAACGTTCAAATCACAGAACCAAATTATCGCTGCTTCTGTGGCGGTGGGATTACTTAAGCATGTACCCTCTTTCATCGTGCGGTTGGTGTTCTTTAATGACACATAAAATAGTATTAAACCGTACCAGGTCTCGTGTAGAATGTGGTGTTTCTTGAGTTTGTTGTGTGGGTTTTTTATTTCACTTTCTCTTTTGTGTTCGTCGGTGTTTTTCTATTGATTTGTCATTTAGATGCCAAAAAAAAAAAAATGCATCTTTGTTCACTGATAATGCTCACTTACCATAAACAATGAGATCACATGTATCTCATAAAATATACAGAGAGGTTTTATGTATTTAATGTCTGCAGCTGTATGAGACGTTCATGAAAAATAACTTGTATTTTATAGACTTGCAGTGTTATTACATACACTGATATACCTGAAATATCACATGCCTGGTAAAAGTATTTCATCTTCATCTCCGACATCTACTCTCTTGTATGTTCCCCTTCAAGTGTGGGTGTAAGAGGATGAATAAATTAAATAATCAAGTAATTAATATGCGAGCGAATTGCCAACCGGATCCAGGAGACGCTCAGCATCTCCAACCGATGGCCATATTTTCCTCTTTAAGATGAAGTCAGGCAACGTTAAATTAATATATTCAATATCCCGTGTCGAAAAATGCCACCTCATTTACAACGTTACACACACTGACAGATTTATTATAGGGGTTCACGCATGACTTGGTACACACAACACCGAAGTATAAATGATGTAACAGTTCACATAATGCAAATGCTAGCCTCCATATCAGGCTAATGGAAAAACCAACAAGGTATAATATCACCGTATAAAAGGTCTAAATGCCATGATTATTATTTGAAACACACGCTGCTCTCTCCTCTTTCTTGTATCCGAATATCTGAGTTTCTTTATGCCATTAGTTTAAAAAAAAAAATATATATATATATATATATATATATATATATATATTATATATATATATATCACCATTCAGTCAGCAGTACATGCCAATATTGCTGTATATTAGCATATATACAATAATGATGCACTGCCTCACCCAGCACTCAAATCTGGTCGATGAGCGGGGGAGAGAGAGACCTTCAGACTGCCTGCCGTACACTGGCGTGTCAAGCAGCTCCAATCATCAGAAAACATTGTCTGAGAGCTCCTCGCGTCTTTGCCTCTACATTCTGATGCCGTCACATGATTGTTTCTAAACAGTCACGATCTTTTCTTTAATTAAAGTGATTATTCACTGTAATTGGGATCTGGTATTATTGATTTGGTCCATGGAAAATAGATCTTTAACAGTTCTATTACATCAAGGGTAACAATCTAAGGCCGACTTTATACTCTCTCACAAATTCAGCTTCAACTAGCAACTTGCCAAAGGTGGACTATGTTCAGGGGGAGGGAAAGACCTTCACGCTGACTTTATCCCTCTTTGTCCTTATGTGTAGAGAATCCCCAAGTATCAACAACAAAAACTGTTGCCTGAGAGCATGTCCCAGGGGTCTGATTAGCTCCACGGACCCTGGCCCTGTCACCGGGACAGCTCTCTGAGGCTTGAGCCCATTGCTTGAGGGCGATGGCTTTGTGTTCCACTTAGTGTGTTCAGGGGGCTCTATTACCACTCAACCCCACACACACACACACACACACACACACACACACACACACACACACACACGTGTTGCTGGTTCTCGTGCACATGCTGCATCTGCAGTCACACATAGTTTTGTGGGACCTTGAAGCTGACCTGGATATTAATTTATACCTTGAACACTTAAACAGACAGAGGTCAAACTATGTGCTCATGGTCTGGTAAACGCAAGGCAGGAACACGTTCTATGCTTTTTTTTTTTTTTTATGTCATTGCTGTCGTTTTGAAATTCATTTTATCCATTTTTACATAAAAGCTAACATAAAGTCTCAGTCTCTCCTCCTCAGAAGATCAAGTGATGAAAACAAACTGCAGTACGTTCATGCCATCTAGTGGCCATAGTCGATATGACTACGTGAAAGTAGGAAATGAGATGACAATTAAAATTGAGAAAAATCTGTATAAGGAGGTGGAGGGAGCAGGCAGGGATGGAGATTCACGCTACTCCCAGAGTTATATTTCGCAAACTGGTATTCATGTACGCGTTAGGGATACCCCCCCCCTCAAAAAAATTCCCATTATTTTCATAGAATCCTCCATCAAAAATAGAACTTTCCCTCTCTTAGAGCTGATCCCGATCCATCCCGCTCCACACACCTAAAGGCACCAAGCACTAGCCAATCAGAGGCAGAGTAGAGCCGTGAAAAAGGCTACTTGGAATGTACACCCAGTAAGCCTTTCAAAATTTCCTCTCGGGTTTGTTAAAATATGGTTAAATGCTTGAAATCATTTTGCCACAGGCCCATGGAAGCACCAGAAAATCAGTGGACCCAGCTGAAGTGTCCCGACTGTCCAATACATCTGCATCACGGCCTCCATGTCTGACAGAGCTAGCACTGATGTGAGCAGTGCTAGCCTAGCCACATGTGCTAGCGCCATCTGTAGCAGCACAGAGAGTTTTGGAGCCACTGACCTACAAAAAAACCTGATGCACAGTAACAAAACAGCCCCGCAATCAATTCTCATTTGACAGATTTTAATGTTCCTTTTTTATGGAATTTTGGACAGAGGTTTGCGGATTTATTTTACGGGTCATGTCGGAGGCAGTAATATGTGCCGGTGTTGGACTTTGCCGGGCTGCGGGTGCAGTTTTGAAGGTCAAGACTGGCATCGGGACCAGGTGAGCACATCAATCGTAAAGTTTTGTCCATGTGGAAAAACCAATTAAAGAGAGAGAGATTGATAAAAACCTCACATTGTCTGTCTGGCTTTAGTGTTGTGTGACCGTGCCAGTTTGCACTTGGAGTTTATTTACCACAGAAGGAAAACAAATCTGCCTTACAGTAAAACTCCCACACAATGGCTCTGTGTGCTCTTTATTATTTCCTGCTACTGCATCTGTCCAAAGGCCAGCAGAACACCACAAAGAGAGGGACATGTTGTTTAAATGTTTCTATCACGTCTTCACCATAATCGCTTTGTGTTTATAAGGACACAGCGGTCACAGATAACCTGCTGTGCTCTATGTGTGTTTGCTGCCTCATCAAAATAGAGACTGTGTCTCTCTCTCTCTCTCTCTCTCTCTCTCCATGCTCGCCCTTCAGAATAAACAGACTATTTACACGAGCTTCTGCAATACCTGCTGAAGGAAAAAAACAACACAAAACTGCAGAGGTACATCTCTTATGTGTCAGTAAAGGTTGGTTTGGTTTCAATTCAAGTCAGAAATAATATAGCATTGTCCATTAGCTTCTGCCCTCTCAGGTTGGAGATAAAGAGGCTTCAGAACCTGCTCACGTCAGAGCAGGTTTTTGCTCCATGGGCACGAATCCTGTGACTCACAAATCTGCAGACATTGAACTAAAAATGTTAACCAGACATTCAGCAAACAATGGCACAATCGTAATCTACGTGAGGCAAAGCTAAAAGAGAGGAAAGCGATTGCATTTCCTTGCATGCCACAGACTGAATCTCTGTTTCTTGTAGTATTTAAAGGAACGACGGCTCAACATGAACAACATCTGCCATCTGCCACATATATTGACTGTTGCATATCAGCACTGGGGGCACGTGTTAACATCTGTGGTGTCACGTATGGATGGCTTTGCTCTGACGACACAACAACATGATTCGACCCTCAGGCCACGCTGTTTCCATTACAGGATTGTCATTATGTCCTAGCGGGAGGTGAGCTGTGTACCTTCAACCAGTGCCAGTCATGAATCACATATTTTTCCTCTGTCTACATCATCTTCGACGGTGTCTAAATCAGTCTGTCTCAGAGTCCTGCTCCCTGACAGGGACTCGATGGATGTCCCACAAAAACAGTGATTTGCTACACTGCAATGTGGCAATCATTTTCATCTCAAAGCTACTGACCGGAGAACACTTGTTAGTTCCTGTCATACGCGGAGAAAAAAAAACTCAAACTGCAGGCTTTTGCTGCTGGTAGACTGTGGAAGGAGGTGTTAGTTCTCCAGCGAACACACCTTGTGACTGAAGGAACACTCAGTCAACGGATCTCATTTCCTAAAGCAGAAAAGACCGAATAAAACATAAAATTAGCACTTTTATCATATTTTGAAAAATGTCCAACAGTAACCCAGCGTTTCCTTGATGGATTTCTAAGACCCTGGATTGATTAAAAGAACAAGTGATGAATGCTTTGCTGCAGGACAGGTAGGAGTAATGTCAGTCACACATCCATTACAGAGATAGTATCATAAGCTGAGTAGCAAGAGAAATGACGGAAAAGACCCAGAGGGCTGAACGATAAAACCCGAGTCGAGCTTTGTTCATGAAAGCCGCTTCGATCAGGACGTTTGTAACAGGCAGGCGCAGTAAATATGTGACTCGAGGGGATGTTCCCGCTGCAATACACTGTTGTTATATTATGCAGGTTTCTAGTAGGGCTCCTTGCGTCGGAGCTAATGAGCCATATGAACGGGTCGCAGTGTTGCACATAACCAGGTGAGTGCGAATCCTGAAATTCAGACCCGTAAAGCAAACTGTTGATTTTCCTGAGCTTCCTGTCTCTGTCTGATATTTGGCCTCGATTCCAAGTCGAGGCTTTGGTGAACCTCGCATGGGAAAAAGGTTCCAATTTGACGCGATATTTAGCCCCCGCTAAGTTAGCACGACATGCTGGATGACAACGAACTGATGGTAGCATCACCGGGCTGACGCACTGCTGGCTGTGGGCTCGGCTGATTATCAAGAGAGCAAGTGGGACACCTGAAGACTGCGTCGATGCAGGCTCCGGAGTGTTGCGCTCCACCTGAAACAAACACTGACACGCAGAGTTTCCTGACCATCTACACACACCGAGTGTGTTGTTCAATAAATTATGCTCTTCTTTTGTCTCTGCTCCTCCATTGTTGATCTCAGGGACTGATAAATGAGTAGCAGTGAAGACTATACTAGCATTAATATACAGGAACTGAGTCAAACTAATACGTCCAATACATTGATTTCCTTTTGTAAGCTAATTGCACCTGGAGGCTGTTTACATCCTCGAAGCCCCTAAACAACAAAGAACAATAGTGCATTGAAAAGGGAACCCTATTATTTCAGTGTCGGTGCACACATGGCATATGTATCATCAGCGTCCGAGGATCTATGACCTTAGTTATGACTAGACGCTTGTTGGACTTAGCGTTAGCGAGGCAAGTGCATGTCTCATACCCTGGACTTTTAGTCAAAAGGTTGGTTCCCTTTCTAAATTCAGGCTGGTTCTAAACCTTTAACTTTCCCATCGTGAGTGAAAGATGTAGATTCTCAGCGGAGGGGATAGCTTCTGTTTGGCAGCTCTGTTGAAGCTGAGGACAGAGACTGATTAAAGCAACAAAGCCTGCTATTTCTTGACCTCATAAGATTTGCAAATAAGTGAATGCACTGGTTTGAATTACGTTCTTTCCAGCTCTGAACACAGGGTTGCTGCTGAAAGAATGATGCTAATATTGACTAACACGCCATAATGATACATCTAAGCTACCCATTCATTAAATGGAATGCGCAATTGTGATTATAGTCGGATCTACTCCTGCCTTAATGGCGGGCCAGTGTTACTGATGGAACTATTAAGCATTCACGCAGTAGGACCTTTCTGTCAGCATTTCCATCCTCCCTCCAACTGCAGCAAACGTGTTGCTTTTGTCCTGTTAATGGATTTGTATTTTTCTTTTTTTTTTTTTGGAATGGATCATCTTTCTAAATGTTCCATGAATTAAAAAATATATATAATTTCCCAGTTTTAAGCCTGTGTCCCTGTGTTATTTGTTAACTTATCGGTTATCTTCCAAACAGGCGTAAAAAAAACAACAACAACAACAGTATTTTTCAAATCTGTATCCCCATCTTTTTCTGTAAAAGGCTCATGGCGCACCCACAGGCGGGGACTAATTTTGCTTCTAATGAAAAGGCTTTCTGGTTGTCAAGCCCCTCCCCCAGGCATCATGTGATGCACTGCAGGCCTCTTAAAGACTTTTCCCCACAGATGCACAACCATGTAAGCGTCCGTCTCATAACATTAAGAATCCTTGAGGAACTGCATGATTAGAAGAAACCAGTTCAGCCTGTGAAACGCTGGGATTTGCAGGCTATACCACGAGCGGGAATTATGCTTATTCAGGGCCAATTAACATCCGCGACAAATTCCTGCTTAGCTTCATACCGGAAAAACGTAAATATGCAGAAACAAGCTTCAGTGTGCAGTTTAGTGTTAATTAGCATTGTGTGTCAATTCCACATGAATGATGTGCACTGCATTGTCCACTTTGAATGTAAAAAACTTGGCTTTAGGTGCAGTGTTTGGCTATACAGCAGGAAAACATTTCCATCCATGCATCCACTTTCTGCTGCTTATCCTGTTAAGGCTTGCAGGGTGGGTGGAGCCTATCCCAGCAGCCTCGGCGTGAGAGGCGGGGTTCACCCTGGACAGGTCACCAGTCCATGGCAGGGCCAACACATAGAGACAGACAACCATTCACACTCACAGCCACGCCTACGGTCAATTTAGAGTCTGGATTAACCTGGTCCCTCTTGATGTCTTTGGACTGTGGAGGAAGCTGGAGTACCAGAGAGAACCCAGCAGGAACAGGGAGAACATGGAGACTCCACTAGAACGATCCCGTGCTCCAGCCGGGGCTCAAACCTGGAACCTTCTTGCTGTGAGGGGACAGCGCTGACCTCTGCACCACCGCGCCGCCCAGGAAAATATTTAAAATGTCCCAATCACAACTTAACTGAAATGTTTTTTGGTCAAACTGCCAAATGAAACGGCAGGCGATGTCACGTAGCAAGAACATGACCGGAATGTTCTCAAACAAACTCCCATGAGAGGCACCTTCATAGAAGTATCAATCAATAATAATCACATTATCGCCACAAATGTGCGTTTTCGTTTAGGTTTTTTTTTTTTTTGGTGCTACATAGTTGAAACACCTTACCAACCACAACACAACAACGTGGTGTTAAGAGGTTGTGGTCACACCTACATGTGACTGTCAATTATGACATCCTGCCGAAAAGGTTTGGTCTCTTGTTAACCCTTTGAATTGCCCGGTTGTTGACCGGTACAAACCAAATAAACTGGCAGTGGAAATGACTGCTGAAAGCGCTGATAGCGTTTTGCTGCAAATTCAAGAAGCTCATCTGACTAGATTTGTGTTCTATCTAGAGATATGGCCTATGCGGGGGGGGGGGGGGGGATTTGTCACAGAGAACCTGCACAGAACAGATATGGGGATAAATTACATGCTTTCCTCAGGTAATTCTAGTCCAGGGCCGAAGAGCCTCTAATTAGATGACACACGTGTCGTTTGTTCACTCATGTGTGACTTGTGTTTGGTTGCAGTCAGTCTAGCTGCTGGCCATGCCTGTGTGTACACCTGCCTCCAGTCCACCGCGCAGCACACGCCGCTTCTGTGCGTCTCTGAATAAAATCCAGATGTCTCTTGTCTATTTCTTCTGAACATAAAATGCTCTTCTATTAATGCTGAAATGCCCTATTTTTTCATGCTAATGTAATCAACATACATTTCTGCACGTAAGCGCGCCCGGTTTGATTCTCATGCTTCCTGCTGAGCACCTGTATGTTTAATTCATGGAGTCTTGTGGATATCTCACAAGTAATATCGACTACAGCTGGTTATAAAACACAATGATGCTGTGTTTTCTAAGAAGACGGGAGACACGGATAACAAAGAGGCTGTGTGTCTGTCAAAGTCTTGAAGCAGCCAACCCACAAATTAGCCGCTGAATAATGCAGGCAACACGTTGTTCCTTATTTCAGTGTTCTAGTTTGCATTTAACAGAAAGGAATAAAATGGTAGACAGGTGACATTTGCAGCAAATTTTAAATAAGAAAATCACAGCTTGAGTTCTCGTAGAAAGTAGAATGACTACAAACCCAAGCAATTATAATTAAGACGCCCTCTCCTGCTCCATCGAGTATGTGCTCACATACTAGTTGATGAATTCCATCCATCCATCCATTTTCTGCTGCTTATCCTGTTAAGGCTTGCAGGGTGGGTGGAGCCTATCCCAGCAGCCTTTGCGTGAGAGGCGGGGTTCACCCTGGACGGGTCACCAGTCCATGGCAGGGCCAACACATAGAGACAGACAACCATTGGCTCTCCCAGCCACGCCTACGGTCAATTTAGAGTCTGGATTAACCTGGTCCCTCTTGATGTCTTTGGACTGTGGAGGAAGCTGGAGTACCGGAGAGAACTCGTAGATGAATTCAAATTTTGAGAAATGATTCATCATTGTATGGAAGCATTTCTGCAGACATTCCTGGTCCCACGAGAACAAACCCTGACTGTTCAGGTAGCATCACCGCAAAGTTTTTTTTATTTCTGTTATTTCATGGATCAGGTTAAAAAATGTATTCATATTTGAGCAAGAAAAGAAGCACATTCGGGGAAAAGAGTCCTTTTTTTTGTGTGGTTACCTTCATGGTGTTACTGAGCTTCAGTGTTCAAAAAGTTAAAAATGATACCGCGATGTGTGACGGGGACCGCAGGACAAGCAGTGACGAGCCTCAACGATTGTCTCCCAGTTGGAGAGCCAGCAAGAGCGGCAACCAGCTGGCCGGTGGTATGGAAGCAAGAGCTGCACTGGAGCATCAACTCACTGGTTTATAACATCAGTCCCCCAAAGGTCTCCCAACCACAAACACACAAATAAAACAACAACAACAACAACACAACTATCTCAGCTCCAAGTCCAGTCAGTACAAGTTTACTTTTGGGGTATAACCAAAGGTTTGATGTCCTCTAGCAGAATGTGCTGATCCTTGAACACACACTGAAGCCAACGGCTGAATTTTACCATTTGGAGACACAGACTTTGTCCTGAATTGCACATACCGTCTCCAATGAGCATGTCTAAAACCTAGTTTGTGTCCCTAAAAGCGGCTTAAGTCACACACACACACTTCAAATGCTTTCATCAGTCACTGTAACAAGAACTCTGTGAAAAATTCCTTTTGAGATTGAAGTAAACATGAACAAAGTGATTGGATAATTTTAATGTCAAACAACCAACCTTAATATGAAATAATAAAGCATTCAGCGAGCTTTGAGGGACCCTAACATGACAATCAGCAGGAGTGATGGATGAACTCAACTGTGCAGGAAGTGCACCGTACGAATGCCTCCCCCCACCAGCTGATGTTATTTGCTCCAGCATCCACTCAGTTATTCAGTCAGTCAGTAAGAGGAGCTGAGGCTTAAATCAATCCATTAGATCCATCCATCATCTCGGTATCTCAGTGGGAGACAAACACTGATGGATATGCTCACATAGCTGGCACCAGCTTCAACCTTAAAAAAAAAACAAAAAACAAAAAAAAACGGGAGCTCCTGGATCTTCCATTTGCTCCAAGGTGCACAGAGTGTGTTTGAGGGGAGAGAGAGGCATACATTTAGGTGCTGCAGTGAGTGCGTGCTTCCATTACCTCGTTCTCTACTTCAGAAGACCTGGCATGATGGTAAATATTTTTTTAAAATGCATTTGAGAAGACATATTCTACACAGAAGTGGAAACAGACACTTATCAGTCAGCAATGTTCACTTGACGTGTTGACAGCGAGCACACAACCACTGCCAGAACCTTTTAGCTCTTCCCTGATGAGCCCAACTTTTGCCAGGTTGTATTCCTCTCCCCGAGTCTGTTTCCATGGCGAATTCCCTGAATATTCACAACCAAGAGGGATAGTGGTGTGTTGGAAAGCTTATCCGATAACCAAGGGAATTCTAAATGTTTGCTTAATGATATAATGATACTTTGCTGACAAAGCAATTATGAAAATATCAAAGCTAACTGAGACAACCGTAACTGCTCTCGTGAGAGCGCTAACGAGAAGGTAAAAGTGAAGAATGGTCAACCAACAACTTCTCATTACCAGCAACCTTTAAAAATGACTAAAGCAGCATTATTATTGGACAGTAAAAAAAAAAAAAAAAAAGCTGAAATCATGAAACTGGGTTTTGTGATGAGGAGAGGCAGAGCCAAATGACAGGTAAACTTTAAAAATAAAGAACTGAAGAATAAATATATAGAGAGCGAGAGTCTAAGTGCTCATGCAACATGTCATATTATTGTCATATCCTGCTCTCCCAGCCACCCGTGCCTCCTGATCCCCCGGTGAACCTGCCTGTTGCCCAGCTGCCAGGAAGCCCCCTGCTCCTTCGCCATCTTTTCAGTCTAAAGTGATCTTAAACCCCTGCAAAGATCTCCAGCTGAGTGGCCTCTGCGGCAGCTTCCTCTTCTGAAGCAGATTCAGTCATCGGCGCTACCTTCAGGTTATCCTCCAGAACCGATCCGCCCATCGGCCGGGCCTTCTGCTCATCCCCTAGAGCAGATCCACCCCTTTCCCCGGCCTTCAGGTCATCCACCTGAGGTTCCCCTTGTCTAGTGATTCATAAAGACTCTGTTTGTACAATCACTGACTCCAAATCAATATAGGATGATGCCCATTTGCCTTGAAATTACCATCCAAACTATATTTTCAAGACAGCAGGTCCACCAGAGGAGCCCAGGAATGGCACTGAAGCAATAATTGTGTTTACACGAGGAGAACGGGCAGAATTTTACATCGCAAACAACTGGAAGTCAATAAGAACTTTGCCGTTACTGTCAGCACTTAAGTCTCATGCAAGTATGAACATAAATGATACTACAGCTTCACCTTTACGACTTCCTCTAAGTCCTTGTGAGCGTCAGCCACATACAAGAAGAGTTATTTGCATGTACAAGAAAAGGTGAGGAAATGTAATGCAATACCAGACAAAGTGTTCCTCATTTCCATCGATGGATCACACAGTGTTTTTCTCTGAATATGTGTCCCCTCACTTGTCCAGCTGTAGCACACGACGCCCGTGACCTTTCCGCTGTTCACTGGTATGCGGGGCGGGTGACTACGAGAAATGCAGTTAAATCCCGGAACTACGATAGAACCTCTGTCGCTGGTAGGCGATGTAAGCTGAGGCAGAGAAATCAAGCCCAGACTTTGAAGGGAGGATAAGGATCAGTCAGCGATGGGACCACCGCCTATTGCCTCTGCAAATCTAACTCTCATCTGTCTTTGCTGGGCAGCAGCTGCAGTGGAAACGCTGACGATCGGTTTCAACTGATATGAGAAACATGCTGCCACTGAGGCGCACATTTGCTTGATTCTCAGTTAAGTCTCTAATCAAATGGCGATGAAAAACAAACAACCGCTTCCGGCGGGCAAACATATGGCGCCACTAATTATCATAATGTGAATAGCACAATATTCCAACAATTAATCAGCTTACCATGAAATAAACATGTCAATATATAAGACGCAACGAAGCCAATAAATATGATGCCGAATCCAACAATGACTACACAAGAGTTGACTTACTGAAGAGACTTTTATTTTTTTATTTTTGGAACCATGAAAAGAATAAAAATCCAGTCACATCTTTCCCCTTTTATCTGACTTTGGAGTGCCAAAGTGGTTGAGTCAGATCAGGCCCATGAGCATTAGTCATCCAGGCAACCCGTGACTAATGGTGTTGTTTTGAGGAATGCAGTACGCTACCACTGTGTTGCACACATTTCTGGCGGTCCAAAGCTTGCCTGAATGAATGGGGCAAAATTATTCCATATAATTTAGGTACAAACCTTACGTGAATAAAAGAGAAATAATTTTATTTCACAATGTGAACTGAACATCCAGCAATGCTTCTGTATTTTCACAGGAAAGGTTTTAGCATAGCGCTGTTGTCAGATTGTTTGATGGGATAAAAAGCCAGGGTTTCAGAGCACACCTTCCATTGTTATCAATATCAACACAGGCAGACAATACATCTCACTTTTGAAAACTTTTTTATGATGAAATACCAAATAGAAAGTAGGCATGACTGCAGATGGAACTATTGGAGTGTATAGAGCCATGGAGTTATGGTAAAAAGAGTTCACTGAATGGTATTTTCATCTTTTGCTGAATTTCTGTCCAACCACCATTACAATTGTACACCTACAGTATGCTATGTACACCCGGCACGGCAGCCTGAGCCATCATAATGATCCCTGTAGAAGCAGAGTCACTGCCGCAAGGTGCAAAGAGAAAGAAAACAGTCTCACAAAGGTCAATATCACAAGCTGAAACACGCTGGTCTATTAAAGGAGTTCCAGTGTTGCTGCAGTTTTGACTACTGAGGAAAAAACAGACGTTTCCATTCATTTACTGGGCTGGCAATGTCCAAGCTAGCATTAGCAAGTCTTAGCTAGTCTATTGACATGATGCACAAAAAGTGTCTATTGCCTTTCAGTTAGGGCGCGTTTCCACCGGCTCACTTTGGCTCGGCTCAGGTCGCTTTGGCCCCGTTTCCACTGGCCCCAACACAGTACTAACCATTACCATTTTGGTCCCTGCTCCGCTGGGGTTCCAAGCGAGCCGAGCGAAAATGTGACAAACACATAGCAGGGTGCTGATTGGGTAACTTACCCGCTTACGTCATCGACTTCATATTATCTTGGCCTCAGCGGAATACTGGTTGATCGCTTGGTAAGGCCTTTTATATACTTTTCTTGTGTGTTGCCTGTCCGTCCTCCCTCACTTTTAGTTTAAGCAAAGACCACTGACCCAGCAGCAGGCATCACGCTGCCTCCGTGTCGTCCATGATTGTTGTTGTGTCGCACACAAATGACGCCGGGAAATCACACCCACACCGAGCCATCCCTGAAAATGCGCCTTTAGTCACTTCGGTGTCTGGAGCTTACAAAGATGATTTTTCATCACTGCGCCAATTTTTTTCTTCCGTGAATCCAGAATGCTGAAGGAGCCAGCCACGAATGCTGAGGCTGAAACTGACTGTGCCCTATAGAGACTGACAACAAACAGCAAAACCGTGTAAAGATCCATCCACGTGCAAACTCATACGGAATAATCCGTATCTTATTATCCAGCTGAATGCTCAGTAATCCACAAACACTTCACTTAGCGAGCGCAGGTAGATTTTTCTTCTTCTTCAAATCAAAGTGTTGATGGATTTTTAATTTTGATGAATTACAGTGCGATCACCAGTGCTCCTGGGCCAGTATAAAAACACCGACTGTTTCACGGCGTTGTCTGATGACATAAAACAATGGTACTGTATATGCTAACAGAACTCAATAAAATCAGAGCCTGGACAACGGTAGAGTGCCAGCAGGGCTGTGGTAGCGAAGACAACCGTTTCTGTCATTTTGGAAAATTTCTGAAAAACATTGATGCTTAATCAAGATCAAGCCAGTTTAATTTCATGGCTATTGTCATCACCCTGTTATGAGTGTTAATTTTTTGGGATACATTTGGACCGTTAAATAATTCTGCTAAACAAGAGGGTGGACACAGGTAAACGTCTCCTGTTTTTCTCCTGCTAACATTACATTAATACTTGCAACGAAACCACATCCAGAGAAGCTTCCTTAATTATAAGATTTATCCTTTGAGTTCCAACACTGCTGCTCAAGCGAGGGCACGGCAAAAATAACACCAACGTTCGCCCCTCCCCTTTTTTCAGGTCTCATCATAAGAAAAGCTGCTGATTTTGACCCCAGTGCACAGCTGCAGCTCCTGTTGGTATGACAACCACACCTGAGTTTTTGCAGTCATTGTCTTCTTTGTTCCCTAACAAGGAGAAGTTGTTGATTAGTCTACCAGCAAAACGGCAAAACTTTCCCTGCATTCTTTGACAGAAACCTGTCACCGGCAGTGAATGTCACGCAACACTTAGTGCACGTGAGGCTGCCTGGGTGCGCCGATGTCTGATCCCAAACCAAAAACACTTCTTGGTGAACTGTCTGTACTCAAACCACCCACTTTACTCCATACCATCACCTTCTGTCATCAGACACACTCGGCAGGTTTTGTGGGGAAGCGAGGAAAGTGGAGCGCAAAGGACCAAAGGGGTGCTCCGGTGAAACACAGTTAGCAGCCACACTTTGTGTCAGATCATGTCACTTGCAATTACTGTAAATTGCATCTGTGCGCTGATATAAAGCACTTGACTGAGCACCTGTACTTCCTGTGACTGCTAATGGCAAATGTGGCGAGCAGAGACATGGAATTACCTGCTGATTGTGATTTTGATCTTCACACAAGTGTGAGGTGTTGCAGCTCACAGTAAAAAGTTAGCATGAAGCACATCGATCAAGATTTATGGGCTGTACGTGCAGCGCGTCTACCTCTGCCGAGGAGGCCTCGTTTTCAGTGCCGCTTACTTTAGCATAATTTGGCAGTAAACTATTCAACCAGTTATCTTGAAACTTCGCGGGAGGGTGGGGCCGGGGCCGAGGAAGCGCTGTCAGGTTTTGTAGTAGACCTGAATAACGAGGCCAATCCAGGATGATTCCAGTTACTTTTTTAAACAACGCAACATAGGTATATGTATATATCATTTTGCGGATTGTCATGAATTTCATCCACCATATATCACCATAAAAAATGTAAGGCGGCCAGCTAATGTAGTGCTGCCTGGCAAACGAGGGGCCACTGTTTTGGTTTGCAGTGTTGCTGTGAAGCTTGATGACTGTGTATGTGTGTGTGTGTGTGTGTGTGTGTGTGTGTGTGCGCGTGTGTGTGTGTGCGCAAGTTGATGCGTTAGCGCCTCCTCTGGTCAGTCAGGGCGCCTGCTCAGTGAGAGACTGTTACTGGGTTGAACAGCACATTTATCACAGGGGCTACGTCCTCCAGGAGAAACTGTGTGTCGTCAAGGGGACAGACGCAAAGGCAGTGGAGCAACAACCGGGACAGGTCAGGTGAACTGGCAATGTACCAGTAGAAAAATAAGAGAAATGGCTGAAGCTCTAACAAAATGCGCAGCAATAATTGATACGATTTTTGGAAATTCATTGACGTCTCTAGTTTCACATGCGTTTGTTTGTTTGTCAGCAGGATCATGCAATAACTACCGGGCTGATTTTCAGGGAACCTGCCGGGGGGCTGTAGCGGAGGAAACGAGGAACTGACTACACTTCTAGTCACTCGTCACTTCATGGGGGGAAAAAAAAAAAACAACTTTCCGAGACCATAGAGAAAGCTGTGAGGCGATGACTTTCAGTGTCATGTGACTGAATAATGACTAGACATGTGGACGCAACTTCCTATCTAATTCACCTTTCATGGCGACAGTCAGCATTGTTTCCTCTCATCTTCCCAGAGTCCCATGACTTCTTCAGTGACGCTTTTATCAGCACCGCAGCAGCACAGGTTTCCCTGCTGCTTTGACCCCCCCTGAGTTCCTCTCCTTGTTCCACAGCGCTGCATTAACCAATCCAGTTTGCCACTGCGCCTGAATTGGTTTAATTAAAATCAGGGGCCCTAACTCTGTCATGAATTTCAAAGAGTGCAGAGACGCGTGTGCGCATACGCAAAAAAAAAACAAAAAAAACCCCCAACCCTACACCAGCTTGGTGCTGCCAGCTCCATGTTTGATCGTCATTAGTTGATATTCACGCGGTGCACACTAGAAGTCCTACAATTGAATTTCATATTCTTTAATATTCCTGTGTTCATCAGCGTGCATATTAATCCTGGAATTATAATCACTGATTTGCCTCTAATAGACTTTATAACACATCTTTGTCAGCTTTGTAAATCCCTTTTCTCCTCTCAGGTGCTTAAGATGACATTATACTGTGTAATTAAATCACTTAGTATATAGAAGGAGAGGCAATCAGTCAATGTGAAAGACACAGAAAGATTAATACAGGCTTTTTATATTGATGACTGCCGGCTGAATATTAGATACATTAATGAAGTAGTTCATAAGCCGTGGGAGCTACAATATAATAAATGACCAGAGCAAAAAGGGCTGCATATATCTTTTTTTCTTTTTTATAATGCTGGTCTTCACAACACCGGGGAGGAGTAACTATGCGATACTGTATTGAAATTTAAGCTGTACTTAATGCTAGAGTGCATGCAGCTTTGTCTTCCCTGTGTAATCCTTTATTCACAATTCCTAGATCCTTCGGAAATGTCATCCCTCCCTACTCTGAATTACTGGGAAGGACTACGGGAAGAGAGAAAAAGAGTGAATTACTGCCGAGCTGATGCCTAGTGATGCCTGACACTAATTACATTTTGCTGCTGTTTTAATGGGAGTTTACATAAAGTCTTCTGGCAACCATGTGGGGAGGAGAGGTACCTTGTTTTCATTAGATTGATCACTGATGCAGAAAGCACCTACAGTATTTGTGCCTCTAACGCTGTTGTGCTCTATGTGGGCAAAAATTTAAAATTTAAAAAAAAAAAAGAAAAAAAAGTCATTGGCTACGTCAGTGCAAAGCTGCTGGTGACATTCTGGGGATGCCATCACATCAGTGCAGGGCAGAAGGAGCCCAGCATGTCATAAACCAAAATAAAGATTTTCTCCTCTGATGAACACAAATGCTTCAATGAAAACCTTCTGCCACGGCAGGGTGTCGACGTGCACGCTGGGGGGGGGGGGTCACGTTTAGGAACAGCTGAGATAAGGTTGATATGCTAGGAGACCCGCCATGTGTCAACAACGTGTGTAACATGAAGCCTCTTCTCCTGAGAATCCCGCATCTTTGATGTGTGTTCTAATTAATCAGCCTCCAGTCTTTGATCAGTAATTTCCGCTAAGATCTCGTGTGTTCTTACTTGGTCTTAACTCAGCAGCTGTCGACAGCTTTTGTTGTAGACAGCGGGGCCGAGGCCACACTCGCCGTTATTAGCCAGTTTATTGCCGTCCCGTTTTGCATAAAGTGATTAATGATTTGTCACAGTGTATTTTACATATCAACCACAGCTGAGAAGAAGAGATCCATTTGTTACCCAGCCTCAAGGACAACAGGCTAACAAGGTTTTGTTGCACACAAACTATTTAATCATTGCTCTACATTTCTGATGATGTATGTGATTAGGTCAGACGCTGAAGGAACCCGGCCCGCTTGACAGTACGGATTCTGTTTAGCGTCTTCACGGCTGTAACGCACCCGCAGCCTCATTCATTCCCAAATGCCAACTTAAAGTCTGCTGAGCACCAGAAGATTCAGGTGAAGAAGACAGCTGAGCAGACATTCATGGCACAGAGATATTGACTCAAAGTGCGTTTGCTAAATTATTAAAATAATAACACGCAAAGAGATTATATGCTTTCAACTGCTGCTGTCATGTGACTCAGAGACTCCAAATCAAAACCAGATATTAATACCAGACTAGACAATTGAGGAGGGGCGGGGGGGTTAGGGGTGTGTCCATGATTTCAATGGAATAAAATGGCATTTCAACAGTCTTTCACTTCCTGTCAAATCCGAGATATCATTCCTAGAATTGGCACTTAAGACACAAAACATTGGTAAAATTATTTTCAGTTCATCAGTATTTTCAAGCAAATTACCATTATTTTCATTTCATGCAGTACCAGAGATTTTATTGTTATTATGAATATAGTATTGAATGTATGATACTCCACCTTATGCATGGGAATGTGTTTTATTGCGCGTGTCGGGTGTTTTTATACTCCCTGTTATGTGTTACAGATGTGCACATCTTTAACATTCGTATGAAAACATATGAATGTCAGTTTGGCTCCAAAAGGGCACAAAGAACACTTGAGTCAGACAACGACTCAGCAAAACTGCCACTACAACCAATACTGACCGCAAACCAGGAGCAGTTACCTGACGTTAGCACCCCTGCTAGCGACAAATACGCGTGGCGCAACAACGTTAGCACTGTAACTCCAGCAGACGCCGAGAGCGGCCTGAGTTTTTGCGAAATCCTGCAAGCAATCAAGACTCACAAAAAAGAAATGAGCTCCTCTCTTGGGTGGTGGTTGCTGGAGGACAGAAACCAACGAACAACTTTTAGCAAACTGACTAGTTTTCTAAAGATGCTTGTTTTGCTTGCACCCTTCAGTTTGTCCCCCACCAATGCTCTGGGGTAACACAGCTTCCTGGAGGCTTCTGAGAGGTCTCGTCTCTGAACGCCACAAAAAATAACATTGACAAGAAACCATCAACAGCTCGCTCTAATCGACCGTTACTGGTTTCCTCTGAATGCGCCATCCCCCTTCTTCTCCGAGCAAAATCGATGATGACCTTACGATTCTCCCCCGCTACAGGATCATTTGGCCTGACTATCGACTCCAGCCGGCCTCAAATCTGATTGTCGGCAACTGAAGAACTCCCAGTCATCCTCCAGCGGAAGACCAGAGTAAATTGACTGTCCTGCTACGTTTGGGGTTGTTCAAATGTGACGTAAAATACAGATTTCAGATTTTATATCTGCGAGTTGGCAGAATTTTCAAAGCAACCCATTCTCCTGATGGCAGTGCCAGTCCAGACACTTATTGATCACTCTTGTCCAGCCTGAAAATACTGAAACTGTTGAATGAATAAAGCTTGTCGTCTGATTTTAGTGCTGGCACAAAGTTTCGATCTATCGATAGATCGATAGATAGATCGATAGACAGATAGATGTATTGATGGATTTCAAGGAAACCTGGCATTCATGTTCCCCACAGAGGGTCTACGAAGGACAAAGCTTCTCTCTTAGTGTTTAGCTCCAAGCACACCCTGACTGAGCTGCTACTGAAGGCATGAGGGGGATATTCATACAAAGAAGCGAGCCCCCTTCCACTGCACACTGATCCATATCTCATTGACCAAACCTACCGAGGTCTGCAGCAGAGGAAGTACAGCCTCTGAAGACTGTCGCCAACCTGTAACCAACACAACTCACTGTACATCAGCACTGTATATCAACATGCACATCCTTTGTCCGAGTTCTTTTTCCATGTCACTTCACTGTTTTCTTGGCGATAAGTATTTCAACATCCAGAGGGTCGAAGGAACATATTTCTACTGAGTCTTTCTGCTTTGTCTGGCTGGCGAGAAACCAGCAACTCGATACATATTTGCAACAAATGCAGGTTATTAATGCGATTGTGAGTTTCCTGTATTATTCCAGCATATCCATGACCTTCGGCCTGAGTCACATTTTTCATAAGCTGAAGCATTTTATGAGAAGGCATGGAACTTTTTTTTTTTTTGGAATAAACTTGCTAATTGACAATGTTTTTTTTTTTCTTTCTTCTCCTTCCTCCAATGC
Source organism: Aulostomus chinensis (assembly GCF_037954235.1). Taxonomy (NCBI): domain Eukaryota; kingdom Metazoa; phylum Chordata; class Actinopteri; order Syngnathiformes; family Aulostomidae; genus Aulostomus; species Aulostomus chinensis. Next base: position 3,721,406 of record NC_141338.1, read on the forward strand.
CCTGGCCGTCAACGCTCAATGTAAAGTGAAGCCATTTTCTAATTCTTACCAGAAGGGCATTTTAGACTTGGACTGCAAGGCTGTTTTTTTACCGATGAATCTGTACCTGCAGTGCTTCGATTTCTAGACCTTAACTATATTCTGGGGAGTAAAACTGAAAGACTCAAGGGTAAATTTCTATAAAAAAAAAAAAAAAAAGATTATGGATGCTGATAGCACCATAAATGGTACAATACTGCCTCCTCCAGCAGTCTATAATGAGATTATCACGCAAAAATGACTATAACCTTTTTCTTCTGCGCTTTGAGGAATAATTAGTGGCACTGATTATTGAGTTTTGAGGTATTGCCATTAGTATTATTGTGGACCAGGTTTCGTTTGTGTAACTGGAGTTAGCTGCCTGAAAATATTTTTAATGACCCTTCCCTCTGCTGTGAAACTGTGTCACCCAACATATGGAGGATACTCATTATAAATGAGCTTCGGTTACCACCAACTCTCTGCAGATGCTCATATCTCCACTGTCGGCGCTCGCATTTGTGAATTGGACTTTTTCAATGAAGGTAATTTACCGAGAAAGTGACCACATTTTGCTCCGGACGTACGTTCGTTACCTAAATTACAGCACTGGGGGACCATTATGCTACTTTCATGGCTGTGCACCAAGGGCTGCATTTCACTTTTGAAGTTCCCTGTGAATTACGCTTTTTGTCTTATTTGCAAGTTTCCACCTGAAACACACAGAAAGGTGTGTGTGATCTTTCATGGCGGTGGCACTTGTTATTTTTAAGCTGCCACAATGGCTCCGTTTGTTCTGCCCAACCCGAGGCACACAAAGAGCTTTTCCTTTGGGGATTCTGTCCTGGAGGACCAAGTCGACATGGTGAGAGTAAAAAAAATACGCCATGAATGAAGTCAGAGTAACTGCTTCCGTTGATTATTGGACCCATTGACCGTCGCTTGTTACTGCCCCAGGTATTACGGACGTACCTGCTGTTTCTCAAGTTGTTAGCAGGAAGAAAAAGCAGTGCAGCACTGGTGAAATTACGTCAGAGAATTCTCTCTTTTTTTTTAAAGTTTATATTGTGCGGATTTGAATAAAAAAAATTGTAAAATGACATTTAAAATGGACGTTGCAGTCTCTGAATGTTTAGATGATGTGCATCTCCAAACTAATTCTAGTGTTTTACATTTCATATTTGAAGCAAAGCACTTTGACTTATGGGACTTTGCAGACATTTTGACTGCATTCAATGTTGTTTCTCCTTAAGATTCTGCTACTGGAAATATAAACTGAACTGAAATGCTGATAGCAGTCAAAGTAGCACAGACAGTCCTTTTGCATGAACTACACATGCACTTCTGTGGAAGGAAAGAGTCGCTTCGTAAACTGACTCTGGCATCCTTCTCATTTAAAATGAACTGTAATCTGTGTCTACACTGATTGAACATAGACTTATTATAATCACACAGCACACCATCGTGCTATGTTACACTACAGAGTCGCAGCTTAGCGTGCGTGTCAGGGGATTTTTCCTTTTACCGATCCTATCAGTAACAAATCCTTGCAGAGCCAAGCCTCAGTGACCATGTTTATTAATAGACAGTCATCTGAACTACTGGCCAACTGCTATTCCCCAAATATATGAGATGGGATTTGCCAAGTGACAGCTGAAAGAGAATATGGGATGATGACGACCAGCCTGCACTGTAACAGAAAAACTGCAAAGGCTGAGAAGCTCCGAAAGGGTTCCTTGTTTCTCGTCTCAAGATATTGTTTAATAGGCACAAACCCACGCCGTCATGACGGCCGCGTTCAAATGTACTGCGTGTAGAATCGTGATTGTCCAATTGGCAGAAATTAAAGATGACATTCGGAACAATATTTTCATTTGTGTTTTTATTCCTGGGGCCCCGTCATGTTGCATACAAGTTTAAAAGTTAATCATAGTAACTTATTTAGACTGGGCCCTCTCTGAACTAGCTGCTTGAGCCTTTTGCTTTATCTTATACCACTGGTGCACCTTTTTTTTTTTTTTTTTTTTTTTTTTTTTTTAAATTGAGTTGTGTTTGTTGTGTTATACCTTCCAACTCCAAAGTTGTTGCTGTCATGGCGACCAGAGCAGCAATGAAGTAGAGCAGCCACCGTGAGAGGGGAGGAGTCTCCAGATGCTGGTGGGGGCGAGGTAGCTGGACGGATGTCAGGTTTGGGGAAGCAGGGCCGCAACACAGACTGAGAGGAGGCAGAATGGAAAAAGAACTTAAATACACAAAAAGAAACAGAAGGTAGAGGATGAGGGGAAGGATGAGAAACACTGGGAGCAGGACTGTACATGACGAGACTGATTAACCGACGAGACACAGCTGAATCGCTTCAAGGCGGCGGGAAACAGACAGAGACAGGAAATGTAAAGCAAATGACAAAGCGTTCAAAAAATTACAAGATAAAAAGGTGGAAGTGGCCGGGCTGTGATGGACAAACACAAACTACAAACACACAAATACTCTGACCAGGTGCTGCTTCCATGATGGAGGTGAGAACATAAAGCTGCAGGTGCATTCACCTGTTCATAAAAACAAAAGCATCCAGAAAAGAGAGGACAAGAAGGAACATTTCTGCAGCCAGCAGTTAGCATCGAAGCGAGGGGTAGAGGTTAGCATAACTACTCCTATCAGCTACATCAGAAATGAAGAGCAAAGAGCACCACTGAGGACTTTCGTCCATGGAAAAGACGTCACTCTCTTAGCCCCCGGCTTCAGAAACTGACAGACAGATGATTCGTCCAATCACCTGCTGAGTATCTGCGCTTTCGCACGCTGAGTTGCTTCCTGGATGGTTCCTTGCTGCTCACCATTTTCTCAGGTTCACACAGGAAATCCTTAACATTGGAATTGTGAGACTTCTGGTCTTTTACAGTACATGGTATCACACCCAATATAATAAACACATAAGGTGATGTATGTATAATTCATGCTTCAGGGCTGCACTCCATGTGTCCACCCACTGGTGTGATATGTGATATGTGCATCTTGTTTTGATGTGTACACTGCATAATGTTGATGTTAGCCATTAATAAAAAATGGCACCATCTGCTCCCTTCCTGTGCCAGTGTTCAGTGTAGGATATCTGTCCACGCAGCTACTGTAGTGATGGACAGCAATTCAATAATCCACCACAGAACAAGAGCAGCCAGCAGCAACGGTGCTTCCCCTACCGCGGCCGATCCAGTTACACATTACTGCAACATGTTAACTGACCCTCATACGATCAATAGCATCATGAGAGCAGGCCCCAATTAATCAGCACAGGAGTTAATTGATTAGTTGTAATATGCTAAACAGGCTGCCAGTGTTGTGACAGTTGTTTTGAAAAGGATTTGGAGAGTGATTTCCCTTGTGAGGGAATTTTCACGGTAAATCTTTTGAAATTATCTCATTATTTGGGGGCTGTAAACACACACACACACACACACACACACACACACACACACACACACACACAGCTGTAAGCACAAGAACAAACAGTTCTGGTGTATGATTTTAATGTACTCCCCCTTTTTTCCCCAAGAAAAAGGCTTTACACGTGACTCGGTACCTGTTTCCAAAACTTAGGCTCGAGACCCCAACTTGCTCACTCGCCCCATTTTATAGGGTCACCACTGGGTAGAGTAAAATACACAACTACCCTGTCACGCCTGAATTAATTTTCCAAATTAAAACAGCTTTGCTCAGCCAAGGCACATCGTTTTGTGGTCGTCTGAGGACAAGTCAACATAAAGGAACGTGCCAACATCTTGGGAAACGTCATTTATCCTGACTAGTGTCGGACGAGCAGATAGACCAAAGTTAGCTTAGCTTCCAGGAGTGCTAACATGAGGACACACTAACGTACGACCTGAAAAGTCATCAAATACACTTTCTCTTCATCAGCATTAGTAGAACGAGCGTTGTGCTTAACACTCACTGTGGGAAAAAAAAAAAACCTGATGACAATTACGAAAGGTTATTTTGGAGTCAGATACAACGCCTGAACTACTTAATGAATTTATGCTGCCATCAAATATCCAATCAGGTAATAGGAGCAGTCTACTGTTTCCCTAACAATAGCCCATTAGGTTAATCTAACAGCAGCATATCTCTGGCCTGAGTTCATTGCACCTGCATGGCTAACGACTCTCTAATTTTCTTGCTGTCTAACTCCCTCCTTTATCCTCGCTACCTCTGCTGTATGTGTCCACCGGGACCAGCGCCGGTTTGATAGTAAGACACGACCACAAGCTTCCTCTGATGGATGTGGAGTCACCTTGTTCTCATCGCCCCCCAGCGGAGTTCACCGTCGCAGGCCTGATGATTTCAATGCACCGCACAGTAGCGCGAGTGTAGATAGCCTGAGGGATAACTGGACGTTGAACAGGGTGATGGAGAACTGCTTCCATCGTGCTAGAGACACTGGAGAGGACACACAGATTTCTCTGGGAGTACAAGGGACTAAAGGCATCCTGGCCTGATATCATAACCGCTCCAAATACCAAAGCTGGTGTAAAAACCTATTATTTTTTTAAACTGTAACTGCAACGGTTGTGCTCTTTAACTTTACAAACGTATGTTCTTATCACCAGGAGTAACTCCAAGTATTTTTATCTGCTGTAATGATTGAGATGAGAGTGCAATGCTGATACTACAGCAAAATGCGAGTATGGGGAATACTGGAGCTTATATATTCCACTTAGCACTGCTTACCTTGCGCATTCTCCATTTCTTTATGGAACAGTGGAACAGTGGACCTGTTTTCTACTCCTCAACGGCTCTCAGAACTTGGCACTTCTGTCCCTGTTTGCTCTCTGGACTTTAAGAGGAAGCTCCAACTCCCTTGGGTTGTCTGGTGAGGCCTCCTCATCCAAAATTCTGCTTCTTTCAGAATGAATCTCAAATCATGCTTTTTGATCTGTTTTGCAAAAAATAGATAAATAAATAAATAAAATAAAAGCTACCTCTGCGTTACTGGCTCAGTTATTGCTGAAAGCAGGTGGAAGTTCTGCAGGGGTTAGCAATGACAGTCAGCACATCCACCGTCACGATGGTACAGAGCCACAGAGGACTCCGCTGAGGGTGCGTCACTGCCCCCAGTGAAGGATTTCAGGGTGTTACTCCCAAGAAAGGGTAAAATGGCAGAATGGTGTGGTGTTGGAGGGCTTGGTTGCTTTGAAAAGGGAATTGGGTTCCAGTTGACTGTAAGCTGTTTTCTAAGCCCCCTGGTAATCCTCTGAACAGGATATAGGTACGAGATATAGGAACAACCTGAGCAATGTCACTCATTTGCCTCGAAAGGGAGCTACTTAATGTGGTTTGGGCATTTTCTCACCTGGGGGGGTCAGGATGTGGTCTAGACTTGAGCGTAGGGTTGGGCCCCCGCCTTTACTTTTCATACTGACCAGATTGTGCCGACATTACTGGTTGATTTCAAGTATCGATTATCATTGAATCAGTACGAAATATCAACACTTGGAAGTGCTTCTGGTTTGAGGGAAGTAAACCTTCGAGAGAGGGGGCGACGACGCGATGCCATCCTTGTAACGCGCTCAACACCGACAGGGAAAATGGTCTCTTGCATTTGAGCTTTTCAACGCTTGCAGACATGGATCTTTGGAATGTTTGTGATGCAAAGTTGACAAGAGCAACGCATCTAATCTGATGCACAATATATCTAAAATATTTGCAGCAGAACTAGAATAAGATCTATTGGCTTTTTTATTTATTCATTTTTACAACTGAAATTACAGTTTTGATATTAAAGAGATTAGTAAAGCCTCAAAAAAAAAAAAAAAAAGTACCAGTGGGAGGTTTTGCTGAAGTCCAGGTTCAGGTCTATCAGCCTGTATCTACAACGGATGAAGTGCTGCATAGATGCCATACTCTAAATGGACAGCTGCTTTTGAAGATTTGAAATAAATCCACTCAAACTTTTACTGTACCTCCACGTGCAGGCGCACTAGAATTCTGCCCAGTGCTTCGGTTAAGTAGATCTTGACACCGTTTAGGTGTTAAAACCCTTTTGATGGATGTAAATCACTCCGCCGCGGCTCACCAGGGGTCAGGCTTGTAGCTCCAGACGGCAAATAGGAGGCTGAGGAGATTCAGCCCTGCTTTACAAGGCAAAGCAGCAGCGTGGTCGATCATCATTTACAGTCACAGCTTTGTTACTTTTATGCTCAAATCAATATGAATAAGCCATTGCAACAATGAAGCCCAATCTTCCCAAATGGTGTGTGGATGACACAAATTTGCAGTTATTATTATGTATTATACATGAGCCTCCTCATGCCATCGATGCACAAATAAAAAGTGAATTATGGATTTATCTTGGACAAATGTTCACAATACAGCGTTACACGTGTCATTCAAAGCGACTACTCAAAAAAAAAAAAAAACTCAATAGCGAGGCGTGGCATGAAGTATATTTAATGTTCACATCATCCTTGTCTCCATGTCAGACAGGGCACAAGAGAGCCAAACTACTTTTTGTCCCCCCATCTCGTCTGTATTCCTCCCTCCAGTCTTTATTTCAGGCTAATGGCACATGGAGGTTAAGGACCATTAGTCCGCTCCCTGGACTATAGCTACACCTATTATAGTGCTACAGTATAGCTTTCTTCAGGGGGCCAACCCTACTTTATCACTGCTTACCCAAGACCTTTCCCAGAAGGTCAGGCTTTTCTAATGACTCGTGACTTGAGTCATGAGGAGGAGAGGAACAGTGAATGGAGAAAATTGCTTGTAGAGAGAGGAAGAGACAGAGCAAGAATGAAAAACAAGGAAGGGAAGAAAAAAATGAAGCGGGTTGAGGAAAAGGTTAGTGGTGGTGGACAAGGATATATTGCAGATACAATAATGGATCTAATCTGATAACGGTGGATAACTTAGTTTAGAGGTCATGTCGAAGTTTCTTGAATTTTAATCAGGCGGGATCGTGGAAAGAGTCACAAATTTCCCGAATCTGAGTGGGTCAAACACGGATCGCCCAGGATCCCTAACTGAGAAACCACTAAGGCTACTGAAACGCCACACGTGTAAAGTCAAGCAGCAATGACTCTGACGGGTATGCAAGTAATGAGGCGCATTATCTTGGGAAATGACCCTTTGAAATGGAAAACAACATCACGCCATCATGTTCATTATGTTTATATGGTAGCTACTAATTCTCCATTATTCATCAACGGAGGGAAATCTGGGCACTGTGTGTGAAGCTGGAGTGTCGAAGCAATCGAGATATATATGAATAATTTTCACGGCGTTCATTTTCCTCGGTTTCTGCCTCCTTCACCTTAATTAAGGCTGGCCGACCTGTGATTCAGGCAAACTCTGTGAATGAGCATCCTTGATAACTTGAAGCAGTTTAAAAGAAAATGTTCAGAAATGTTTTGTACAGTTTGAAATTTTCAACCAGCCTTTTTCCCTGATATTCAGTGTGTGCAGTAAAAGATGGATTAAAGAGTGTGTCCTTTGTCTCCGGTGGAGTTTGTTTGTGGGTTTGTCTAACTTTTGGCAGGATTATCCAAAAACTTTTGAAGTGATTTTCTTGAAACTCGTTGGGTGGTTGGAGCCAAGGTAGAACCCGCTGGAGCACATCTGAATAAAAGGGAGGGATTTTTAATCCTTTAAAAAGAAGGGTTGACGGGTTATCAAAAAGAAGAAAAAAAACAGATGGGGAGGAAAGGTTTTGATGAAATTTGGAAGGAAGATGAGCAACGTTGCAAGAAACAAGCTTAATTTTTGGCAGTTATCTGGGTCAGATTGTACATCCCGGAGTTTTGTCTTGCTCCTTATGTGTGGGGATCGGTAATAAAACCCAGAGCAAAGTTTAGAGTCGCCTCACAGACTCTTTACTCTCCTCAAAACAACTCATTAATGAATTAAACCTTTAAATCCACACATTGTGGTTCATGTAGTTAATGTGTTTTCTAGAACTGGGGAGTAGCACAGATGGAGCAGGAGCGTCTGGGTGCGTGTGAGCACGCCGGCAAACAGGGACGTGGTCCTGACTGAGCCGGCGACGCTGTGAAGGGGAGCCCGCCTGCCTGGAATCCCACTCTTAGATGTGCAGCTTTGTGTTGAACGCTTCGGGGACGAGTAGCAGAGGGGGTGCTGATGAATGTAAAACTCGTGGAGTTAAGTAAACAGCACAAGGGAGCAGGCTGTTAATTTCAGATGAAACTGCCAGCAGGGCCGTCCTATACACCCTATACGGTACAGATAGGACGCCTGGTTGAACATCTCCCGCGCTCCGTGTTTGAGAATATGATTCAAAGGCAATTTAAAGGTCCATTAGGTAAATTTTGATTCAAAGGCAATTTGGGTCACGGGTAGAGAAGGTGTCACCAGGCAGAGCTCAGTTGATTTATGAAGCCACAACCTGATATTCACTGTGGGGCCCGATGACAGGCTGCAACATTATTTCACAGGGCTCAGCCTCCATTTAGGTACTTTTCACCTTGTGTGTGTTTGGTGAGGACAAATGCGGTAGAAAGTGGCGGTCAGACACTCAAACTCCATCATCATGCAGGGACAAGCAAGATGTTGAAAAATTAATCAGAGGCGAACTGAAAACGAGTGGGAAGTTAGTAAAATATTGATGAAGTGATGATGCAAATGCAGGACTTCAGGCAGTGTGTGAAAGACACAATGACTTCTGTATTGTTAACAGAAGTAATAGTTTAATATGTTTTTTGTGTAAAACTGAGGAGGAAGCTCAGCGAGAGAGCTAGAGGCAAAGAATGTGGAGCTGTCACACAGAGAGAGGGAAGAGGGAGACTGGTTGATTCTAACTTTGGTGAAGTTTGAGAGAAACACACAACGACACGCAGCAGCACGAGGCTCCGGCGTTTCGATGGTGTACTTTTTTTTTTTAAAGGGTTTCCAAAAAGTCAACTGAAATGAAGGATGGATAGTGATTTAATGATCCTGACTCATTGTGCAGTGAAGAGTTCAGATACCTTAAAGGAGCTGCAGAGTCGAGCTGCTGCTCTTTGGTGTTGAAAGGAGTCACTTGAGGCGGTTCTGATCAAAATGAATCCGGGACACCTCCTTATGGACATGTCCAACATGGAGGAAACCTCAGGGCACGTCTTCTAGGAGGAGCTAGAGGACATGGAGGGAAGGACGTTTGGACTTGCCCTGCTGCCGCCACCGCCACACAGACCCAGATAAGCAGTGAAAAATGGATGGATGGAAGGATGGAAAATAGAATATCTGTTACATGAAAAGTATGAGCAATGTGGCCCAGCTTCCTGGTTTAGCTTATCAGCTATAAGGCATTGGACCGCAGTGTCTCATAACCTCTGAATTCTGGCATACCGGGCACAAATGGTTGAACAAATGGAAGACAGATAAGCAACGGAAAGGTATGAGGAAAGATACAGTGTCATTGTAGGAATATTGCCTTCACAGGTACGGGACACAGTGACTTGATAATGTCAGCCAGTGATTAGAAAGTAATTGCTTCCTAATACGTTTCAGGTAATCCCTGAAATATCACCTGTTGCCTCTGCGTGGAGCCGTACGTGCTGATGTGGAGGCTCGCTCTTGCTGAAATAATGGAAAATCGTCCGACGCAAAATTCTGACCTATATGCGGTGCTGCGGCGGTGCCAGCTTGGGTTCAAATACTCATTTCTTTGCCCTCTCAGAACTTTATCATGAGAACTGATGGGTGCATTTCCATGTGGTTTTCAAGAACACAAATGAAATGACAGTTTGAGAGTCTTGCATTCAGGGCCAAGCCACAGTGAATATGGTCATAACTAAAAGCTGTATAGGTGGGATTACCTTAACAGGTAATAACTAACTATTGCTGGATTTGGATTTGGATCCCAGTATAGAAGAACCGGTGTGTCCACCACCGCAGTGTCAGGTGTCCGTCTACCCTCTCACCGCTGGCGGCAGTCAGACTTTCTTCTTGGTTTTCACGTTTCATAATCACATGAGGAGAACTGGACGAAAACATGGACTCCCCTCCTCTGTTTGGTGAGCTTGTGTGATAGCATGTAACCAACTTTTACCAGTTCTTGGCTGGTCAACTGCTTTCTAAAAATATTCCGCCTGGCAATTAAGTTTGCAATGGTGGTGCAGTAAGCAACCTTGGTCTAAAAGTGTCATCTTGACATTGTATTTCTAGAACAAGTGCAATACTCCTGGCGGAATCGTAGCACCCTGCCTCTGAACAGACATTCTTTTGCTTAAAAATGCGAAATCGAGTGTCAACTTGTCTTTACGGTGAGGCGTTCATCCCGACTTTGATCCTGCCGTTAGCTAACCTCGAGCTACCCTGAGGCCCATAGTCCGATCGTAACGTAGTCACAGCGGAAACTCACCGTCGCTGCCTTTTGTTGAGTTTGGTTCCATTTGCCAGTTCTGGCCCCTGGGGCAGTATTTTCTTTTGCCCACGTGTGTTGTAGACCTTTTCAAAAGAATGTGGATCACCGGTCAAAACAAAGATTTGACAAATATCAAAGAGCCGGTGGAGGAATTTTACTGCTCTGCTTTGAGGAATGACAACACGAGTAATCCTTGGCAAAGCGGTGAGCTAATTGTGAGATAGTCAGCACGGGTCGGGTTAGCAACAAATAAGCACCGGGACAGGATTTGAATAGCACCTTTGTCTCATTGATTATTTGGATTATTACAGGAAGGCAAACACGCAGATGCATGAAAAGCAAAAACGCCATGCCAGGCAGATTCTCTGGTCAATTTGTTAACATTATTAATTGATATTTTTATTTATTGTAATGTATTGTTCTTGTATTTCTTGCCAAGAGCCTGCAATTGAAAATTAGCTATGTAGCTAACTCTGGCCCCACGGTGATGTTCTTCATGGCCCCTGTTGAATAATCTAATTAACCAAACCAAACCAAACCAAGGAAAAGTATTCATATCTAACTACTCTATCAATGTGCAGTATTTACAGTTGCTGATGGCAGACGCACACTCCATATATGTGGCCACACATGCATCACCTTCTTTCATAAACATAGAAATATTTGAAACTCTGGGGTCCTGTTTATTGACCTTTAATTTTCTGAGTTGCCAACAAGCAAGTGAAATATGATGGAAATACTTTACAGTGCACTCTTCATTCAGCTCTGACTCATTACAAACTGGTCTTGCAGAAAGTTCCATATCTCACATGACCAAAGCAGTGCTGATGTTATTTGTTTTGCTCTGATGCTGGAATTGTTTATTTCTTCTCTTCCTCCTTCATTCAGACAGCAATGTGAACTGATGCCAACTGATGCAAAAACAAGTCTGCAACCAACCACCACACTCACGCTTCAAACTACAAAATTAAAAAACAACAACAAGAACAACAACAACAACAAAAACGTAGCTCACTAAAGCATCAAAGCATGCAAAACTCAACAGGGAAACAGAGCACCGAGGCACTGAACCTGACTCTTCTCCTCTTTGTTCTGTGTGGTAGAATAAGTCAGAGGACCCAGCACTTAGTGATTATGTAGCACTAACTGTGTTGTGTGACGTGGTATGTTTGTCCAAAAAAAAAAAAAAAAGGGGGGGGGGCAACACTTCTTCTGCCACTAGATGGCAGTACCTGTGACCAAATCACAACTGAAGCACTTTTGCGCTTCCTATGGGTTTTTCCTTAATTAAGTCTGAATTCTTGCTTGTGTTGTACGTCGCTTTGGACAAAAGCGTCCGCTAAATGAAATTGTAGAATTGTAGAATTGCAGAAACATTGGAAAAGCAACTGCACAACACGAATGTTCACATAACATCAAAGGAGAAACCAAAAGCTGAATACTTCTTTTTTTTTTTCTTTTTTTTTTAACTGCTCAGGAAACCAGAGGACTTGTGACAGAAAATAACGCAACTTTGTAAGAAAACTATGTACCCTTATAACACCCAGTGTGTCCTTGCGGAGATGTTTGCACCAACAAAGATGCTGCTGAATGGATTTGTGTGTGCGTGAGCTTGTGCTGACACACATCATTCCAGCAATGCTTTGGCAGAAAGCCGATTAAAGAGTGAATGAGGAAGTTGATTTCTACCTCACAGTGGACCAACAATGTACAGGATTAATAAGGCCGGGCTCCTATCCATGCAGGTTAATTAGGGTTAAATGATAATTAGGACACCATTAAAAAGGCAAACAACCACAGAGGACCCTTAATCCGCACAATGTGCTGCCGCTGCGGCGGGTAGGTTTGTTTGTAACAGCACGGGTGTGTTAATGTGTATTTGTACTTCTAATATATGTTGCATTGACATCAGGGCTGGAACAAAATACGGATGCTGCATGACATGGCAGTATTTGCAACTGTACGGCCCGTTCTTGTTCACGTGACACCTCAGTGGAGCCTTGAGGGAATCGCTTCAAATTTAGCTCAAATGTTCACTGGGACACAAAAGATCAAATTAAAAGCTTTTGGCGGCCAGAGGTTAACGTCACCGTCACCTCGCATGTGCGATATCTCTCCCGTTATGATTGATAAGATATTCCAGGAACACCTTCAGAGTTTTTGGTTTGTTTGTTTTTTTTTTCAAATTTGGCTCAAATATTCACTAAAACTGAAGGAAGACCTGAAAAGATTTTGGGGGTCAAAGGTCAAGGTCAATGTCATCTCAGCTAAATTCAACATCGCTGGAAGGGAATTGCTTTGCAGTTGCTTTTACAACAGCCGTAAACCGGAGGCGTTCTAGTCTCAGGCTGCCTGGACGGGTTGTTGTGAACACGGTATCTGAGGTCCTACTTCAAATATGGCTCAAACGTCCACAGGGATGAACTGAGAAGATTTGGAGGGTTAAGGTCATATACACAATGTCTGTCCCATTCTTTACACACTATTGCAGAGACAACTGGTCAAAGGTCAAGGTCACTGTCACTTCACATAAACGCCTGGAGGGGATTTCACCGAATTTGCCACAAACATCCTCTGGGACTGAAGGATGCACTGAGCCCCGGTGTTCTAGAGACTCGAAGCTAAGACTGTGTACTTTCTCTTTGTCAACGTCTTTAAAACACCACAATGCAGTAGATATAAATCCATGATTCCCGCTTGGAATCGATCATCACAGACTCCTGATACTACAACGTACAAAGTATCATGATAGTATAATGCGAGTTACTCTGTGAGTAGTTGGTATGTGTGTTTTATTTACAGCTCACAGTCTCATCTTTCAGTATTCTCACAGAATCGCGTCTCATACCCGGCGTGCTTCGGATCATACCTGATGGGATGTAAATCAGTTGACCTCGTCTCTCATTGTCCCTCCTCAAATTTGCTCCCATTTGTGCTCGTAATTGTGACACCAGGATGTGGAGGTGACAAATTGGAATTGATTGGATCCTTGGCTAAAATGTCTCAGGTTCTGACCCCTGAAGTTCAAAAGCATTTTTGTCTGTATTAGTATTCTCTACCTCACCATTTCTGCCTTGCAGGCAAGACTTTAGATCAAGGATAGAATCAGTGGGTTTTACACTGTATTCTCGTGTTTCTTTCATTCTTATGGCTGTTTGAGTTAATTGCATCTCTTTATCATTAATATTCCTATCATTTCGAGGTAAGAACTATTGCGGCGCAGAAAGAGGTGCTCAGATTTGACCCGGCGAGCGACTGCTTTGCAGAATGCTGTATAATGCGTTCACGTGCTTGACGTGGTTGTTTCCAACTGGGCGAAGAAACAGTATCCTGCTGCTCACGCTTTTAGCCTGCTTGCTAGCGTTTGGGGCACAAAAAAATAAATTAAAAAAAAAAAACAACTACTTGGTTAAGGCTAGGGAAAGAAAATGGTGGAATCTTCGCTAAAAACACTTGGTTTTGGTTGCCAGAAAACTGAGAGATTTGAGTTAAACGAAGCCCTGGGTCTGCGGGAGCAGAAGTCTGTGGAGAATCAATGGTGTGTGAAAACAAAAAAACGCAGGAAGTTGGCCAGCTAATTCTTTAGGAATGTGCATCAAAAGAGCTGAGAGAGAAAATATTTTAAATCCCAAAGCTGATGGCTGATTATTTAGATTTCCTGCCTTCTTATTACTTTTTTTTTTTTTCTTTGCCATTGATATTAAAATATGTTGCAAGTTGTACTTAATGATATCACCAAGTTACAGAATGCGGTCCTGTCACCGGCTGGGGTGACAGTGGCTGCACCTAATCACCTTCAGGAGCCTCAGATCTCAAGGGCTTGCATTAAACCCCCCTCCCTCTGTAGCACCCACATGTACACATTTATCAGCGCTAAACACCCTCAGTGTGCCCCTCAGCGTACCAGGGTGAAAGCAGTAACTTTGCACTGATAGTAAGACTGCAAAGAAGCGGTGGACATTTTATTCCGTCTTATTTTATTTCTTTCATGGAATTCTGTATCTGGGTTCCTCCTCTGATCTGAATGCAGCCTGACTGAGTAATTCCTGAGCTGTGATAAGGGCTTGGATAAGCATAATGCCGTTTGGAGGTGTGAAGTTTTTGCTCCCTTTAAATGGAGATGCTGATTCTTTTCTTACACCTCTGTGCTTAGTTTGAGCCCCAACCATGGCCAGGAATTTCAATGCAGGTTCTTATTCACAGACAAGTTTTGCCTCTGAGTGCATGTGTGTGTCTGTATGTGTGTGCGTGTGTGTGCATGTGTGTGCGTGCTTGTTTGTGACCTGCATTCTTTCGAGGTTTCACCACCCAACGAGTTTGGCTTCCTCCAGAGGAGTGCGGAACAGGCGGTGTGTTATTCCTAACTGGAGTGAAGGGGTCACTCTTCCCACCAACGTTACCATCAAGCTCTAACACTACCGGCTGTATACTTGCGTGTGTACGTGTACTTGTGTGTGAGCATCTGTGCGCATTTGTACAGGAGTTATCAGAGGTACAGGCTGTGTGGACAACACGTTTGCAGCATTTGTCCATCTTATACCTCAAAATTAAAAATAATAGAGTAATATACACAAAATGACAAACCTCAACTTAGCTCCAATGTGCATTTTGTTTTTTTGGGAAAAAAAATAGTTCTGTATGAAAGAAAATATGTTTTTTTAACAGCCTTGAAATAAGAGACTACTACGTATTCCACTGCTGAGGCTTCTCTTAACCAGACGCGTGTGTGATGTATTAAGTCCTTTTCTATCTATTTTGTAGCTCTGTATTTGCTTTTTTGCTTTTTTCTTCTTAGCCTCCAGACTACAGTTGCAAATTAGCATTATTGCCAACTCCAGCACGTCTATATCATGGATTTCTCCATTCAGAGATGTTCATTAACAGGTGGTCAAATAAACAACTACGGATTAACTGATGAACAAAAGTTTTTGAGGCAAAACTGGACTCATTAAACAAAACAGAGCAGCAACGCACACTGAGCAGAGAAAAACTGCTCTATGTCATAGATGACGGGACTAAAACTAAAAGCAGAGACAGAATTAACGCCGCGTGGGAGGTTTGAACTGGGGATGATGTCACACCTGGGTCAGAGTGTGTTCCCGTAGAAAGTGTAGGGCAAAGAAATGAGAACGCACATCATTTACACCTCAAAAGTTTAGCAACGGCCGTTGATAACAACGTTCTCTGTGGTATTTTGTGCATACAAACATCCCAGTAACACGTTCACGGATAAAACACATGTTCACGGATAAAACGTGAACAGGACTGTGTGCATGTGACTGAACTAATGTGACAAAATTAGACAGAAGAGCTAAAAAAAAAAAAAGAAAAAAGTACATTTTCAAAGCATTCAGTCGAAGTGATGCACGGAGCAGCCATGTTGGTTTGAGAAGTCAAGCTCAAATTCCAATTTTTGAACGTCATCAACAGAACTCAAAGAATGACCAACTACGGATCCTTGGAGCAACCAAAGTGTGAACCAAGAGAGAAAAAATATACTGGTTGGTTACATTTGTGCAACGTCCCAAGTCTCATTACTCCAGAATATTAATTGTTTTACAAATTTCAATGGACCAGAAACACCTTGAAATCCCTCCCGCAAGGTGTGTTTGACCTTATGGCTTAAACATGCCCTTTTATTGTAATTGCTCAGATTACAGCCTTGTTTTCCTCTGCAGTTAAACCATCCTCCATGGATCAGTGGGCAGTTCGGCGCAGCACCTGAGGACCAACTCCAGTTCTCTCTACCTTTGCCTCTCATCAGGGACACTGGCAGGAGTAATAACTTTATAATTTCCTCCAGTTTCCTCTGCGGCAAACCCTCACAGCGCTCACCACTGAGCCAGCGTGCGGCGGCGACGAGTGAGTGAAGACGCTGAGCTTGAAAAGGCGACTTCATCGTAAGAGGTTTGATGGATGACGTATGTTGCGCATCGAAAAAATACATCACAAGCAGAAATCTATACAGAGGCGTCCCCAGCCATTTTCACGAGGAAGGCCACACTTGCAGCAACACCCCGGGTGCCTGGCAGCTTTCTGTGGTGTGTTCCCCCCTCCTTTTGGAAAGTCCTGTAGCCGCTCGTAAACCCTAAAGTCACTTAGGTTTCATAGGAGAAATCACAAAATGGAAGAGAAAAATGAGGGGAGAGGGAGCAGAAGCAATTTTACAGCTGAAGTGCAAACAATAGCACAATTACTGGGGGAGGAGAGTTGGAGTGCAGCCGGGTAATGTGTGAGAGTGTGGATGTTTAGCCCGTCTGCATTGACTGCGGTTGAGGTCGAACCACATCGGACTGATTACCACAAAAGAAAATCTATTGAAAGCCTCTTTCAAAACAAGGACAGTGAGTCACTGGCATTTCACACAGATATTATAACTGTCAATTCCACTTTAGGAGTCCGGTAAAGCCACGCGGCGCTCAAGTCATCAAGCTATTTAACCTGGCAGTCTGAACGTCACTTGGCATTCAGCGCTTTGCGCATTTCACTTCACTGCAGTGGCTGCTGGTTCATGGAGCTCTCAATAGCATGAATCATGGAAACAAAAGGAAAAAAAGTCACCCTTCATCCTCGCCTCTGCGCGTTCAGTTGTGAAAATTTAACAGCGTCATCATGAAAACTGATTTGGACACGCAACCTTGTTATAAGAAACAAGAAACAAGTTGTTCCGACACTGATTCATTTGCTATCTTGTGGCCACAACTTAATCAGACTGTGGGATAAAAGTTGCATCTCGGGCTCAGGAATTATAGAGTGGAAACCAGTTGTATATTGCTGCCAGAAATGAATCGAAGCGTGAGAACGAGTTGCATCTCCTTGCGGAAAATAAAAGCGTGGGAACGAGATCTATCCCGGGGGAAACAAATTAGTCAAATTTTTGGAACACGTATCTCTTGGCCATGAATGATCAAAACCTGGGTCCAAGTTATAACTCACATCCGATAACGAATTAAAAAAAAACAACAACAACTTGTTCACGACATGGAATTTATCTTTCTTCGTCTATTGCCACTCTGGGACTCCCGTTACATGAAAAAAAACCCCAACACTCGCTTTCTCAGTCTGCTCGGAGGTTTTCATTAATAGCAGGTGGTAACCATCGCTTTTGCTAATTAAAGTGTCAAACGCCAGCACCCTTTTAACTAATGTTTATTTTTGAGTCATTTGTTTGCAAAGATTAAAAGTTTTCTGCTTCCTGCAGGACAATGTCTCTCGTCAGAAAGTCACGTGAGATGTAACACAGGACCTTTGATATTTGGATTACATGGAAACCGGCGGATCACCGGTTGCGTGTTTAAAATCCACATCCCGTGTCTTTGCTGCTACATAACCGCACACGCCGGTTTGGAGTATTTCCAGGAAAACTTGATTGTGACATGGGGACATTGTGTCATTCAACAGCATTTTGTGTGACATAGCCTGGTAAGTTAATTGGAGTCACATCGGGGTCAACGGCGTCTGAAAACTTGGGTTGGCATCAACTTCCATTGTGTTTCTTGCCCTTCAGCTTTCTCCGGGAAGAGAACAGACTTCTCTATCATCCCACACAAAAAATGTCAACTTCTGTCTGAACTTCATGCAATGTTATGCTGTATTTTTAGCTTAAACTAACAGTTTCAACATTATTTTAATGGTTCACTGACTCCCAGATAACGGCACCGCTTCCAAAATCCTTATCCGGCACAATTTGACCTGACTGGAAGTCTTACGCTGCTTTCAGGTGCTAAAAGCTACTTTGGAATTCTCATGAGGGAAATGCACAGGATGTTTAAAGAGGAAGCTAAAAAGAGGGAAAAAACTAGACAGTAACCTCCTCCAAGTCGATGAGCGATGAAATAAAATGCTGTTCATGACAACAACTGTTTTTAATCCGGTTTGACGGTCACATTCATGAAATCACACAAATGAAAAGGCATTTTTGCATCAAACGGAACCCGTTTTTCGACGGTGTCGTTGCGAAAAAGCAGTTTAAATCATGTTGCAGTGCTTTTATGCGTCTCTGAAAAACGCTAACAAGCGGCAAACATAGGGGAGCAGCAATTTTTAAGGACAATAAACATCATCACGCCGGACACATAGAAGAGGACAAAAAATATGAGCCTTCGTTGTGGTGAGGTTGAAGTCACGGCGTGTGCTGTGGGTCATTTAAAGCTGACCGTTAGCTTTTTACCCCGAGCAGTTGCATTCATGAAGATCATCTTGCTGAACAAAACACTTCCATCTCATGAATTTATGTTTACAATCTAGCTTTTCTCCAATAATCCAAAATTCAGTCTTACTCAATGTACCGTTTCCACCGTGTGTGCCTGACAGAACCCTTTTAAGATATGACATTAATAACAATGAAATAATTAATGGCAGATGAATGGGCAAGACAAAAAAAACCCCGATGCCTCTGGTCCACAGCTGTTGCTGGCTCAGAGGCATTAAATATCTCATGGGTTTCAGGTTTGACCTTAATACATCCGTGGAGCACTCCATAGTGAGGCACTCTGCTCATTGTCAAAATCAACAGAACTGAATTTGTCAGTGTTTTAATTGGCCACTGGAGGCCACCGCTGCTCAACAAAATGACATAATGTTGCTTTGATATGCTGAAAAATCCAGTTCCAAGTGTTACATTTAGCATGTGTGGTGTAACTGGATGATGTCAGCACCGCTGGTTACTTACCGGATCCTGATGATCCAGTCAAATATGAACATGAGTATTTTATTAACCCCTTCAGGCTCTTTTTTTTTTTTTGTCCTTCTGGGCAAAAAAAGAATTAAAAAAACTGAGTCTGACTCCTCTCCAACAGAAACAGAGTGGGAAAAAAAAAACAAACACATTTCTGCTCACTCCTGTTTCAAGTCCATTCCGACTTGAGAGGCTCTGGGTTTTCCTGGTGATGACCTCACTGCTGCTCCCTACCCTCGCTCCGATACACCGATCAAGGTCACCTGCATGGTCAGAACCTCACACAGACTGAAAAACATACAAACAGCCAGTTCCAGATGTTTGGGTCGTACAGGACTGATTACTTTGTGGAAAAACTCAGACTTATTTTTCTTAGGTTTTTATGACATTTCACTTGTTGTGACGTCCTAAACACAAGTTAGCAAAAAATGTGTTGTTGTCCCCCCCCCCCCACTTTGTGTTTATGCTGCTGGACTCAGAATCAGTTTAATTTTTTTTTTTTTTTTTTGCCCAGCAGAATAAAAAAAAATGTGGGTCTGAAGGGGTTAATGTTTGCCAAATACTGTTTATGAGCAGATTGTCGTGCGCTCTGAAAAGAAAACATTCAAGCATTTTCTGTTTTTCCACTTAATTACACCACAGGTCAAACTGGTTCCATTTGCTTTCTGAATGGCTTCACTTTGATTCTCCTCATTCAGCGCTTCCATTCAGAGTGCACAGAATGCCCCGAGGTATTGATTGAATTAGACAAAGAGCAGAAAAAAAAGAGAGAATGCAATCATATTCCCATTAGCACCAGGCTGGGTGGGAGAGGCGAGTGCTGCCTTTTTCTTCTAGCCTTCTTTATTCAACATTAATTACCGTTCGTTACACACAGTGCGTTCTTTCGCTCCCTCCTCCGCTGCAGACCATTCTGAGCCCATGAAAATGAGGTTGGTTTCCCCCAAATCCTTTGAATTAAACAACGGATGAGGTGTCAGTCAGTGGTCAGTCAATTAATATTGAGGGGAAGTCAAAAATTAAAGGTTGAGATGAATTTAGTTGCAGAGTGAGGTTTCAAAGAGGCTGTGGTGAGAAATACTTTATTAGGGGAGCGCTTACATAATAACTGAGGCGTGTTCTTTTACTCCTCCGGTGACACCGAAACCTTTTGTCTTGGAGACATTTTCTGGCCGCGTTTTCATCACTGTCGCATAGCCTGTATATTTCACCTCAACCTTCCTTCTTCTCATGCATGACTCATATTCCAAACACTGCCTCGCTCCTCTTCTGCTGGTCGATGCGCCGCAGGTTTATGTAGCTGAGGGTGAAGGTGGAACCGGGGACGACATGAAAAACTGGCTGGGCCGATGGAAGCCCGAGATAAATCCGTTTGTGGAGCAAATTACTGGCAATGCACGGGTGGTGCATGAATGCGGAATGAATCATGTTGTAATTATCGTGTGTAACACTGCCATATTATAAATACATTACATATCATTGATCATTTCAAAATATGTATTTCTTGACGGACTTATACACTTGGGGAAAAAAAAAACCAAAAGGCCATCATTACTGTTTCAAAATATGATAATATGAATAAAAATAATTAGGTTTTATCAATTAAGTAAACTGAACTAACAAAATGTATACATGGAAGAAATTATTTATGCATACAGTACTCATTAGACGTTTCTGCAACACTGGTTGTTCACAGTAGTTTTATTTTTCTGCAGTCAGACACTCACCAAGGCTGACACTGAGATTGTGATTCAATAAATCATGGAGCGCTGGAGTACACGGGCACTGAACGTGAATTTGCAGCGTGCGTGCCTTCACCTCGCTGGACAGAAGCCACAACATGATTGACAGTAAGACTATCATGATAAATGTTTAAATTCTGTCTAACAGGACCCCATAACGAGAAAAAAAAAAAAGAATAGTCCGTCCAAAAATGAGTCATTGTCAAATAGACTGCACAAGCTCAGCTTTGAGAACATCAGCCACCCTAATGGCCAATTTATACTTTTTCTAGGAATTAAGGTTTCGTCAGGAGGGTGGCTGGCGTCTCCCTCCGGGAGGAGGTGAGAAGTTCAGTCATCCATGAGGGACTCTGAGGAGAGCTGCTGCTCCTTTGAATCAAAATGAGCCAGTTGAGGTGGTTCAGGCATCTGGTTAGGATGCCACCTGGGTGCCTCCCTAAGGGAGCTGTCCAGCTGAGAGGAGGGCCAGACTGAGGACCGGGCGGAGGGACTTCACTTCCGCACTGGCCCGGGAACGCCTCAGGATCCTCGGAGGTGCTCGACGCAGCCACGAAAAGAACGGTTTAGGGGTTCCATGGTGGACCTGCGACCTCCACCACCCGACACTGGAAAGGAAATGCAGGCTTATAAGAGGGTGACCTGCTTGCCTGTCTGACGCAGATTCTGTGCTCCTGAGGCAGCCGCAATAATCACTTGCTGCAGCTTTGGTTGATAACTTCACTTGTTCTCCTCAACACAAATTAACCGCACTTACAGCTCCTGCTGTTTCCCTGCATTGTCCCTCTTAGAGGCACACTTGGTAACCGCTTACTCATAATGCCTGCTAAAGTTGGCAGAACTGAGAATGATAGTTGCAGAAATAACAACAACATTTAATAGTTCACATTCAGCCAGACGACAAGTATAAGTCAGGGTGGGTCAACGGCTCTGGCTCTGGCTGCAAAGCTCAGGACAAAGAAGAAAAGATTGCCAATGGATCCAGCTTTTCATTCTGAAGTGCCGATGTGAATCATTTTTGTTAACATTTTCTATCAGGCTCTCAGTCGTGGTCTAACACAGATCCAGCTGAGGTTAAAATATCCAAACGGTCCAAACCACTGGCCCAATCTGGTCCTGACGTACCGTGGCCTCACCCTCCAGAGATCCATGCCGATTTTAAAAAGGAAGTAAATCCAAGAAATCGCTCGGACGTTTCATCCGGGACGGACAGTCCTAGAATCAAAATGTATTTGTGGTCGCCTGTCACCGCAGGTCACGGAGAAGCGAAAGAAGGTGTTTGGTGACGGAGCTTCATGGCCACATTGTTCAGTCACAAGCAGGCAGGGTTCATGTCTGAGTGTTGGGAGAAAGCCAACAATCATCTGCTGTGATACCTACTTCACCTCGGGTCTGCAGAAAGTGGAGAGCCCATTACACCTGGTGTAACAAATGAAACTGACTGAGGTTAGGGGCTCAACTCCCTTGTGTGCAAACTACTTGTTTGCCATTTAACTTTCTTTTTTTTTTTTTTTGGTGTCAAAATGTCAGACATATTGAGAATATTTTTTTTATCACCCCACCTAATCATTCAATACCACCCACTGTTCACAATGTCCAGCTTCTTCCTATATTGGCCATCCATCCACTTACACCACTTATCCATTGAGGGTTGCAGGGGGCCGGGTGGGCGGTGGAGCCTATCCAAGCTGACGCTGGGCAAGAGGCAGGGTTCACCCTGGACGGGTCACCAGTCAGTCGCAGGGCCGTCAGGAGCAATTAGGGTTCAGTGTCTTGCTCAAGGACACTTCAACATGGTCACCGGGGGAAGTGAGGATCGAACCAGCGACCCTTTTGTTGCTAGAAGGCCACTCTACCTCTGAGGCACGCCGCCCCTCTTTATATTGTGTTCACAGCCAATTCTCTTCTTGACAAGGTGAAAGCTTGTATCTGGCTGACGGCTGCTCACAGACACAGCGCGCAGCCGCTCCCTGCTCCGTAGACGATGAGCTGAATGTAGAGGACGTGTTTCATTTCATACGTACAATGGCAAAAACAACCTTTTCTTCTTCAAATGGCAGAACTCTGAGGACTGCGTTTCTAAAAAAGACAGTGCTTGACTCGAGATTCAATGCAGCATTTACTTCACTTTGAGAGCAGTCACAAGTGACAAGCTGCATCTGACTTTGAGTGACACTGAAGCAAACAGTCCAAGCTTCCAGCAGCCATACGCGTGTCTGT
This sequence comes from Aulostomus chinensis, assembly GCF_037954235.1. Taxonomy (NCBI): domain Eukaryota; kingdom Metazoa; phylum Chordata; class Actinopteri; order Syngnathiformes; family Aulostomidae; genus Aulostomus; species Aulostomus chinensis. The sequence continues at coordinate 3,744,411 of NC_141338.1, forward strand.
AATGGCTGATGTTAACATTATGCGACTGACAACCTTCTTCCTGGCAGTTTGCAGACACCTGCTTCATAATGGACCAGACATTTGTTATGTAATTTAGCCAGCATCTATAACCCTTTCACAGGATGTAGAGGAGGCAAAACATATAACTTCAAAATATATTCCGTGTGTGTGTGTGTGTGGCATGCACGTGTTTTATTTTTCGGAGTAATTATCATTGCCATGAGGCTTTCCATCTTGGGAATGAAACATCTGCTGTTTAGGTTTTTTTTTGTTCCACTGTCAATTATCCATGCAAAGATGTTGTGTACAAACATTTCTCATATTCCTCCTCTCCCCCACCATCGAACATTTATCATTCCTGGAAGTCTACTGCTGCAATATTTCAAGCATATCAGTCATATAATGCATGCGCTACTTTGTTTTGCTTTTTCTTTTATGCGCACTATTTGTCATTCTAAATGGCTCTGATGTTGCGTGTGACATTTTTTATGATAAACAACAGTGAGATTGGCAGTAACCTTTAATGACTGTGAGCTCAGAAACAGTAAACTACAGCTGGCGTGAGCAAAGAAAGACAGACCTGCAATTGCATCATTATTTCCTGTGATGCAAGGAACGAGACTGCAATGTATTCCAATTTAATCTCTATTATTTGCTAGCAGATGTCACCCGTGTATGTTACAGGACAGACGCTGTTGCCAAGTATTCTGATGTAGCAGGAGATTTTTTTTAGCGATTGAGACGTGCCCAACATATTGTATAACTCTGAAAGCATTTTAACGTGACATCCCTCCAGAAGAGAATGACTTTTCTCTTGTCAATTTGTCAGTGCTTTGAGAGGAGTGAGACTTCTAATGAAATGAGCTTTCAAACAACACAGCGTGGGTTTCTCTCTGAACAAGTGTTGACTTGAGCGCTTGGCTGGTGAGACAAAACCTCGCTGAAGTGGAGTTTCGTGCGATGAAGGAATTCGTCAGACGCAAGAAGCAGGCCGGAGACTCTGAGATGGTTTTCATTTTCATGGACGTCCATAACAGGAGGTACAGGGTTCGCAGTGAGATGAGGTTGAGTCAGCCCCCCCCCCCCCCCCCCGAGCATCCGCCCCCCCTCTTAAACAACCATACTTCCATGTGTCAGGCACCACCCAGTATCACAACATCCTGCACAAACGTGAACTACTCTTGGTCTGGACACAGCTATGCACCGGAGTAACACTGGCGTCGTTAGCGTCAGCTTTACTCTCAGTGAGAGTTCTACCAACAAATTTACGGTTATCAAAGAACTTAGGGAAGACGCCACAGGTTCACCCCCAGCCTCAGGTCAAGACCCGGGGTCACATCAGCTCTTAACCTTACAGACGAATTATGAGGATAAGACCAAGAAAGTTAAAGCAAAGATGAAATTCCCCATCACTTGGCTGGCATATTTGTGTGTAGTCAATAAATAAAATGGCTCGGATGTCAAGAAAAAGACTCCCTGGATACTAAAAAGTGAAGGAGGGACACTCAAAAGCCCATTTCAATGAGCAACCCACATCAAAACCCTTTAAGATTGATTTTACCCTCATTTCGGTTCACCAAAAATTATACATTTAGATTTTTTTTTTTTTTTCCCCCCCTAAGAAATATTACCAACTTGGAATTCACAAAAGGATGTAGTTTTACTTCTGGACCTTTGTCCTCATTTAATGTGTCCATATAAAAACCAGCCTTTATCCTTGACTGTTTTGCTACATTCACAGAACAGTGTTTGAAATTAAGTGTATAAAAAAGTGGTAAAAACCATCTCATGGCTGAGAACCAGTGAGCGAGGTTTGACCTTGGCACCAGAGGCATTCAAAAAGTAGACGTTAAAAAAAAATAAAGATGATTCCTACTTTGTCTCTTTTGATTAGTATTTTTAGATTCTGAAATGTAGATTAAAGACCAGTTAAGATCAAAATCAATCGGTCTTATTTTTAAATTGCTTTCATGACCTTTTGAACAACAAGACTCGATGAAACTTGGAACCACTTGCAATCATTTGCAATTACTTGTAACTCCTTGCAACGAGCAAGTCTGAAACCTCCCCGTTTACCCTGCTGCCTTTTACACACACACACACACACACACACACACGCGCGCGCGCAGTGTTTGCCTCCTTCCTGATATCTTATTTTCTGCACGTTTGTCACACTTAAATGTTTCAGAACAAATTTAAATATTAGTCAAACACAACACAAGTAAACACAAAATGCTCTTCTTAAATGAAGGTTTTTTTATGATTAAAAGGGAGAGAGAAAAAAAAAATCCAAACCTACACGGCCCTGTGCGAAAAAGTCAACGCAATGAGGCTTCTACAGCACTGCGGAGGAACTTTGGCCCCCTCGTCTTCGCAGAATTGTTGTAATTCAGCCACACTGAAGGCTTTTTAAGGTCACACCACAGCATCTCAGTAGAGTTCAGGTCAGGACTTTGACTAAGCTGCTCCGAAGTCTCCATTTTGTTTTTCTTCAGCCATTCAGAGGTGGACTTGCTGGTGTGTTTTGGCTCATTGCCCTGCTGCAGAACCCAACTTCACTGCAAGCAGTGAAACAGTGCCTCCACTGTATTTTACTGTTGGTAGGAGGTTCTTTTTCTGAAACGGTGTTATTTTTAAAACGCCAGATGTAATGGGACACACACCTTCCCCAAAGTTCAGCGTTACTCTCGTCAGTCCATGCAGGATTTTCTCAAAAGTCTCAGGGATCGTCAAGATGTTTTCTGGCAAAAGTTGGCACTGGGAAGGTTCACCGCCGCTCCATGTTTTAGCCATTTGTGTATGGTGGCTCAAACTGTGGTTCGCTGGAGTCCCAAAGCTTTACAAACTGCCAGTGCTTAATTTGTAAATCATAAAAAAAAGGTACCAGAACGCAAAGTACATATGACACCCCAGCGGTGACGAGATGGACACAGGTCTCGGAACGCACAGAAAAACAACATGTAAAACCATTGCTTAATTTGTAAATCATAAAGGTGCCCGAATGCCAAGTACATATGACAGCTCAGGGGTGAGAGAGGGGCACAGGTCCCGGAACGTACACAGAATACAACATACAAATGCCCACTTGCCATGATGTGGGACTTACAAGCCTCCATTTCAAACAATGTCCATAGTATCAATGTTATGACGATAATTCACAGTTATTTAGCCTCCTCTGCGCAGCACAGGTGAGGGCCCACATCACCACAGGTGGGACTTAGAGTCTACAGTCAGCAATTCCTTCCTCAACAGGTCCAACTTGTAAAACAACCAAAAAAAGAGCTCAATAAATCACAAATCTTCCATTATTACGGTATTTAAAGATTGGCACGGCGGCCTTTTATTAGACGGTATGCTCACCATTTAGTTGTCCAAGACACCCCACATCACGTTAGACCCGGCTTGGCTAGCTGGAGGTGAACCTGGCTAGCTGTGGCGGCGCTAGCCTCCAGCCCCGGCTTGGCTAGCTGGAGGTGAACCTGGCTAGCTGTGGCGGCGCTAGCCTCCAGCCCCGGCTTGGCTAGCTGGAGGTGAACGCTGTGGCGGCGCGAGCCTCCTGCTGCAGCCGATTTTGATCGTCGACATGACCGCTGCAGCTGCCCTCGTCGCCGCTTGTGGAGGCTTTTCTGACTCGTTTTAAGCGTCATGCGACTCTTGCTTCTTTTTCAAAAAACAGCAGATTTAACCGTCTTTTTGACAAGTTGGCGTTGAGACACTAACTGTTTATTTCCTCTCTGCTTGCTCTTCAGAGGCGGCGGATTGTTTGTGTCGGGGGCGTGGCTTGTTGGCATCAGCGCATCAACAGATCTCCGACTCTTTCAAATGAATCTTAATAAACAACGTGAATTTCTCAGGATTTGGTCTGTAAATTGATCTATGCATATTATTGTTGTATTTTAAATATTTTCAAAACGTTTTCATATTTTCTTTTAATACAAGATGTACCGGATCTGCCCAAATAATTACCGAGGTACCGGATCTGCCCAAATGAGTACCGGAACACAGGGAGGCCAAAATTCAGAGGTGCCGGATCTTGTTCCGGCAGGATCCGGCTCAAATTAACCTCTGCAAACTGCTTTTTAACCTTTTTCCAGACTGATAGATCTCAATTGCTTCTTTTGCATTTGTTCCTGGAGCTCTTTGGATCACAGCATAATTTCTCACGTTTGAGGATGTTTTGGTCCACTTCACTTTGTCAGGCAGGTCCTATTTAATTGATTTCTTGATTGAGAGCAAGCGTGGCAGTAATCAAGCCTGGGTGTGGCCAGAGAACTTGAACTCAGGTGTGATAAACCACAATTAAGTTATGTTTTAGGGGGGGGGGGGGCAAACAGTTTTTCACACAGGGCCGTGTAGGTTTGTTTTTTTTTCTTCCTTAATAATAAAGACCTTCATTTAGGAACTGTGTTTACTTGTGTTGTCTTTGACTAATATTTAAGTTTGTTTGATTTCAAACATGTAAGTGTGACAAACATGCAAAAAATAAGAAATCAGGAAGGAGGCAAACACTTTTTCATGCGCGTGTGTATATATATATATATTTTATTACTACTTATTTTGACAAGCTGAGCTGCAGGTAGCAAGTCGAGTCGGGTCAGTTTACTCTGCTCTGACTTGACCAGCATGAAACGTCGGGATTTAAGAATTGCAAAATTCCACCAGGCTGTTTACCTCAAAGTCCGATTGGGTCACTTTAAAAACATGTTTTTTTTTCCAATTTATTTTTTTTTCTTAAACCAAAAGTCTCTGTACAGCTGATTTGCCGGCGTGATTGCTGTGTGGAGGTTTGCGAAAATGAATTGTGCCGGGGGGGGGAACAAATCAGAGTTCAATTCAACGAACAAAAGAATGCAGGCTTGAAAACAATCTTGACAGTTGCTTTTCAGTCACAACTCCTTTGGCATGAAAGATTAAAAAGTGTAGCACAGGCGTTTTGCAACTGCTCTTAAAAACCCCTTCAGCATGAGTTTAACCCTGCATGATCTAAATTGATAGATATTTTACTTGAAACTTCCACCGTTCATTATGGTGTATCATCTAAAATCTTATAGCTGAAAATCCATCACGGAAAACATTACTGTCTTCATCTGGTTTGAACGATGCCTGGAGTAAAAAGGTGTTTAGCTCTCGCCGCACTCTCCCTTCAAAGTGTCAGAGCTGAGAGCTCCATCAAACCCCGATGGGCCTTATAATAGCATTTCTCACAAGGTTAAATCTTATCATGTAGCCTTATATGCGCTGAGGTCAGTTTAACACAATAAAGTTTTTCATTTCCACTTCTCTTTATTCGGCTCCTGAAAGTTCCTATAGAGTGAAATCGCGTTAAAGAGTTTTAAGTGCAGAAGAATGGACTTTTGGTCATCACGTAATGTTATAAGGGTTTATTTACAGCTTTTATTACCCATGTCTAAACCACGTGCTCGCTGCCCTGACACTTTAATTTTAGTGGTTTATTCCGTATAGAAGACGTGTAACCTCTTACCCAAGTAGTCGTGAGGATAATGAAATGCTACAACCTGAAATTATTAAAAATTTTACCCAAGCTACATTTGAATCAATGCTGTCCTCTTTCCTGGGAGGGCTGGGTATCGTTCAGAACATTCTGACGCAGCTACCTCGACTCCATCCTGCTTCCTGATGAAAAACAGCTCACAAAATCAAAATTACATCACGCAGGACATGAGAAATCTTTGATTTTATTTTCCCTCGGCATTCTCACACGTAAGATAGCATCCTATAAAACGACAACATGCACGGTGATATGAATATAAACAGTTTTACTGAAAAGTAGATTCACTTAATTTTTCTACAATTCTACAATTTCATTTAGCGGACGCTTTTGTCCAAAGCGACGTACAACACAAGCAAGAATTCAGACTTAATTAAGGAAAAGCCCATAGGAAGCGCAAAAGTGCTTCAGTTGTGATTTGGTCACAGGTACTGCCATCTAGTGGCAGAAGAAGTGTCGCCCCCCCCTCCCTTTTTTTTTTTTTTTATATAACAGACATACAACATGACACAACACAGTTAGTGCTACATAATCACTAAGTGCTGGGTCTTGGACCCTCTGACTGATTCTACCCCACAGGACAAAGAGGAGAAGAGTCAGGTTCAGTGCCTGGGTGCTCTCTGAACAATTGAGTCTTCAATTGTCTCTTAAAAGTAGAAAGGGACTCAGCAGAACGCACGGAGTTCGGTAGTTCGTTCCACCATTTGGGAACAACAGAAGAGAAGAGTCTGGCTAGAGATTTGGAGCAGCGCTGGGCTGGAAGCACCAGGCGTCTGTCGCATGGAGAGCGTAGTGGGCGAGAAGGAGAGTAGACCTGGATCAGGGATTCCATTTCTGTCTCAGCGCTTTAATTTTGTGGAATTCTCCAAAGCAGTTTTACGACATTAAAAATTAATCCCCAACTTTCAGAATTGAAATTGGTATTCAGTGGAGAAGCGTCTTTCCATTCTCAGTAGCACTGAAGCAATTCGGTCTGTGTTGTATCAGTATTGATAACCAGCCATATGGATAGGTCATAAATGCTAAATGAGTTGAATATTTGATTCAGCGCTCCCACTAAATGTTAGTTCCCATGCAGATGTATTCCATCATCCACCTCCAGTTTGCGACAATGATGGATTGACATGGACAGATTAAACACTGCCTGTCAGAGAGTCTCAGCAGAGGAGCGTCTCTCCGGCGTTTTGCCTCCCTGCCTCCGTCGATTCCACAGGTTGGAAAGAATTAAACCTATAATTGATATCAGTTAGTGTGGCGACATGTTCAGACTTTCTGGTCTTTCTTTAGAGTCCAGTAAAATACTATATTCTCAGAAAGACTCCCATGTTGATGGCCAACAGTTTGCCCACATTCACGCGCAATAACGCCCTCAATCTACCTTCAAAAGTAATAATCTACCTGTAAAACTTTCAAGCTGAGAGGAGTCATTTGCTCCAGTAACCTGATATGATCCATCCACATATTGTGCCTTTGCAGCAGGTGTCAGATATACTACATGTTGTGTCACTTAGGAAATTAATTGTTTTATTATGTGCCAACTTTACTGTGAAAAGATCTGCATGTTCAGTCTTTGGCTAATCTGAGTAATCAACACTTCCTGTTTCACATTCCAGAGACGGCAGCCGTTGTCTCACCCTGTTGAGAGAATCAAGGAGATGCTAACTTCCTTAGCATCAGCTTAGGTTTAAGCATAAGCAGTCAGTTCACTCACGTGTGGCGATTAGCTTTGAGTCACGGCTAAATGAATGAGACTGACAGATGATAACTAGCCTGAGAATTTTTTTTTTTTTTCTCAACTGGCTCTTTTCTCAGCAGCTGCTTTGACGGTCCGTGGCAGGTTAAACACAGGTGTAATTAATAACGTAATTATTGGCCTCATCAATCGAGGTGGGCCAGGGATCTGGTGTGCTGTGTGCTCGCTCATGAGACCCTGATTAATGACATCAGTTACACCCCTGTTTACCTGCTAGGTCCTGTCAAAATGGCTGCTGTAGAAAAAATTAATCAGGTGACCGACACAGCCCCCCCCCCCCCCCCCCCAATTTGAGCTCAAGTTAAAGTTTAACTGCTGAGCATATAAGGAACATGTTGATTATCCTGGATGATGGACTTTACAAGAGGACATTTTTGGACTTTATGCAGTCAAAAAGAAGCAATGCAGACGGGAAAAGAGCTTTTTGTTAGCTCAAGACATAAATTCTAAATACTTGGGAGGCAAAATACACTTATTGGATGAAGTATAGCATTAAGCTTAAATACTCTTAGTGAGGGATACAAATTTGCAATTTTCTTAACGTTTATGCACTTAAGACACAACTTCTTCATCCGTATGAAACCAAACAGACAAAATGCAGCTCGGAGGCTCAAAATTTCATTTCATTTCCGGCATTTAAAAAGGAACAAAAGTTTCTATATTGAATCTATAGATCAAAATCCTTCTTTTCGTTGGGAAACAACAGTAAAAGCTACCCTCCGTATCGCTGTCTTTCATGGTCACTCCACTTATTTCTATGGGGAGCATCAGCACATTGCCTGGGGAAAACTCTCATCTTCCTCTGAACGACACTTGCTGGAGATCTGCCGGGAGGATAAATAACCGTTTTTGTACTCACAACGCCGTCGTCTCACGGTACAGCACCTTTTCCAGCCTTTGCTCATTTTACCCTCGAGGCCAGCAGAGTTGCGTTCTTGTCTTTCTTTCTTTCTTTCTTTTTTGACTTCATTGTAATGTGTTACCGTGGCACATCAAAACACGCCTGATACTTGTATATTTTATATTCTGCCTGCCAAACTAATTTGACAGCAGGAATACTGATTACCTTGATTCAGGGATGTAAACCTGACATTGATGTTATGCTAATGCAGAGCCACTCTCCTGACTGTGTCCACACACGGAGCGCCTCCCAGCATTGGGCGCCACGTGATTCAACGGCAATGGAAATCATTTTAATCAGAGGAAATGGAGGAAAACACCAGGCAGGATCATGGCTATGTAAATAATATTCTTACGCCGATTCGTCTTTGTCTCTTACCTTTTGTCTCATCCACATTAACATGCAGCGGCCCCCTTGAAACATATTACACCTTGTTTTACAAACCACAAAATATGACCTTTGATTTTGCACACAGCAGAAGATAATGCATTATAGATCTGGCTAAGGAATATAAAATATAAATCATCAGCTTGTGTGTTTAATATTTAAACTGGAAAGACACGATTAACCCTGCCTTTACTCTGTCCTGAAGTGGTTGGTCAATATCAGAGAGACAAATAATTGTAATCACTTTGACACACGCCTCACCGGGGTGACCAGAGAGCGCATCACCGTGATTTTTATTTGAAACGTCAATTTATCTTGAACACATGGGGCTTTGGATAAATAAACCATGCTTTTATTGGAAAAGACAGCCTTCTGTTGCTGTTTTTCTCCATCTAGCTGCAGCAATAGAATACAGGAGAAGAGGGCGTAGCTCCTGTTTGGCTTGCAACCACACCAGGATGATTGCGCTTGTTTATTATTTATAGTATACAATCAGTGTGACCATATGTGAGCAAGGAAAAAAAAACACATCTTCAATCAATGTTCTGCTTTTATACCATAACAAAAGTGCACTTTTCTCAAATTTTTCTCTGAAAATAAGAGTTTTACAGGAAAGCGAACCTCATTCAAACATTGAGTGAAAAACAAAAAAAAGGAATGGACCTACTTGCACGTAAATGGTTTTGTTAATGAAAATAGAGGCTTTGATCTTACATATGATGTTTTTACACTGTTTTTTTTTAATATCCATAGCACAAATTATTCTTGAGTTATTAGAGAAAATGTTCCAAAAACGCTGAGGGGGTGGGGGCTTTAACTAAATGCAAAATAACCCGAATCCCCCCCCCCCCCCCCCCGTGCTCTCAGAACAGTTGGTCTGGTCCTTGGCTTGGGCCTCTGCATGAAATCAGGCTCCACCCCCAGTCCAGGAAGTGCTCCGCAGGTAAGTGTCAGGCAGGAAACTCCAAAGAACAGACGAAGGGATGAATAACTTAAACCACGTGGCACTGTGACAAGGATTTTAATTAAATGTGCCTCCGAAAATAAAAACCAAATGACTAACAAAGCAAACTCCCAGCTCAAACTTGTGTGCTGTGGATGTATTGAAGTGGCTGCAAATGAAAACTGAACATGCGGCGATGTGGCCGAGATTGAACTGAACTTTTACTGTGCGGCTCTGGCTGGAGCCGTCACAGGGGGAAAGGGTGGGGCTACCTTGTGATTGACAGATCCATCCAGGATACAGACCCTCCACTGCCGGTCCACCCTCGTCTCTAAATACCCCCACAATGGCGGGAGGCTACGTCTACTTCCTTCAGAAGCCTGTTGTTATTTTCACGCGAAGACCATATACTCACTCATGAATAAACAACATCTAAATATGATTTCTGATAGACGTCACCTTCCATACCTCATACTCCAATTACTCCATGTCTCGGTTGGCTGACGGTCAGCCGCAGAGATACGATCACTCACTGGATGTTGCGCCCTTTGCACCTCCTCCTCAATGAGATGAATACAGAGGAGCAAACACAAAGCCGCCTCAGGAGAGATGATATTGTGAAAGCAGTGGGAGGGGAGGTATTAGATAAACAGCTTGATCAGTAAATAAATCAGTATTTGAATAAATATGCAAATTAGGGTTATCATGGGAGTTTTTGTTTCTGTTTTTTTTTTGTTTTTTTTTTTGCTTTAGCTAAAACAGCAAGTCGGTGCGATTTTAACTAACCTTGAAGATAAACCATCAACGCTCTCCTCTGGCCATTCCTGTCCCGCTAATACGCTGAACTCAGCAGACAATGTGAACATCTTAATTACGGAGAGATAATGATAACACTTGCATTAGCCTGTTTGGAGAGGGCTGCAGAATGATAACACACACACACACACACACACACACACAGTGGTAAAAGGTTAAAAGTGCAGCAAGGTGAAAACATATCCTTAACACACATTTCTGTTCAACACGGACAGGGAAATTTGATCACTTTCATCGGGTTAAATAACCAGACTAAACAGATTAGTCTTCAAGGTCAAGCTCAACCTTCATTACTAGCAGCCCAGACTTCCTCTAAATCTGCATCAGCTGGAGCTCTCACAGCCCCTCTGTGTGCCCAACACTCACATAAGGGGCAAGAATATAGGCTACAATCTGCATCCTTAATAGAAGCTGAAGTAATGAATGCAACACAGGACGTGCTGGTAATTGAGAGGCCACGAGTGAGGCAGAATTCTAATTCTTGCTGAGCAAGCAATCCTCGTACAGTGCATGTTCTTCTACTGCCACGGTTATTTTGCGCTGTGTGAATGTTATAAAACAGCATCAGCCTGAACCCTCAATTACCAAATAAATAAACAGCGGGGCCGGGCGTTCTTGTCCACTCCACAGTTTAAGCAGGCTTTCGTAATCAATTTCAAGTCAATTCAGTTTTAATTATGTACCACCAAAGCACAACAAAAGTCACCTCATGATGCTCGACAAGTGGAGCAGGTCTAGAACCACGGGGGCGGCCATCTGCCTCGACCAGCCGGGGTGACAGAAGCTCACTGAGATCTGATTTGTGTGGAAATTTCCATGAGCCTCATTCAATTTATCGCGTGTTTGCCATCCCTGCACATGCTTTTTTTTTGCCCAATTTTGCAGATCTGCAATGAAGAAAAGAAAGGATCCCTTTAAGAGAACGCCAAGTACATGACAACGGTCTGTCCTGAGTAATTTATCAGGTTTCTTACTCAGAGAACCAGACCGCAAACACTGTAATTAGATGTCCTTTCTGAGCTAAATTCTTTCACCTAGGGGAGACCCGCCTCGTAGAAAACCTCAGAACCACGAAACATTAATTGATATCGTTAAATAGTTTGAAACCAGGGGTTTCATATTTTCATGGTCATTTCATGCATTTCTGTGTGATTCCAGGAACTCAGACTGAGCCTGGTTTTAGTGCGAGACCGTTGCCCATTCGGCAGCGTGGTAGAGCCGACTTATTGAGCATTGCTGCAGGAACAGAGAGCAGTAAGTTGACAAAAGCAGTCGGAATAAATAGCGTCGCCTCTTTGGAGAAGCCTCATCATTTGGTGCAGACAGAGATTTACGCCTGTTCCATTCAGTTTTCAAGCTGCACGTAATTAGCATTTAACTCACTTAGACTGTAAATACTCACGCAATCACCGCTAGTCCCATTCCGCCAGACGACTCCAACAGCTGCAAGCAGTGCTAACCAGTGCTTCTTGCTCATTGTGGAGAGACATGTGCATCCTATATTCTACCTGTTTATTTATACATTCTGCCCTGGATGCAGAGTACCCTCCGCAGCTGGGAGTCTGACTTATGAATGAGGGGGACTTATGAATCTGTCAGGACGAACTCTTCGCTGGATAAATCATGAACAGAAAGGCTAACATTTTTGGGAGTGTGGTGTAATTTAAAAGTAAACTTTTGGAAATCATTTTGCCCCTAAAATGAAATATGTGGTCTCGCTGAGCTAATTCTCATATTTGTGTGAGCTGAAGGGAGTGAAATTCTAAAAGTGTCAGTAAGATTGGTGGAAATGTGTTTTGGATATGAAGGCAGTCCAGGGGAGCACTTTTCTTCCTGGGAGGGATCTGCAGAGGACTTCTTAAAGCTGATGCACAGACACTGACATCCTCTGTTAGAGAGCCTCCCTCCAGGTAAATCCACTGTAACTACATCATGGGTAAACAAAGAGACATTTTGGAGAAACTGTCTGGGACCCTTCAGATCCGTAACGTGCTCCTCCGCCAGGCTCTGGCAGAGTGCCTGGGGACCCTGATTCTGGTGGTGAGTTCACTTTTCTCACGGGGTGCTGAAGAAATCTTTTTATTCAACTTAGGGAAAGAAATTATTGCATAATGTACGTAGCGTTTACTTTTCTTCTCAGAAAATCGTTGGCTCAGTGTGAAGTTTAATTAGATATGCAAGCAGTGATAACTGGAGGGAAGCGTAAATTTAAGAAACTGGTTATGTTTGCTTTCTGGTGTTAATTTTTGTGGCTTTTTTTTTGTTTGTTTTGTTTTAGTCCTTTGTCAGATATCCTTGTTAGTTTTGGTCACATCTAGTCATCGCCATCCTGTTACTACATGTCAAGTTTTAGTCAGCTGAGTATTTTAGTTGAACTTTTTTTTTTTATGAAGTAAACCTCAACCATTGTAGCCTCCGGCAGTTTCAACCGATGAAAACTCTTGATATTTTAGGAAAATCAGTAAAAACTGGACCTCTCCCACACTTCTCGGACAGCCGATTCTATTCTTTTTCTTAACTGACATGCACATTTTAGTGACTCAGTTCATATTTTTATTATTCATTTTGTTTGTCTGTTGAATCTAGTTTTTTATTACAATCCAATTGATCGGAAAATAAATATTGATTAAAAACTAAGATAACAAAAAAATATTGACGTAATTTTTTTTTTTGCCTCAGCCGTTTACGTTGCATATATCATTCCTAAAAAAAAAGAAAAAGAATCAACAACTGCAATGACATCTTTTTTTCAAATCACAAAATAATCAATAACATGATTTGAATACACTGATTATTCGTGGCCTGTGTCACTGAGTTGAAAAGCTACTTTAAATTGCCTGAGATGCGGTGAAATCTCCGTATATGAAACGTGTATATGACGCTAAACCAGCCACGTGAGGGCAACACACACGTCCGACATCAGGGAGATGACAACAAACATTCTCAATAATCTCAGCAAGTTAACGAATCAAAAGCCCCTCACAGCTTCGCCGCTCAGAAACAGGAAAGAGAGGAAATGATCTTTCGAGAAATTCCCGGGGGATTTGGTTTTCTTCTTGTCGAACATGTTTGTGCAGAGAGAGAGGTGAGGATGCTATCACGCTGCCAAGACTTTAGCTTTCATTTGATGGCAAAACTGTTGTTGTTGGGTGTTTTTATATATATATATATATATATATATATATAAAGTTCTCCAGATCTTCCTTTCACGAGACAGATTTAATGTTCAAAGAGAATTTTTGTCGTAAAAAGGTAAAGAAAGTTTAAATGCTCTCTTGTCATTAAATGGCTCCTCCGTTAGATGTCTGAGTCAAAGAAACCGAATATTTTTAATTTCATTCTTGAAGTTGAAGCACCAAAGGCAACTTCATCAATTATTCCCTGAATTCATCTCCTTCAAATTACACACACACACACACACACACACACTGAACCCTATTACTTAATATCCATATTCCTTACTGAGGAGAACACTTCTTACAGCAGCATAAGCGGTCCCAAATGAGACCTATTTAAACTGACTGGGAAGCTGCGGGATTCTTTGAAATGAAAAGAAAATGACTTGAAAGGCGGCGCAAAATAACCTTGTTAAAAACGACCTTTCTCCTGTTTCTCCTGGTAACCCACAAACAATAATATGAGGAGAGGGCACCAGCGGTGAAGCGCCAGGCCATTTGTTATTCTGATCTCTCGCCGTGAGCGATCTGTTAATTTCACGAGGCCTTTTTCTCTGCTGGCACCGGGTCCTCGGCGCGGGGAGTCTCCGCAGGTGGAGTCAGATCTGGGACCGCATCAACAGTCCCACCCAAAACATACATATGACCTGCGAGGTCAGCAAGACACACCCCGGACCAGAGGAAAAGCAAGGCTCAGTTAGACGCCTGACCCCAGGTCAGCGCACTGCGGGCCTTTATTATTCTCTTTGATGTATTTCTACAACCGTCTGTCAACAAAAACAACTTCATCTGGGTGTTGTTTTGACAGCACGTTTCTGGTTGGATTTTAAAGAAGTAAAACAACAACAACAACAACAAAAACCCTAGAATATTCCACACCCCTCCTCCAGCCAGGCCGCTTCCAGCTCACATTAACAAATCAAAAACAAAAGTCTCAGCTGAGATGACGTTGAATATGGTGTCACTTTGAAGTTAACCTTTGACCTTTTGGATATGAATTGCTTCATTATTTGGTGTCATCAGGATATTTTGTTGAATTTTGTAAGAATTGGCATGTGAATTCTAGATCATGACCATGAATGCCCATTGATGATGTCACAGTAACCTTTGACGTTTAAACTCTAACGGAGTCTCGGTGAACATTTGACATTAAGATACGGCGCTCCAATGAGGTCAAGGTCACAGTGACCTCTGACCAGCCTAAATCTTGTCAGGTCATCAATGAGTCCAACTGGAGCTCTGCGCCAGACTGAAGAAATTTGCTCAAGGCGTTAACGAGATATTGTTTTCTGGTGAGGTAACAGTGACCTTGACCTTTGACCTCCAAAAGCTTCCCTTTCATGGTGAAATCCAACTGGATTCAAGTGGACACAAACAACATTAAGACCACGCAGGAACAGAAAAAAAGTGAGATTTTAAAAGTGTCCAGAACTTTTATCAGGTTTTCCCCTCCCTTATCCAGATGTTTGGATGTGGTGCCGTGGCGCAGCTGGTGCTCAGTGACGGGTCACATGGCACGTTCCTCAGCGTCAACTTTGCTTTTGGACTCGCCGCAACTTTGGGCATCCTGGTCAGCGGACAGATCTCAGGTGAGCGCACACAGCGTTTACCTGACCTGATGATGCTGCGGTGATGTCACAGGCCTCAGCTGTAACGATGTGGTTTTCTGTTCTGGCTGTCTTCAGTCTAATTACCCTCTAAAGAAATAAAAGGATTATCTACGACGGGTGGGACTAAATATTGATTATGCACTCATTTTTGATTGTTCCTCTTCCAATATGATATCAATCCAGTGTTTTTGCGGACTGACGCAACAAAGCCTCTGAAGAGGAGAGTTTTCATCTCCAAGGAAACATTAAGAAAAGAGAAAATCTTTCTCAAGGAAAATAAAGTCTTTTTTTAGATGCATCATCACACGGGGTTCAAAAGACAGTCGGTTACCAAAAGCAACCCTGAAATGTTTGAATCAGCAGAGACATTTGTAGCAAAATATTACGTTTGCTAGATACGAAAACAATAGCATGAGGCTTGGGCGCTTCGGCTCCACAAGGACATCATCTAGGAGCAGCTGCGAGATAGACCGCATCCCTGGAGTCCCAACAGCGGTGGTGCTGGCAGGGGAAGTTGGCTATGGATGAGACCGTAGGAGATGAAGGAATCAATGACCCCGCGAGGGCCGGATAGCAGTGAGACGAGAGCTGCACACCCAACTTCCCCTCAGCTTCATTTGTATCTGCAAGCTCAGTGTCAACAGGGATCGGTGGAGATCTTGAAGGCTCATAAGACATCGTTATTTCTCAACCATGATTTTTCACAATTTCTTCAGTCGCTTTACTCTGAGGGTGCAACAAACCGACCGTACAGATGTTGGGGTCGGTAACCATTGTTGTCAGGAATTTGTCTTTGCCGTCAATTCCAGGCTAGTACACGACGATCAGCCCTTAATTTGAGGAGCAGTTGAGAAAATCTCTCTGTGAGGCGCAACAATCATTTGCATCACTCTCACGAAGCACCGATCATTCAAAAACTGCTTCCAGAGGACTCAGCTTTTTTTTTTTCCCCCCAACCTCCATCAGTGAATCATTATTATTGACAGCCTGACAGGCGCTAAATATCACCAAAAGGTAAACTGGCAGTTATCTAAAATGCAGTATTTACCACACTGATGTGTTTGCCAAACAAATGACAGGAAGAGGCTGCAGCGGAAGCAGGAGAGGAGGCAGCAGATCGAAGAATGAAAAGTTTAAAAGCTACACATACGCAGAGGGATGGGGGCACTTAACCCTTAACTGGGAAGCTATGTGGGCTATAATTGAAAGGAAAGTGAACGAGTCATTTCTCAATCCAAGTATCCGCTGTCAAAAGCAGCAAAGCTACAAAGGGTTCTGCAAGTTCACTCATGCTCACTTCTTCAGTGCCTTTAATGAGGCTGTCCCCCTCTAATACACAGCTGCAGCCGAGAAAATGAGTCTCTATAATTAGATAGCGCCTATCACATGAGGAAGGTATGAATACAACAAGCAGGCGCCCACGAGCGTGCCCTCTTCTGCCTTCAAGGCTAGAGAGAAGAAGACTTTTCTGAATCCTCCAATTTAATTTGTGTCACAAAGACTGTCCATCCTAACAGAAACCAAGATAACTAATGTGCTGCAGAGCGGCCTGCATTGTAGTGGAGCAGAGATAAAGCAGCCTCCATGCATTTGTTTTCCCAAGGTGCATCACATAGAATCTGATCATGGAGAGATGCACAGAAGTAAACCGAGGCTTGCTTTCCCCCCACATCTGTAGGTGGCCACCTGAACCCAGCTGTGACCTTCACGCTGTGTTTACTCGGGAGAGAACCTTGGAGGAAGTTCCCATTGTTCTTCTTCTTCCAGACTCTCGGAGCCTTCCTGGGTGCAGCCATCATCTTTTGCATGTATTTCGGTATGTAAAGATAATCAGCATAATAAGTTAGAAGAAAGCACACAGTTATTCTTAGATACATTGTCTTCTCAGTGTTAAACTTAACAGGGTGTAGGAGGTGACAAAAGCTTCCTGGACCCCAGGAGACAGAGACGATTATGAACCTTCTGTGTACTCGGATAACACACCTAGAACACATGATGGTTCTGTTTTTTAATTCGGTAAAAACTACAACCATCTTCTCAACTTACTGCTGTGCTGTACGTTTGCACAACAATCTCCCTTGAGTAAAAAAAAGCAAAACAAAACAAAACTGTATACTTCCACACAGGAAGTTGTGATGTCCAGCTAAGGTTCCTCACTGATGGGTTAATAATCAAAAGTTGGAGTGGAGGTGCAAAGTTTTTTATTTCAAGCACTGTGACCCCCCAGCAAGAAGGTTGGAGCCCCGGCTGGAGCACGGGGTCTTTCTGTGTGGAGTCTGCATGTTCTCCCTGTACCTGTGTGGGTTCTCTCTGGTACTCCAGCTTCCTCCACAGTCCAAAGACATCAAGAGGGGACCAGGTTAATCCAGACTCTAAATTGACCGTAGGCATGGCTGGGAGATTGAATGGTTGTCTGTGCTGACCTGTAACAGGAAAAGCAGTAGAAAATGGATGGATGGATGGATGGATGGCCCTCAGAAGGGATGATTATTTAGTTCAGCATTTGTTTTGAGTAAAATCATGAAGCCAAGCTTGTTGCAAATATTCTTCAACATTAAGATCAGCCAATAGATGTGTAGAACACCCTGTGACACATGCAGGCTGAACTAACTACTTCCTGTTAGCCTACTTTGCTATCTTGAACGTTGATGGGTGTTAAATCGTGCAGCTCCTCTGGACTTGTCGGATCAAATGGATCAAATTCTGGAGGTGAAAGTGATGAATTTCACTGGGTTGTATGATGCTCAAAACAATATGTCCACTGTGCTACAGTTACAAAACAAACTATGAAGCATGCTAACACTGGAGATGGCTACATCTGTTTAGCCCTCTGGTAACCTGGATATCAATAACTATGTAGCTCTTTTAGAAATCCCCAGTGGATCAAAGTCTGATATTAAAAATTGTATTGTGTAATTGTATTGTATGAAGTTCAAAGCAATTTATCCATAGTTTGATAGCCGCATCAATAACGACAGAGTCATTTAATGGTAGCCCTGGCTACATCCAGTTAGCCATCTGCTAACTTGAATATGGATAAATAAATGGAGGGCTCCTCTAGACTTTCCACATGTTGTCAGACAAGTGGAACCACTTGTGATGCTCATAATAATTTATCCAAGTTTGTAGCCTCAACAGTAACAACAGCGTAGTGCAATGGTGGAACTGGCTACTTTCAATTAGCTTCTCTGCTAACTTGGATGGAGATGAATAATTTAATTGTGCAGCTCTTGCAGACTTTCCAAATGTTGTCAGTCCAAAATGGATCAAATTCTGACAGAGAAAAGAATCACTCCTCTGTTTCACACTCATTCTTTCTCAGTGCGTTAGTTTCTCAAGTCTTTTTTGGCTTCAGCGAAAAACAAAAAAATCCAGTAAATCATTTGCGTTGGAGGCAAAATTAGAACATACCCCTGATGAGTCATCAAACTTTTACAGCAGGAGGAAAAAAGACAGCGGAGCTGATTTTTTTGACACATATTTGGATTATAACCAGACATGAATTAACAGTTAACACAGAGACACAGGAGTAAAAGTGAGGGAATATAATTTTTATTTCATGGGGCCTCTAAGAAAGTTCCATGAGGGGAATCTCCTACCGACGCCATGATGTCGATCTTCTCTCACAGCCGACATCCTCGCCGTGCTGCCAACATTCTCACGCTTGACTGGTTTCTCAAGTCGGTCCTTAAGTCTCTATAATGCATTGGTGTGTTCATCCATGCTTTCATGTTACTGTTTATGTGTTCATATCATGTCTTGATTCCCCGTGTGCAATGTGAAAATATGTTTATTTGTTTGACAATCTGTGTGTGCGTGTTGCTGTGGCCTCTATATGTATATTCTCTTATTTGCGATGCTTGTATGCGGGGATATCTTCATGCTTCCCCCAACCCCCATCAGATGCACACGGCTGCTGCATTACTGCTGCACTATAAGAGAGGGAGAAGAAGAAAGTGTATTGCCAAGCATTTCCCTGTTTGCACTCGCTGTCAACTAATTTTAGAATTGAATCTATTAAACATACATCGGTTATTAAATTATGTGACTGCAATAGAAGCTCTAAATCTGAGTGTTTTATCCTGACCTGAAATGGATGCATATCCTAACTCAGTTGAATTTTCAGACTTGTTTCTTATACTTACACATAAAAAAAAAAAAAAAAAAACAGAAATAACAGAAGAAATCTCTGCAACCCTCCACCAGATGCACTGTGGGAGTTTGGCCATGGGGAGTTGGTTGTGGAAGGGAAGAATGCCACAGCTGGGATTTTTGCCACTTATCCATCCGAACATCTCAGCCTGCATAATGGACTCCTTGATCAGGTATGATGAACTTGATTCAATACTTCACCTCCAGTCGTGCTCGGCAGGAGTTGCGACCGTGTTTTGTGGGTCACAGCAACCTCGAGCTGTCATGACACGAGCAGTTGTGTTCCCATCAGTGGGTTTTGATGTGTATTTTCAAGTATTGCATTGTAAAAGATTAACGGAAACAGCAACAACAAAAAAAAAAAACAACCTTTGAAAATGAAAAGTATATGGATGGAAGATGGAAGTGCCATTTCCTTGACCTCACTGACATGCTGTTTCCTGCTCCCTGAGTCCTTCTAGATATTCCCGAACATGCAGGAGCCGCTCAAATGCGAGGACGCATTCTTTCATCCTTCCTCAGAGTGATTTACAAGAATTTACCACCATCGTTTCACGTTTTTGTTCATTCTCGCTCAGACACAAACAAAATCCATCGGTAGTTGTTGTCTAACAGATTCTGCCTTGTTTATGACTTTGAAGACATTTTCAGCTTGAATACATAAATTACATTTAAAAATGTATATTCACTGTGCACTTGATGAGGTTAAGATTTGACAGAAATCATGATTGTGCAGCTCGTTTACTTGTTTCCATGGTGATGGGAAGTCTTACTCAGCAGCTCTGCCATATGCAAAAAGTAGAGAAATTTAAAGTGAAAATGTGTGAAGGTTCCAGCGTGACACACCGTGACCTCAACCCTGGACAGGATGCAACGTGGCCGCGAAAGCATTTCAAAAGTTTGCTTAAAAATTTCCTGAAAAGACGAAGAATCACCTCGACCTTTGACACCAAAATCTAATGTGACCATCGCTGAGTCCACGCAGACGTTTGTGCAAAATGAGTAGAAACTCCCTGACGGCGTTCCTGAGATGTTCACCACAGGATGGAAAGACTGAGCTGCTCCAAAAGAACTCAGATTTGCGTCACGTAGCTCACCTGAGGTAAAGCACCGTAGGGAGCCAGGTTGTAACCCAGACAAAAGCTTCAATCCATCTAAAATAATTTCTCTGAACACGATTTCAAGACTTGTTCCTCAAACAGCATTTTGTAGCTCAGTTTTAAATCCTCTTGGCCAGTAGTATAGCCCTGTTGCATGTGGACTGATCTGAACCAGATCCACTGAGTGCATGGCTGTGTGGCAGATCTGTGGGTCCCCAGCTGGCGTGTTGCAACCTTGCGAGTGCAAGTAGAGAGAATTAGAAGTGAACGTGTGTAGCGTCACGGCCTCACGGCAGGTACTCTAACAGTAGTTCCATACCGTCCGGGTTAGCAGAAGCTATTTCTGAAGCAAATAAAGGTCTGGATAAGTATGCAGTAGGTTATGAAATGAATGAGCTGTCACTTTATGTATAAAAAAAAAAAAAATCCAATTTTATGTTATTAAAAGGTCGCAGTCACATTGATTATTCTCAGTAACAATTACATATTGAGCAGCAGGCGATTGAGAAAGTTAACTTCGCAAAGTTCCTAAGGATATTAATTAAACTGTCACGGCAGCACGTGACCACAGCTGCCTCACGTGCAAGATCACGGGCTTCCCCTGCTGTCCTAAACTGGCTTGAGTATCAACAACGTAAACTTGTAAGATTGTGTTTGAGGTTGTGTTTCAGTGCTAACGGATTTTCTGGAGTTTTCATATTTTTCATTCATTGTTTTCTGGTTAAGTGGCGCTATTTTGTGTGATGGAAACCTACAAGTTATCCTCGAATGTTTTTTTATCACTAAAATTGTGTTATTCTCATATACAAACAAATAAATGATATTCAAAATTATGGTTTGTACGATGAAATCCTCTGAGCCTCTCCACGGAGAAACTAGAAAGTCTGCACTGTGGCCGCCCGCCTCAGTGACCTGTGACCACTGAGATCTTTCTAGTTCATCCTCGGGTACCAGTGGACATTTGAAGAACTGTCCTCTAGCGATTCCTGTGACATCGTGACGGAAACATGGATGAACAACCTCAGAACATGCAGCATCTGGCCAGCGGTGGCAGAGGCGTTCTTGTCACGCTGAAATAGTCAAAACTCTCTCTCCGATCTGTTCAAACTGCTCTCACAGTGATCAAATTAATCTGACTCACTACTTGTTCCTCTTCTCCATCTCAGATTATTGGCACTGCCGCGTTGATCATGTGCATCCTGGCCATAGTTGATCCACACAACAATCCCATCCCTGGAGGTCTGGAGGCGTTCACTGTCGGCCTAGTGGTGTCGGTCATCGGCATGTCGATGGGGTTTAACTCCGGCTATGCCATCAACCCAGCCAGGGACCTGGGGCCGCGCATCTTCACCGCTCTGGCAGGCTGGGGCGCAGAGGTTTTCATGTGAGTCCGTTTGAAACATTCACCTTGAGACGACAAAGGGACATCGTGAGAGGGCCGGTAGTGGAGGAGGGCGCCCTATAACCAGACAGCATCACAAATATTTTTATTTCATTTGGACCAACTTCAGTAATTACAACAATATTTGAACATATTTTAATTATAACAACACCAATGCATTATGTTTTCCTATTTTTGCATCGCAGCGCAAACTCCTACTGGTTCCTTGTGCCCATCTGCGGCCCATTTTTGGGTGCCGTGATGGGCGTGATGATGTACCAGCTCATGATTGGATGCCATCTGGAGGGAGAAGCTGCCGAGAAGCAGATGAGGGAGGAGGAAGAGGAGGAGAGGTCCAAACTTTCCAACGTTCCAACCAACCAGGAAGCGTGAACTTGTCTGAACTCCTGTGTGAAATGATGTGATTCTTGCGTATGCTAATTCCTCTGTCTTATCCAGCTCATCTGCCCTCCGTCCTCTTGTCACAGATTCGAAGTTTCCTTGAAGTTTGTCACATTTTCCAGTGTCCCCCCCCCCCTCAACACCAGTATGTGTTTCGTCTCTTCTTCAATTACAAAACTATTTGCTTCCTGCTGCGTGTTTGACAAGACAAATCCATCAGCTCTTGAGACAAAAGGCTAAATAAAACGGTTTCCGTTGAAGGGCTTCTTGAAAGGTGCCTTGTTTATTTCACTTCATCAGAGCAAATAACGGCCTCTCCTCCTCTTCTCTCCCACCACCTCCTTCACTTGCATCCTATATTCTACATTCCTTTTTGTGTTTACACTCGTTAACACCGTGTTGTACGTGCTGCCTGATTTTTTACTTAAATAAAATACCTTGAGAGGGGGAAAAAAAACAGTGGGATTCCATCTGTTACTCAAAAAAAAAAAGCAGTTTGCTCCGACAATAATCCCACTTTCTGATATTTGCTTTTCCTGAGGCGTCGCTTTCTACATCTCGAACGGATTCACTTCTCAAAATGATGTATGTGCTGATGTCGCATTTAACACATTCATCAGTCAAAATGTGTTTTTCGTCTTGTTTGTACAGTTGAGTGATGGAGCCTAAATGGACGTTTCCCCCAAAAAACTCACCGAAGATCGGAGCGTGACGTGTAACATCACGATGAGTTTTGCCGCCTTTTTGTTTTTTTTGTTTTTTGTTTTTCTCTTTTTGGCAACTAGAAGCTTGAAGCCTCCTTTGCACTGCACTTTGCACTCCTCCGCTCAGCAGTGCAGGTTCATGTATTCTGGTTTTGTAAAGCCCCATTGCGTAGCATATTTAGCTTAATCTCAGCATCAGCGGAACTTTTTAAGCGACACCGTTTGTTGCACAAGGATGGGAAAAAAAAGGTTTTATCCGTCACAGAGAGAAGAGAGACTCGTGTCACTTGACCCGCGTGTCTAACACGGTCAGTATAGCTGCTCCAATTGATTCCAGCGATTCACCGCAATGGTCGACGCTGTGTTAGGCCTCACGAATGGACTCTGTAATTCAGTCCTAACAGTTTCTACATCACTATGATGCTGCACTGACTTAGGAATTAAGGAGAACTTTTATCACCCCTGTTTCAATTACTATGCTGGTACTATTTGAGCTGAAACTGCCTCTAGCTTGGAGAGCTGCATTCAGGTACAAGGAGCCGGCTCAGAATTCTCAGTGCAGGACAGCGCAGGACATAAATGATGGAAGCTGAGAGGGGAACAAGATTTGAGGTCGATGTAAACGTGCTTCTCCTCTGCCTCAAAATCCTTTGTTTCCTTTACAAGCTTGAAATTTCAAAATGTGAACATCACTTTTTCTAACCTTCCAACCATTAGCAAAGGCTACTAGGACAAAAAGGAGTAGTACTTCTGCTTTAATGAGGGAGAAGGCGAAGTGTAGTATCGGCTTAATTGAAACTTTTCTGCAAAAAAAACCCCCAAAAAACATGTCACACACATTACATGAGACTATATTGTAAGTCCTGTGAGTCTTAATACATTCATGGAGGAGATATTTTCAAAAGTAGTTAAATTATTTCACAAAATTCTCAGCCCAGCTCTGCCATTTTAACAAGCTCAAAGCAAGAAGTTGTGGTTTAAACTGAGCAGAAGATGGAACTCAAGTAGCAGGCAAATGGTGACATCTGACACGTTTTAGCCACCTCCCAAACTTTGAATGTGCCCCTTTCGGTCTGGAGGGCCTCAGGTGAGCGTTAGAAATTGGATCTTTATTTGAGAGAGCACTAAGGACAAAAAAAAGGCAAAGTAACACTCCCACAAGCGTCACACAACAGAGAGCAGACAGAATAAAGCGACACACGTGCACATCCGGAGCTCATGTCACAAAACCAACGTGTTTCACATCCGTCAGCGCTCAGCTCCCATTACTTATCCGCGCCGCGAATGTATATTCTGCATCAAAATAACAGTTGTGACATTTTTAGGGACTGGAAAAGAATATCAATCCATCAGATCTCACAAAGGCTTAAACTTCAGAGACAGGCGTTTGACATTTGGAGTCCCTCTTTGGCATGACCTTTGCAGCCGATGACAAAACATATCTGGTGTCAATCTAACCATTTGCCTCTGAAATTATAATTTCCCCTCCTGTTGACTTGCAGAGGAGAAACAGTAAGGAGAGGCAGTCACAGCAGCGGAA
Organism: Aulostomus chinensis; assembly: GCF_037954235.1. NCBI lineage: Eukaryota > Metazoa > Chordata > Actinopteri > Syngnathiformes > Aulostomidae > Aulostomus > Aulostomus chinensis. The sequence continues at coordinate 3,768,785 of NC_141338.1, forward strand.
GGGAAATCTGTTGATCTGAAATAGAAGAAAGCAAACCTGAACATGCTTCCTCATTACCTATGCGCTGAAGTCAGGCTGCCAAGGATGCTGGAAGGTATGGAAGACATGAAAATAGTGTGCTTGCATATGACAACACAAGAGGAAGCTACAAGAATAATAAAATAACTCAGTTCACTAATTAACACACGTACTTTTTCCTGACCCAAATGAATGGAAACATTCTTTATATGGTACAGTATAACAACATGTGCCCACGAACGTAGGTGTTTGAACAAAGGGAATATTACATACTCTGTTCTGCCTGTCCTTGAAGTTGCGCTACGCTTGTCCAGTGCTACAAAAACTGGTTGAGCCACAGCGCCACTACGTGGCAGACGAGTGAATTACAACAGTCGTGAGGAGTATTGTCAATAAGTCTCACTGTACCAAACACTGAAACACCTCTTGAACATCTCTCTTATTGGATTTGTGACCTCTTTTTTTTGTACAATAGCACACTTTATTAGCCTCCATCATTTCAAAATCACATTTTCTAGGAGAAAAAAGAGCCAAATTAAATAAATACAAATTTTGTATATGATAGATGACCAATATAATAAAAAAAACACTTTTTTCTCATTTTTTAAAATTCTATTCAGATTTCACCATATAATTCAAAGGTAAAGTACAAACAAGATAATAAGAACATATTGATATAAATACAATATAATATTAATATATGCAAAATAGCATAAAATACCCTGAAACTAATAAATTCTTCTTTTAATTAACCTATCATTGTTAATCAGCCCTGGTCCCGTGTTGATCAATTCAGTTTTCTTTTTTAATCTGAGTCTGAATAAATATAGTTGCTATGTGCTCGGGCTTGTTAAACATTTATAAGCCACATTTGACCAAATGTAGGGGGGGGGGGGGATATTGTACTGTTTCATATAATTAAAAAAAAATTTAAGATATCTATCAAAAATGTATGCTGAGTGGAGAAAAGCAGCAGTTCGCAGCACTGCAGCCAGTGTTGTGTTCACTGATTCATGTGTCTCGCAGGTTTGCTTGTGCGTGTTTATCAAAACCATGGTGCGCAATGATTCTGATTCCAGTGACTGAAGCAACTTACGACAAATTCCTATCTGTTCCGGTCTTAAAATACCGTTACGGATTAAGCCCCGCCCACATCTGTATCAAACCACACACAAACTTCCGGGTAGGATTACGGATACAGATGATGAAGTAGGTTGAGCAGACAGATTTAGAGACGCGGATAAATGCGCACTTTCTCATCCATAGCTTTTACAGAATCCTTCAGACAAACAAATCAGCGTTACTGACGTGATGGCAGAGGAGAAAAAAAGGGGCCGCCATATTGTCCTGCACACTTGCACGAGGGAGGTGAAGGGTGGCTTCCTGCAGCTGAAGTTACTGCTTCAGTTGGTCCCGAACACTAGGGTTGTCTTTTAAAATAATGTTCAGTTCATGACTGATGTGAATGATAACAGTGTTTTGCCCGTGACGCTCAACAAATTGTAATCGAAACATGCATGTGTGGTTCATGTGTCGATCGAATCGTATTACGATCCCGGGCAACAGGTTATTCCAGCAACTGACAGCAAGGAAGATAAGAAATGCACATTGTCTTCATGCACATTCGCCACATCACATCAAGATATGAATCAAATTAATGTCCTTCCTTGACCTCCTTCCATTGTCTTGCATCACAACATTTTGCACAATGGGTGACTGTAAATGCTTGTTTCCATTACCACACCGGCGTCCTGTAACGGAATGCGATCACACCAGGAAGGTACACGCCGACTGCACCACTCTGCAGATAAACACCCCGATTATTGCCTGCGCTCCAGATTTCATGCCACATTCTGATGACTCTGATTCAAGTCACAACACCCCTTTAAGCTAAGAGAGTGTCAGTATTTCATGCCATCTGGTTAGGAGGCTTGGGAATATATCTAAACTGTACGTAAACAACAGCCAGACACACTGAGTCGTACTACAGTGGAACTTTGTTTTCTTGAGTGGCACAGAATAAGAAGAAGTGAGTGATTGAAACCAGCCTCGGGCAATAACGTGTATGTTGTTCTCTCAGGTATTCACAAACGCTGTGAAGCAAGTTACTCCCCATATTTTCGATTTACTAGTTACTTTCATTGGAAAGTAAAGGTTTACCTGACTGTATTTCTTTCTGTATGGGTAATAATTTGAACACCAGTTACACTACTTAGTGTTACTTTCACCAAAAAAAACCCCCACAGATACGTATGTGGGTATAAAATTGCATAATTCACAGCCACGTTTTTGGATGTTTTTTTGTTTTTTTTTCCCCCTAAAAACATGGAAGAAGACGTGTTTTCTAAGACTCTTCAACTTGGCGGAATTTTCAGATTCATGAAGCGACGAAGAGAAACATGTAAACACAAGTGACTCCAATACGGCAACAGAGTAAAACGAGTTTTTAACCCTTTCCATCCCAGTCACAGCACCTGCAGTGCCTCATCGTAGATGAGCAGTCACCGGTGGAATAATTTACACCATTTCTTTGAATTCCTTTGCTTGTATACAATTACATATGGCGTATTTGTGTGCATGTATGTACGCGTGGTAATATTCCTGCTCATGAACTCATACAATGAAGTGAAAAACTAATGCGTGCAATCAGTTAACTAGAGTCAAACTCTGATTGGTGTCATGTGAGAAAGTATGGCAGCCTCAGGAATGAACCAGCGATTAGCTGGGTGTTTTCAGCGCCCCCCCCCCCCCCCCCCCCCTAAAAAGGTTTAGACTCACAAGCAACATTCAGTAACCTCAAGGATTTCTAAAGCAGAACAACTCAAAGTCACCGAAGCTCCAGGTTGGATTATAAATCTTCTGGGAGGGATTACAAAACCCCACAGACCAGGCTGAATACGGGAGCTTGTTTCCCTCAGTAAACCTGTTGACATTCCATTGCAAGATAAAGGTATCAGGAATAACATTTGGGTGGTAACGTTGTGCGTAGTCGCTGTAAAAAATTTGAGAGAAATTTTTACAAGAAAAGCATTAAATTACTCTGTAACTGCTTAAAAGTAACAAATGACTGATTTCTGTCACACGTTACCTCCAACACGGCTCACAAAGAGGTTATTTTCCCCTCCTGCATCACTTTTCTGCCACTCCAGAATGCACGGAGCCAGCCTCCAAAGTTTGACTGGAAGCAAACAGCGACTGACGTCGCTCAGGTATCCGCGAACACTTAGGTTTGAGCTGAGGCAGCTTTAACCTCTCCGGTTCCACCGGACACCTCTTGTTCTGTTCGCCTCTGCTCACTCACTGGAGCGACGCTTCGTTATATTTTGTCTGATTTGAGGTCAAATCAAATTCTCGGTGAATGACTGAGATCCCTGGGTAATATCGATGTGCATGACAGCCTGTCAAGGGAGAGTTTTGGGCGGTATTGTTGCAGTTGTTAGCTGTCAGTCGCCGTTAACTTGAAGCTAAACACATGTTGCTGGCTCTTTCTGCACTCAGGGTTTGCTGTGCAAAGAAGAAATGCAGGAGGGGGAAACTTGTGAGTCCGAGACACCTGTTTTTTGTGAAGATGTGCTTTTTGTGTGACATGCTGCTTGTATTTGCTCAGAAATTGCTCAATTTATTTTAAAAATTGTCCATCCCTCCTAACTGTGACCACGGCGAGCCAGCTACCATCGTCGGCGCCAGGTGGTTGGAGGCTGCGTCTTCTCGCAAGAAGCAGCTGTATCTTGGATTTTTTACATTCCTCTTTACATTCCATTCCAATTTCGACAAACACACGTTGTGCTGTGCATGTTGGTGCGGCGGTACACTGCCTTCCCTGAGCTGATATCACATGTTAACATGCCTCTGCTATGCGGTCGTCCCCCCACCTACATAAGGGTGCCTGCATTTCAAAATCGCAGCGATGCATCGTGACAAATGATATCATTGTTATGGCAAAAACACCACAACATATACACACACAATGAAAACTTATCAGGATGGTCTCTGGAGGAGGCGGCTCAACTGTTTTTTTTAACCGTAAATCAGATAACAATAATGGCGGCACAGCGTGAGCGCAAGTTCTCCCTGTGCCTGCGTGGGTTCTCCCACAGTCCAAAGACATCAAGAGGGGACCAGGTTAATCCAGACTCTAAATTGACCGTAGGCGTGGCTGGGAGAGCCAATGGTGGTCTGTCTGTATGTGTTGGCCCTGCCATGGACTGGTGACCCGTCCAGGGTGAACCCTGACTCTCGCCCGAAACCCGCTGGGATAGGCTCCACCCCCCACCACCCACCACCCTTAACGGGATAAGCAGTAGAAAAGGGAGGGATGACTGGATGTCACTTGTAAGAATGTCCTTGTACAAAATGTCCACGTCTTCATGAACATGCTTCCTCTGCCTGACTTTATGAGTGTGTGTGTGTGCGCCCGTCTATGTTTGTAACCTGACCCTGAACCTGCTGCTGTGTGCTTTAGTATACAATATAAACAGACATGTCGACATTTAAAGTGACACCAACAGGTAAAGACGTTCAGTAACTAATGGTGACCATGACATCATCGATTAACACATTTCAACACCCCAAATTATCCCGAAGGTTTATTGAACATGTCAGCAAATTCTTTAAAAACTGCACTGATCAAGAGCCTAAGTGTTTGATTTGTTATTGTTGAACATGGCTAGAGAATGGATGCTTGGTGACTGGCTTTTGCTTCTCTTTCATATCCAGTAAACAAATCTCTATCTTCAGGCAGTTAGATATTCTTCAAACTGGTTCTCTGACTGTAATTAACTGTCTCTCAGGGTAATACAGCATCTAAATTTACTTTCCATCACTCAGCAGTGAACTCAGCATTCCTTGTTTGATAGGTTCAACGGCGACAACCAAGTGTGTCACTTTTGAAGTGCAGGTGAGACATTTCCTTCATTTACAGGAGGATTAGAGAGACATTTGGGGACGGAGGGGAAATGAAGGAAATGCAAAAGGAATTTTTCTTCAAGAGAATGACAAGGATGTAAATTGTCGTCACAAAGCTCACGCCGCGGCTCACGTGATAACAATCCACCGAATGTTTGATTCACCATGTTTGAAGCAGCGCGGCCGTTTGGTGGTTGAGCAGGTCTGGCTCTGCCGCCACTTCTTGCTACTTGGGCGAAGGAGGCTGTTTGTGCTGTTGGTGTGTTTGTCTGTTAGCAGGATCGACCCGGGGGTGGAGAACAGACCCAAAACTGAACCTATAAACTTTGGGGTTATAAACGTAGATATGTTCATCTCATCTGGTCAACTTTATGCAGTATGACTGCATTTCTATTTGTTTTATAGACACAGACAGAAGGCTTAGGGCCTTCTACAGTGCACAGCCAACGTATAAACATTTAACAAGATATACAACTTTTTTAAATCAATGTCCCGGAGTGTAAATTATTTCCTCTGCTTTGATTTGTGATGATCAAAACCTCATGTTTTATGTCCAGTATGTTGGAGTCCGTGAAGTCAGTCATGCATATGCATGTGACTAAACAAATAAAGGAAAGAAGCATGAACGATTAATCAGTCAAGGTTTGACCTGGACGGTCTCCTTCTGGGACCCACATGAAGACCAATTCATGTGAAACGTTTGTCCAGAGGTAAAAGTGGGCCGTGATTAGTTGCAGCTCCTCTAGTAGGTAAGGATTTTGTCGTTCCATTGACCAAAGTTTTGAGGTGCTGCATGAAATCACTACGCCCAGCCAGGAAAGTAGTCCCAGCTATGTGTCTTATTCTGAAATCTCATAATTTTAAATCATTCCATAAATATTACACACCACCCAAGTTCCTGCCTGTTAAAAGGAAGGTTTCGTCGCCACTGTTGCAGGATGTGCTTGCTGATGGAGAATTGTTGGGTGGAGGTTCATTGAAGGAGCGTGGTACTGGACCTGCTCTACCTGTAAAGTGTCATGAGAGAACTTTTGTTGTGATTTGGCGCTATACAAATAAAGCTGACTTGGCTTGACTTGACTTACATTAAAGCAGGCGAAGACTGATTTGGATAAACTGTTGTATGCTTAAGCTTCCCAGCTATTGTTCATCGTGCTAAGCTGTCTCGCTGTCAGCTACTGTCTGTGGGTCTCCAAAGCAGCACAGAGGAGAGACGGGTCTCCATCTTCATGTCTGGCTCTGCGGAGGAGGAGCAGTAAGTGTATTTCCCAAAAGAATGGATGTGTTTCTTTGGTAAAACTCACTGTGGGACCATCTGTTAGCGTGCACAGTCGGTGCAGACTTTGCTTTTCATCCTGCACCCGCTGAAGATTCGGATGTGCGTGTCATGTATGACAAAAGACAGGCTCAGTAACTGCAGACATAATGACAGGAAGTTCATTATTCCCACGTGTCAACACAGGCTGACTGAAACGATGCAGACATATTTCGGATGTCTGCAAAGGTGAAGCTGTACAATGCAGCTGTGCAGTATGCAGCTGGATGATGTTTATGCATGTGATTGATTGTAATAACGACATGAATGATTTAAGGTCAATATGTACCTGCTCATTAGATCGTCTGTTGTGAGTTGCAGAACTACATTCTCCGCAGTGAGATTATCTGCTCCATCTTTGTTCCAGACTCAGAGGGTTGCATTCCTTGATTAACAAGTAATGTACCCAAGCAGCATGTTCATGGAATTTGAGCAATAAGCTCTGTTTTTTTAAAAAAAAAACACAACCTGTATGCACTTAATTGCTTTTGTGATTGATTTGTTTTATGATGTGTTATTACATTTAATTAACTCAATCAAATTAATCAAAGAGGCAGCCATCGTGTGTACACGAGCAGCTTAGGGCAAGTTCATGAAAGAACCAAATGATTCAGAGCGTTATGAAGAATGAGCCATAGATCGACCCGTACAAGCGACTGATGCCCCCTAGTGGCCATAGCAGTTATGACCACAAAAAAGTAGGAAGTCACATGACATGACAAAAGACAGAGAATCTTGCTCTCACTTCTTCTTAGGAAGAAAAAGAGTGACTCAGACTTTCGAGAGAACCATGCAGCCCTGCTACCAATTTCGCCATTATCGTTTTTTGTTTTTTTTTATGGCCTTGCGGGATTTTTTTTACGAAGCAGTCAAACAGCCAGGAATCTGCGATAAATCCTCCCTGCATGATCTTCACCCTCTGGAAATAAACCAGGCACTGGGGCGGAGAGTTCCTATTTAGTCAAGTTTTAAATAGGGACAGTTTGTCACTTTCTTTACTTCATTCTGTCTTTTTGAGGCATCTTGTAAATATTTGGTCCCGCTGTCGTGACCATCAGTGCTGACTGAAATACGACAACCAGAAATTCTTCATCTTGTAAACTTGACGGTGTTCATGCCTTGTGAGCACCAAAGTGGATTCACCACACAGAGAGGAAAAAAAATCTGCGTTATTTATTTCTCCAAGTTTGTAAAGTCAGATTGAATATTGATTGACTGCCTGGTAATGTTTTGATCGAATAGGCAGCGCGCAGAGGCAGTCCCAGTCGAGCGCTGTGAGGGGGTAGCAAGTAATTCAGCACATTTCCGTGAATTTAAGCTGCACTGAGGAAGTTTTGTGCGCTTTGTTATTTGAACAGAAATGCGATGACCTTGACATTCGATATCATCGCGGTGACTGTCTGTCCTTTGTGCTTTTCGCACTGTTACCAAAGAGGCTGTGTCTTGGCTGTCATGGTTGACTCTGAGGAATGACAGGGTTGAGCTCAGCCCCACCGCCTGCCAAAAACTGCATGTTGGTATGTAAACGTGGTCAAGGACCATGGCGGAAGTTGAAATGTTAGCATCAGATCCGGGAAGAAAGGAATGGTGTGATTGCTGGCGGCAGGCGATCTGGCTTGAGCGTCTCCAAAACTCCGACCTGCTGGGGATTTCCAGCTCAATCACCTCACAATCATCCGAAAAGAGAATAGAAACATCCAGAGAGCAGCCGGTCTCAAAGTTAAAAAGGAGTCTTTGTCTTTGTCTCGTTCCTTTGTCTTAATGAAAAGGCTGTGCGTGTTCTTGGCTGGGAGGGTTTGAGGCTCTCTCAGGGTTCTTGTGCTACTCATTTTTAAGAAAAGTGCGATGAAAATAAAGTTTGATCGATTACTATCCTAGTCGCCTCCTTGGAGGAGGGAGGGGCGAGCCAAGTTTTACAAACAAACAAACAAAAAATGGAAGAGTATTTGTTTTGAACAATAGTTAGTATATATACTTCAGATTGTTGTGTACCTGTGAAAAGAAAAACAGAACTTCTACTTACGATGGTTTTGGAACAATGACCAGAAGCAGACTGACGCCGCCCGCTGAGGTAACCAGCCACCGCCAAACACCGATGAAGAACACAACATCCAAGGTAGCTTGAAACAACTGAACACATGAGAAATAATCCTGAACTTCAATGCCCTTCAATTTAAAAACGGCACACTTCAATGAAACCATACAATTGCGTCCACTTGTTCAACATGAACCTTCCTCCAGTAGATTTGCCTCTGTAACCTTTGTTTCCACTGCACAAAGTACATCCGTCTAAAGGTTGTTGTTTTTTTGTTTGCAACACTTTTTAAGATCTTGTTTTCAACTTTTCAAGCTGTTTTATGGGCTCAACTTGCCCCAACATTGGTGGCTCATTTCACCCCACAGCCTCCATGTTGGAAAATCAGTTCCCCGCAGTGGTTCAGACAGTAGTTTACATCAATCCGACGAACATGCACGTCCTTGAGTCGTGGTCACATGACGACTCTTGTTCCCAGGGTTGGGTCAGTTTCTCCACTAGCTCGCCTTGCCCTGTTGTCCCCTATGTCTCAGTATCATGCTTGTAAAAACAGACGAGACAACACAAAGAATCTCTCGTCACAACATTTCTCAATATAGAATTCCAACCATCCAGCTCAGAAGAGGACGAACTCAACTTTCCTGTTCATCTTTTCTTTTTTAAATTATTATCTATCGGAACTGCTATGCGAGTTTAAAACAATGAAGCCGTTGTCATATCATGTTGTGTGTTTATTGAAGAGCACACCCAGAGACTTACATGAACAAAGAATAACAAAGCCAGGCTGGAAGGCCCCAATCACAGACAGATGCCATCGTATTCCAAACACAGCGTCTGCGTCTCACAGTTAATTCTGACAACAAGAATTACAACTCCTGTTACGTTGCATTCATTTCTGAGGCCTCACCTTTATTTTTATGTCCATGAATAATAAACATGTAAGGCACAAACCCCACACTGACACACATAATCACACATGCCTACCTCCTGTCCCATAAAAAAGTACACACACTCACACAGGTGACAGATTCAAGTTTCCCTAAAACCACACATTTCCTGGTGTGGACCGACTCTGGTGGCACAAAGCCGGTCCAACTCCAGGTCAAAATTGATTATCCACTCAAACTCACAACTATTTTAATCTTTGAGCGCTGTGGGCATTTTACGGTGTTAAAAGTTGAAGTGTCGTCAGATGGGACGTGAACCGTGGGTGAGGGTGAAAGGGCGACGGTAAGCGGGCCAGGGTAGATGAGGACAACGCTGAGGGAAGAAGAACTCGAGTCACTTGGAGAAGCACGCAGGGTTTTCCTGGTGTTCTGGTGCTTAAAATAAGACATGAAGGGGTGACGTGTCAAACTTATCTGAGCTGTTGATCTGTCAGATGAATTAAATAAATGAATAATTTCACACCAACGTCATTCCTGGAGTCGGAGCGAGTAATTGACATCCTCCAGTGAATATACCAGTCAAGGCTCATCTTCTGCAGCCCACGTTAAGAGAAGTACAAGCACAATTTGGCTGCTTTTCCGTATGCAATATTTGTTGTTGACAGAAATTAAAATCTGCTGTTTTATAATCAAATACTTGTGGATTTTTCCTCATGGAAAGTCGTATAAATCAGGCTCCTCACACCTGAGAGACATGGTTACAGAGCAACTTGCAGGTTGACTTTTGAAACATTTACATGTCACAGTGGCTGAAATGTATCGTTTGAAAGGTTAAAGCAGACCTTAGGTAACTTTGACACAACAAAGTCATAAACTGAGGAGGAAATGGCTGCTAGGAGCGTAACTCTTAATGACCTCCTTTTTTTTTCATAACAGACTATTGAATTAAATGGGTGTTACCCACCACTTGAGGTAATTACAGTTCCGTTCATCACAAAAGCTGAAAGTAAAACGTTAATTAGAGGCCTTGCATTAAGTGCGATGTGGCCTAATCCCATCCAGGCTGCCATAAGAATGCCACAGTTTCTGCTTCAATACGGATAATCACCATCCTCAATATGACCTTGGGGCGGCCCGGTGGAGCAGTGGTCAGCACTGTCCCCTCACAGCAAGAAGGTTCTGGGTTCGAGCCCTGGCTCCATCACAGGGTCTTTCTGGGTGAGTCTCCATGTTCTCCCTGTTCCTGCTGGGTTCTCTCTGGTACTCCAGCTTCCTCCCACAGTCCAAAGACATCAAGAGGGACCAGGTTAATCCAGACTCTAAATTGACTGTAGGCGTGACTGTGAGAGCCAATGGTTGTCTGTCTATATGTGTTGGCCCTGCCATGGACTGGTGACCCGAAAGCTGCTGGGATAGGCTCCACCCCCCACCCCCCACCCCCCACCCCACCCCACACACACCTCCAGTGACCCTTATAGAAAATGCATGGGTGGTTGCATGGATGGATGGATGGAATATGAACTTGTAGCAGTGTGATGATAAATTTAAATTATGACATATGTGTCAATTGTTACGTTTGTATAAAATTTTCTCAATAAGAATGTTGTTCTGGTGCTTTTCGTCAAGTCAGTTCAGTTTTACTTGCATTGCACCAAATCACAACAAAAGTTCCCTCCTGACTCCTTCCAAGCAGAGCAGGTCCAGCACCTCACTCCTTCAATGAATCTACACCCAACGGTTCTCCATCTGCCAGCACATCCTGCAACAGTGGCGATGAAAACCTTCCTTTTAACAGGCAGGAACGTGGAGCAGATCCAGGATCAGTGGGGACGGACATCTGCTTTGACCGGTTGGAGGGAAAGAGAGCAGGAGAGACAAAGACGGATAATGGAGGAAGACAGATATACAGAAGGAAAGAGAGGGGCAGAATGATGGACAGACAGGGACGTGAACAGGTGACGCTAAGGGCAGCAGCTTGAGCCTCTTCAGGTCTGTAGCCTCCTCCAGAAGCACCTGGGATCTGGGAAAGCACAAAAGCTCTGGAGAAGAAGATGAGTTAGTTACACATGTGAGTATGATTTATGTAGAACACATACAGGAGGACGGAGAGGAAAGAGAGAGAAGCCCAGTGCGTCATGGGAGATCCCCCAGCAGTCTACGCCTGTAGCAGCATATCTCAGCCCTAAGCAGTCCTGACTATAAGCCTGATCAAAAAAGAAAGGTCTTAAATCTGCTCTTAAACTCAGAGAGGGTCTACTTAAAATAATAAAACAAGTCTAAATTTTCTCAAGTTTTTCAGTAAACCCAAAAAAAAACTGGGAAAAAAAAAAACATCAAAAGGAGTTATTTTTGGGGAGAAAAAAATTACCAAAAAAAAAAAAAATGACTTAGGCAATTATTTTAAGAAGGTGACGATACAAAGGAGCCTGAGTGCTGGCAGGTCTGTGTGCTCGAAGAAGAATGTTGAATTCTATTGTGAATTTAACTGGAAGCCAATGCGGAGAAGCCATTAGTACAATGATCTCTAATCATTTCCTCGTTTAAACCTGAAAACCTCCTCATCGGTCTTGTGAAGAGTCTGTGAGGACATGATGGACACCCGTTTATACCAGGCATCCTCATTGTTCTAATTTATGTGGACTATTTCGACATTTATGGGCAGATGTCTCGAGCAGGTCGAACTGGTCCGACGATAGAAATCTAATCAGGAAGACACTGAGGTAAACACCCCCTCCGTCAGTTTCGCACATTTCCAGCTAGGCAATAGAGACAGATATGTGACTGACGTGACACCACGTTACAAACCGCCTGCTCTGATTTCTTTTATACCACACTGGATGAAGCACCGTGCAGCCTATGAGCACCGGAGCCTGGAGTTAATCAGACTCATCCTCATGTCCTCAATGGAATCACAGGTGAGGAGCAGTCAACCAGACAGAATTAGAAAATAATGTGTGATTTTATTGAATTGTCACATTGCGTGACTTAAAATTACATCATTTTTCTCCTGGATTTGCCACCCTGCACTTCTGATGCATCTCGTTATGCTTGTGAGTGAATGTCACTCACTTTGGGGACTTGCACTTGATCTGCTAAACCCCTAATCTGGAGGAAATAGGTGATTTTATTTCGGAAAGCAATATGAGCAGCACCTCATTGCCCTCGTCTGCTGAGCTGGAGGAGTTGTGTGTCTCATCTGGAGCTGGGCGGGTTCACGTGGATAAGGTCAAGATAATAAGCCTGACTTACTTTAACAGCCTCACCACTGTCACAAACATCTGGACTCGACCCCAAGTCAGTCAGCCTGTGCTAGCGATGACTTTGAGTGTGGTTTGTGTTTGTGGAGTGATTCATTATTTAAATTTATTCAACAAGTGGTTTGTAAATGTTGAAAACCCCAAATGCAAAACAGAGTTTTGGAGGAAAGCTTGACCACGCTCCCCGTACGTCTGGAAATTTGGTGCTCATAAAAAAATGAAGCAAGAACAACAAATTGCACGGTAAATTGTGCAACATAGTTAAAAAAAAAAAACTCTTAAAAAAAACAGTAACAGTGTCTGTACGTGACTCTAATGCGTCTTCTCTGGGTATGAAAGGGTGCATTGATGCCATCATGGAGCCTGTCATCAATGGCATGCTGTCTCCACCTATACAAACACACTATTAGTCTATATGATTTACAGTCACAAGCTACCTGGACATGTTTGACAATCATCAATCAGGCAAAAGTGACCTCCTGAGTCATTGTCACCGGTGACGCTCAGGTGTGGAGGTGTGTTTGGTCACACGCACTTTCACACTGTAGGATTCAGGAGCTGTCAGAGCAGTATCGTCTAATGACCTGCAGCTCTTGAAAAGCTGATCTGCTGAAGGACCCTCTTTACTTTCCCAGACCCACATGGAGGCGACGCACCGAGGCGTCCAGCAGAGGAGAAGCAAAGAGCCGATGGAGAAGCTCACCGAGGAACAGTTCCTGAAAGATCTTTACCTTTTCATGAAGAATAGAGATACGCCCATCGAGAGAATCCCACATCTGGGCTTCAAACAAAGTACTTCTCATGAACTTTTCATCTGAAACTACCGGATTAAAATTGTGTCAAAAGCCTTGATGAAAACATGCAGTTATTCAAAGCGTTACAATCATTTTATGTGCTAAAAATACACTGAATATCGGCAAAATAAAATGTACATTATTATTGATGGCTGTGTGGGTGTGACTGACTCTTGTCCACACACACACACACACACACACACCATGTGTAATAATGACAGGAAAAAGCAAAATCTAAAGAAACGTTCACAAAATGACACGTGTTTTCTTCACGTTTAGACGATTCTTCATTTGATTGGACAACAAGAAATGAATCCGCATCAACATGTGGGATGTGTTGCTCTTGTCTTATTACATAACCGCGGCTGAAACTTTTGTGGGGGGGGGGCTCACGATGGACATTTTATCAGAGGAATAATCGATCAAATACGACAGAAAATAATCAGCTTATTAATTACAAGTAGAATCAAGCCTTGAAAACTATTTGATGATGTATATTTGCACTCTTTTTTTCCCAGTTGATTTGTTTGTGATGTTCAAGACTGTCAGAGACTTTGGAGGCTACCAACAGGTACACACCCTTTTATCATTATTATTATTAATCATCAGTGACAGTCGAAGATGTCGAAGAGGTCCTGTGTACTATTCCTATTGTTTATCACTGTATAAGATGGTGATACTGTCTTTAATTCTGAGGTCACGTGGGTAAAGTGAGTGTCTGCAGCCTGACTAATGACTCCTCTCACTGACACACTCTTCCAGGTGACTATGCAGCAACTGTGGAAACAAGTTTACAATACACTCGGCGGAAACCCTCGAAGCACCAGCGCAGCGACCTGCACCCGCAGGCACTACGAGAAGTGAGCTCAGTGTCATTTGTGTTTGTCGGCACGTCTGTGGGTGGAATGTATTTTTAACAGCGTCGTGTTATCTGTGAAGGCTGCTGCTTCCGTATGAATGCCACAGGAAAGGAATCATGATGAGCAGCGTGCCCCTGCATCCTCCCAAACTCTACCACTACACCACGTACAGCAAAGGGGACAATGACAGTCCGAGACCAGCCAAACGCAAACTGTTACACCCGCCGCTGCACCAGGTGGGTGTTACACCCAAATGCACAGATGCAGGAAGAAGAAGAATGCTCAGAATGTCCCTTTACTGAAGAGGCTTTATTGGGATACATGATAAACTCCATCCATCCATCCATCAGTTTTCTACCGCTTATCCTGTTAAGGGTTGTGGGGGGTGGGGGGTGGGGGCTGCCTTTGGGTGAGAGGCGGGGTTCACCCTGGACGGGTCACCAGTCCTTGGGAGGGCCAACACTACATATTCCCAGTGACTTTAGCCCCTTTCAAGAAATTTTCATGGAATGTATTGTGGTCCCCAAAGTGGGGTCTGTGGACCCCCATGAGGGTCTTCTGGTGGGTCAGCAGCAAAAGGAGAACTAGCATTTTTATTTCTTAATCATATTATATCTACTAAATATCTATAAATTTCTATAACATGACTTTGCAAAGTTTCTGTTCCTTTTTTTTGTGTTAAATTCTTGCAAATGTATTCATGGTTTCTAAAATAAGACAAGTAAATTTGCACAAAAAAAAATCAAAACAAATTTACAATTATATATATGATCCATAGCCTGAAGAGGCAACATTGGTCCCTCCTTCAATGGACTCACCACCGATGGTAGGGGCCAAAGGGGTCGGGTGCAGCCAAGGGGAGACCTTGGTGGTCCGATCCTCGGCTGCAGAAGCTGGCTCTGAGTACGTGGAATGTCACCCTCTCCAATGGGAAGGGAGCCTAAGCTGGTGCGTGAGGTTGAGAAGTTCTGACTTGATGTAGTAGGACTCACCTCAACGCACGGCTGTGGAACCAGTCCTTGCAGTCCAGACTCTCTTCCACTCTGGCGTTGCTGGCAGTGAGAGGTGACAGGCAGGTAGTCGTTGCCCCTCGGCTCAGTATGTTGGAGTTTAACCCAGTGGATGAGAAGGTTGTCTCCCTGAACTGGACAGTGTCCTCTCTGGGGAAGCCCTTGTTCTGCTGGGGGACTTCAGCGCTCACGTTGGCGACAACAGTGAGACCTGGAGAGGCGTGATCGGGAGGAATGCCCCCCCCGATCTGAACCCAAGTGGCGCTTTGTTATTGGACTTTTGTGTCTTGGCAACTGGTCGGGATGCCTCCCAGACACCTCCTTTGGGAGGTGGTCAGGGCACGTCCACACATTAGGAGGCCTTGGGGAAGACCCATGACACGCTGGGGAGACTGTGTCTCTCAGCTGGCCGGGGAACACCTCGGGATCCTCCATGAAGAGCTGGACAAAGTAGCCGGGTAGAGGAAAGTCTGGGTCTCTCTGCTTAGGCTGCTTCCCCCGACCCCAGATAAGCGGAAGAAAATGGATGGATATATGTTATATATATATGGATATATATTTATTGCTTGATCTTTTTAAGGGTCATAAGTGTTTAGATGCTCCTCTGACCACAGCTGCAACTAAAATATCTCTAGATTTGAGGGTCTCTAATGAGCAGAACCACTTCAACTTGCGAGTCCAGAACATGAAAAGTTTGAGAACACTGCTTTTTAGTTTCAAAAATTGTTTGGCATATTGAGAGGTCCACTGGGTTCCATGCAGGGAAAGAGAGAGATGATAACTGATAACGGTGGCTGATGGTGTGTAATGGACTTTTTCACACTAACAAGAATAAAAAAATGAGATTGAACATGATAATTATTTGACTTTAGAGGTGTTTGAGGGCAGATGTTGTCGTCCTCTGACACAGCTAAGCTATTTCCCACATTTATGCTAAGCTTAAGTACTCAACTTCTCCGTTTTCCTCCCAGCAGAGCTCTCACAGCCTCCAGTCAGACCTGTACCCTCTGACTCTCCACCACCCTCACTACTACCACCCGAGCCACGCAGTTCTGCCCTCCTATCTGCAAATGTCCCCCTCAGTTCTGACATCACACAGCCCCCCCATGGCCCAGTCCCAGTATGCCTTCCTCTCATCAGGTCTAAACCCAGCAGAGAGGGTCAAAGAGCCACTGGAGCAGCTGCGCTACCTGGCAGAGCAGTACAAGTGTTCATCTGGACTGCAGGAGCCACTGAACCTCAGCGTTAAAGCTTCCAGCCAGATGACCCACAGCAAACCCACATCCTCGTTCACCCCGCCCACATCTGGTAAGAACCCAAAGTTTCTGAACACACCCTCCCCTCTGTACACTGCCCGTTACCCTCGGGTGGTGAGAGATGAAGGAGGTGAGACAAAAGATGATGGGGCAAGTGCAGAAGTGCCAGTGCATCATTCGAGAGCCAGGGAGGGATTCGTCATTGATCGGAGATCCAAAACAGCCCCAGGTAGTACTGACTCTCCTCCAGCACTGATGATAGACGAGAGCTCCCCTACAATGACACAACCGCTCAGTTTGCCAAAAACAGAAGATCAAGAGGGGAGCCCAGAAGTCAAGAGGCTCCATCTCAGCCACATGCAGCCCAGACCCCCCCAACAGAACAAGATGGAAATTGAGATACCTCTCTCAGTGTTTCACAACTGGCTCAGGATGTACGGACCCCAGGCCATGATGCACAGAGCAAAGCAGGCAGCCCCTCACATCCCGGAGGAGTTCTCTGGCCTACAGAGTTCTAACAAAGACATCGTCCCGTCCAACCTGACATTTCACGGTCCTGCCCAACGCCGCAGCTGTAGCCCAGCAGCGGAGGATCTGAGGTGGAGGAACGCCCCCAGCCCTACATCAACGGTCCCGACAGCTGATGATCAACACAACACAAGCCAACAACATTTCACCAGCCACAAGCCTTCTAGTGGCTTTCTGAAAACTGCAGCCAGCCAGGATGTTTGTCTGTTTGATCAGCTAGATGTCAATGAGTCCCACAGCTCCAAAGCCCCAAAAAGCTGGAACACCTTTGACCAGGGGACTCGTGGTCCCTTTGCGGTCCCCCAAGATCTCACAGTCCCTAAACCCAGTAATGAAGTCCCCGACCAGGGCGGGACCAAGGCACCGGAGACGAGACCCTCCGCTGTGCTAACGCTCAATTCAGGCTCCGCCTCTGTGTTACAGCTGACGTCTGAGGAGGTGATGAAGCTGAAGAGAATCATCTTGAGCTCCTTGTGATGATGGCGGGTGGAAAATAGCTCAACACCACATTAAAGCTGTTAAAGGGCCATCTCCTCTTGTAGGTTGTCTTTGATGCACACCGAACAACCGAAGAAGAATTCATTGCTGTCACAACTTTGATTTGAAGACCACGTGCACTCTTGACCTTTGTAAGATTTTGTACAGTAAGATATTAAATGCTTTAAATTAATATCATGTAAATTACACAAATTCACATGATTAAAAGACTTCTGATCATTTGCTGTTGAGTCCAGTCATTTAAAATCTATTCATATTTATTTTTATCAGCTTACATGTCGTCTCAAAGAGGAAACATCATTTTTGACCACATGATAAAAGGTTGTCCCCACGCTTGTGTGGCCCGAACTTAGGAGAACAAGTTGGAAGCTGTACAAACTGCAGGTCACGCCACCTCCCCAGCACACACTTTCATCTGAATCCAGCCTCACACTGAAGAGCAACTTCTACTGCACTGAAATTCCTCTTTTAATAACCACAACATTCCACGGAACCTGAAGCTACATTCAGGAAAGACAGGTTAATTATTGTCTTTTAACTTCAAGGTCACGCAATTTTTCACTGCCAGATCTGAGTTACAGGCTCAGACCGTGGAGATGATGAATCAAAGAGACACACGTACTGAATATCGAGAACAAAATAACAGCGTTGTGTAATATGGAAGTCCTGGGCTTCTCTGCTGTTCTTCATGGAGTCGATGAACGCGGGATGAGTCACGCCAGATGAATTCAAAGCCAGTGTTTACTACAGGGGTGGCAGCCTGTACTGAAGACGCTTGATTGTTTGTTTGCCTGATCTGAGGTTTTGTTATTGTGTTGGAATTTAGGTGTGACACAAGCATGTACACTGCCAACAGTTCAAAGTTCTTTGAAGAATTAATTGCAAGCAAATTGATAATGATCATCATTATGTGCCAGTAACTGCAATTCCATGTTTGTGTAATCAAAATGCACATCCTCAAACACCTTTAAACGATTACGAGAGAGAGAATCTGTGCAGGAACTAATAAGAGTTTCTCAGCAGATGTTTGCATGAATTATCTGGCTGCAGCTACAAGAGGCTCAGGCAGTAACGACGTCCAGGTTGTTTCTTCGCTCACATTCCCCTCCGCATTCTGTAATGCGTCACTTTATGATCAAACACAAGAAAAACACAACCACATCCGCATCAGTTCCTGGTGCCGATGAGGAGGATTTATAGTTCTACTTATCAAGTAAAAAAGACTCAAAAAAAATTCAGATCATTGTTGTCTGTCTGTCTCTCTCTGTCTCTCTCTCTCTCACACACACACACACACACACACACACACACATCAATTGATGACATTTATTTGCTTTTGCTTTTTTCCATCATAAAAACACACTCGGCCAAAACATTGATTAACACTTGACAATTGACCCAGCAGAGCAGGAAAGAGAGGGAAAACACGAGCTCTAACTTGTTCCCACACTTTTTCTAATGCGTGGCCGCGTCATGATTAATTTGAGGCCATGTCACGCAACGTTTTCCCTTGATTTGATTAATTTTTGGCCACAAAATAAGACAATAATAAATGCAATCAAAGAGAGGGAATAACTCCAATCTTATGGCTGGGATTCTTTCGCAGCCCCTCTGAACACGCCGCTGCTGGTACAGTGAGTTTCTTTTCCGTTTAGAAAATTGTCTACTATTTTTTGACTCGCTGGCAGCGATGATTCATGCTGCAGAGGTAAAAGAACGACAAATAAATGGCGTTACGCTAAACTTGGAAGATTCTTCAGTGGAGTTTGAAATGGCACATTCATCATGTCCAGGTCGGTTTCCATGCTGAGGCTTGTTAACCACAAGGAATACGAAGCATCTCTCACTCCTCCAGTTCTACTGGATCGTCAATAACTGCGTGGAAAACACAACAACACAAGAACACAGTTTTTTAAAAAAGTGCTTGTTCTCGGCAGTTTTTCAGTTCAATCTGTTTTAAATTTGGAATCTCATTCTGTTCTGTAATGAACTCAAAGGCACAGGAATACCGATGTAGAAACTTCATTTCTGTGACATGAACTCGGCCATTTTCAACATTCCTGTCAAGAACAAAGTGCCAGAGCTTCTGTACCACGGGCTTTGTAGAGAGCGCTGTGGTTTTTACCTGGACGGCATTGGTAAGAGGATGTAACTGGGTCACATTTATCAGAACACTCACGATTGCTAATCATAGAACGGAATTATCATGGCTGTCTTGCAACACTTCTAACACACACGATGAGGGGTCCGAGCTCTGCTGTCGACAACATACACAGAGGAATGAAATCTTGTTGATGTCTTCCTCTACGAGTGGCCAACTTGACCACAAGTTCAAGCAGCGAGGCTGTAATGTCATTCAGTCGGAGCTGAGTCGGTAAAACAGGTAGCAGCCGATCATACGACAGAAACGCTGTCACCGCCCTCCACACTGCTTTTACCACAGCTATCAAAGATCGCACTGATGTCACAGGATGATGGCGGTTTGATGAAACCCATCACTTCTTCCCAGATGTCTGTTCCCGCAATGTTGAACGTGACACGTACTGTGGATGCTGTGTCTTACAGATGGAAATAATCTCAGAAGGGCTGGTTGATTTCAGCAACCTCATCCAACTGTTGTCATACACAGACAAAGAGAGACGTGAGGAGCGCTCAAAGTGAGACGAACCCGCATCGTAAAAACTCAACCCCGTCATCTTCTTAGATTCTTCTTTATCACCCGTCGAATGTCTCCAGTATAACCAGTTCTACTGGACATCTTTTTGACCAATCTTTGCCCTTTCTCTGCACACACACCATGATCCTCCTGAACAATATGTGTAGGGGCGTTCATTATGAGCTGCCTTAAACCAGACACGTGGACTATTTGCTATTGTAATACATCAAGGTTCCCAGGTTTGCCGTATAATAGGGCTATTATGTGGTTGGGTGTTAGAGGAATTCATCTTGCTTAGCGGCTCTGTGTCTCATGCAGTCGTGACACTGCATTGACCTACATAGAGGAATGCCTTGAAACTTTTTCAAACTCAAAATTCACCACCAATTTATAATAACAACTTGTTAATTAAGCCTGAGCTGCATTCAAAAGAACCTCCCAGGTTAATTGCACTGTAATGTCACAAACTCATTTCAATAAAATGTTTGAAATGTCATGCATTTCTTACGAATGCTCAGAAAGATTCAGGCGTGTCCCTCCTATATCCATCATCTCTGTTGACGTATTTCTCTCTAAGAATAGGCACGGCAAAAAAGATAAATGTTATCTCAGCCTACGTGGGCAGTATTTTGTTTCCCACTCAACACTTTTTGTTGCTGTCATCCGAACAATTCAGTTGGTATGCTAATTTCAATGCCTCAGAGTCAATAGCACGTAGCCCTGTTTAGTATAGAACCACAATGCTTGCCTTGTTAGCCTGTCACAACAAACATATGAGGATGTGAGTCTTGAGTATGAACATTTTGTATTTAATATGACAAGGGAACGCAAATGCTGGACCCTCCTAACCCTGAACTAACCCCCACTGAGCTGCAGGACCCTGCGAGCGCTTTTGATTAAAGACTCCACTTTGACTCGGAACTCACGTGGCGTGACTCCTGGACTTGTGGTGTTTGCCACACATTCATTTGTGGCATCATTTTAGATTCCCTTTTACCTTCTAGTCGCAAATACTTCACGGTAGGTGCAGTCTTTCCTTCTCCACTGAAAAAAACTCGGCAATCTACGGCGCTTTAACCATCCATTTCATGGTGCATTTGAGTGCATCTCAAAAACGCTGCCAATTTGCATGGCTTTAACCATCTATTTTATGGTGCATTCAAGCGCATCTCAAAGGGAGATTCACAAGTTAAGATGGCACCAGATAAAAATCTAGATCTTCCTACCCATCGAGAACCGATCAGAGTTCCGTATGACTTGTGACTTGCTTGACTCTAATCATGGTAACTTGAAGGTTCCCTCTTGTCCACGACTAAGACTGTAGATACGTGAATCCAGCGGAGACACAGGGGCCTACCTCTCTTTGTAGTAGGAGGACAGTAAAGTGCGGATCTCGACAGACAAATCTGGAGCCAGTGGACCTTCGCTGGTGGAGCAGGGTGTGACTAAGCAACAGGAGGAAGAACAAAAACAAAACGAAGGTGTTAATAAAAAGCAGTATCATTATCAGACTCAAACATTTCCCATCTCCCGACGTGACTGGAAAGGTTTTGACCAAGTTTCACAAAGCAATTAAGAGCAAAATCCTGCTTGTTTCCTTTCCTGACTTGTTTTTACACCCTGCTGTCAGATTGACTGATTAAAAACGGAATATTTTGTCCACACACACAAAGATTCCCCAGTGCTGCTGCTGGTTTTATTGGGATCAGAATGGTTTTTGTTGGCAGGCGGTGAAGATAATCTCCATTTCACTTCTCATTGACTGACTTGTTGCCGTCAGTCACTGTTAGTATAAATCATTTATTTCTTTTCGTCAAAGTATTTCCTGAAACCGGTTTGTCCGCTTGCTTGTGTTATTCTGTCTGCGGATGAAACCCAAGTGAAAGCTGAACATGCAACCATAATTCTGTGATAAAAGGCCAGTGATGAAGCATCCGTGGGAATGTTTTCATGGGAGGTTTTTGATAGATGTTTTCCTTCATTTCCAAATTATACACAATCAACTTGTAGTGTTATAAAACCTAAAGTAAAACAGCTCTTTTCGCTGTTTCTACTGTATATTCACATCATGAACTCTGCAGTTTCTTGTCACCTTGCATCTTTCACCTTTGACTTCTCTCACTCGCAGCATTTGGAGTCACTCTAACTTATTTCAGCTGCACGGTTTTGGACTGAAAAGCTGCCATACATATCAACCAATGTTTGCCTCCCTGTGCCAAACTGCTACAAACCCAGTCAACATTTAAGAGCTCAAGATATTTCCCACAGGAGTTGGTGGAGAAAACATGGACGGCAGGCAGAGCACGCAGCCCTCCACCCAGGAGGAAATGCAGCTGCAGAATAGGAATTGTGCATCTTCAAAATCTGCTCGAACATTTTCTTCCTTTCCGGCAAAATAAGTCTTCCAGATCACTGATGACGAGCAGGGCTCATGCCATGTCAAGAGCTGAATACGTTCATTCATACCCATCAAAAATGTCATTAAAATATGTTGACATTTTTCAGACATATCGACCACTTTATAGAAAATAGGTCTTCTGGCAGGCAGATCCAGAAAACACTCAAGATAAATTCAAGAAATGTCACATGAGCGCAAGGAATTTGATCAAACTTCATCTTCAGGACCCAGGATCTCCGACCAAGAGTTCATCTCGTCACCATAGTTGAGTGAGGCCGGCCCTTCTTGTGTGGACAGATTTCAACGAGCACTTTGGTAGAAATCTGGAAATTAGCAAACTAGCAGGCGATGAAAGTGAGCAGATGAACTGTGGGCTCTGTTCTGGATAGCAATTTTTGTTCAAACCAGTTGAACGTAGCATTCCAGTGCCGGTGTCCATGTATGTGTCCATGTATGTGTGTCCATACGTGTGTCCATGCATGTGTGTCCATGTATGTGTCCATGTATGTGTCAATGCATGTGTCCATGCCGGTGTCCATGTATGTGTCCATACGTGTGTCCATGTATGTGTCCATGTATGTGTGTCCATACGTGTGTCCATGTATGTGTGTCCATACGTGTGTCTGTGTGTGTGTCCATGTACATGTCTGTCTATGTGTGTGTCTGTACATGTTCCCATCATGTGGTGTATTGATTCGGGGATCATGAGACGGTGGGAACTGATGGGTGCCCCCTGGTTTGCCTCCCGCTGTCTCTGCGTGCTCCTCTACCTATTTCATGGTATAGTGAGCCCTGCTTCACCATGATGGATTTCTTGGCGTTGTGCATTTCAATCTTCATGAAGTCTTCACAGCACTGCTTCCACTGACCTGCAGCAAGCGAACAGAGCAGGAAAATAAATGTCAGAGCTTTTATCGGCAATGATTTCCTATCAGCCGCTGTCACTGTGCAGTTCAGCTGTCATATTATCGTGATGTTGGCAAGCTGGCAGAGCTCACAATACACGCTGTCAACCTAAAGAGATGATGCCTCAGCCGCGGCGCAAAGAGTTCACCTCTCATGTTGGAGGATGGTTCTTTTCGGTTGCTTCTATGGAACAATTTCCTACCACAGCAGCTCAGCTTTCAGCACAACGGCCGTCAGCCAGAACAAAAGCAGAGTCCAGGACGACCTTTCATCGTTCTTGTCCACAATTTAGAGATTAAACTAAATCAAATAAAGACTGAGTCACACTCAGTTACCTGAGTATCATGCTGTGGTTTGTTTTCCTCTACAAAATCACAGGTAAAACTGCTAAGAACGAGGAGATTGTCCTCCACACTGGAAACATCGTGAGCACACAAGTAACTTTTCTGTTGTTGTTGTTGGACTTTTCTTCTTAAGTGTATTTAAAGATGTATATAAAGTCAATGTCTTTATGTGTGGGATTAACGAGTGACATGTCCTCCTAGTCTTTTGTTTTCAGAGACCGTCGTCTCCTCCACACAAATGTTTTTATCAACAACAACAAAAAAAGCCACCTCAAGCAGTCGTAGCTCGGAACAAAGATGCCGGTAAACTAATAATTGGATTAAGCTAATTTAATTTTAAGTGCGTGTTTGGTAACATCAGGAGTGGCGCGTCTATTTATAGAATACTGGTGTGACAGCAGGGCTGCACGGTGGTGCAGTGGTCAGCACTGTTGCCTCACAGCAAGAAGGTTCCGGGTTTGAGTCCCGGCTCCAGCACGGGATCTTTCTGTGTGAGTCTCCATGTTCTCCCTGTGCCTGCGTGGGTTCTCTCTGGTACTCCGGCTTCCTCCCACAGTCCAAAAACATGCAATTTGGGGACTAGGCTGATTGATACTCTAAATTGACCGTAGGTATGAATGTGAGTGTGAATGGTTGTTCGTCTCTCTATGTCGGCCCTGCGATGGACTGGCGACCTGTCCAGGGTGAACCCCGCCTCTCGCCCGTTGACGCTGGGATAGGCTCCAGCCCCCCCGCGACCCTTACTAGTAAGGAATAAGCGGAAGATGACGATGGATGGATGGATGGTGTGACAGCATGTCCCAAAATATCAAGCCTGTTCTGTCCAGCATCAAATAATTGCACACTTGCGCCCTCCTATTGATGTTCCATTATTCAAGATTTATTTCACATCCTGCTTAACTCACTCAGAGACAACAAGGCAAAAAGAGATTATCATAGTAACCGAAAGGCGCACGTTAGCAGAGGAATGCTCCATATCTAGGTTAATGACTTTATTCACAGCGTTGACGTGCCCGTGTTAAAAAAATATAACAGCAGTCATTGCGCAGGTTTCACTCAGTATTTTTTGCCCCTTTACAAGACACAAAACCTGATAAACACGCCTCCTGACCGTTTCAAAGTCAATGAGGCTCAGCAGAGGTTGTGTCAGGAGTGTCAACTTCTAAACACAGTTACAATAGGCTCACTGACAGCTACGCAGGAAACACGCAGGCGGAGGTCACCACGGTGCAGACATGCAGCTGGAGCATGCTGACAAGTCTGACTGGCACCAGCAGTGGAATAGTCATTAACCGTGATTCCACTGATAATGGCTTTAATGACTCTAGAACCCATGGTTCATATTGGAGAACACACAGTGTGTTCATCGTGAGTTGCCTTCAAAAGATTTAATCACAACCAAATTATGATGTGACTGTGACCTCAACCCTAACATCGTAAGGTTCACACCCACATGTCCCAAGAATGGACCAAGAGTTCATGAATGTTTTTGATTCGATGTCCTTCCACGTGAAAAGTCCCTCGGACATCGCAGTGCGCTACGGTCCCATCGAGTGGGAGGGACGTGTTTGGATTTAGCTCTGAGGAACGGACGATTGTTGCACTGTGGAGCAAACTTCACTTCCCGCACTCACTAGGCGGCGCTACATGACACACGCTTAACTATACATGAAGTTGCTGTACATCACGTGAAGACGACACGAATTCATTCTGAGGTAATCACACATTTGTAACGTCAGGTTTACTTTCTGTAACCACTAGATGGCACTGTGACTTGAATCCAGCCCTTAGAGGTCTTCAGGTTGGGATCCAGCATCAAGAAAACCTCCGAGCACAGTAACACAATTCATCATTTTGTGTTGTTTGAGCAAATATGAGAAAGATCTGGTCAACCCACAAGAAACAGGAAACCAATGTATAAAAATTGCGTAATTGGGTGTCACCACTAGGTGGTGCTATGACTTATCTGTCCGAAAATGCAACAGGATCCTCTTGGCCCGTCCTACACCCCTCCAACAAGAGTTTGCCAAAATTGTCAAAAATTGCTTCTGTCAGACACAACAGAGGTCATAACCTCCTTGATGGAGGCACTAACATTTATAGTGATATCACCAGTTCATGACCTCTGGACTCTGCCTTCTCCTGAGGCTGTTGGCAACTCGTCTGCCGACCTAATCTAACCGAAACTTGCTGACATGTGATGAGACACTCGGCCAGATATTTTGGAGTGATCAGAGGTGTCAGGGTGTTGCAAAATTAAAAAGAAAAATAATATATTGAACATGCCGTTCACACCCATATTGTAGATGTGGTGCCAGAGGGCCTGGATCCAGCGCCGTGAGTCATCAGCTGTGTGAGTCACAAGGGTGGCTGTTACATCCTCCTCTCCCTCCCTCTGTGTACTGATGCACACGGTCTGGCTGTGGACCGCGTCGGCCTCCGACATGCAGACTATCGTGTCCTGACGGATCAAACACACTCATCATCAGGATGGACTTGAATACAGGCGGTGATACTGCAGCTGAATCACTGAAGTAGTCTAAATATAAGAAGTACAAAGTACAGATACTTGTGTTAAGATGTGAAGAGTAAAAGTAAAGATCGGTCAGTAAATTAGGTAAAGTACAGATGCCTGAATTTCTACTACGCTACAGTAATATTTGTACTTCCCATGTGAGACTAACAATACCTCTCACATCAGAGTAGTAGAGTAAGAAGTGCAAAATATCTCCTGGGTGTAACAGAGGAAACCCCTTTGTGAGTAGTAGTATATGAGGAAATACTCGAGATTGGACCCACGGAGCAACTCACGATACGAGATAGAATCAAAATGGAGTCATTCAGCAATACTCATCCTGCATTCAATGAATCTGTTAAACGTCATAATATTTGTGTAACTGAAGAAAAAAACTGCTAAAAAGCCTGACTTCCTTATCAAACACACACGCTACATGTGTCAAAAGATGTTTGAATATTGATATTTCATACGGATTTTATTGATATTAGTGTACCCACATTGTATTATGACTGAGAAAGTACCTCAGTATATTTCAGCGTTGATATTTTGTCCCAGCCCAGGACAAAAATACTCCTGGCTACCGTATCTTGACTCTTGTCTACCAAGTTGTGCCTCAGCAAGATTGTTGTGGGACAGAATTTCTCAAATGCAAAAAGGTCCAATTTAGTTTGGGATTAAATCCATTTTTGAATGAATATATTTAAACAGGATGTGACTGAAATTAATCTGAGATTGAGTGTATGATGCTATTAAAAAGACAAATACATCTGACAGACAAGAGCTGGGACACTGTTTAGACTAAAGTTTCAAGTCAAGGTGTGGACTTTCATCGCTGGGATCTCAGTCATCACGGTTGGTTTCATCTCCTAAGAAATCAACTCACTGCTGCCCTCCAGTGGCGCCGCCTCATTATTGTAATCCCTGAAAACTGAATTAATGAGACCACACTCACTTGGAACTGACCTTTTTGATAGGGATTACAAGTAAGGGCTTGTCCTCAGACTCCAGGTGGTCTTGACTCTGATAGCAGACGAGACTCTGTCCTCTGAGGACACCGTAGACGTCCTCCCAGCAATTGAGGTCCTCTTCAAACTGAATGAGAGCAGGGAGTGAAGCCACGCTGCGAATGATAATGCGATGATAAAAGAACTCCGATGAAGAATAATAGATGAAAATCTATTCACCTTAACCTTGAGCTGTCCACTGATGACTGGCTCGGCCATGCACAGAGGCTGAGCAACCAAGCGACAGCACATGTTTCCATAGAGA
This sequence comes from Aulostomus chinensis, assembly GCF_037954235.1. NCBI lineage: Eukaryota > Metazoa > Chordata > Actinopteri > Syngnathiformes > Aulostomidae > Aulostomus > Aulostomus chinensis. Next base: position 3,796,239 of record NC_141338.1, read on the forward strand.
GGCAACCAGAATGGACTCTCCTCTAGGATAGAACAACAGAGGAAGTGCTGATTCCAGGGAGGAGAGGACAGGAAAGGAGAGAAGAAGCAGAGCTCACCTGTTGCTGCTAGAGAGAGATCATGGGTCTTAAAACCATCCTGAATGTGTTCGATTCTCAGAGTTGTGTGAGCCAACAGGTTGAACTTTGGCCCCTTTTTGTTATCGGGGGAAGCCGGGGGTGACACACTCACAGGTCTCACATCTCCCCCGCTGGACATCGATCCACAAACAGCTGCAGACTCAAACGCAGCACGGATCTTTTTCCCAGAAGAACATCCCAAAGATCCCCCGAGACGGCTCACTCTCCTGGGTCCTAGAGCCCCCGCGGAGAACTCATCCACCACACAGCTGCTGTACAGCTCCACTTGAAGCTGAAACCCCGGGCCTACATCATTGCTGCCCACACACACACACACACACACACACACACACACACACACACACACACACACACACACACACACACACACACGCGCGCGCACACACACAAATACTTGCTCTTTAATGTCTTCACAGTGGGAGAGATGCGCCTTTAAAAAGCTGTCAAACGTACAATAAAATGGTGTCTTCAAAACAAATGTCAGTTAAAGTCCTGTCGACCATCACCAGGTCAGTGTCGCGTATCTGTGTGCCACACTGAAGCAGGCAGAACACGGCGCAGCGATGCAGCTCTGCAAGCACAGAGAAGCAAGCGTCATAAACGTGTCTTTGCCCTGGAAACAGATCCACCTGGACAAGTCTAAGACAGCAGGCCCTCTCATCATCCCGATTAAGACTCACCTCCTTTGTTTTTGAAGTACTCCGAGTCTTTCCACATGAGAGGAATTCTCAGGTCTATCAGGTAAAAGCCACAAAGTTACAACTGTGTTAACCATTTTCAGATGTCGGGAATCAGGGCTGCGGCGTGTCAGCGCTCACCTGAGAGAGCTACTTTTCCTGTGCATGGGACTGCATCTTCAGACGGCCTGCAGTAAACACAGTACAGGGTATAGTAAAAGAACAGAAACACGACTTCAACCCACAGCAGTACAGCGTTAACGACCAGAACTGACAGTGACTTTTGACCTTTGACTACCAAATATTTTCAGGTCATGTTCAAGTAGCGGTGGATTTTTGTGGCAAATTTGGGGAAATTCCTGAAGACGTTGTGTTCATGTGGGTGACAGTGACCTTTGACCTGCAACATTTTTCCAGCTCATCTTTTAGCCTAAGTGGGACATTTGAAAAACTTAACTCAAGGCGTTCCAGAGATACTAGTAAGGGTGGAACATCGGGTATATCGCATGCGTGTTAAATTAGTTTGACCTTTGACCTCCAAAATCTTTTCATTTCATCCTTTAGTCCATGTGGACGTTCAAGCCAAATTTCAAGAAATTCCCTCAAGGCGTTTCTGAGACATCACGTCAACGATAACAAATTGACAGCCCAGAAACACGGCCCTCGTTCACCATTCACGCCCGGAAACCAACGCAGGTCTGAGCGTGGAAATCTCACGATGAGGATCACGCAGGACGCAGGAATCCAGGCGTGCCTCAGCGACCATAGTGTAAGACACATCTGCCAATGACAAACGCAGCCGTTCATTTGAGTATCACACTCCAGCATGTTCCGTCCTTCGTTTGATAAATGAGGGCCTCCGGTCTCTGGCCTTCGACGTTTGCTGGCGTGGAAGCATAAAAATCAAACTCAGGCGACACATCTGAAGAGTCCCTCCCACGATCTCATCAAGACTCACTGTTTCTCCATCACTCCGAGCTCATTACCATGGATCTACTGCATCCCTCCATCCACCATTAACTCATTCATATGAAGAATACGCGTGTGTTAGCAAGAGCACGAGTCGGGAATTCCGTCTCATAATGAAAAAGCTACTGTTGAGCACCGTGTAATGAGCAGGAGACCTCAGACGTGGGCTCGTTACGATAACTTTTGATGAATACTGACACGAAATTCATCACCTCGGTCTTGGCTCATAGCCAGACCTCACATATATGTTAATTGAAAATGTCTGTTGACATGTTGGACGTGTACTGCCGACACTTTACTTCTTACGACTTAGCCTGCGGCCACAGGGGGTAGAGAGGAGTTCAAATAAACCATCACCTGCATGGACGCGCTGCGGGTACATACTGGATGCATGTTACGTTGCATACCTGTGTTTTATAGACATGAGTACCGCCGCAAGCAGCAATGTTGCAGGTTCAAAACATTCATGCTTATGGAGAGCAAGCAGCTGCAGCCACAGACAGGAACAAACAGGTTTCAGGCTCTGAGCAAAGTCACGTCGCCTGGTCATGAGTGAAGCAGCGGCCTGTGTTGATCCGGCTGCTGTTCGCCCTCCTTCAAGCCACGATAAGGAATCTCAGCACGCGCGCTCAGGACAAACACCCTCGCGTCTCTGGTGCGTTTGATTTCCTCAGATATCTGGAATAATGAGCTCAGCATTAGTGCCGCCCATGTTCCTAATCACGGGATGAAGTGTTGTGACATGACTTATGATGATGGTAAATGAGAGGTGACCTGCTTGTGCTAAGCCACGCCCCTTGAGAAGATACCTAGGCCGTCTTGTTTTGTTTCTATCTCTCTCCCTTCTACCTACAATAGTACAAAATTCCATCCCTTATACTCTGGACGCAGTGCACGGGAAAATCCCACTGTTCGCTCCTTGACAGGTAGCCGGCTGAGCTGAGGAGGCGCGAGTGCTGCCGCCCTGTGTCATGGATCAAGGCGTTGACTGAGTCAGAATCCAAAAAGAAGAGGTCAAATATCTTTTTTTAATCTGAAGACGTTCAACCACAATCAAATGTGAAACCAGGTTGGTGTGGGGGGTGTGGCCCTTGGCTCTTAATTGCAGGGCCAGCACCTGTGCCAAAGGAATTCGTGTTTCCAGGGGTGAACTTGTGCGTCATTGCCAGCGTCACGTGAACCTTCTCCAGTTCGTGGTAATTCGACTTGAGGCAGGACGCACGAGATTAAAGCAGCCAAACTATAAATAAACAGGTTTGGAATGAGGGTTGACATGGCTCAGAGGTAGAGTGGCCATCTAGCAACTGAAGGGTCGCTGGTTCGAAGTCCACTTCCCCCGGTGACCATGTTGAAGTACCCTTCAGCAGTGCAGATAATGCATGGATGGGAGGTTTGGAATGTAAACATATCTGACCTCTAGTGTCTCTAAGAGGTATTGCAGTCCGCAATCACCTCACTGGCATCCTCTCTCACCGAGCTCGTTCTTCTTCAGCGTCTCTGCACACAGTAATCTGACGTTACACTCAACCTCACCTGCGTCCCGCTCTTTGGAGGACCTGAGCTCTCCTCATCCTCTGGAGTTGACTGAGCAGGGCCAGAATACGCGTGTTACAGGTCAGCAGGCTCTTGGAGGCCTCCAGGGCCTGATCCCTCTGGGAACAAGCAGCCAGGAGCTTACTGGCCCCCTCACGCATCCGCACCTCCCTCTCGATCTGCTGCAGCACCTCCTCATCCTGTTGGGGGGGGGGGGGGGGGGGGGCGGACTCAAAATATTCAATAGATTCGTTTGAATAAAAAGACATAAAAGCTTTCCATATATATATTTTAGAATATCAGGTGGTTCACAATGGGTTGTAGTTTCAGCTGTATTTTGAAATATTCAGGAAATTATCTCAATATTTATTGTATCGTTTAAGGACAATATGATATTGTGACCCGTGTGTGGAGTTCCTGGCCTACTGATCACTGATCTACAGAAAGAAAGATAAAGGGCATCAGGTGCTATTCAGAGTCTCACGCAGTTCACATGTGACTCTTAGCGGCTGCAGGCTTCAAGTTCACCAACTCAGACCTGTTACATAAGAGCCTTGAACCCATGAGGTGACGGCGTTCACCGCCATCACAACAATCCTGAGCAGAGTCCTGCAGTCAAGCCCCGGCATCATAAACACTCCATCATAAAACAATCACTGACTCATTTTAACCAAGTAGTTCAACAGAAGAGTGACCTTGAAGGGGCAATGACAGTTTCCAGAGCAGCTGATGGAAGTGATGATCCACTCAGAGCTGTTCGCCTCGTGATTGCACCACATGGACACTCTAGTGACAGCATTCCTGAAGTTCTCCCTCGAGACGCTGTAAAGTCGCCACGAGTGTTTCATTTACCCGGAATGTCTCTTTAGGCAGAGACGTCGTGATGATTTACTTGAATGGGCCTCACCGTGACTGTTGCGTTGTTGTTTCTGGTGTCAGCGGGTGACAACACCCGAAACAACAACACAACAGGCTCTTGTGAGGTCCCCCAGCCGTAGCCTTACAGGGATAAGAGGGTTGTTGCATAATTCACTCTTTTCACCAGTCTAAGTATTGTTGGAATGCTGAGGTTTGTTCCCATCAGATCCGGAAGATTACGCAACACCCGCTTCACTTCTCACTCAGCAACGTCAACTATCTGTGATTTATTAAATTCTTTTCTTTCCAGGCCGCATTGTTGAAGATGCTCACTGGAACACAGAATCGTTTCTGATCTACAACTGGTTTTTCAAACAAAACACAGTTTGGATTCCAGTTGGGTTGCATGGTAAAACCAGCAAGTCCTGGTCTTTGTTAACGTATCGGCATCGCTCAAAAGGGTACGGCCCAGTTTCACTCACTTCTCTTCCCTGCTTGTCATCAATGGAGAACAATAAATGTGATTTGAGAGAACATGTTAACATGCATGTGTAAAATGGAACTCGCACACAAACTGGTCTTTACCCTGATAAACACCATCCAAATCAGCTGGAAAAAAAAAAATCAGACATCAGCAACCAAAGTGTCAAGCAGCTCCATCTTCCAGATTTCATTCTTATCTTATCTTTTCAAAATTTACTTTAGAAGATAAAACCTCCAAAACTTTGCCAATAAAAAAAACAAAAAAAAAAATCACAAATGCATTAAAAACCTGATTGCATGATGACCACCAGTGATAAATTCAGTAAGTTTCCTCCTGTCTCTCCCCTGGGCCTGGTACCTCACGAGGATCTGGTTTCTCACCTGGGTCGGGTCGCTCATGGTCCCGGTGTTCAGTGAGGTCTCAGCTGGTCTCTGGTCCGTCGCTCCAATGAGCCACCGGAGCAGTTTGTTACTCAACACAGCTCAAAACCGTCTTAATCCTAATTACTAGAGGCTGCAGAATGACGGATTAGAGGCATCACACACTTGATCTAACACACACACACACAGATTCACAACTGATATACTGAATACTTTACTGCAAAATTTGTTCATATTGTGCAAAATGGATAGCTTTTCCAATAACAGCCACATCACATGACCTAGGAACTCCAAATCAGTCCCAGATATCAGTACTGGACTGGAAGTACAGGACACACCTCTTTTTTTTTTTTTTTTAATTGTTTCTTATATTTTATATGGAAGTTTTACAGCAAAACACTCCAAGATGGTAGATTGGATAGTTTACACCAAAACTGTCCCATCCATCCTAAAGGAAGTGGCTCATTACATTTCCATAAATGACGGAAAAAAAAGACAAAACACAGATCCGCTGTCAGATCAGCCGTTTATATCGAATGTGGTGAGCAGCCCAGGTGTTCTCCTCCTTAACACGACGCCGAGTGCAGCGATCGTCCTGGGGGTCCTGAGGTTTGAAGCGCCTTCCTTGAACCAGCACCAAGTGAGAGGTGACAGTCTGTGACGAGGCCAGGAGCCTCACACCAGCAGAACGGCATTGATGCAGCCATCGTTCTCGGGGTTGTTCGTCACCTGAGCATATTTACCTGAGAGGAACAGCAAAACATTTCATTGAGAACATCAGCGCCAAATCATCCGATCCATGTAATAATTACCACAACAGGATTCTATTACTCCAGCAAGTTCATCCCACTTACACAACTGGAATCTTCTCCATGCACACACACATTCTAAAGACTTTTGTGAGAAACGGCCTGCTTTCTACGGAGGATCTGCTCTGTACTACGCCGTGTATCCATTTCCGCTGACAACGGCAGCGGGAATTCTTGTTCACACGAGTATCAATAAACAGCAAAGAGACAAAATACTGTGGTGCACATCACACGTCAAATATCTGGACTGGGGATGCGCAGGAGTTCTATTTTCTCATCTCAAGTTACTGCAGGAATTATCGAGGGCGTCAGCAAGGAACAGCAACCACCGTGACGGCTGCCAGTTATCAATCAAAACAAGGAATGGATTCACAACCAACAGAACATAACAAAAACAAATCCCCGGGACATGTCAGTCTGTCAGTGATATAAACACAAGACGAAGCACAAACGAGAGCCAGCGTTAGCTTAGCCACCTGCAAGCTAGCTGTGATTTCCACTGGGATGTCTCCTTCCAGGATAAAGCTCTCATCAGCTGAATGAGATCTTTGGAGGGAACTGATCTGGGATCAGGTTTTACAAGGCAGACGGAGCAAAAAATCTGAGTTTCCTCATCACGGAAGAGTCAGTTACTCTCGTCCAGCACCAAAATGGGTTCCCACAAAATCTCATCAGTGACTCACCCCAAACAACTTTTCCTCCCTGTGTAACCAATCCCAGCTCGCTGACATTGACCTCTACGACCGTTCCCTTGGTGATGACACCCAGAGAGGTGTAGAGGGGTGACGAGGGGTTCTTCTTGACTCCAAGGATGGGAAGACAGAAGGTGGCCTTCAGCTCTGGATGTGTGACATGAGCTTTCTTAAAACGCAGACCCTTAATGAGACGGGGGAGAGAGAAAAATCACGAGTTTTCATCACAAGTGGACATGAAAGAGAGAGGAGGAGGTTCCCACGCGCGGTCTTACCATGGGTCTGATGAAACGCTCGTACTTAGGAGGTTTACGAGTGAAGCCGTCGCCGACAAAACACACTTTTGTCACCATCCTCTTCCAGGCTTTCTTTTGTCTCTTTCCAGTTCTGATGACTTTGAGCACTTCTGTCTCTCCCTGGGCTCGCACCTTTGGCAGGGGCACCTCCCATTTACCCTGCAGAAAACACACAATAGTTTGGTGAATGCAACGTTTTCGATGTCACACACAGGACGACCAGTGAAAAGCCCCTTTCACACTACACGCAGGTGAACACAGGTGTTTGGGCACTCTGAAGGGGTCGACTCAGTATTTTGACCCGCGTCGACCGACTCGCCAAGTGACACGGGTGTTTCGTGGCGCGGCGCGGCTGCAGTGTAAAAAACGCAACCCGTGTTGTCTCATGGTTCAAGCGACCTTCCTGTCGGATTCTAATTTAGTCACTGTGCCGCCTGTCAAGCTGTCATTGTGAGAGCGACCGTGTTAACAAACAACTTGTACAGCGATCTTGCACATCTTTTTTAATCAATCATGGCAGCGCACTGGAAAGATTGTGAAGTCCGTGAGCTGCTCATCATCTGCGGTGAAGGGGAGATCTGGCGGCAGATTTCTGGAACCGTACGGAACACGGAGATTCATGGGAACATCACCAGTATTTTAACATTGCCAGCGCAATGACGTACGAGAGAGAAAAACACAGGCACGCAGCTGTCACAGCGGGAGTTCAGACCCACGTCTGCTGGAAGCTTGAATGCGCCCCAATGCCAAGCAAACACGGGTAAAAAACCCACGTTGACACACCTTTTTCTCAGTGTGAAAGGGGTAAAATACAGGGTTGTCGACGGACAGTTTTCCTTCAGTACTTACAGCCTTCTCTTTCCTCTTCTGTTTGATCATGTTGGAGAGGACCTTGGCCCGGGACTGTCCCTCTCTGTCCAGCAGGTAGGCTGGCACTGCTCCCTCTGGGGTCTTATCATCATTCTTCTGCTTAGTTTTCCTCTGTTCATGCATTTTGATGCTGCATAGATACAAGCCAGGATTTGTTGGCAGTTCATCAAACAACCAGCTAAAAGAAGCCATCCAACAAGGCAAAGCTGCTGCCTGCTGTCATACTCACGTCTTCTTCATCTGGATCTTCTCCGCGTGTCTCTGTTTGTGGTACAGTTTGGCTTTCAAGCCGATCATCTTTCTGGCTTTGTGGGACCTCTCGTGGACCTCACGGCTCTCCTTCTTCCTTTTCCTTTCATGATGGTCCAGGCGGTAGCCGTGCCTCTTGCGGTGCAACTCAATGTGCTCGTTCTGAGGCTAAAAAGGAATCACACGGGGAAAAAAATCTAATTATCTTTATCTTAAAACATGCAACTATTTTGTTTGTTGTACAAATCTGTTGGTTCAGATCCTTCTCAATACAAAGTACCACACAGGAAACTACAGCACACAACACACTAGGATACTCGACCACACATTGTTCCTGATGTTAATATACCAAGCAGGATCCATATAAATATGTCCTCTTTGTTGTTTGCAAATGGGAAGTTATGTTCAACATTAACACACAGCAAAATCTCCCCAACTGAAACATATTAACCTCCTTTTTGTTTCTACCTCCTTATGTTGCTTATTACAGCTCAGAAAAAAACCCCTTAGCATGGTTTCATTTGGAAAAACAATCATCGAACAAGATTTAAATAAGGCGATACTGCCACTGATGTTCAAAAGTTTAGAAAAAACTGCTCAAAAGAAGTAAACATTTTCATATGTGTCCTTGATTTGAATTTCATTGCAATCAGGAAATGAGCAGGACACAATGATTTACAGAACTTTCACTGCAAGACAAACTTTTGGACGATGGCGGTAAATCTCGTTTATATCATCTCAAGGCTGACAAGCAGACATCCGCGATTCCAGTGTTCTACAATTCTACAATTTCAGCTAGCAGACGCTTTTGTCCAAAGCCACGTACAACACAGGCAACAACTGTGACTGGAGGCAAAACCTTAATAGGTATGACAAAGCGCTTCAAGTTTGATTACCTGCAGGTGCTGCCATCTAGTGGCAGAAAAAGTTTCCTTAATATAATGTAACCACAGTGGACTACAAAGAATAATTCAACATCAACTATATCTTTCAAGACTCAGCACATTCAATATTCAACATTTTCAGTGCTAAGTATTCACTAACAACCGGGACTTAATCCTTCTGACTCGTTCTACCCTGAGGACAAAGAGGAGAAGGGTCAGGTTTAAGTGTCTCAGTGTTCCCTGAACAGTTGAGTTTTAAAGCACTCTCAAAAGTCTCAAGGGACTCTGCAGATCATATGGAGTTGGGTAGTTCATTCCACCATTTGAGAGGAGAGGAGAAGAGTCTAGCTGGAGACTCAGAGCCATGCTGGGCTGGGAGCACCAGCCGTCTCTCACGGACAGAGCGTAGCAGGCGAGGGGGAGTGTAGACCTGAACGAGGGGTTCCAGGTAGGCAGGAACCGTTCTTGTCAGTGTTTTGTGAAAACCAGAAGGTTTGAATCTGATTCACGCTGCCACTGGAAACCAGTGAAGAGACATCAACAGTGGGGCGACAAGTGCAGTATTGGGCAAATTAAAGAGCGGACGTGCTGCTGCATTCTGGATCATCTGCAGAGGTTTAAATGTACAGGCAGGGAGGCCTGCTAGGAGAGAGCTGCAGTAGTCGACGTGTGAAATCACAAGGGCCCGCACCAGAAGCTGAGTGGCTTGTTGTGTCAGGTTGGGTCTGATCCTCCTGATGTCACAGAGGGCATATCGACAAGACCGAGCACTCGAGGCCACATGTACCTTAAAGGTCAGCTGGTCATCAATCATGACACCATGATTTCAGGCAGAGTGTGAGGGCACGAGTTGATCTGAATCAAAAAGTGTGCTTCGAAAGTGAGAAACTCACTAGAAACCAAAATATGTATTTACATATACCACATTCTCAACTTGTATACAGGACTTTGAACCTGCGCACAACAGACCAGCAGTGTCACGAAAAATTATTATTTTCATATGTTCTCTTGCCCCATGCACACTCTCTAAAAACCTATTTTGACCTTAGAGATTTTAACAGATGAGATAACGAATTGATAAATAATAGTCACATAACCTGTTTGTCGATGCATCAAAAGTATGTTAAATTATAAAATTTCCACTTCAGTTGGGTTTTTAAGAAAAAACAACGCTGAAGACAAGGTGACCACACCACTGAGAGACTGTAGTTCCAGTAATCGTGACTGTTTGACGTTTCCTACAAGTAACTTAAGTCGCATTCTATCCACAGTAGATAAATTTGCAGTTATATTTCCCCAAGAATAGCATGTCACGCTATTCCACTGAATATTCTGATACTTGTTAGGTTGGGAAAGTCACAACCTGTATACTTTGTACACAACACCGTGGCGCAGCAGCAGCACGTCCCCCCCGCCACATGTGAGCTCCAGCTAGCGATAGCACAACATGCTAAGGCGCTAAAATGCCAGCTATAAGTGAAACACCGCAGATATTGAGGTTGCCTTCTTACCATTTTGTGTTTCGAGAGCTAGATGTTACAAAGAAAGCGTCTGAGGTAGGGTCCGCCGGTACAGGGGTAGATAATTTGATGTTTTTTCTCGGAGGCTCGGGTCCTAAAGATGTTGTTTTCCCAGAGCCGATACTTAGAGGAAATACCTTTCTGTGACGTACAGAATTGTCCGTCAGAAAAACATGACCGGCTTAACGACGAACTCAAGTCAGACGCGATTCCTTCACTTTCTAGCCAGTTTAAAATACGAATAAGGCCCCATTTTTTATAATGAATTATTCAAAGACATTTGCTCAATTTTTTTATTTGAAATTTCGACGGGAACTTTTATCAATATCAATAACCGGAACTATACGCCTCACACGCGTTTTATGTCGGATGTATTTCAGAGCTGTGCTTGATGGAAGTGTAACGTTTGTAAAAATAAGCTGTTTTGTAGGACGTTTCAATACATAAAGCCGAGCCGACGTATTTTCTCAAACGTGGCTGACATGGGGATTATGAAGAATTCATTTGGAAGATATTTATAAATATGTTTGTGTCGATTCCTTGAGGACAGTAACAGGATGATTTGGGTAGGATTAAATCTATGTACCATCAGTTACTGATACATTATACTAATATCATGGTGGCTACGTGACGCTTTCACTGTCATTTTCAGGGAAGGTGTTTATTAAGCACTGGGCTTCAGAGCTGCAGACGGAGACTGAGATGTCTCTTTAAACGACATTACAGTTTTCTTCCAGGTGTGTTGTTTTCATGACCTGATTTGTTGAGTGCTTTAATTGGGTGATATATATATATATATATATATATATATATATATATATATATATATATATATATATATATATATATATATATATATATATATTATATATATTTATATATTTATATATTTATATTTATATATTTTAAAATAAAATACAGATGAATTCTTTGAAGATGTTGATGAGTTTTTGCAATGCAAATAATGATTAATCCTGTATTTTCCTTTCTTTTTTGCATGCATGTAATATTGAGGGGAAAAGAAGTGAAAAATAGAAAACCTTTTGCACTTCATTCTTGATAGTTGTAATAATGGAGTAATAGCTTAATATTTGACAAGACAAATGTGTCAAACTGAAAACCGTAAAGATGAACCTTTCAAGACAGACAGTTTTGATTTGCATGAATCATTGTATTTGCCATAATACTGACTTATTCATCTTTACATTAAGATGATTAATAACAACATTGCTGATTTAGTTGTAATCAATGTTCTCTATTGATAGATGATGTCAAGTCACTGCGGGCTGTGGCCAACCCGGATGTATGCAAGTAAGCAACTGCTTCCTTTGCTCACATCTTCGCACTGCTGTCTGGATTTTGCCACATTTCAGGATGCGTATGATCTTGTGCACAGGATCCGAAACATCGGCATTATGGCTCACATTGATGCAGGAAAGACAACGACCACAGAGAGGATGCTGTACTACTCTGGCTATACCAGAGCACTGGGAGGTGTGTGCAGGGACATTGGTATTATTCCCCACAATTCCAGTTTATGTCTTAGTTTATTTCTGTAAATGTTTCAGATGTGGACGATGGGGACACTGTCACAGATTTTATGGCTCAAGAGAGGGAACGTGGCATCACCATACAGTCGGCAGCGGTCACATTTGATTGGAAGAGCCACAGAATAAACCTGATAGACACCCCAGGTAGAAAATCTATCAAAGTGAACTCGTCAAAATACAAAATCTCAGCAGAAATGAGAAAAGCTGCCACTGCACGTGAGCTCATGTCGTTCCAGGACATGTCGACTTCACTCTGGAGGTGGAACGGGCGCTTCGGGTTCTGGATGGGGCCGTTGCAGTGTTTGATGCATCCGCTGGTGTCGAGGTCAGAGCTCAACGTTCACGCTGCATCTTTGCTTATGCAAGGAAGGATTTGTGATGCACACTGAACACACAGCACACTTGGTGTTTGCACCCACAGGCTCAGACTCTGACCGTGTGGAGACAAGCAGAGAAGCATCATATTCCGTGTGTTTGTTTCCTGAATAAGATGGATAAACCTGCAGCCAAGTGAGTGACTCACTTCTGCCAAACATGATTTTAATTGCTTTCCTTTCAATATCAACTTTAAATTGACTTTTTTCCCTCCCACAGTCTGAATTTTTCCATAGAGAGCATAAGACAGAAGTTGAAAGTAAATCCAGTCGTCCTCCAGGTAAGAATGCAGAAAAAGAAAAAAGCAGAATCTTTTCAAGCAGGTAAAACAGATTAAAAGCAGAAATGCAGACTCAAGCTCAGCTCAATGTTATTTGTGACTGTGCCATTTAATAACGCTGATGTATCAAAACTGAGCTGCTACCATGGACTGATAGCGAGCTACCCTGTTTCACAGATTCCCGTGGGCAGTGGTAAGAGCTTCTCCGGTGTCGTTGACTTACTAACCCAACAGAGTCTGATCTGGAAGCCAAAGTCTCTGGAGGATGATGGTCGCGTGTTCGACATCAAACCCGTGGACCAGCTGGACCAACCAGATCTCCTGCTGGAGGTCAGTGATGCCAGGACGGCTTTAATCGAGCAGGTAAGTGTTTGAACGTTTTGACAGCATCAGATACGTTGACTTAGATTTGAAGTTTTAGCAGGTTGCAAGGTTTGTGTTCTGAATCGCAGGTTGCAGATTTAGATGATGAGTTCGCTGAACTGTTGCTGACTGATTTTGGCGACAATTTTGATGCTGTTCCCTCCATCAAAGTAGGTGCTGTGCAGAGTGACACATCGATCAAACTACAGTAACGTGTGAACTCAGACTAAACCGTGTTGATCGTGTCCTCAGCTCCAGGAGGCTGTGCGGCGGGTGACTCTGGCCCGTAAAGGGGTCCCGGTTCTCTGTGGGAGCTCTTTGAGAAACAAAGGTGTTCAGCCTCTGCTCGATGCCATCACTGCCTACCTGCCGTCTCCCAACGAGCGGCATCACGACCTGGTGTGAGTGGCCTCCTTAACCTCTTACGAACTCAGAACACAGCAAGTGGCGTGTTTAGAAAGGTCCTGGTTTTACGTTTCTGTTTAATTTTCTTGCCAAACATTTGAACAAACAGAAAATGTCAGCTAATGTTGGAACATTTCGTTTGGAAATCAGCTACGAATCGGTGAAGTAGACGAGCTCAGTAGCTCTAGTCCTGCTGTGTTTCACATGATTTTCTGCATTTATGATCTTGTTGTTGTTTTCTTTTTTGTTTTTAGTCTTTTATTGTATTGCACTTTATGACTTCCGAGCTAGAGAGGTGCAATATAACATCCTAAACTTACTGTTCATTTCAAAGTTCAGAGGCTGAAGTAGATGTCAGCGCTTCTGGATTGCTTTCTGTTCCCCTGCGGCCAATCAGAACATGGAGGACTCAGACTGAGACTCTTAACAGCTCAGGTTTAGTTGACTAGGGTGCAGACAGGTTTCTCTGATGTTGCAAACCATGAAAAATGCAGGAACACCTCCAACCTCTTTGCAGAGGAAGTTGTAAAACTATCACAAAATGGCATTTTTTTAATACCTATGAAATTAGTTTTAGTGATCTAAACTGTTCTCTTCACCATTCATCCTGCAGCCGCTGGTACAAGGACGACTTATGTGCTCTGGCCTTCAAGGTTCTCCATGACAAGCAGCGTGGTCCTCTGGTTTTCCTCAGGATCTACTCTGGTGCTCTGAAATCACAGACGGCGATTCACAACATCAACAGGAACAGCACGTATGCGGTTTCTGTGTCAGCCCTGATTGACCCTTTGACCCTCGCAGCAGCATCTGACCAGATAGTCGAGTTTTATTCCTGCATGGGTGAGAATATTCTGCGTCTGTGTTGTCTAGTGAGCGGATGAGCAGGCTGCTGGTGCCGTTTGCTGACCAACACGTAGAAATCGGCTCCATGACAGCGGGAAACATCGCTCTAGCTGTCGGACTCAAGCAGGTAAACCATCACACTTCTTCTGTAGTTGCTATTTCAGACTTTCTCCACAAAACTTTATGTTTTTCATTTAAGACAGTAACAGGGGACACCATCGTCTCGTCCAAATCTTCGGCAGCTGCTGCAGCCCGCCGAGCCAGAGACGATGGCAAGATGGGGAAGAAGCTTGGCGAACATGCCAGTGTGGTCCTATCAGGGGTGGAAGTCCCTGATCCCGTCTTCTTCTGCACCATAGAACCCCCCAGCATGTCCAAACAGGCTGGTGCGTGACAGCGATTAGTTTTGTTACACATGCATCTGGGCTGTTGCTGCATTGTAGTCACATGTGGTTTTTGTTCCTGAAAGACCTGGAGAATGCACTCAACTGCCTCCAGAAAGAAGACCCCAGTCTTAAAGTCAGGGTTGACCCCGACTCTGGGCAGGTAACGGCATCTCTGGACGAACCAGGACCCTCTTGAACCAAAGCTACTTCTGAGACAACTAAATGTTTCCCCTCCTCAGACAATTCTGTGTGGGATGGGCGAGCTGCACATCGAAATCATCCATGATCGGATCAAAAGGGAGTACGGCATCGAGACTCACCTGGGGCCCCTGCAGGTGGCTTACAGGGAGACCATCCTTCAAGAGGCCTCCGTTAAAGGTACAGTACACAGAAGTAGAGTTGAATATTGACAATTGCTAACTGCAGATGTCCAACATGGCTTCTCTTGCTCTGCTAATGATGCAGATATATTGGACCGCACAATCAGGGAGAGAAGACACGTGGTGACAGTGGAGCTGAGCATCAGACCCTCTGATGACCCCCCCGCGACCACTGAGTCATGTGAAATAGCATTCAGAGAGGAACTGGCTGAGAGTCTGTCAGCGGAAGTGAA
The DNA here is from genome assembly GCF_037954235.1 of Aulostomus chinensis. Classification (NCBI taxonomy): domain Eukaryota; kingdom Metazoa; phylum Chordata; class Actinopteri; order Syngnathiformes; family Aulostomidae; genus Aulostomus; species Aulostomus chinensis. Next base: position 3,811,414 of record NC_141338.1, read on the forward strand.
AGAAGCAGTGGAGAATGGAGTTCGCAGCTCGTGCCTCCAAGGTAAACTTGATCTCAACCACGTCGTTCTCTCTTTGTGCTCGTCAACACTCAGTTTCAATTTAAAATCTCTCAAACAGAGTCACATAATCAGTCAAATATGTGACTGCACTGAAGTTCCTCTCATGATCCCAAAGGAGCGCACATGGATTTAAAAAAGCCCAGAACTTATCAACGTTTCCATGTTCAGAGAGCACAAGTGGAAGTGACAACTGAAAACGCATCTTTATGAGCTCAGCTTACGCATTTGTGAGGAAAGGATAAACCCAAAAAGAAGTCAGGCTTTAATAATATTATGGAATAACAGCTCACCTTAAACACTTTCCTCCACCTTCAGGTCCGTTGCTAGGTTACCCTGTACAGGGTGTTTCTACACTAATCCAGAGTGTCAGTGTGGAATCGGGAACATCTCCCGCCATGGTGTCAGCCTGTGTGTCTCGCTGCATGCTCAAGGTAAACCAGTTCCATGTCTTCACTGTAAACTAGAGCAGCCTCATCAATGGTGATGTCACAGCATGGCTCCTGCTGCTCACAGGCCATGACACTAGCAGGGGGGCAGCTCCTGGAGCCCCTGATGACAGTGGAGGTGACAGTGGCGGAGGAGCACCTTAGCTTGGTGATGGGGGATTTAGCCCAGAGACGGGGGATGGTCAGAGACGTTCAGAGTCGTCATGGCAACAAGGTGCTGCTGGCAAATGTGCCTCTGGCTGAGATGATGGTGAGTTGAAGGAAGATCCGGTACAAACATTCAGCCTGTGGCTCAGTTTAACGTGCGAAATGATTCTTTCCCGGTAAAGGGCTATTCTACTGTCCTGCGGTCACTGACGTCAGGCAACGGCACCTTCTCTGTGGAGCTGGACACCTACGAGGCCATGAACACCCAGGACCAGAACAAAGTGCTCAAAAGAATGGCTGGTCTGTTGTGATCAGGGACGTCGGACTCTCCCAGGACAGAGCGACCAGACCACTGAGTATTAGTCTGCTACTTACAGTATGAAAATACAGCAAAATAAAATAAAGAGGCTTGTGTGTCCAATGTATCGTCCCCCGCAGCTTCGACTATTGTTGAGTATCAAACGCCACAGTAAGGACCTCAATGTCAACATTTTTATTCACAATCAATTATACAAACATAAAAAAAGAGTGCAGTCATAAATTCAAGATGTTTATGGCATTTGATGAGTTCTGTGGAGCAGATTTGAGTAGATTGATTCTGTACGGTGTGCAGAACAGCGAAGTGACACGAAAGCAGCTTCACATCTGATTCTGTGCTGAGGAAGAGAGCGACGGTGTGTCTGTGTCCTTCTGTCTGCCGCCGGCAGCGTTCAGATGCCCTTGTACTCGTGAGGACAGAAGCTTGAAAACAGCGGCTCGGCTGGGATCCCGCGCCTTCAATGACAACAAGGAGTTTTACATCAAACTTTTCACTTTTTTGGCTCTAGCATGAGAGTGTCGCATGATACATCGTTTGCAATTAAGCAAATGACTTCAGATACTCACTCGACCATACGACAACGGTGCAAGGACAGTCTGCTGAAAGCGTCGTTAATGTCTGTCACATCCTTGGCGCTCCAAAGCCGCTCTGCCACAGCACTGGCACGAGGCCTGGGAGGGAAAAAAGATTTATAGAAAATAAAATGTGACATTTTGATCACATTCAACACCACTGGGGGGCAGCCTACAACCTGAAAATAGCGCTGTGTGATGGAGGTGTACAAAGAACGAGCAACAGTCCTTCGGTCATGGTTTGATGTTTGTATGAGCTACGGACAAAGTTGGTTGATGGCCTAACGTTAGTTTTATACTTCTAACAGTTGACTTTACACTTCTAAAACCAATAAAGGCGACGTTCATTTATGGAGATTATCTCACTGAACAAAAGTTGTTGTTGTTTTTTTTAAACAGTCGTTTACCGCACAGCATATTTTCAACAATAATTCAAAATCCAGTGCAAAAATCCCAGAGGTTTTTGGCCGAGGGAACCCACGCTGATGCTAGCTCCCACAAAAATATACAAAAACAAAAAACAACAACCAAAAACGTGCCATCAGCAGTCACGGTGGTGCCACTCAGTTGTGTTACAGTGACCCATGATCTCGAACTTTGGATATCAGACACTCCCTCCTCTCAGACTTGGACTTCCTCTTAAGTTCCATGATACCATCAGTTTGAAGACTCCAAGCGAGTCCTACCAGAGTCTCGGTGTCAGGTTGGTGGCGTCCACGTACTCTCCCCACAAACATGCTTCTCCTCCAATCACAAGCTTCTTCTGTTGGTCAGTTCCTGTTTTCACATGTTGACGAGAGATGAAATCACGGGGCATTGCAACAGACCACGATCACATTTCCTCCGTTAGCACATTCCCTTTTGTTCATTCAACAGGCTTACACATAATATGCACAGGAGCGATCATAATGTTCTACATCCCAAGAGTCAAAAAGGCAGCAAATAAAAACGCAGTCAAGCCAACAAAAAAAGCAATAAAAGCATCACGAGTGAAGCGAAGTCCCCACACCTTTACATAAAGCTGCTAAATACAATGAATATAAAGAGGACTATTTCCATCCAGAGTTACAAGGTCAATCTTGCAGACAAACCCTGGAAATCCTGTGGGTCGGCCTTGTAATGGCCCTGCCAGTCCTGGCCGTAGGCGATACGGTTCAGGTACCAGGGAGTGGAGAGCAGGGTCCGGTACCCTGACGATGTAACTTTTGCCATCTCACTCTGGTATTGCTGCTGGTTTCCCTTCCAGACGTGGATAAGTGTGTCTGGTTTCAGCTACACAGCACACAGAGATTAAAAAAGGAAAACGAGCGGAATGAAAACAAAATTGGCCAAGAAAAGTTTCTCTTCTGTTTACTGCACATTTGTTTTAAATTATAATCACAAAAAACAAAAAAACAAAAACCTCCTAGTCCGGGTATACGAAGACTCAAACCTGACGCGTTCACCCTTTATTCATATCTTACTTGAGAATTTTATTTTCATTTTGAAATACAGTGGGATTGGTTAACAGGTACCAAGAAAGAAACACCTTAAACCACCAACCACGCTGCCCCATGTTTCTGCACTTAAGTGTCTCGCCTCATCACAACTGTGCAGTTGTAAAGCGTAAGCCTGTTGAACAAAATCAAGGCCCAAATCAAAGTCCCTCCCAAATCAGTTGATCAGGCATGAGACACCGTTAGTATGCAAACTGACCGTTGAAGCTGAGTGGCTCAACCTTGTAGTACTTCTGCCAGTCCTGTGCGTAGCTAATTAAATCTAGGTACCATGGGGCGGAGAGGATGGTGGTGTATCCCGCCGCCGTCACCTTGCTCATTTCCTCATTAGCGCCGCCGCCGATCCACACATGTACTACTGTGTCTGGCTTTAGCTGGAACGGTTACAGGCCAAGCTAATGTACTTTATTAGATTCTACATTAGTTTGACATTTGGGCAAAATATGCTTATTTGCTTTTGTGTTTACTGCTCATGTTTGTACAGGAAATAAGGAGCTACCACCACCTGCTAGTTAGCTTAAGCTCCCATAATGTTGTGTTAGTTAAGAAAAAGAAGAAAAAAACCCCCAGCTAGCTTAATAATGTCCTTTTTAAAAAAATGTCTTATACGTTTGAATAAAACAAGAACAAATAAGAAACAGGCCCCTTCAGATGTAGAGAATTAACTTCTAAGAGGACTGGACAAGGTTAAGCTAGCTCTTCCCCTGTGTTTCCAGTCGGTGTGCTAAGCTACGCTTCGCTAAACACCTGCGTGCCGTGTTCGTGACGTGAGGGGTAACGATATTATACACCAGCAACTTTCAGAAAGACAGCCCATAAGCATATTTGTCAAAAATGTCAAACTGTTCTTACATGAGGACAGAATGAAAAAGATTTTTAATATCTCTTCAAACAAAGTTGCTGAGAAATGGCAGATAAATTGTCACGTATTTAACACAGACTCGCGGTGCTCCAGGCGCTCAGCACAGAGGCAGAGCTTCCATCCAAACTAAAGTTTGACTGAGGGATTTGGAATATTAAGAAGAAAAAAAAAAAGACATACACTTTAAAGGACATCCTTAACACTTTGAAATTTGTATTTAACAGTATTCTGGGAAGAGCGCTTCAGTAAATTCAAAAAGTTGAGATTTTTATATCTAAATTTTGATCCAGACAGAAACCAAAAAAAAACTGCCTGGAAGTAAAAAACCTCCATGGTTTTAACGTCCACAGAGGCACAGTAGAGGCTTGTCTGGAGCACCATGGGTCTACGTTACTTAACAGCAACTTAATTCAAATGTAGTATTGTTGTTTCTCCTCAGTTACCTTCACACCATTGTCAAAGACCTCCTGCCAGATCATGTAGCCCTTCTTGGTGGTGGTGACTATATCCAAAAGTCTGCCAGATCAAAGATTAAAATTAAAAACAAAATCTTAATCCGTCTCTTGTGAATAAAGTATTGAGTATCTTTACTCGCAGATATTCAGATTAACATTGAAGACTGGCGTCTAAATAAATGACAAACCTTTGAATATAAAAGGATTCCAGCTTGCTGTAGTCTTGTCCGAAGCCTTGTTGCTCCATGAACTTCTGGATGTCCGGGTTGGACTTCCTGCAGGACAGAACACACGCAGCAGTCAGCCGCAGACGGCGTCTTTTCCTCTGAGGCTGAGGATCATCTGTTCATGAAACCTCACCAGCAGGTAAAGTCCACTTCATCGCCTCCAAGGTGAATGTAGGCATCAGGGAACACGGTGCTGATCTCCCTGAACAACTGGCCCATGAAGTCATACGTGGTGTTCAGAATGGGGTTGACCGGTCCAAAGCTGCCGGAGGGTTGGGAACCAGCGTAGCAGGGAGTGAGCAGGTCCGGCTGGCCTGAGAGGGAAAGGGGTGGAGTAGATGAGGGTGGCTTTGATACCTCAGAGTTGCTCTTCAAAGACAAAGAAATCTAATTTGAATGAAGGGAAATAAAACTTGCCATTCTCCTCCAGAGCCAGACAAGAAGTTAAGACACGCCCCTCTAGCAGTTAGCGCAGCACCATGAATGCTAGTGGGTGGAAAGTGTTAGCATACCTACATCTCAAGTCATCAACTACAATTTTCGACGAAATGGTCTTTGCCTGAACGACCACAACTAAGGTTTTCCATAACATCCATTTTGGAATTACATATACAAACTTTCAGACAGTGTAATTTTAGAATCAGGCACGGTAGGAACTATTTTTCTGACTGGGCGTAGTGATTTGACGCAGCACCTCAAATGCTTCATTGTAACTTTGGCCAGCAAAACAAATTGCTGACCGCTGGAAGAGCCACTGCTACTCTTAACCGTGGTTGAATTTGTCTCTTGACGGAGGAATGCTAACCTCCCCATCCACTTCCATTCACTGTGCTAAGCTAACTAAAAGCAAGCTGTGGGACTCTGCAGTGGAGAGAAGGGTATCCATCTTCTTGTCTGGTTCTGGGGAGGTGGGACAATAAGTCTAATACCCCCCAAAAAGTTGGCCTGTTCCCTGAAGACACAGGTGAAGCTGGTGAAAACTCACCTTTGCCCCAGGACTGTGTGTGACCTGGGGTGTCAAACTCTGGGATGACACGGATGCCTCTCAGACGAGCAAATTCAATCACCATCTTCACGTCGGCCGGCGTGTACACGTGTGTGTACGGGTGGTAAGCTCCCTGAAAGAAATGAAACCATCAAACTACTCCGGAGCGTAGCGTCTTCGTCCCTAAACAAAAAAAACAAAAAACAAAAAAAATCTAAATTCACTGAAATGTGAGCGGACCTTCTGGCTCAGCTGTGGGAAGGTTCTGCTCAGATACGGGAAGGAGGGATCGTCCACGATGTGCCAGTGGAACACATTGAATTTGTTCATTGCCATTGTTTCCTGTGAGAAAGAGCAAAAGGAAGAAAAACAAAACAAAACCTTAAAACTGAGGTCGATTAAAACGATAAAAAGAGAGGTTTTACCAACATACCAGAGTAGCCAAAATGACTTTGATAGGCAGGAAGTGGCGAGAGCTGTCCAGTAAGATTCCTCTGTGGGTAAATCTGGGGAAGTCGCTGATTGTAGATAAATTGACGCTTTTCTAGAAAAGCGAAAAAAGACACAAGCAGTTAAAGTGTAAGGACTTCACACCTCAAGCATTTATCATCGAGTTCGACGTCATCCCGCACTTACAGCTCCGTATTCATCCTCATACACCAACTGACTGAAAGTTTCCAGACCTAAAAAAAGATGGAGACTTTGGACGATCGTGTCAAGAAAGAAATCTTTAAATAACAGCAAGCCTTTGACAACACGTCTTCAAATAGTTATGCACATTTGATTTAAAACACATACTTTCAGAAAGAATTCCTTACTTTCTTCCAGTTATTTCATACGGTTCGGCTCTGATTTAACTTCAGACGTGCGATTTTAAAACCTTTTTGTTTGGGATGCAGGAAGAGGAAGTGAACTCCCTGGAGATTCTCCTACCGTGCAGAGCTCCCCAGACCTTCGGCGCTTTCAGGACAGCGAACGGCTGATCCACCACCAGCTCATCTGGAAACAGTCAGGTCACTTTTAGTTTGGTGATTGACAGCCGGTTGATAATGAGTTGAAGTCAATGTTGTAAGCACTCATGGGAGGGGGGGGGGGGGGGTTACACGTCTAGTCTGGATTAACAACAATCCCATTATCTACTAGCCAGGTAATCTCAGGTAATCTCTAATTCCACAGCCAAACCAGGAGTTTGGGCTCTGGCAGAGAAATCTGATATCTCAGGAATCTAAACTCCGCCAGTGAGGTGCGTCCCTCTGACGACACTTTTGAGGTTCCTCTCTACGTTCTGATGCGTGTCGTAACTTCCACCGCAGCGCCATCAGGCACAAACAGGAAGACAAACAAGCTCACATGACTCGTCGGAGGTCAAACTGGGGTAACCGTCACATTCCGCGTCAGGAGATGTGATCCACACCTGCAGCCCCGTCAGCTCCGAGGGGCCGGCTCGCCAGCCCCTGCTGAGCCCCTGCTTTTTAACGCTGCCAAAGATGTATTCATAGTACCTGTTGACAGGGAGACAACATGGGTTCCTGAATGCAGCACGGAATGGAGAGGTTTTTTTGTTTGTTTGTTTTAGCAGGATGCTAGGATGATAACAACAATAATAATCGTACATAAAACACCAACAATAATAACACTAAGAACTGATTGGGATGGTGCCCATTACCTCCTGAAGGCGTCCTGCAGGAGGCTGCAGCTTGGGCCAGCCGATGACTCTTTGGCGTCCACTATTTGAAAGCCGGCGCTGGTTAACTTGAATGCATCATCGGATGTCTGCACTTTCTGCGGCAGGGGCCATAAGGAGCCGTATTTCGAGGCGCGGGCGGCGGGTTCAGCCTGCCGGTCCACGTCGTTGTACTGCAGCCCCCGGCTGGAGGAGAGGCTCATTAGTAGTAGGAATACAAACTTCAGCGCAGTGTCCATGTTCCCGGGAGGTAGTTAAGTCACGAGATCTGACGACCGGAGAGGAGCATCGTAATAATAGTTGGAGGGGCGGGGCGGGCGTGACGTAACGAGGAAGTGAATTTTGTGCAACAACTTAAAGGGGAAGGACGTCGTAAATCTATTCGCACACGACACGGGTCGAGCAAGGACAGAAATAAACCTTGATTGATCAGATATACACATAAATATTAGGAAACAAGGAGGAAGAAAACAATAAATTAATAAGCAAACAAATAAGGGGGGGGGGTCAGAGAAATAATTTGAAGTAGTGGAGATTACTCGAGTGTAGTGATGAGCAGTATCTGTACTTCGCTTGAGTATTCAAATTTTTGGGGGACTTTACTTTTTTCATGAAATAAACCTTTTACTCTAATACATTCATCTGACCTCATCAGTTACTTTTCACTCTGAAAAGACTTAAAGATGAAAAAAATATTAAAGGGAAACAGGGCAAGTTTGAAGTCTGCACACTCCAAGAGGACATAACTGGAGCAGACACTGCTTTGTCAGGACATGTACGGGTCGAATGTCCAAGTACTGAACGGAACAATTTAGAGGGCATACTTTTACTTTGATTCTTTAATGTCACTCATGATGGGGGCCAACCAAAAGGTCACGAATCCTCAGGCTATGTGGCATCACAATGCCACAGGTGTCACACGCTGGAGGGCAACTGGCATCCTGCTGCTGGAACTGATCTTTTTTCAACAGTAAGCCTCCTCAGAAGGTGGTGTCAGTGGTTCTTCCTCCTGCTCGGCAGTGGAAGAACTGCAGTGAGCGAACACACGCCATCACTGAACTCTTGTTTGTTGGAGAGGTGACTTCCTCACAGATCACCTCCCGAAATTCCACATCCCTCATGCGAATGAGGAGTTCTGATCTGGCCATAGACTCGAGACACAGGTGTCACGAACGGCGTTGCACACCAGGATGAGAGGCCACATCTCATTGTTGTGTCCTTTGTCCATCAACACTGTGACTCTCCACTATGACAGACTGACTAGATTGTTCACACGGTTTCTGGAAGCTGAAAACATCTTTGTTCTCCGGTAGCATCTCTATTCACCTGGCAAGTCCACCACTGAGCATCTGAGGGAGGTTCTAGACCGTCACGTATGTCAACATGACCCTGGAAATATCCGGGAACCCCACACAGCTCCTGTAGAGGACCGGAACAAACGTCCACAAGCCTCCAGCAATAATCTCACTCAGTCTATCTTCATTTCACAGTTTCTTCTGTTCGTGTAGCCGCAACAGCTTATCTTTTATGATCATATTGTCATAACTGAATTAATTGACTATGTATCAGAATGTCTTTTCTTAATTTTCTGTTCTGTTAATGATGTCACGACCACTTAGATTTATCCTGTGAACCTGTATATGAAACAGCTTTATTTCCATTAAATGAAATAAACCCATTTGTGAGATGAACAGAAACCTTAACTTAAGTGGCTGTTGACTGCAGCTCTCCACTTAGTCCTCTGGCTCTTGCATCTGTTTTTCTTCTTTCAGTTTTAATTTTAATTGACTCATTTGAGTTATTGTAAATTATTTTATTCTATGAATGCTCCTTTAATGTCCTCTTAACGCTGTTAATTTGTTGTACACCCTGAATGGTCCGGCTGTTTCCTTTAGTTCAAGCTTCTGTGTCGTTTTCACTTCGTCCACTGGGTGTCGCGCTTGTTACAAAAATAAAGCATTTCCTGCAGGGATGTTTTCCTCTCCTCTCCCATCACCTCGACTTTCCCTGCGAATCTGAGTGTTTATCAGCGCGGAGCTGAAACTACACGCAGTATTTCCGGTGTTGAGAATGTTCATGGAACGATTCAACAGCAAGGAACTGTGATAAAGTTACCTCAGAATTATTTGGTACTTCAGAGTGAATTAAAAGGATTTTGAGGGAATATTGTAGTGTGGGATATTATTTGTTCCCACAAATTTATCAAAGCATCGGAATGAGTTACCGCATCATTTCGAGGCCACAAATGAATCAAACTGCGGGAGAAAGTTGTATGTCATGGCAAAAAAAAATTCATTAAATTGAGGAGACAAGTTCTATGTTGAGGCCAAGAATACCTAGATTAAGGAACCGAGTTGCATCCCAAATGTTAAAATTTTGGTCACAAATCAATTGAAATGAAGAAGCAAGTTACATCCGTGACTTAAAGCAACTAAACTGAGGGAACAATCTACACATTGTGGTCAGAGTCCCCCCCCCCCCCCCATCTTTCTCTCTGGAGCGCCGTAAATATGTCGCAATCAAAAGCAGCTGACGGAAACATAAAGAGTGGCTATGTCACAGCTCTGTAAACACAGCGTCATACGCACAACACACAGAGAACAACATCACAATAAAACCACAAAGGTCTGATGAGTTTAGTCACAGCCAAACCAAAGCCGCTGTCAACAGGGACCACAGTGGTGACTCACACCATATGTCCTCACATAAAATTGGACTTCCCGCTCTGAAATACTCCCACTATAAACCACAACGCCGCTAAACCCACAGGAGATGCAGTCCTCAGCGGGGGCTCAGTCCAACTTTACAGTATTTTCTACTGTAGATGGTTTGGTTTCCCAGTGTCGCAGCGAACAAAACAGGAATCCACGCAGTCAGTCTTGAAGACTTGATTATGTCCCTGTGACGTGTTCAAGTGATGGAGGAGAATAAATGCAGTGCATTGGTAATCAGGCCCAACCTGAGGGACTGTGAACGAGGCTGAGTGACTGATGCAGATTCAGATCTCATATTTTAGACTGCAATCGTCGTACGTTAGTAGTAGTAGTAGTAGTAGTTGTGTGGTAGTAGCTGAAATGCAGACAAGTACAACTCTGGAAAGAGTGGTAAGTACGGTGGTTCTGTCAATGCACAGATCCTGGAGCAGCTACAGGGAAGACACCAAACTATTTTGAGACCAGGAGATATAACTTGGTCCTCCAATCTATTTATTTTGCATGGACAGATGTAATTCAGTCCCACAATTCAGTTCTTTAGACATGACGCATGACCACATCTCATGGCTACAAACTGAGTAAAGCGAGGGGACAAGTTGTATCTCGTGGTCTCAACATTTCTATTTGTTCTCTCTACACCCACACAGGAATGTTTCTCTCCATATCCACTCCAGAGCTCCCTGGTGGTACTTGTCACCACCACCGTCACGAACTGGCTTCCTCCCCGCACCATCTGGGTTGCGGTTCCACATGGTGACCCGAGTCAGAACAGTAGAACTAGACTCTTAGACAGTCCTTAAAGAATCTGCCTCTCCATGACACGACGACGATGAGTGTTCATGTGTCTGGGGAAACTCTTGCTTCAGAGGATCAATTCTACCCTCCACATGTTTTCTGCCTCCCCCTGGGTCTGCCTCTCCCTTCATTTCCTACCCGGGGTGACGGCCCTCCCCCTTCACACTGTAAACACACCCACTGGTTAGAGAGGGAGGACTGGGAGCGCTGGGAGCGGAGCGTCACACCGAGCAAGCCGAGCACCCGCAGCGCATCTCCGCTCATCCTCACAGATCGCCTCTCTCGTCCGACGCTTCCATATTCATGCGTTTAACTTCGGGAAGTAGCAGGGAAGACAGTGTAGAGAGTGATCCGAGGACGACAGCCCGTCACCGGCCAGCTTTACTGAAATAACCACGGAGTTATCTTCACGCTCCAGCCCGGGCGCAAGGCTTGCATCGTGGCTCTTTCACAAGTGGCATGTTCGAGGGATACAACGGGCTCGATTGAACTCCTGCTTTCACCCAAACAGGTATATTTGATTCAATCATAGCGGCAGCCAATTCCGACCCATGAATAGACGAGCACATGCGCGTCTGCTGCCGGGAAACACGGAGGAAGCTGCAGAAAGCTAATGAACAAAAGATTGCTGCTGATATGCGTGTCATTATTAGATCATCGGTTTCACCAGCACTTCGATTCAGCTGGTGGAAGATGCCACTGGAGAGGAGGTCACGGGTTCCTGTGAGCGGGATGAATTAAGCCGGGGTCTGGGTAGAAGTGAGCAGAGCCGTGGTTGGAATCAGCCTGTGGAGGACAGCTGCTGACACCTCTGATTGTGGTAGATGAAGATTGATGCAGAGGCTGCGTCCTCCAGTGTTTCCTCCCAGAGTAGAAGATGCATAGCACAGAGCAGTGTTTACTTTTGAAGTCTCCCTCCCCTTCCTTCCCCCTGAGTCCACGGTTGATGGTGAACACCTGGTAGTGATTTGAAAGCCAGACCTCAGATGCAGAGTCCAGTGGCTGCTCGGCTTTAAGGGAGGTTTCGGAGGGGTGGCATGTAGGTGCTTTCCGGTATGCGCCTGTGGCTCTGGTTCGTGAGGTCGAGCGGCCAGACACACGTTCTCACACCGCTGGCATCCCCATCTCAGGGAAAACTAACGTGCAACAGCAAATAGCTCAAGAAATCAATCAGAAACCAATTACAAGTCATAATGTTTTGCACGATGATTGTTGATTATTGATAATTGATGGTTTCTGGGCTGTAATTACCGTCTATTTACAAACTAATACATTATAATCAGTCAATTTATTGAAAACTAAGCCACAAATTACTGCTGTTTTGTTTGGTCAGTGTGAAATAACTTTGAGATTCACAGGGACCCGAATAACAAGAGCTAGTTTGGTTGAATCGGAGTTCTCTTCACTCTTCAGTATTAAAACACAAGAAACGTGATCCAGCATCAGCCACCTGACCCTTGAATATACCATTTAATAAACAATTACATAGAATTTTGCTGTGGTTTTATGTGCTTTTGCCGTTGTTGTTTTTTTTTCAATGTGGTCTTTTGCTTCTTGTCATTGCTCTAACTTGCTAAAAGTGTGTGTGTGTGTGTGGGGGGGGGAGGTAAAATTTGTATTAAAAAAAAGGAAAATATGCAAAATGATCAGAAAACCCATCTTAAAAAAAATACAAGAAAATTGACTCCCGGTAATTATTAAAAAAAAAATATGTATACACGAAGGTCGAATTAGCGATGCTGTGTCAGATTTCACAAGCTGTTGAATGAGCCTGAAGCCGAGCTGCTCCTCGTCCTTCTCAGAAACCTCACTTTGTCTTGGCTCCTGCAGCCGGTGCCTGTATGAGTCTGTATGGCAGAGGAATTAAAGGAGCATTCACACAATGACAATTATCATTGATTGCAGGATTAAAAAGCTCTGGTTTGAACTGCAAACCTACACACCGTCATTCCTGAGAAGAGGACCGTGTCATGTCGAGATGAGATCATCTCTCTTGACTCATCGCAGAGAGAAACCTTTGGAATTCAGATCAGATAACTGATAGAAGCGACAGTTTGGTGAAAGAGTTGCAACATGTTCCTCTCATCATGGTTTCAGGTCACTGGGAGGATTGTTTACCATGAGAAACTGCTTCTGTTTACATTATTCTTACCTCCCAAACTGGAAATTATCATGCAATTAAGAACATTGACAGCTGCAGATTTCATATCATGTTCAGCTGAGCTCCTTGACAAACTCAGTGTCGCTCTTATAGACTAATTGAAATGTTAATTTGCCACTGAGCCTCAGATCTAGACCACTGATGGTTATATAAATCAAAACTAATTATTATCATCTGAAAAACCTCTCCGATTGAGAGCGTGATTTATTAGGACCACTTATTCAAATCGAGCCACAAATAACTTCCAATTAGAGAACATGAGTTGTAATGTTGGTGCTCTGTGTGTGTGTGTGTGTGTGTGTGTGTGTGTGTGTATGTGCGTGCACGCGCGCAGTGACGGCGTGCAGGTACGAGCGCATGATCAGATATTCTCATCAGAGCTGAGCCAGAGGCCAGACAGCGACGGGTTGCGAGTCACTGCTGGAATGTGATACATCCTGTTGAACCAAGGTTGCAGTTTGTTTTATATTTCATCAAGTTGAGATAAATAATCTCCTTCCTCCTGCTCAGCTCACATTTTCACGTGCACTACATTCCTCGTGCAGCATAACAGAAAACTTTGAGGACGCAGGCGACGTCCTTCCCTTTAAAAAAATGGGTCTTAAATTCTTTTGGCATCCGACGCAGGTTCAACATTAGCACGTGAGCTAAATATGCAAAGTCTTGTCCATCCCAAGAGGAAGGCATTCGAAGGTGTTCCTCGTCTCCACGCTAAGCTATAAAATAACCAGCAGATGACTGAACCTTTGCCGTATAAAGAGAAGAGTACGTTGTGGAGCAAGCGCTCGACGAGAAAGTGACTATTTCCTTTCATGTGAAACTGTATCTTCGAGCGAACAAATTGAGCTCTTTTGAGGCTTAGATTGCAATATGTGGCAAGTAGTTTGAATGCATTACATTTAATCAGGTTCCAGGAAGCAGCCGTCCTGCTGGAGGCAAACGTCTAAATGACTCTGAACAGCAGAAAGTGCTGGACTTTGCGGCTGCAGGCTTCAAGCCTGATGGTGTGTTCTTGAGAGAGAATAGAGGGGCAGATGATGCAACTTGAAGAAAATACAAAACTGTCCCTCTCTTCTTAGTTGTGCAGGAAGAACCGGGGAACTTTTGAACTTCTCCTGTTGTGATTAGAGAACATGACAAGTTTTCTGTGCAGAGAAAATAGGCAGCATTGATGTAGTACTGAACCACCACTGTGCTGGCTCTGCTGGAAGTACTGTAGCCCAGTTTGCAATCCAGAGCATATCTATGGACAATAGAAGAAGAATTTTTTTCAGCCTTGAAAACTCTTGCGTCTTTGTTGAAATCTATTGTTCTCAACACAATTCCAGTTGACCGCAGCTGCAACTCTCAGCTGTCAATGAGGAAACCACAAACTGGTTACAGCCACCACCAGCCATTAAAGTGTTTTTTTCTCAGTGTTTTCTATCGTTTTTTTTTTTTAATTAAAAAAAAAGAGCCTGAAACCATGTGGGCGTCCTTCATCAGCTTTGACGAGTGGGCTTCCTTCGGCGATGCATATGTTAACTTTCACACTAAAAACTTGTTGCCAGAGGGCATCTGCTTGTGCTGCCAGTGTGAGAATCACTAAATTGTCTATAAGCATTCCTACACTTACAATTATTTGTTTGAAAACTTTCCTGCAAACTTCAACACGTCCAAAACCAACGCTTTAGGAGTCCCTACAGTGTCGTACTGCCACGTGTCAAACTGTGTATCCTCTGCTTTTTTTTTTAGCTCTACAATTTTTTGACAGACATCATTCGGCTATTTGTCACAGCAAAGGAAAACAAGCCAGAACGTATCATGACTCCTTGAGTGTTAGTCAGTTTTTCTTAAGAGGAAAACAATGGAAACCGAAAGGTGACTATAAAATAAGCTTTACGAAGAGTTCATTTTGTTTATCTATTGTAGTTCAATGTGGACGACACCTATGCCTGGAAACCCTCACAGCTGGTTCATGTCTGTACATCTGCCGAAAGTATCTGTCAGCTGTGGCTTTACGCCAGAGAGAGAGAGAAAGAGAGAGAGGGACTGTATCTCTGGAAATAGAGAGAGAGAGAGAGAGCAGGAAGCACTTGACATCTCCAGAAATTGGGTGGAATGAGATTGAGCCCTGAACAAGGGCAGGACAAGGACAGTTAAGACGGGAGCTGAGACTTTCTCGAGAGAAGTAAAGTCATTGCTGAAAAGACTTCTGCTGTCTTTTTCCTTCTTTCTCTAAGCAGCTCTGCAAAGGGATTCTAAATTGTGGTATTACCAAAAGAGTCTTTTCAGTTAGTTATTTGTGGAAAAGCCTCCTGCTCAGTGCAGACGTCAGTGGTTATCTATTCGACCTTCATAACTCACACACACAGTTTAGTAACTTCCAACCACTGGATCTCCTCCCAAACGTCTCCCTATCTTGGAAGGGGAGCAGTACTCACTCCAAAAAATTAAAACAAAAAACTAGCATTATTCATCATATTCTGAATGAAAGGGCTGAATTTAATTTTTCAGCAATTACATGTTTGTGCAAGTCACTGCTGCAATTTACTCAGGCAAATTAGGCCCAATTTACTACTTGATGTAAAAGGGAAACAGAGAGAGAGCCAAAACAGTCTAGTCTATGATAAATAGCGTTTTTAGCATAATGCCCAGTAATTACACACAGTGCAAAACACTACATGCGTATTCTTTTTTTATATATATCATCCAATGAAAGCCTAAATAATACATCTTTGTGAAACCACCTTTTCAGGCTTCAAGTTATATCCAAAACAGATCAGCTGGCATCGATTGAGGAGGTATGGGTGCGGTTTAGTTGTGATGACAATAAGAGGCAGCTATTCAAAACTACAATGGCAGCTCCTGAAGAGGTTAGCTTAGATGCTGCTCTTGGGGGCTTCCTCGAAAAAGAAGATTAATCTCATTGATCTGATTGGTTGAGACTGGTTTATCCAATCACCTGTGCCTAGTATTTTTTTGGAAAGTGTATAACCTTTTCCCAGTAGGTTCATTGGGTGACTCCAACAATTTTGTAAAAAGCAAGAAAAACACAGTGCTCTCGAGGGTATACGGGACTGTTAAGACGAAGAAGCTTTGAGTCGTCTGTGATTCGAATATTAGTCATGTCTTTACACTCCTATAATAGAAACTAGCATTCATACGGTATCCACGGTTAGTTGCATCATAAATGACAAAACCCGCAAAATAAGCCACAATTCATGAACGCACGTAGATCAATCTTTCAGCAAAGGACTTTGCATGACGGACCTTCTGTTGTCTTTTCCAGGATTCAATGAAAATGTCCGTGTGCGTCCATGAGAATCGAAAATCCCGAGCCAGCACCGGCTCTATGAACATCTACCTGTTCCACAAGTCCTCGTATGCCGACAGTGTCCTCATGCACCTCAACTCACTGCGGCAGCAAAGGCTCTTCACAGATGTCCTGCTTCATGCCGGCAGCCGCTCCTTCCCTTGCCACCGTGCCGTACTGGCAGCTTGTAGCCGTTACTTCGAGGCCATGTTCAGTGGTGGGCTGAGGGAGAGCCAGGCCAGTGAGGTTGACTTCCATGACTCCATCCATCCAGAAGTTCTAGAGCTCCTACTGGATTACGCCTACTCCTCACGTGTGGTCATCAACGAGGAGAATGCAGAGTCACTACTGGAAGCTGGAGACATGCTGGAGTTCCAGGACATCCGGGACGCTTGTGCTGAATTCCTGGAGAGAAACCTCCACCCTTCTAACTGCCTTGGCATGTTGTTGCTCTCTGATGCCCACCAGTGTACCAAGTTGTCAGAGCTCTCCTGGGGCATGTGCCTCAGCAACTTCCCCGCTATTTGCAAGACGGAGGACTTCCTTCAACTACCCAAAGATATGGTGGTGCAGCTGTTGTCACACGAAGAGCTAGAAACCGAAGATGAAAGGTTAGTTTATGAGGCGGCCCTGAACTGGATCAACTACGACCTAGATAGGAGGCACTGTCACCTCCCGGAGCTCCTCAGAACCGTGCGTCTAGCACTTCTGCCTGCCATCTTTCTAATGGAGAATGTCTCGACTGAAGAGCTGATCAACGCCCAGGCCAAGAGCAAGGAGCTGGTGGATGAGGCTATCCGGTGCAAGCTGAAGATCCTTCAAAATGACGGTGTCGTGAACAGCCAGTGTGCTCGACCAAGAAAAACCAGCCATGCCCTCTTTCTTCTGGGAGGACAGACTTTTATGTGTGACAAGTTGTACCTGGTGGATCAGAAGGCCAAAGAGATCATACCAAAGGCTGACATTCCCAGCCCCAGGAAGGAATTCAGCGCCTGTGCCATCGGTTGTAAGGTCTACATCACAGGAGGAAGAGGCTCAGAGAATGGTGTGTCCAAAGATGTATGGGTCTATGACACCGTCCATGAAGAATGGTCCAAAGCAGCACCCATGCTCATTGCCAGATTTGGTCATGGCTCTGCGGAGCTGAAACACTGCCTGTACGTGGTAGGAGGTCACACCGCAGCGACTGGCTGCCTCCCAGCTTCTCCATCTGTATCACTCAAACAGGTGGAGCAGTTTGACCCGGTCGCTAACAAGTGGACCATGGTTGCTCCTCTGAGAGAAGGCGTAAGCAACGCAGCAGTGGTCAGCGTCAAGCTGAAGCTCTTTGCCTTCGGAGGAACCAGTGTCACCCACGACAAGCTGCCCAAGGTGCAGTGCTACGATCCGCAGGAGAACAGATGGACTGTACCGGCGTCCTGCCCACAGCCATGGCGGTACACAGCTGCCGCAGTACTAGGAAACCAGATCTTTGTCATGGGTGGTGATACAGAGTTCTCTGCGTGCTCAGCTTATAAGTTCAGCAGCGAGAGCTACCAGTGGACTAAAGTTGGTGATGTGACGGCCAAACGGATGAGCTGCCAAGCCGTGGCGTCGGGGAACAAACTATACGTGGTGGGAGGGTACTTCGGCACGCAGCGGTGTAAAACTCTGGACTGCTACGACCCCACGCTGGATGCGTGGAACAGCATCACTACTGTGCCATACTCCCTCATTCCCACGGCCTTCGTCAGCACCTGGAAACATCTGCCTGCTTGAGTCTCCAAACCTTCGACCTGCCGCTTGCCCGAAGGTATGGTGAACCACTCTGTCGTACCTTTAAAATTGATATCTGCAGCCTTTTACTTTGTTCTAACTCGTTCTAAAAATAGGGATGAACAACATTTGATGTTTTGCTGATAGAACGATATTTTCACAACTGGTTTGGCCAATAGGTGATGTTTGCCAATATTGATGTTAACTGTACAAGAACAAGTTCTTATGGGAGAGAATCTGATGAGGCTTAATACCTACTGACGCAAATGCAAAACATGTACTTCACCCCTTCTGAAGTTTTTTTTTTTTTTTTAGATATTTACATTTTGTAAATACTGGAAATGTTTCCTAAGCTTTTCTTTATTTCCAAAATATTTTGAAAAGCCAATCATGTACCGTGTTCACCACGTTTCCTGAACATAAAAAAAAAAAGATGGTGAGCCCAGAAAAGGAGACTTGAGCAAAACTGGGCTGAAATGAACGTCAGCCATCAGACGGATACAGATAAAGTTGAACAATATAAATTTACTATAAAAAATGACAGTAGCAATGACCAAATAAAAACAAAACAAAACAAAACAATCACAAATGACAAATAGATGCACAAGTGCAATAAAAACATCCTAAACTTGAATCAAGAAGAACGTATAAGCCGAGACAGAGTGATCTCCTGCTGGAGGGCTCAGAGTCTCGCTGTCGTCTCTCTGGCTTCCTGATTTTCAGGATGAGTGACATGATGGAGAAAGATTTCTCAGCAGAAAAGAGAAGAAATCTTGAAGAGGGAGGGGTTGGGGGGATTGATAGGGGCTTGTGTGCATTAGTTAAGTGAGTTATGTGGCTGTGGGGATGGGCGGAAGGACAGAGAGGATAATTGAAAGAGAATAGGATACTTTTATTGCTCCTGTGGGGGGAATCTCTCTGAGAGGGGAGAAGGGGGTCTGCCAATTAGACAAGCCACACAGCAGCAGGCTACAACACCCTGGCGAAGCTAATCCACTCTCAGTCGCCTTCCTTTGATGAGGTTATGGTCTTTATGCTGGGTGAGAGGGAGGCAGCCAGCGACTCACGCAGTGTCGGAAACCATTCATCATCAGTTACAAGTAGAGGTGACTGGGAGAAGTGGCAGGAGGGGAAGTGAGGAGAGAGAATGTCAGCCGCCACTCCCCCCCACCCACCCCCACCCCCTACTGTCCAGTCAGACACACTTCATCCTTGACAGTGGTGGTCTCTCGCTCTGAGAATTTACTGTTCAGCCTCTTCTGCATCTATCTATGTCCTCTTGTCCTCATTCCGAGTCCTGCGCGCCTGCTCTGATGATAAACAGCCCAGACATAAGTGGAGGCTGGCTAGTCAGCTAGCAAGGGCTGCAGGGTCACATCGCATCAACCCCCCCCCTCCCCCCCAAAAAAAACCTACACACTCATGCAGATGGTCCTCTTTTTTTCTTTTTTTTTGATCGTTGAAAAGCCCCCACCCTCTTGAGGAACTAAAGCCGCAGCACAGCACAGTCTCCTATCTGATAATGTCAGGAAGCCTAACGACACTACAGCCATCGTGGGATCAATTATTTAGACGCATTATTGCCTTTATTCTCCACCGGCTCCTCTCTGAGACGTCAGACTGAAGGTTTCAAACCAGTCTAACACACAAGGATAAAATCCCAACACTAATTTTAATATAGAATCAGGGTTTGGGTTTTTTTTTTTTTTTTTTTGAGAGCTTGTCTGTCATAGCACACTGAAAATATCAAATGTGAAGGAATGGAGAATAAAACTGTCTGGGAAGGTTTGAATCTCTCATCTGACTGGAGCAGAGAGACGTTTTTCCCAGAGGAGCGACACAGACTGAGATGCTGCCTTCTTAGATTTTATTTCCATGCAGAGCTTTTAAGTAGATGAACGATTCTGACAAAATTTCAAATTTTGGACCTCTTTTTATGTTGATAATATAATCACTTTTTCACGATTTTTGATATTTAGATGCACGAAGAAGTTATCAGAAACCATCCGGAGCAATGTGCATGGAAGTTAGATGCACTTCAGACATTTTCACCCTGCAAGTTTTTAATTGGTTAGTTACTCATAAGAATAGTTTTTTCCATTCAAATTCAAAAAAATTCATATGTATATTTACACATCGATCTGTAGTAAAATCGGAGAAAATTTCCGTACAATCCAGAAAAAAAATGACTGCATTGTGAAGAGTGACGAATTAAAATACATCTAAATTTACTGAACCAATATACACAAAATTGCACAAATCTCCAGAACAAAGAGAACAAACATCTGAATGTGGGATGTGAATGTTCTGATACTCTCTCGTTACCAGATGATTCAAAGTTGCATGAATGCAGCAGCTCGGCGTATGAAGCAGCATTTCCATCCACGTTTGACTAAGTTAAGCTTCACTTGGTTCCCAATTCCCACAGAATGAATGATGTATGGCGCCGTGTGCAGTGTTGAGGGAATAGTTTGACATTCCAGGAAGTCTGCCTCTCCACTTCCCACTGAAAGTTAGATGAAGCAATCAGTGTGAATATTATAGCTGAATGAAAAAGTAGACTCCAGGTGGTGTGGACAAACTCCAGTTCATCGTCCTCAGTCCTTGTAAGAAGCTCCAGCTACGTGCAGGGACACGGCACATCCCAGCATTGATATCGATATCGGCCTGTGTTGGTGTCCAATGACAAGTTCTGCTAATCATCACTTATTAAGAAAAGAAAAAAAAACCAAACCACGATGAGGAAACAATGCGGTAAATTTATGATTTGTGGTCTTTTTAAATTGTTTTGGAAATATTTATCTAAAAATCACAAGGTTTTCATGCATTTTCCAGAAAGAACAAAATCCAAGAAGCATATGATCTTGTTTTTCTACAGACAATATCGACGATCCATTTTCACAAGCAGAGAAATAATTCACCGTTGTAAATTTGAAAAAGTATGACCGCACATCCCGACTTACAGGCATCCCAACCTGTGACAAGCAACGAGCATCTCGCCGAAATGCCTGATGAGTGGAAATAAATGGAACTCTGACCGTAAGCTTTAATTCTTACAGGTTCTAAGTGAAAACCCACTCAGATGTGTAAATGTAGTAGTGGGCTGGGAGGAGATACAAAGCTGGACAAAGATGAGACAACAGCGAGGAAACGGAGGAGGTGGATTTACCAAATCTGTTCGTCTCGCAGGAGACAGGAGGCGGACAAAGCAGCCGAACCTGTGCGATATTAACCTGCCTAATGGCTCTGTCTGTGCTGCTGCTGGGTCAGAGAGTAGAATGCAGAGTAATCGAGTACCACAAGGGCCTCAAAAATTCCCATAAGCTGAGTCACGAAGCCATTGCATTGGATTGCATGACATTGCTCAGATGCCGCTCTTTGTACATCCCTCGCTGTTAAAAAAAAAAAAAAGCACTGAAGAAATGGCGCCTCGTTTCCGGGAATCTGTCTTATTCCGAGACGTCTTTCATGCTCTGAGCGATTTAAACAATCACCTTTAAACTGTTTTATTTGCTTTGAGCTGAACATCTTATTAACTTCAGATTTGTATTTTTCTCCTCAGATTTCACTGTTTTGCATCATCCACTGGACTCCGACTGTGAACGAGCGCACATTCTCTTCCTCCATAAAGAGACAACGAGCAGTGATGTGGACGCAGAAACAGCCGGATGGACACGTTAACCAGATATCATCTCCCATCTCTGAGACGGAAGCTTTGACAGCAAACAAACCAAACAAACTGCTGCTTCGCAAAAAACAACCCCTCTGACCTTGTGTACATGTGGCTTTGTGCTTTCATGCTGCCGACTGAGGACTGCAAACATATCCCACAACCTGTACTTTTACCATTTAGTCAGGGCAGGCTTGTGAGGGTCTGTATTGATATTTTTATCGATGATAAAAAGAGAAAATCCTTGAGACTGCGATGTATAGCATGACTCTGTGTAGGGTGGTGGGGGGGTGGTGCAATGATTTACTACAGCAAATGAAGGAGCGAATCTCCCTCCTCTGTCCTCCAATCAGCTCCCTTCTCTGACCCTCTTGTGTCTTTTATTTTGTTTTCTTTCAAAGACGAGCTTCACACAGCTCTCCTGCGGTCCTCTAATGACAGCTCTGCTGTCGCCGCGAGCTGCCAGGTGTTGATGACCAGCACCAGCTGAGGTCGAGGAGGGGTGGACCGGAGAGTTCAGAACCCCCCGCCCCCCCCGCCCCAGGTCACAACCTTGTTTGCTGTTTTGCAGCTACACATTAGCGCCTGCAGAGCAGCGGTTTAGCTCAAACTCCAAGGCTTCACGTCGAGCTGTACACTAAATGCTGTAAAAGACTGGCTTCTGTTCTCCTGATGAAAACAGCGTCTCGCTCGCTGAGTCATAGCCGAGCCCTTTTCATTTTTTCGAGCATGTCAACTCATAGTGATTCAGTAAAACTGGCATGAACTCTTCTATGTGCTCACAGAAATCCTGTCACTGAAACTTATTTTTCCGCTGCAATGTACTTCCTCAAGTCTTAATTTATATGACTTCTCTGTTATTCTGTTAATGTGTTTAATCCTATTTATTTCTGCTCTGCCTGCATTCATATGTGAATGTATTTTTGAGGTATGTCATGCATGGCCAGGTGATGCATTTTTGTTTGATAGGCTGCATTTTGCACAGTTAACACGGAGGAGGAACGTTTAAAAGGGTTACTGATGGTGTGAAGCAGTTAAGACCACCGGGTCACTGCCCAAATACTGAATGAAGCTGTACTTTTCATTTGACCTCTGAACGATTCTCTGTTAGCTCCAACTTGGGTCCAGATCTGCCTTAAATCAGCCGCTCTAAACAAAACAAAAAAAGGTATTAAAGAGACGAGGCCGCAGGAACGGTGTCACGTGCTGCACCATTCCTCCAGTGACCCTGAGTCTTCGCAGCTGTCCGCGAGGACAGCTGGAGGACTGTCCAGTGTGCCAACTCAGGGTGTCAAACTCCCACCCCACCCCACCCCCCCGCCCCCCAATCGTTCTAGTCTTCTTCACTTTGAGGTTGAGAAAGTGTTACATCCAGTAAGCTGTGCATTGATAAGGGCAGACACCGCAGTGCTTTTCACCATTCGTGTCAATGATGCACATTTAGAAAAACAAAACCGAAATAAAAAACACTGCAAGTTCTTCAAGACCAAAAAAGAGAGAGTGTCTTAACTTACTTGCGTTGTGAGATATCTGGTGACTCTTATCGGTGTTTTTGTCCGTTCGTCCCTTGAGGTGACCTGACTTTTTACAATTGAATAACAATGCAGATAATTGAATTTCAACGTAATGTTTTGGTGGAATATGTACGTATTTTTCAAAATGTCCTTGTGGATTCATGAACCAAATCAAATCTTCAGGAGGTCAACTGGTAAACAACCTTGTAAATTCCTCCTCAGCTTATAGAGACCCTCTATAATGTCCTTCAACCACACACACACACACACACACACACACACACACACACACACACACACACACACACACACACACACACACACACACACACACACACACACAGCTTCGCCCGGCCAATCAGATAAGAGCATTTCTTTCCTATAGAACACAAGTTTCCCTAGAAACGGCGAGTAATGAATGACCCTTCATTTTGTACCTAATTGCCTCCTCTTATCCCCCCCTTTTATCTGCCTCTGAACCCGGCTTGCTCACCTCGGAGCGCAGGATCCTGCTTCACATGTAAATTAGACCGTCCGCGTGAATCCGTTTCATTTGTTGTCATGTAAGAGTTTAATTTCTATTTTTATGGCATTATTTTGTACGTGTGATTTTTTTCACAATGTGAAATTCATGGCTAATAAACATAAGAGTTTTTTCCTCTTGACTGTAAAGCCTTCGTCTGCCTCTTTTCTCCGTGAGCCGAAGCATGACAGCGACCCCATGCCGCGCCAGGCGAGCTTTTAACGCAGCCAGTAACGCAATAACTTATTGCGTAAAGCAAATTATGAAGTTATGGTTTGTACATTTTGGTCAGCTGCGTTAACCATCAGTGTATTTTTGGAGCGCACTACCTTACTGGCAGCCACACACACACCAAGACTTCACATGATCGGGTTGTAGTTCTCTGAGCCGTTCTACGTAAAACAAAATGGGACGTTACCACATCACAACAGACTTTGTCCTTCTTTACTTGCAAAATCCATCCATCCATTTTCTTCCGCGTATCCTTTTAAGGGTTGCGGTACTTGCTGAATGATTTAAAAAAAAAAAAAGTCAAATTTGACGCAAATGGAGCAAATAAATAAATAAATTAAAAAAATTCTTCAGCTCTCTGATGTTAAACTCATGTTTAACGGGGAAAATGGCACCCAGAGAATAAATAACCTGAAGAATAATTCAGTTCTATGTCACGCTCAGGCTGTTTCAGTTACTGGACGCCTTCAGTACTCTAACGTGAAACTTTTACTGTTGGAACATTTTTCATGCTACCAGATATTTTCTGGCAATAAGAATCCACACAGGAACAAGGTAAACAGATTATTGTCAGGGTATTTTAAGCTTGTGTGTCGCCGTCATGTGAGTGTGTCTTGATATCACACAACCACTCTAGATCCTAACATTTTATGCTATCGCGTGATCAGTTTTTATTTTCTACGTCGATGAAAGAGAGAGAGAGAGAGAGAGAGAGAAAAAAACCCAGCAGCTCATTAATGCATGTTTCACATATTTAGGCAGCTTTGGAGTGAAAGCAGCAGCCCCGTCAGTGTCCTGAGGTATTTAAAGCAGTATATCATGCGTACAGCTTTTGTTCTGTGGAGGAGGGACTGAAATCATCTTATCTGTGCCTCTGGCTTCTAAGCTTCCTGCACAAGAACAGGCAAAACACAGCCAGATACTTTCTCTTTCTCTGTCAAGTCACCTTGGCAACGGCAACCATTATCTGCAAACTGTGGGGGCTGGAGGAGAACATGAAATCTTAAAAAGCACCTCTCTCTCTCGCCTCCCCTCCCCCCCGTCTCTCTGACTGGCCTGCCTCCCCTCTCACTTCCTCTCCCCCCCCCCCCCCCCAACACTCCTCATCAGTGAAATGCATTTCAAAGCCAGTTGTGGAGCCCTCCCAGCGTGTAACAAGTCCTAACATCCCATTAGTGAGTGGCAGAACTCACCGCTGCATTCCTCCTGCTCCAAGGAGTCCAGTTCTGTTCTGTGAACATTCTTCACCCTGACACCGCTCAATGACACGAGGTTGAGACACACCAGTTTGTCTGGATTCTGACCCTCACGTATTCACAAGCCCTGGAGGAAGGAGGGGCTTGGGAGGGAAACGCATCTTCGCTGTGACGATGTGAGATGTTTTAAGCGAAGGTGGGTTTTCCTCCAGCCCTCCATGACTGAGAGGCAGGTCTGACATGACATGTTGAGTGAAATGTAGGAGCTCTCGGTGTGTGTATGTGTGTGTGTGTGTGTGTGTGCGCGCCGGCGCGCGGGGGGTCTGTGTAATCCAGCAGTCCCCATTAATCAAGACAGGAAGTTGAATTTCCTGTCCACCAGGAAGTAGGTCTTACACCCCCAACCCCCCCCCCCCCCCCTGAGTCTCCCAGAGCAGAGACCTGATGGCTCACCCCTTTCAACACTGTGAATCCTTCGGGTGCTGTTAGCTTATGCAGAGTTTGGCCAAGCAGACTAAAGTCTAGTATTTTTGTGTGGGCAGTCTCTATGTGTGGCCAAGTGTGATAAAAACAAAGCACCTACATGTCACTGTCGCCTGGCAACGCAGGAATTCGCTGACACACACACACACACACACACACACACACACACACACATGCAGGACATCCTCAGGGTTTTATCGAATAAAACGTATTATAACATCTGAGGATATAAACTGCAATAATAAGGAAACATTTTCATGTACAATTAAAAACATGCACTTAATTAAATATGCGGCTCTTTTAAGTTAACTATTTATTTAAAAAAAAAAAATTTCATATGTGTTTTATTTTTTCTACACACATCACTGGCACATTATGACAGGGACACCTCGTCTATTTAACGTGTCACACTAGCATCGTTGCTGCATTTGTTACTTGTTAGTATTTGAGCTTTACATATTTCTCTGAACATTGTCAACAAAACCCACAACACACAGTACTCACTTAAGTCCTCTCTGTAGTACTTCTACCTGACTCCAGACCACAGTACTTGTATCATTAGCACTGGAGACTGACAACAAACTACAGCAAAACTGCCCAAAACCATGAGGCTACAAACTTTTAAGGTTATAATCTGGTATAATCCAGGTCATATACTCTGTAATCTAAACAAAAAAAATGTATTTGAGTTTAAAATAAACAAAATACAGCACTTCTGGCTCATGTTTGTTCACAAAACACCATTGTGAGCCCAAGAGGTCTAACTTTGAGCACGTCAAAGGCAAATTACATTCCAGGGTGAAGAAATGCTGAATACATTGGGACGTTTTCTATTGTGCACAGTTTTTAGTCAGATTCCACAATATCTCCTGACCTAACCTTTAATAAAAATTCAAGTTAATCCTCAAGTGAAACTATGAGTGCCAAGCTGTTGAATCCAAAGGGCAACACATGAATATTGTGTCATACGTTGCATCAAAATAATGATTTATAGATGAAAAACTCAACTCTTTCCCCAAGCAGTTGGAGAGTTTTGACATCTGGGTGAAGGAGCAGTTCAGTGGTTACGAACAGGAGATAGCTGCACCTCCTCTCCAACTCATCCCAGGGTGGAGCTGGTTTGAACCAATCCAAACATGCACACACCATCAAGGTTCCGCTGACTCTGACCTCAGAGTTACATCAGTATTCGAGCAGGCAGCTGGAGACCGCCCCGCCCCGGGGAAGGGGGCTGTGTCCCTGCCACACATCCCAAATTTAAAGCAAATGATGACATAAACATTTTTTACCTCAAACTGAGATTTTCAGTCAGTTTTAATACAAAGTCCTGTCTCATCTTCCAGAAGTTCGGTACTGGAAACATAACGACAAGAGTTAAAGATGTCCTAATTGTCATGCGTGACTTACTTAAGCCGCACTCCTGACCCTGGCTATCTGGTGGTGAGAAACTGAGGTAAAACACAACCTGAGATCACACAAGATCTCCTAAACACTTCCTGGTCAGAGCTGCCTGTAACCTGCAGTGCATTAGAGAAAAATGTTGGACTGCAGGGATGTTTACTGGTTCAGGAAGGTAGTTTTTACTGTTGTTTGTCCCCAACAGCTCTTATTTCTGCTCTTCCACTGGGTTTTTCTCCCAGTCCGTCTTCATTAGGGCTCTATTTATCTGGAGCTCAATGCCCCCTGCCTTCAGGATTATCATGCAAGAGCTGAATGGAAATGGGTGAGAGGTAATTAAGTCTAAGGAGGTCTTCTCCCACGCACAATGGCTCCTCTCTCTTCGTCCTCGTTTCATTGTGTGACTTCGTCTCTCACTCGTGTCATTTAACCGCCTGCCTGTATAATGTATAATCTTGCTGTCACACACCCCGTCCTTAGAAAAAAATTTGTCCCAGGAAAGATACCCGGCTGATTGGGTTACTTTGCAGCCATGAGTTAATTTAGCACTTGAACATCGCCTGAAGTGATTTTCAATCAGAGGAGGACAATTAGAAAAGTGCTGTAATTAATCGAACACTTGGGAGCAACAAATACGTGACTGACCTTGATATTCCTGTTCAGTGCTTTGGGAAGAACGCCACAGACTTTTCAAGTTGAACCAAGGAGACTTTCTTTGTTCATTATCTTTCCTTAACTTTTCACACAGCCAAGCTAGCTGTTGCCACCATGTTTCCAGTTTGCACTAAAACAAGCTAAGCTAGGCTAAGCTAAGCTAGGCTAACTGCCTGCAGGTTGTATCCATCCATCCATCGTCATCTTCCGCTTATTCCTACACATTAAGGGTCGCGGGGGGGCTGGAGCCTATCCCAGCGTCAACGGGCGAGAGGCGGGGTTCACCCTGGACAGGTCGCCAGTCCATCGCAGGGCCAACACAGAGAGACGAACAACCATTCACACTCACATTCATACCTACGGTCAATTTAGAGTATTCAATCAGCCTAGTCCCCAATTGCATGTTTTTGGACTGTGGGAGGAAGCCGGAGTACCAGAGAGAACCCACACAGGCACAGGGAGAACATGGAGACTCACACAGAAAGATCCCGTGCCCGAGCCAGGACTCGAACCCGGAACCTTCTTGCTGTGAGGCCACAGTGCTGACCACTGCACCACCGTGCAGCCCTTGCAGGTTGTATCATATCTGAAAAAAGGTTACAAATATTGATACTGGGCCTATTAATAAAATGGCCATCAGCAGGTCTTCCATGGCTGTGGTGACGCTGAATTTGGTTAAGGTTTGTGGAGATGGTGGTGTGACACAAAACGTCAACATTAACTTGATGAAAGCGACACAGAGTCGCCTCATCCTCTTAGGAACACTAGCTTCAGGAGAAGTTAGCCGTCTTACTGGATCAACTCCTGAGGCACTTGCCTGTTGCTGCTAAATGCTCCGTTCAGCTCACCAATTACCTGTTTTTGCTGAAAATGATGTGCTAAATTTACACGGTGGCACTGATGCCAGTGGAAGTCAGTCAGGATCCCTCTTGGTGGTGGTTCAACAACATCCATCCTGACACGGATGAGGAGGAGACGGGTCCTCGAGTGCTGTTCAAGTCCCGTTGTCATTATGAAACGGACCCTGGTTTCCAAACCTTAACCTGGTGTTTTTATGTTCCAAAACCAAACCGAACCTTATATGTGTTGGCATATTATAAACCAATACATTCTGAAAGTGAATTTATAATAATATAACAGTGAATATAATTTTTCCAGGCTCTCATTAGTCAATATGCATAAGATAAAGTTTCCTAAATCACAAAACAACCTCAACTGCCACTGTTGCTGAACCAGGGACCACAATTAACAGTCTTTCGGCATTGTTCGATTGTTATTCTTCACTTTTTGCTTCTCCATAACGATTGTTTTTTGCCTTCTCTGACTTTTCATTAAAAGTATGTTCTCATAGAGTTCTAGGTATCCTTGTCTTTGCTCTCCTTTTTGCGAGTCGTCTCATTCAAGCTCTTTTTTCCCCCCTCGTCTTGTTTTTCATGTCCGAGAGTGAAAATATTCTTATGTTGCTATTGTTTCCTGATGGAAGTGGAACTTTGTACAAGCTCTCTGGGCTTTGTTCACTTCTGGCACTATGATGTGACAGAACAAAATAAATCATTGTACAGATGGTCCAGCTAATGGTGGCCAGTGCTAAAGCTGTGATGTTCCTGGTTGTGGGAGCCTCACTGGCATCCAAATGTGACTCGTGGAACACGTTTGTGCTGCTTGCTGTGCTACAGTTTAATCAATTTATTGGAGTACCAACGCCCTTCTTAATTGCCCTCTGCTGGACTCATCATCTGAGTACAGAAAAAAAGATCTTCAAAATGGCTAAATGGTTTTAGACAGGGTGGGATTGTGAAACGAGGCTCTGCTCAGACTAATATGCTTAGCAGCTGCCTGCATGTTGCAACTGCTCTGAAAACGTGTTCTCATTCTTTTTAATCAATGCAGATTTATGAGCCCTGCTCCTGCTGCCCAACTCAAAACACCACCTCACCCTTTGGATAAGCTTTATCAGGCCTTTTCATGTTGATAAGATGTGTTTGGGGGTCATTAGTACATACTTAATAACCGCTTAGGGAGGCTTTTAGGGCCACTTAGCTTACCTCAGCAATCTCAAGCTTATCTCACTGCTGGAAAAACCACAGGAAGATGAAACGCCGCACGGCTTCATAAGGTAGATGTAATAACAGTTTGGGGCTGAGTCACTGCAGGCAGTGTGCTCATAACATTGTTTATGTTCTCTTTGAAATGGGTTTGTTGGCTCTTTTAATCAGCGTGGCTCAAAGGCATTTGCCCTGCAATTTCTGCTGTTCGGTGGATTTTCACCCGGGGTGTGGTTTGAGGTTGGGTGAGGAAAAGGGGGAGGTAGGGGGATGACGCGGGGGTTTCAGCTCGCTTCAACCTTAAGTGGCATAGCTCTGCTAACGTCTGTTAAACAGTAAACATTATTCTCTATTGATGTGAATGAGAAGCCAAAACAATCAATTAAATTCAGCCTTCTAATTAAGGAGGAAACTCACAGGAGGGATGGTGGGTGGAAGTCTGCTCTGTTATCTTCTTTCATTGCTTGTCAGCTGCCCTTTTCAAACCGACAGCACAAGCGTGGCAGTACGTCAGTGTTGACCTACATCACTCTGATAGTAGATGCTTTTAGAAACCCCCCCCCAAAAAAAGAAAAATCAACATATGCAGACCTGTAATTGCTCTAATGAACTTGATTGAACCCAAACCGCTCATCACAGCATGCAAACTTTCTGGAGAGGAAAGGACGTTCCAAACTCTTTACTTCCCCGCCGCGCTCAACAGACTGACCCCGAATCCCCTGAAACTGCCTGTCAGATAAAGGTCACCTGTGCTTTCACCCTGACAGGCATGTCCGCGCAAACAAGTCCGACCTTAAACTGCAAACAAAAACAGAAAACTAAAAGAAAAGCACAGCACAAAGTACAGGTGCCACGATCTCGACTCTAAATTGGACACTGATTGAAATGACATTTTGGCTCCAAGAATCAAATGGATGGCGGATGATTTTCCGGTGTTTTCTTTTTTTTTTTCCCTCTCCGCGTTGTCCATCTGGTTGGCATCCAAAGTAAAAGGATGACAACAACAAATACACACAGACACACAAACACCACTGCAAGAAGGTTAGCATGAGCATGGCTGCGGCACACCCACCGCCGACAACACATTTTTATTTTTTAAATCTGTCACTGCCTCATCACTAAAAGGCCCTCGAATCATTTTCTGGGTGGTTTCTATGCTGTCTCTCATCCTCAAATATTTACACTTTTCTGACTCGTGCTTGTTTTCCTTTTGTGAGTTTTATTTGTGGGTTCTTTTTCTTATTGTTGTCTGAGATGATTCTTCATGTTCGTCAAATGATAGCATGAATATGGACTGTTGGCAACTGTAAAACCAATGATCTTGGACTTCTACCAATCAGGACGAGCAGTGGCATAGCACATCGTCTCTGTCTGTTCAGATCAAATCTGACTAAATCAAATCTTAATGTCACCCTAAAACTGAAAGTACAGTCAATCAATTCGTCGAGGGTTGCGACCCCCCTGCAGGAAGCACGCATTACTGTTTAGCGAGGCTGGTAAATGAACGTTAGCTAGCTGAGCAGCAGCTAATGAATGAGTGCGGGAGGTGTGCAGCACTTTAGCATCTCAGGCATTTTTATAGGCTCTTCAAGTCAGTTTGAAGTTGCATTTTCTCCCTCTTTCCCTCAATTAGGAGAGCCCCCTTAATTAAAATTTGGGCTTGCAGATGGAGCAGAGGTGGTGCTGGGACAGATGTAGGTGGGGAAGGGGGGGGGGGGCCAGGAAGCCCACTGAGTTTGTAATTAGCAGAGTAATGCAGGGTGGCGGACAGCTGGCTGGGATCTTTACAGTTTTATCCTTTGCCTGCCTTCCCCCACGGCAGGTTGTTATCTGTGCCTGACAGAGATTTCATTGACTTCCACTGAACCCCTGATGGGTGCTTCCAAGTTACATCTCAGGCCCTGACAGCAGGGGACCCTGAAACTTTTAGTATTAATCACACAAAAGGATCCCCTGCTTGACTCAGACATGTGGTCCCCATTGGGGTCTCAGCAAGCATGAGCGGAGATGAAAGCAACCTCTCTGTTCTGCTCTGAATGTGCTGCGCACACGCCAACTCGGCTGATGAGTGTCCGCTTTTGTTCTTGCACTGGACCACACACACACACGTACATAAACACGGCGCACCACACATGATCACACGTCCAAACGCCCACAGACACGCTCAGTTAGCCGCAGTCACTTAGACACCCAGTCCCCAATGTGCTGTGAAAACTTTCCTAACCACCCAAAGCGAAATGATGAGAAGTGGCAGACGTTTCACAGGAGCTTTATCACACATTTGCTCGCGTCTGTAGTCATCACATCAAACTCCGGTCATGGTGTTGTCCTCACAGATGTGTTGAATATTTTAGTTTGTATGAACTAAAAAGAAACCAAAGATTACTTTTCTACTCTCATCACATGATCTCTATGAGAAAAGTAATCTGTTCAAAGCGCAGAGGAAGTGATGTAAAGTTTCTGTTGCGCCAACGTTGCCGCACGGACTGCAGCCAAGCGAGCAGGAAAGCGAATTCATGAGCAGGTTCAGCGGCTCCACCTGTGGCACACGTGGACAGGGTGGAATCAGAAAGACTCCGTTATCATGCATTATCAGTGGGTGTGTTTGGAGCTGTGACAGTCACATTTTCGGCTTTTCAAAACACAAGTACAGTGTGACCTCTGAGTGTGGACGGTTAAGCCAGAGTTAAATTGCCTTAAACCTGCGCAGTTCTAATGATGGCCAATAGGGGGCAACTGTATTGAAACCAGTGAGAAAATTAAACCTACTTCTAACCTGATTAACGACAGAAAACTGTTTCCGACTGAGTTGATAGTCTCTCTGGGAGGGTTTCAAGTCTTCCGTCTATGCAGTTCACTACCATCAATCAATCAGCGAGTCAATCAGTATGAAGGCGTAGCTCTCCATCTCCACCCTCCTGTCCAAATAAGCTCTGGCAATGAAAAGCTACATACGTCAAAAATGACCAGATTTATGAATAATCCCATTAATGTCCAGCAGTAGCTGTGTAGCAGTGCAGCAGTAGCCAGCAGGTACCTCAGCCCAGCACCCTCAGAGACGTCTTGACGAAAGAAACGAGCACACAGGAGTTTTTGACCTACTTCCCGGCGCATCCCTCGCACATGTGGTCATGAGTTTGGGCCCGAGCTTCTCTGAGCTAACGGACAAGACAAAAGAAGCTAAGACTGCAGTGCTATGCTGGATTGGAATAACCACACAAGGTCATAACCTCAGTGTGGTCCAGGAAAAAGTTGCTAAACATTTGAACCGTTGAAGAGATGCTTTCATTTGCTTACAGTTACAAAGCTGGCATTTCAGCATGTGTATCCTAAAATGCACAATCATTTTAATGTAACGTGGGTCATAGAGAAGATCTGTATTCCACTAAGGCCGAGCCACATGTGGAAAATGTTAACCGGTCAAGCACCGTAAACTCTAAGCATCCTGTTTACGGCCTGGAAGGACAACCACAACAATCCGAGCAGAGCACAAACAGACCCACAGTGAGGAAAACAAGGTGAGATGCTGAACTTCACTGTTGAATAATACAAATCCTGAAGAGAAATTCCAGTTCATGCAGTATCCTTCAGTTACAGCCGTGCTTAATTCCTGCCGCTGCCGGGTTTGACTCACAGCTCATGGAAGCTTCGACCTGAACAGGAACTGCACAGCACCGTGTCGCCTGTGTGAAACAGCCAGCGGTAAAAGGTATTAGCTAAATAACAGTTTTGGAGCAGAGCAGATCCAAACACAAGCCCTCTAGTGACTGGATTAGCCACAGTCCACTTTTTTGTTCGGGCAGTAATTATAATTGGCCTATGCCAGCTACTTCTCCATCCCCAGACCTTGTCATCTTAATCTCTGCTAATCCTCCTTTGTGTTTGCAGAAATTAGTTTGTGAAGTGGGCTCAATCTAGGTCAATCCTTCTGGCACTTTGGAAGGAGTCGGACGGCGTTTGTTTAAGTCCCCCGTGACAGATTTGATGGGAAGTTGCAAGAGGGGAGGACGGAGCAGGGGCGCAGCGGTGGGCACTGAGTTGGGCAAACACCTATTATCACCATTTTAATTGGAGATTAGTGGGAGGATTTAACGGCGCCGGCGGGGAAGCAGACAGCAATGGGTGCTGGCAGAACTCTCTGTGGTCATGACTTTGTGTACGGCTGCAAATCTGTTTACGTTCTAGAGGAAAAATAAGAAGAGCCTATTTGGGAGGAGAAGAGCTTTTTTCTCCATTTCTCAGTCTCGAAAGACGAGATGGTAAGAAATGACAGACAACTTCAATGATGATGCAAAATGACTTTGGCCCTTGACACAGAGGATTCCTGAGGCAGTGATGGAAGTAGGTCAGATCACGAGCGGAGAAATAGTCCTGCTGGGCAGCCTGATGGTGTATGAATAACATGTCAGTTTCTTAAGTCATTTCACGTGTTATCACTATGCGTGTTTTGCGTGTCAGTCTGACTTATGTTGCGCAGAGCCGGCGTGTCACTCCATGCGTGTCACTTCAGGCGTCTCACAGAACAGAACGTATGTGTTTATTTTCGCCTAAGAAATTGTGAACAAATATGAAGGTGTGGTTTCTGTCAGAGTGCATTTTGTCATTAACGCTTACTCACTAACCCTCGCCGTCCTCACGATGACGGGCAGCGCACATCACCTTGATGTTCTCCAGGAGTTACAAGGCCTTGAATTCTAAATTTGTCTGAACCTGGCTGAGTGTTTTTATGTCAGGCCTTCACGTGGAGACGTCACTAAAGATGACGGTTTTCTTCT
Organism: Aulostomus chinensis; assembly: GCF_037954235.1. NCBI lineage: Eukaryota > Metazoa > Chordata > Actinopteri > Syngnathiformes > Aulostomidae > Aulostomus > Aulostomus chinensis. The sequence continues at coordinate 3,845,876 of NC_141338.1, forward strand.
GGCTCACTATTCCTACAGACTGCATCTTTGTGAGCTCAGGACAACGTTTTGTGAGTTCTTGAAAGGCAAAAAACACATTTTTTTTTTGTGTGAAGTATCAATTTCAGGTAAAACAATTCCTCAAACCAGCTTTAACGTCTAAATGAGTGAGGCTTGTGAACTTCAGACTGGCTAGGTTTTCCCAGTCTGCACACTTGATGATCCATGCAACCAATGATTGAGTCTTATCAGCTGATGCTGCGTATCTGACAGCAAACAAACAGGCTGAGTCAGCAGCAACAGTGCAGGTCCTCATTGATAAGATTTTTATTGGAGTTATCTTGTGCGCAGCACCTTTGGGTGTTACTTTATGACTCCAGTTCCAAGGTGAAAAGCAGACTCTGGTTAATCTGGCATGTTTAAACTGTGTGCAGCCATAAACATGAAGGGCTTGGTCCAAGTACGCTGGAGTGTGATAGAACACACGGCCCTCATTGGTAATAGTCAATAGGCAGCAGAGGTAAGGAGGGTGTAGCATGATATACTGTAGCTTAACGGGGTTAATGTGCTCGCGGGAGTGTCTTATCAAGCTTATTTTTCTGGGTTCCCACGTCTGTCCCCTCTCCAGAGCTCTTTCCACTGCGCTGCGTCTCATTGCTCACTGTCCTCCCGACTATCTGTTCCTCAACTCTTTTGTTTTCCAGCTGTTTGATCATTTTAAGCCTGTTGAGAAGATTACAGGCAACTCACTGAATAGGTGTCTCTTCTATTCACCCGGCATTAAATCCAACTGCAATATTCTAAGGGATATTTTCTGGTTTTTTAAACATTTTTGAAAATATGGTCATTGCAAAACATGAGATGAAACAGATTGCTGGACTGGTACCTGAATGCTACCTAAGAGGCGACAGACAACAGATAAGTTAGCTTAGCATAAATGCTGAAAACACTTCTCTGCTGAAATCTTGCTAAATCCTTCCAGAACCTCTAATCCTCACACGCACACATATGTTGTTGTTTTTCGCCAATTTTTAAAACGAACCGGAAAATGAAGTGCATTGCATCAGAAAAAAAAAGATGGCCTTTGGTATGATACAATAGTAACTCCTGCATGCATTTCTGCATGTCCAACAGAAATGATGCGACAGGAAATGTGTGTTACTTCTGGAAAAATGTGAATATGCAAAAACTGGACTCCATGCTGGCACAAATATCCCATGATGCTTTGTAGAAGTGCCAACCACAGCAACTAGAGTAAGAGACAATGGTGGAGGCTGGCAGGGACTCACAAAGGCAGCTCTTATCCATGACGCGTCAATCTTTCCGGATACATCTTCACCTAAGAGGGCCAGTTTATGGATCATCATGTGACCCCTTTATGGGATACAGCATAACTTCACACTGGTATTACATCCCAAATTATACACCCTAGTGTTTACACCAAGGTCCATGGGAAGTTTGAGCCAATACTGAGTATGTAGCTGGAAATGAGCAAGTCTGGAGGGAAGACTGTGATTTTTTTTAGATGTACTGTCACTGTGGGGTTGCCTGGCAACCCGTAGAGACAGCCAAGAATAAGTCCAGGATGTAACTGAATACAGAAATACAACTTTATGCTAAATTAAGCTGAGTGGGTTTAATTATATCGAGCTCTTAGACTTTTTCAAAATTCTTTAAATGTTGATCTGAAACTACTTTTGGAAATTTTTCACGCTCCCCTTGACACCCCCCTGCCTTCACATGACAAAAGCCCACTTACACAACTTCCCTCTGGCAAGAAAGGATATTACCCTCACAGCTTCAGGTGGCCATTGAACAAGGAATCATGGGAATTTGGGGTAAATCTAAGTAATTCTGGTACTTTCTGTAGATGTGTGGCTGCAGAATAAAGACATCCCCTGTATAAGATCTTCCCCTGGAGCTCTGAAAGCTTCACACCCGTTAATCCTCAGCATGTAGAAACTGGAGCATCTTTTATCACCCGGAGAGGAAGGCTGGGCTGCAGCAGAGTTTGAAAAGTACTGGATAAATGCTCATTTGCAAATCATCCCTCACACAACTTGTGGTTTATTTTGCAATTTATCTCTCCTCCCCTCGTCTCCCCGCATTCACAGAGCTGTGCGGTGTTTCAGTTTTACTTTTCATGATTCACATATCGATTAAACATCATAGGCAGCTGTTATTCTTTCACCACACACCTTTAATCTATTTCAAACTCGGACTCTTTTATTTGCTCTGTATTTCTTTCCGCCTTTACATCCCAAGAGGCACTGACCCTCCTCTCAACTTTCAACTTTTCTTGACTTGTGAGAGAGCAGCTGAAACTCTCCATCTATCAGATCACATGCAGGGAGTACATGCGAGCCCGTTCCTCCCTCATGACTAATCAGCTGGAACACTTTTCATTCCCAAAACCCTGCACACCACCCAGTCCCACATTTGGAATTAACTGACCCGAACGTCTTATACCGCGGAGGGACGAGATCACAGCTCCATAACACTCTTTTAGAAAACATGGAATTACAGACTGACCTTGAATACACCACATACAAGAACTAATCACCAGCCGACAAATGAATCCGCATGAAATATAATCCAACGTTACGCAATTTTGACACATTTTGAAGACCAGATTTATTCATTTATTAAAGTAAAAGAGCCCGGTCTACCCACAGTGGCTTTTTCAACCTCCGTGTAGCCGTGATGCTGATGCTGATGGTGATGACTCCATTTTGCTGACAGAGCAAACTCCATCTACTTATAATGACTGAGATTAAACCCAGCATTTTCTCAATTCCCCCAGGAAAACTACGAATGCGTTTATGTAAGAGAATCCTGAGTGACTGAGTCAAGTCTTGTTTACCGAGTCTGAAGTTTCAGATGAAATATTTGCAGGAAATCACTTCCTCGATGTGTTTTCTTTCTCTTTTTTTTTTGTCTCAATACATCAGCAAAGTGAAAATTCATTCTGAATAGTCTTGTTGAGAAAATGATAGCTCGACAAATCAATCGAGGGTGGCTTTCTTTGGGGCAAAACTTGAGGTAAAAGTTTTCTTTTTTCCGGCCTTTCTGATGTCACGCAAACTGGGTCGGCTCCTTAATCTACAACCCTCTTATAAGACAAAAGTCACAAAGAGAATTTAGACTTCTTGATATTCTGATTATCAAACTCCCTCTGATGTCCTCTGCCTTTCATCAACAGCCATATCCAACTTTTCCTCCTCCTTGAGAGCGTGTCTATTATTCATCTGTTCATCACTATAGACGCCTCCAACTTTCGCTTCATGGCTTCAAACCAGCATGAAACAAGTTCAGAATGAGAAGAAAATATTAAAAATTTTGATTGGAAAAGTGCGCAAACAAATTTTGGATCGCTATTTTGTGGCGATAACCTTCATGTTCTGATGGTGTTTTCAGTTCTTCCACGAAACAATGGAACTCTGTATCGAAATCGCAGTGAAAAAGGACAATGAAAACAACAATTTCACACGTCTGTACTCGCTAAAAGGTCAAAAGACGGCCGTGCAGAGACCGACATCACATCCGAGTTGATCACATTTGATCTGTTCATAAAACTGTGAATATGACTGATTTAATGTGACGCAACAAAGTCGTAAGAATTAAAACTGATACATCATCAAAGCACTCGCAGTACTGATGCGCGGAGAAGCCATTTTGAGCCGTGATCGCCAGGTGCGTCAGCTATCAGCTCTTCTGGCTCCCAAGTTCAACTGTGACGCAGCATCATCCCACAGCAGGTGAAAAGAAATAGCCTCAGAACAAAATACCAACTTCGCACCATAATTGATGTGCAGCGCAGCCGTGCTGGAATCTCTCCTCTCCTCTCCATTAGCCATCTCTAAGTAATGCTGACCTGCTGACTGAGTCACCACTTTGGCTCCGGCCCAGTCCAATTGAGCCCACTTTGGCCCTCGTTCCAGCACGGATGTCTCTGGCTTGGCCCCGATCCATTAGTAGTGGGACAGGCTCGCTACCTCAGAGATCGCTCAAGGTCACTGTTTAATACGAGCATCTCTCTCTCCCCAGGCAGTACTGTGTTTTTCTTCACGTCTTGTTTCTGACCATAGAAAGAACATTTTCACAAGCATGAAATATCCTCGAGCCAAAGCCTGAAGGCTGACAGTGTTCCAGGTTTTATATTCAGGCAGTGAGGCCGGTTTGATATGTTCAGGCTCTGTGTCGTGAGCATCTGTTATCCCAGAATGCCCCTGGGGCTCTTGGTCACTCTCTGTGAAATGACGCTGGAATGTTGATTGGCCAGCAAATCACTGGGTGTTTTTCTGTTCGGCTCCAGAGAGCCAGAGGGAGATGGACAGGCAGAAATACAGTACACAAATACATTTGCATTTTTATTTAAGCCTAAACGACGTCCTGTTCCAGATATGGTGATATCAGTTCTAGAGAGATAGTAACTGCCCAGTACAGGGAGTAAAACAAAATAAGTTATGGAAGAAAAATGCAATTATTTCAAGTCCCAGCTACAAATTCTACAAATGTTCTATCCCTTTGCGATTGTCGATGAAAGAGCAAATGGAGAAACGTGCCAGTTTGACTCACCAGCCCATTTGTTCCTTCAAACATGAAGTTTGAGAAACGCTCTGAAACAGAAGTCTCCACCGTTTTCGAAAGCTTCTCTCTAAAGCAGTACGCATTTGTTTCATTAATATTTATAATGGTCGCATGTGGGATCGACTCAAAATAGGATTCAGTGTTCATTGTCATGTGGATTTGAGCTCCGTGGCACAGAAAAATATGTTGTATCGGGCTTTAGATTTTGGCCTTTTCCAGGGATTTGTTTGCCATGCTTAGCTGAAGTGGCAGAGTAATAAGACGCCTTTTGTCAACTCCCAACTTTATGACAAATATGCTTGTTGGCCATCGCCCCAAAACCTGACAAGAAGGTAGATACCCATCTCTCCTCTGAGCTGCATTAGGGAGCAGAGACTCACAGAGACCTGCTAACTGCTAGTTAGCCCATTAGCATGATGAATGGTAGTGGATGGGAAGAGTTAGCATACTTCGATCAAGGGTCACCACATACAGTTTTCTTCACGACGATCTCTGCCTACGTGAACAGAACCAGGGCTGCGTTTGACATCCACTTTGAGATGACACCTTGAGCACAGAACCTCAAAACGTCCACAAAACGTTTGTTGATTAGCAGCAGAGCGACTGCTGCTACTAACCAAGCCCGACTTTGTAAGAGAGGACGAGGAGGATTACTGCCGGACACACCGACACGCTGAACCTGAGCTGTTTGAGCCGTCTGAACTGCATGTTTGGGAAGCTGCGTAGACAAGATGCAGGTACGCTAACCTGCCCACCAGCTACCACCGCTTCATCGAACAAGTCAGCGGAGGAGAGAAGAGATCGAACTTCAGCATCTTTGTGTAAGGGGTGTTATGAAGTTTTGCGAAATAAAACATGACAAAATAAAAGACAAAGACGCACAAAGTAAAAATCAATGTACCAAAAATGCGAAGCAGCGCCACACACCACTAACACTGATGATATGTGTGTGTGTGTGTGTGTGTGTGTGTGTGTGAGAGAGAGAGAGAGAGAGAGAGAGAGAGAGCTTTACATTTCATTGGTCCTGTGTTCAGACAAAGTTGACGTTAGCGGCCTCTCTTCTGCCATTAAATCTAAAATGCGCCCACACCGGTGCTGTGGAATGAGGCTTTGAAACCAAGTTATTTAGACTTAATCTTCCAAACTTTCTGGATGGATTATGCAGGAAAAACACCTATTACCCTGGAGCAGCGTTATCTTCGCCTGTCACTGTCTGCTCTGTTTATTTGGAGGAGCTGCAAAAGCTGACTTACTAAAATACCGGTGACTTTAATTCTTAAATAAACACTAGAATAAAGATGTGGAGTAAAATTAAGGTCAGCAAAAATGATCATGTCCTTTTATCATACAGGGTGTTTGATGCTATTGGCCATCAGTCACGGACTACAGGGCTGTCAGCTCTCTGTTATGGGACAGATAACCCCCCCCCCCAAAAATACTTTCATCACCCATCAACAATGTTTTCACTATAGCACTAACTTTCACCACAGGAATGCCGGTACACGACACTGGAATGTGAACTGACCCAAATATCAACGGGTGTTTATCTGTTAAGCAGTAAATATCCAGACTCACACACCTGCCAATACGCTTCAGGCGGCCGCCTCGTCCAAAGATAGAAACTCCAGCAGTCACGTCTCAGATGCAAATCAGCATGTTTAGCTGCTGTTCAGTGGCTCAAAGCAGACCAGAGGGCCCAGGTTACAGTTTAACCCCACTTGTTAAAGCAGTCAGGTAGTGGCAGAACAGCAGAACACACACACTCACACTCACACAGCTCTCTCTCTCTCTCTCTCTCTCGCTCAGTACATTTCCACACTAAAACCCTAACAAGCCTATTGCAATTCAGGAGAAGGCATTTAATTTGCCCTGGAGCCAATATTTTTTCCAGCATGTGTACACTGTAATGAGATTTCCACTGCATTTCCCTGAGCTTTGAAACCATTCTCGACACATTTGAATAGAGAGACACTGCTGCAATTCCCAAGAAATAAAACTTTACGGTGAATAACAATAAGTACTGTTGGTTGGTTTTGCATAATTCTCTGCGCCTGTGTCTGAAGCCTTTGAGGAAAGGACTCGGTAATGTAATGCCTTGTTTACTCATCACTGGTAATCTCCTGTTGAGGAGAAATAATGGGCTAAAATGAGTCACACTGCAGCACCGTGAGCAGGCCAGCTCATTTGTTGTTTATTGGCTTGTTTGATGTTGGGACTATTACCAATTCTTGCTCACAGTTAAAAGGGAGGTTAAAAAAAATGTAACAAATCAAACAGAGCGAGGAGACTCCCGTACTGAGGTACATTACATGACATTATCAAGAGAAGTTGGCAAACACGCTTGTAGATGATATCACAGTGTCAGTGGTTACGTATTGTAGCTTCAGACGCGACGAGTGCATTGTGGTGAGGCAGTTCCTTCAAATCTGACGCAAACGTCCGTCCACTGGGACTCCAGGATGAATTGAAGAGATTTGGCGGTCACAGGTCAACCTCAATGCGTCAGGCGTACAACCAGGACGCGATGTTTCCAGTCTAATATTAATCAGTTGAAATGATAATATTAATGAATTCATGGGAAACGGTACACTGACCTCTCAAGTATTGCAAAGTGACACCCTTGCAACAAATGACAAATACTCTTCCACAAGCTTTAAAGGTGGGTTGGGCCTTCGGGCCCACCTACTGCAGCTACTGACCTTGCTGCACATCCTTTTCATTTCTCTGACAGAAATCTGCTGAAGAAGATAAGTCAACCCCCCGTGGAAGAAAACGAAATGGACATTGAGTGGCCATTGATTTTTCAAATACCCTCGAATATTAGCATCTCACTGGCTGCAAATTATCATTGATCGCTGAATGGGACGTAGTTTTTCTGGTTGGGAACTACACCAATAGTGTTCGACATGTACACGCATAACCTCTAAAGCTGTGACTTCAAAGAAAGTTATGTAAAAGTAAACCTTTATTGCAAAATGCAATCGTATATGCACGGTGTAAACGTCTGAAGTATGTCGTAATGAGCTGTAGTCATTAGTGGCGAGTAAATGTGGCTGTTTTAAAGATTCATACGTGTATTCAAAGGGAACAGAGCAGAAATGTGCACATCATAATGTAATGGGACAGTTTCTGGAACTATGGTAATTAAAAAACGATGGTAAATAATGAATGAGATTTGATGGTTAAAAACAGTATTTAAGTGGGGGAGACATGTCGCTCTCAGTCTCTTACATATGTTCCCAGATGTATCAGAACACAAAGCAGGAAAGAAAAGGCTTGGGGGGGGGGGGGGGTGCAGTATGGGCTGAAGTACTGTCAGAAAAACAGACTCCCAGCAGCTGAATAAGTCACAAAAATACTTCAGTCCAAAAACATGAGGAGTCATTTGAAAGGACCCCTCGTAAACCTGACATTACCGCCTCACATCGCCCTCCTCCCACTTCTGTCGAGGGCCCCATCTGTCATAATCGCTCCTATATGTTTTTGGAAAGGGCCTGGGGCCGACCTCCTCTGATGAATCCCCCACAGAACAGACACACGGTATGAAGCTTGACATACTAATGCCACGGCGCTTCTGATTGGCCAAAACTGAGGACACAGACACCCCTGCCCCACCCCACCTCAACCCCTACAATATGGCTGACTGAAAACATTGACACGTGAGAGGATGTGCTGTAATCACACTCAAACCTGTTACGTTTTCTGCGCTGTGTCGCTGAGCAAAGCTGTTCTCGCTGAACTGGTTTAATAGGTTGAAGGTACAGACGCTCCTGCTGCATCCACATGAGAGGAGGTTAAATGTTGTGTTTGCTGTCCTCAGACCCCACTGCTTTCTCTCACACACACACACACACACACACACACACACACACACACACACACACACACACACACACACCCCTCCTCTTCCTCACCTCTTCACCTTTCTGGCTCTGTTGCTCACAGTTACCCGCTGGGGGCGACCATCCTGGCTTGTTAACCCCTCGCAGGGCACTAATTCAGGCACAACACAGGGGGACGGTAGTGGTTTCTGTAATTTAGAAATCCCCCTAAAGAGGCGGATGAATAACGCTGGAGCCGTGAGCCCCCAGCTCTCACTGCGACCGGCTCTCTCTTGCCTGTTTCTGCTTGGTGCTTCCGTCTGTATGCTCATTTCACACATACACCAGCCAGAGTTATTGCTCTCCATGATCTGATAATAATTGTCTTATTGCTTCGAGTGAAATCCTGTCCCGAGGCTAACACCACCTCTCCACTAGTCGCATTACCAATGCATTAGAATAAAAGATGGTAAATGAGCTTATACTTGTACAGCACCTCTCTGCTTCATTCACACACCGATGGGGGAGCTGCCACGCAAGGGGCCGACGGACCCATCGGGAGCAGTTAGCGGTTTGGTGTTTTGCTTGAGGACACTTCAACACAGTCAGCAGGGGAAGTTAGGATTGGCCACGCCACCTCCGAGTCACGCGGCCCCACAAAGACAACGGCAACTGGAATGAAATGCTAAACGCAGATAACCTCGTCTTCTTCTACTCTGTTTGTTACATCTGCGTGCTGCCTATACTGCCATCTCCTGATATAAGTAGTCGTAGAAGTCCTCGTTTATCTGCTCCACATGTGGCTATTTCAAATTTCCTCAGTGGCATGTCCTTAAAATTCACTTGACAATTAAATAGAAACACAGGCAACATTTGGAAACTCCTACTTGTGGTACTGTAAGATAACTACATAAACTAGCTCATCACAGATAATCCAAATGTACTGAATAAATGCGTTGTTGTTTTTTTTACATCAAAACACTTTGGACACGGTTAATGATCAACTGCCTTCCTAAAGAAGTTCATCTCTCTCTCTGCAGCAGGTCTTAATCCCAAACTGGAGAAGATGCAGTACAGTCTTCCACTGATTGGACGAGGCGATGCGACCGCAACCTCTTAGCACAGAATTACATGGTGGCAACACCACAGCAACGCACTGCCAATGTTCACCAATTAGCATCTCTTTCCCTGGTGGGCACATAAATTCCCTGGTTCAGTGTTCACGGATTGAACAGATGTTATTAGAATGAACTGAGTCCCTATTAGCCATCGGAACGATTACTTTTGATGCTGGCAAAGTATTTAAACTTAGGTGATAAATCTGTAAATGCTAACAGTTTTTCACCAGTGTTGCCAGGATCCAAATTGCTGCTGGTCGGGTACGAGCCACCCAGGGAACGCGTTATGCTTTATATATCAGCCAATAATGGAACATTTTAACTCCCTTATATCAACAGAGGTATCGGCACCAAATTTCTTGTATTAGTTGGGCTCCAGTTTACAGTCTTGCAGGGTGTGTGACCTTGGACCCCTGCTCACGTCCCTGCGCGTCAGCATCTCAGCAGCCGCACAGCCGGGTAGAACTAAACCCAACCAAACTCTGTGAGCAACTAATCCTGAATTCTGCTCAATATTTCAACAACACTTCATGATGCGGTGAAGTGTAGCGGAGAGTGTGACTGCAGCTCTGATGACCTAACCGGCAGATCCAATTCTGTGGGTGTGTTTGTGGTTTTAAAAGTGTAGTTGGTGAGGATTTTCAATTATTCACTGCGCTGTTATGTGTCAGAGTTCTGTTGTGCGCTGGGAGGAGTTGTGGGCGTTAATATTTGATGTCCTCTTTTCTATCTGTGAGCTGCTACGAAGCTGATGGATGACCCCTGATGTTTGTGTGTGTCAGTGTTATTCATCACACTAATGTGGGAGAGAGGAACTCAGCCAGGCTGTCTCACGTCAAACTTTTCTTGCATTGTCTTTGTCTTTAGCAGCCTGCCAAAGGAATCTTAACAGACCCAAAATACGGATGCATTATTTATTGTAAACCTTTCCGTGCACCTGTAAGGGTATATAAGCTTGTAAACAGAAACAACTAAGACTGCAGTAATACAAGCACAGTAGGATCGGGTTTAATTTGAGCCCATAATTGTATTTGTGCAATGTTGTCACTGCATTAATCTGATATACTGCTAGTCTAACTTTAGGATCAGCTGAGCGGGGATTATTTTTCTGCAAGCTCTCTATTACGTGTCCAGTGATCTGCAACGACGGGCTTGTAAAGTCGGCAGTATCAGATGATATGAGCTTCGTATTACACCCCGACTGACTGGCATGAATTCCTGATGTGCTCTGATGTGACCCAGGGCAGCACTCCGATGCTAACCCAGTTTAGGTTTCCTCAAAGAACGAGACCAAAGGAGGGAGGGGGGAATCCTTTCTGGGATCTCGGAGGGAAAAATAGCAGAAAGACTAATGATGAAGTGTGGTATAGTTTGATACTATCATCACAATTAACATTCCCATGCAAAAACACTGTGGCAGACATCCAAACAGGAATGATCCCACGTGAGCTTGAGATCCACTACAGTAATAATGAGGCTGGGATGCCACCACAGTGGAGCTGCAGCTTCTAATGATTAAATACACACAGGAAATGAGACACTATGAACAATACCCTGTTCCTCGGACCACAGCGTAGAAAAGATGAGTGTTTTCTATGGTAACAGGGATTTTTCAACATGGGATCTACCGCCAAATTGGTGCTAGTTCTTAAACCAGTGGCCTTCAAGATGTTCCCATCAGGTTTGATCTGGACCATCAACAGAGGGCAGAGACGGCTACAGACTAGACACTCAGACGGGAACAACAGAGTGAACCACATCAATGAATTTGTTTCTCTGACTCACACACGGGTGACACACCGCTACCGGGTCGGCCTTGGACCGCGCGTGTCATGTGTGCTAAGACGGCGAGAAGTGAGATGCCGGAAAACAGGCAGACTCAACAGGAAAAAAAACATATTTTTCCACTGCTGCAGCAAACCTGATTTGAGGTTTGGAGAGAGATCATCTTGGGAAGAACGCTGGGAATAGTTTCCTGTTGTTGGGAATGTCAGTGTGCTCCAGATGACAGATGGATGGTGACAGAAGTACTTGAATTGTTCAAATGAGCAGTAATACGATGACTGCAACAAGCACACGTTAGCACAAAAAAGCTTGTTTCTACCTATGATGATGAACGTCTGACATCACTAAGCCGTCCCTCAGAGACAGACGTGTGTCTAACATGTAACTGATGTCTCGCTGAAATCTATCTCTCATCATGGAAACTTTCCCGTGATCCCTCTGGTTCCAGCTGTCTCTTTTGATTTTATTTTGGGTGCTTGAAAGGGGGATTCGGGCCTATTCATGTCGATCGGATAAATCCCCTGTCCTCTTCTCCGTGGTCATGTCATCACAGCAACACCGGTTTCCCGAGCTCGTGTAGCACGCGACCATCACCTTCAAGTAGCTCAACCAATCAGCTCCATACTCATATGTGTCTTTGGAAAGAGATTACTTGCAGCAGTTCATTTATGTCACAGATGACTAAATGCCTCAGCAGTTGCTGGTCCTGGCCTTCTCGCTCACTATTGGAACAATTCAGGTCCCTATCAATCATTTCAACCCAGATACATGGGGAAGTGGGGCCCCGGTTGAATCATGCCCTTTACAGGCTCAGAGGTGAGTTCCAAAGTCATGAAAGAAACTGTGTCACCAAGTATATGGGCAGAAGTTTAAGATGAAGTGAAGCCACATCAGATTAATCAGGGCAGCAGACCTACTTCTGTTCATGAGGGTGGAGGACACAAGAACCTCCTGTTCTCTCGGTGTAGGTGAGCCCAGTCACGGTGTTAGAGGGAATTAGACAAAGTCTGCTGGTTCCTGATCTCAGCCGGCTGCTGGGATGTTTCCTGCAGAACAGAAGATCTTCCCAGCTGGATCCACCAAATCCCCATCCCACCCCTCCACGCGCCCATTGTCTGTCTGCCCAACGAATGCAAGAATGGAAAAATGTGATCAGGCACGTCTCTGTGTTTTAGCCATTCACTGAACAGCTTGTGTGTGTGTGTGTGTGTGTGTGTGTGTGTGTGTGTGTAGAGAGAGAGAGAGTCTCAACAGCTCTGTGATGGATTGACAAAGAAATTGTTCCAGGCACTCATGGTCTACAGTGAATGAGGTGTTCTGACTCAATCTGATCTCATGGAAATTTGTGAAAATGGCCACAACTTCTCAACACCGGTGTTAGACAACAGCAGGAGAACAGAACCATCTCTGCTGGAGGTTAACATCTTGGAGCTTCCAGTACAATGAGCGGCGGAGGAGTGCAGCTGGGATCATGGTGGGAAATAACCTAGAAGCATTAAAGAAATGTTTCTGGAGAAGAAAATCCAGATAAAAGGAAATCTTGGCATTCAGAAGAAGGATTTAAAGTCAGAGAAGGAGAGCGACTGAAGGCGAGGACAAACACAGATAATTAACAGAGCTTTTCCTCATTGAAAAGCGCTTAACGAGGAAAAGGCACTGAGTGCAAGTTATTGCTCTTGGTTTGTAAAATATTTGCAGTTGCCTGAGAGGCTATTATATTGACTCCACTTATATAATGGACTTGTGTCTTGTAATTGTGGACATGTTGTTTTTGTAACTATATGAGAACAGGAGCCAGGGGACTTTCCAGGGCTGAGAGGGTGTAACCTTAGCAAGCTAGTTAAGGAAGGAAATAGGGAAATAAGTAACTGTTAAGTCTCTGATTAAAAACAAAGAAAAAAACACAGACTCTACTGGGTTTCTCTCATTATTCTTAATTGCAGAGGGGGCAGACCAGAGTTACATATGGCGGCTTTAAAGTCTGGCGAGGCTCAGGTACAGAAAATTCTTGCTAAAAGGTGATGAGAACAACAAGTTTGACCTTAAAAATCATAAAATGCGATATCTTACACGGGACCAGAATAGCCCTGACTCAATCTTTTCCTCTGGCATCACAATGAGGCTGACATTTTTTAGTGAACTCTGTTGACAAGAAGATGGATTGCCATGAAATTCGGTAAAGATACATCCACCCTGAGACGGTTAATCGAGTGAACAGGTGCCTGTGCTCGGTGTCTCATGTTAAAATAACATTTCAATCACCACCTTCGTCATGAGATGTCGTGGAAAATCCAACGGCGTGCACATCGGGAATTCACGGAGGCTGAAAGAAGAATGGATCTGGATTCAACTCATTTTCATTTAATGCGCGTAAAATGTCTAAATCCGCTACTATCTGATTTACTGCAGGCTGCCTGTACCTGCTGGAGCTCAGTGCCTTGGTTTGTTCTCAAAATACTGCAAGAAAGCTTTCTGGGACTTACTGCTGTCCTTGCAAATGCAATCCATTATTGCAGTTGTGATCATTATGGTAATTTTTTCCATCATGTCGTTCTTTTCCAACATTTCATTATGACGCCAAAAACCACTGCAGTTGCAATCCTGTCGGCATCCAAGAATTGGAGGTGAGAAGATTATGAATCATCTACATTTTGCCTTCCGCTGGGACTGACAGTTTAGAAAGCGCCGGAACTGCACGATGATTGAGAAACGAAAACATTTCCATTCCATGTTCAGAAAAAAAAAATCAAAAAAAAAATCATAAAGTCTAATTAAAAATGATGGATTGCTTTTGTCGGGGAGATTGTTTCCACCTCTATGACTTTGAAAAGTAAAATGACACTTTGATCAGCCCTGCAGGTGCTTCTTTAACTTGTGTTTAGTTTGTGTTCTTGTTTCCTCGCCCGCAATCATGTATGTGTACTGCATATTCATTTGTACTGGATGAGTGAATGTGCATTATTATTGAAAATTATTTCTCAATAAGGCTATTAAAGTGAAATGAGGGTTGCAGCACATCAGAGTGGGTAGTAAAGACAAAAACAAAGAGTTATTAGAGTAGAAGAAAATTCACGTTCGTATTCAAAGTCTGTTATTTTTTTTTCTTGAAGAAACAAATTGCGAGTCTGAGCGGTGCAGTTTCCTCTCCATGGGTGAAGCCGATCGAAGACAACATGCTGTAATCAAGCATTCCTGATTCACCACACAGTTTGAATTTGCTTATTTCAGCTCGTGGTGCTGAGGATTTGAGCCTCAGCTGATGCACCCGTGCCTGGCCTTCGTCCTCGCTAGAATCAGATAGAGAAACTGAAATCCTTGCACTCTGAGAACCACGTCTGACCAGAAGAGGATGTGTCCAGTTCACACATGTACACCGGACGTATGAACAGAGGGAGGGAGAAGCGCTGATGACTCCTAATACTTCAGAGCAAAGGAGACATAGTTTTTCTAGAGCCAAAGAGAGAAACTCCAAAGAGGGACCAAGGTGACAGTGCCTGAAAGGGTCGACTAAATGCCGCACAGTCACACACAGACAACTCCTGCTTGCACCTTTTACTTCAGCCAACATTTTCTTTCCTCACTCGTTGATTCTTCTGACTATGCCCTGAATGTAGATTCACAATAGCTTCCTGACCTGGAGCAGGTTGTTTTTTCAGCTTGGCCCATGCAGAAATGTCAAATAAGGTCACCGGTTTTATATTTTCTGTTTTTGGAACGCACAAACAAACATGTCACCCTGCTGATGGGAAAATCCCATCTAAAAAGCCTGCGTGCTGTTGTGGAGGGTGATTCTGACTAACATTTAAGTCAGGATGCCACGGTGAGGATATTTTCCCCACCAGCTAATAAACATCTCAACATCAGTCTTGCCGACTACTTCAGACATTTTACAAAAAGTGATTCTAATTTAATACGTGGAGCTTCGATTTTCTGCTCCTGCTTCAGGGAGCAACGAGAGAGGCAGGAACTTTTAGGTTACGCTCACAAAGTGATGATTAAAAATGATATTTCACAAACACTAGTTTTTAAATCTTCTTTCATGAGTGCTCTGCTGAACATTGATGGGCCGAAGGATTAGACAAGAAAGTGAATTCAAAGGTGTGAAGATCTTCCTCACTTCGTTCGGACTCACTAACTTCTCCAGCATCTTGCAGACAGAGCCGGTTCAAGCAGGGATCTTCTGAGACATAATCACACTTCATGAAATAAATTAGTTTAATTTTACTTTAAAAAAATAATAGAACTGCACGGTGGCCAAGAGTACATAATGAAACACCATGTAACGTCTGTAGCAGCCACCGCCATGGGAAACTGAACTTCCCAAAATGACATATATCATCTCAGCAGAATGAAGTTTTCAATGACAAAAGCCCTCCACACACGTATTGAGACATTAGATCCTCCTTCATGTACAATCATTTATGTCTCATGGTTCTTTTGGCTGGAAAAAAAAAAACCTTTATAATCATCCTATCAATCAAATACCAACTCAGACTCCTCTCTCATCAGAAATTCCAAAAGATAGAAAGAACATGCAGATATTTCATCTCAGGTGTAACTTCTGGACATGTTCATGTACTGGAGGCTTCACATTCACTTGTGTCTACTACACATCGGACCTGCATTTGCTTAAAAAAAAAAAAAAAATTACTGACGTCACAAATCGCACTCATAAAAATCACGTTTTTCTTGCACGCAGGAATTCCCGGGACACAGACTGAACCCTTTGCTATTTAATATTTTGATGAGCTGAAATGTTCCACAGCAGCGAAGAGCTCCTCATGTCGGAGGATTCGAATGGTCAACATCATCTGTGTGCGTGTCATGGCTGCCTGCACTTCACAAGTGTGATTTCCTCATGTGTGGGGGAAGACGAGGCTTCTCCACGTGAGGCGATCTAAACTGTTTAGCTGAAGGACCAAGGCAGCCAGGTGATTTAGTAGGCCCCTGCAGTGCCTGAGGCGTTGGTAAATTGATTGGAGGGGTTGGGGACTTCTAGTGACGCTTCATATATCAGCCACATCCCCTGACAGAAAACCTCACAGGTTCAAGCTTCCACTCATTCTGGACAAAGCTTAAAGGATAATTAAGGTTTTATTGCACCGGGCTCCCTGGAGTTTAAACCAAAGCTAAAAAAGATACACCTAATAGATCATTGCTTGCTAATTCACTTAGTCACTCCTTTACTCTAGCATATACGTGTCAGAATATCTCAAGAATGCTTTTGCCCCGAGAGGAGAACACCAACAACCACTGAAGCTAACGCAACAATGCTGTGCTAAGAAAATAAAACTAAACCGTCGTGACTGCTTTGCTTGACAACGTGGCAGACAGACAGTTTGGATTAGTTACGGAGCAATCCTGCATTGATCCGTCTGTCCTTTGAGGCAGAACTGCAACGCGTAGATTCAACAACCTGTGTGTCAGTGTCCCCACTCTGGTGGAAGTGGACGTGTAGGAGCAGAGGAATACTTTATCCTGGTGAAATGACTCATTTCATTATCGCAATTCGATGCATTTGGAAGGTCTGACAGGGCACTCATCATTTTTTAAATTCCTGTTAGCACATGGCTAACCAGAGCTAACTAGGTGCGCTTTAGCTTTTCTAGCTTTATATCTTTGTGCTTTTGAGGCTGTAAAACAGCAAAGCCCTGGTGAAATGACTCCTTTCACTATCACAGTTTGATCCTTTTGGTCTCTCATTTTGGCTCAACCACAAATCCTCGGCGTGATTCCGAGGGATGTGGTGATTTACAGCTAACCCTTCGTCACCAGCTCAGCCAGCACGGGTCCCTGGTACACATGCTCATGCCAATCTAAATCCACCTTTCTCCCTGATGTCATGATCTTACTGCAAACAGCACTGCGTGGAAGAAAGAGCACTTCTGTTTCATAAACAGGGTCTTCAAATATCAATAAAATGCATTCAAACATCACTGCTAAGTCCTGCGATTAGTAGATATTCATATGTGAGTCACCCATGTTCAATAAAGCCCTCCGTCTGGGTGGTTTCAGAGAGGCATTCTCAGTGAGAAACTCATTAGCTGCAGACATGAGCCGCTGGCTCATATGGAAGGTGTTAGCTCTCACCGTTTACACGTCCAAATACAGTATTGTGAATGGAGAGAAGAGGAAGAGCATGTGATTCGCAAATGCTGCAGGAGGACAGGGCCGCTTCTCTCACGTTCCACACGAATCAGACACATCCGGCGGACGGCATTTAATGGTGAAATGGTGTGAGGGGAAAAAAAAAAACCCATCAGCAGTTCAGGAGACGGAGGGGAAATGACAGATTGTTAGAGGTATTGACATTAAACACATTAAAGTAGGATGGTGCCAGAAGAAGACACGACCAAACCCACAGACGCAACAGGGCCGCCTGTCTTTGGATGTCAAGCACATGCATGAGGTGTAGGAGTCGATTACGTCTGTCCCATTTTATCACACAACAGAAGTTAAGAGTTAAGTTAATCAAGAGCACGTCTTCTTCCTTTGTTCTATGCTGATCTCTGCAGTGCAGCCTTTAGCGCAGCTTTTGGCTTCAGCTTACCTGAGACATTGTGCGTTACACTCACAGTTTGTTCTGATCGCCCGTCCTTTTTGTCAGTCAATACAACATAAAACCTGAAACCTCTGCATTGTTTCACCGAGTCTGCAGGCTCAGCATCCAAAACCGCAAAGCTCCGACGGGCTCATCACTCTCAGCCTCTGTAGCAAGAGGTGCGTATCTCTGAGGTACCTCACTGATACCGAGTCTGATGACCACAACCTCTTTCCACTGCATTGCCACTGAATCCTTGGTGCCTTTAATACACGTCATCGCCACGCAAATTGGGGTGGGCGGTGGGTGCTAGATCTGACACTGCAGCGGGATACGAGGGTCCAAGTCCTGCTCCGGTCCCATGTTTATCACTGCATTCCTTCCGTTAATCGTGTGTTTTTGTAAACGGGGCAACAGCGACGGCTCAGCCGCAGCATCATGTTGTCAGACCAGGGCGTTTTTGTTTCCATCAAGACAATTTCCTAACTGGCTATTGATTGGCATTGTGTCAGCGGCGCAGCACGGCACACAAAAAAGCGCCAGGTTGAAAGCAACAAAGGTTCGCTTGATTTGCTGCAACTGCCAGCAAGCGACTGTTGTTTCAGACAGCAACTTCAGAAAGGGGTGCAAGGCTTCAGCGAGCCCTGGTTCAGTCTTTCTTGTGGTTTTTTGGGTCCTGGTTCGGTATGTTTTTTACATTAAGGGGAAGGAAAGCAGCGAGGGTGGAGCTGTTGAATCATCCATTCTTATGTGAACTTCCCGCAACTTAAACTCTACCTATAACTTTTCTTTCCTTGAGGAGCCTAAAAATAACAGTTCATGTGCAAATCAAACCTCGTGTTTTATGGCTGGGTTGTTTTTTTAACTGGTGCAGTTTTGCATCCCAAGAAGCGCAGATTTGACTACATGAATATATTTTGTGTGTCACCGAGGACAAACTGTTCAACAAACTACTGAGGGTTTCGAGTGGGAACGTTCCACCTTTCTCACTGGACGCTCTTATCTGCCCTGTGAGAAGGGAAAGCCTGACAGAGCAGCAGAACTCAGCCAAAGGTTAATGACCAACTCTCTCTTTTAGCGGTCCATCAGACGGCAAGATGTGTGTGTGTGTGTGTGTGTGTGGGGGGGGGGGGGGGGGGTCCAAAAAGTGTGAACACTCAAATGTGACATTATTTGGAATTCAAGGTTGCACTTTAAGGTTACATATGGTGCAGCTTCCCGGGGGGGCAAATGAAAGGACCATATGCTTGTGTATTCTTCCCGTGCTGTCCATGCTTCCTTTGTTCAACTCCTCTGAGAGGGTGACAGAAATGGATGAATGGATTACACGAGCTGAATCAAAGGAGAGAGAAAGGAGGGAGGTGACAAGGTGAGAGAGGAGGGATGGTGTGAGAAGAGGGAGGCCACTGATGGAGAGAATAGAGATGGAAATGTGAGGTGAAGGAGAAAGATAGAGAGAGAGAGAGAGAGAGAGAGAGGAGAGAGTGAACCTATTAAATCCCAGTGCTTCGGCAGTGCTGAGCTGAATTCTCCAGTGGTGGCATCCAAGAAGGATCGCGCCATAAAAATGATACAGAGAGGGGGACTCTAAGCATGGCCAGGGGAACATGCATTATACATACATCCCTGCTTTCATTAAGCTGCAGACTGCACACTACACAGAATCCCCGTCTCATCTACTTTTCCTTCATTGCCCCAATTTCTCAAACAGAAAATTCATTAGAAATTGACTGTGTGACAAGTGTGCGGAGCTTAAACCGTTTAATGGATGCAGAAGACAATAGCCATTGCTCTTGGTGTGTGAAGAGTGAGATAGGTGGGAGTGTCTTTCACGCACCCACAGTGTTGACTCCCAACTTTTTCATTTAGAAAACTTCCTTGTGCAAAGTTTACTTTCCCAACAAATAATCTGAAGTTGCACCTGCAGGAGGAAATAAACAGATAAGAACTTTTTCCTCCCTTCACACACAAAGTGAAACACCTTATCACGAGGCTGCCAGGCAAGGGTGTTTGTCTGTCACACCAAATGCTTGACACACTCCTTGTCATCTTGACCGCTGTGGATACACCGATCTTTGGTGGAAGATTGCGAGCTGTTTGCTTCAAAAATACAGGTTTTGAAGGAATTATTGTTCTGTGAAAGAGACGTCCTCAAAAGAATGCTAAAATGTAACAATGTCATGTGAAAACAACTTATGACTACATGCTCTTGTGTGTGGTAACGGCTGGCCTGGCTAATAGACACACACACACACACACACACACACACACACACACTCACACTCTCAGGGTAACGACAACAACTAGTGAGCAGCTGGGGACTGTTTCAACCCAGCGACATTTAAAAACCCGTCCGCTCAAATACGTCTATAATTGTAAATAATCAGGCAGCAGGAACACGCCTGATGCTGTGAGACAGTTGGAGGAAGTCGTTCTTTTAAAATGAGCGACATAATCCGGCAAATTTCCAGATTAACATTTGCATGAAAGCAAAACAAAGACTCCTCTGTCTTGAATCGCGCCGCCTTCAGTGCTACAAGATGTTGAGTGCTCGGATTTATGCCAGTGTTTATCAAGTGAAACAGAACAGTGGATTCTGGTCACAGTTTCACTCCTCTGATCGATCTGCATAATCAGATGATGCATTTACCTGCTGAAACTAAGGAGATACACATGGCATGAACTGTTTGTATGATAAAATATGAAGACCAAAAGCAAAAATATATACATTTTTTTTCTCCTAATAAAAGCAGGATCTTCCACCGACTGTAAAGCCTCCCACTTTGGCATCTGGTTTAAGGAGCCTGGTAGTTTTTGCGTAATCCTGCTGACCGACAAAGCAACAACACACGTTGGTGAAAGCATCATTACTCAAGTGAATGAGCACCGAGCTACGTGTGTTAATTGCTTCATACATTCACCCATAAATAGCACAGATAACTGATCAGATTATGGCCTTTTTGACATTTTAAGGGTCTTGATCTTTATAATCAAACTATTAGCACGTGTGTAAACACATTAAATTTACTTTATGGGAGTATTTGTTAGCCGGCGAGCGGCGAGAGAACAATGAGCCATCTGGAAGATGAGATCACTCATTACCGAGCGGGCGGAGCCAGCGTTAGGGGCTGTGGACGGATTTAAACCAGACTGACATGGTTGGAGCCATTTGGAAACAGTCATACGATGCCATGTAAGCACAACTTAAACAAATGTACATAAGGTAAGCCTATCCTACTTGAAGTGAGTGGGGCTTCTTCCAGATACTTATCTATGAAAGTGCACTTAAGCGCCCTCTGAGCAGCAGCAGAGAGGACTTGAGATTGTTGCGTTTCCATCTGCAGGCTGCAAAGGTTGACCTCCGCTGGCATGCAGCCAGGGTGGAGACACTTGACTTAATCCCACATGATGAAGCGGAGCGGCCATCCCGTCATACTGGACCCCGACCGAGGGCGGACGGAGGAAATGACAGAACTAAAACAATCACCAACAAATGATGTGTGCCTCGGTGGATCGCTCTGCAGGGACAGAACGGGGCGGCGGCTCGGTTTGTCCTCCGCCACCAGAGGAAAACAGACTGAGAAAAATTGATTGAGTCACTGTTCTGACACAAACACTTTCACACAGTCACCAAGACAAAGCTGCTAGACCAAATTTGCGTGAGGAACGGGGTTCTGTGTGCAGAATTAAAGCATGTGCTGATGGTTAGAGAGGTTAAACACAGCAAGTTGAGATCAGCTTGCACAAGAGTTTAGGAAATCGGGTGTAAGAGGAACAAAACCCTGAGGGACACACAACAGCACTGATGCATCAGGAGAGTCCAGGCTGATTCCTATCACGCCCTTATTTAATAGTCAATAGTTATTTAAATGGAAGGGTTTCCAAACAGCAATGGATCGACTTAAAGAACGACGGCTATTTTGTCCCTCATTTGCTGAATTGAATGAATGAAGTTCATTTCAATTCCTATTTCTGAGTTGAATTAACTTCACTCAAGAAGTAAATACAGCTACATTTTCCATGATTGCATCACAAAAAGAATGAAAAGTAATAAAACTTAAGGCTAACAGTTCTATTAATTACCTTCTCCGAGCCCAAAGCTGACTGGATATTTGTTTTAGAAGTAAGATCCATTTGTCTGTGATGGTGAGTGTTTTCCTACATCTTTAGTCACTTGGCCTCACAAATGTTTTTTTCCCTCAGTATAAGTGTGTCAAGATAAATGACTCATCTTCCATCACAATCATTTATATAAGAGGGCTTTTAATTTGTTGCTTTCTGACAGTGTGTTGCAGAAGTGAAACAGATCAGTAACACAACCGCGGGAACGACACGCAGAGGGGAAAAAATAAATCGATTCAACGTCAACAAACAGCGTCACATGTTCGTGATATATCATCGAGCATATGAATGCATGTGTGTTGTGATCACACTGAACCTCCATCCCATCAACACACACACACACACACACACACACACACACACACACACACACACACACACACACACAGGCCACCGTAACCAACACCAGTACACACAAACACGTAGTCAACACTCAAGCATGATGTGATTTATGAGGCCGGCGCTGGACGCCACTCGGCGGGGTAATGCATTAAACTCTTATCTGGCTCCCCTGTAGAAAGTAGCTCCTGGTATCACTGAGGAGAGGCGAGGAGGCCTACAAACCATCACCGGAGGAGAGCCGTCCACCCACAGAGCCTCACAGTGAGAAGGAACACAAAATACTTTCTTTTTGAAGTCAGTTCAGCGGGTAGGTAGGAGTGGCATTTGAAAAGCGTGTGAAATATGAATTGTAGAGTGAGGTCAGAGAACAGAGGCGGATTTGTTAAAAGCCACAGTGAAAAGAGATAAAACATAAAAGGTTATTGACATTTTAAATGGTAAAAACAGCTTTTATCTGTGATCCTGAATCTTTCAAGACATTTTCAAAGAGGGAGGAAAAACATGACATGCAAGGTCCGATTCCATCTATTAAAGTCCAACATAATCCTCACTTTGGTCTTCCCGGAGACGGATGCTGGCTGAATACTAACAGAGCAGAGGAGGAGAGCGAGCACAATCATGTTCTCTGTAACATCTTACTACCAATAAACAGGCCGGGCTACAGAGGTGACGGCTGTGAGGAGGTGCGGGGGGTTACACACAGGGAGAGAGAGCGATACTTGGCTTTTACTACTCATCTGCTCCAGCTGTCGGCAGTCCACAGCATGAGGAAACAAAACGAGGTCGACCCCGGAATACGGCGGCAGCGTGCTGATCGGGGGAGGTCGGCGAGTCCGTAAAGTGAATTCTTGGATTTTTAATGAGCATCTACAACCTTTACGAGGGTCCTGTAACATTTGTTATCATCACTGGATTGCTGGACACCTACGCCTTCCTCAGCACATCATTTAGGGCAGGATCTGAAACTGACTTTGTTCTTACCAGCAAAGTTTATTTGGGGGGGGGGGGGGGGGGGTTTACGACATGCAAAAAAAATGAAATATGCATACAGCCTTTTAGTCTTGCATACCATAGGAAATTAATCTGATACCTGCTGATAATTGAATCATTTGGTTATTTTATCACATGTCCAGGACTGGAATCATCAATTGTTATGTGAGGATTAAACCTTTAAAAACTCAAGTATTGAAAGATGAATTTATTTTAACCTCGGAATAAAAGAAAAAAACTATAAACTGCCATTGTAAACAATCACTGTGGTCATTGGAGAGTAGATTGCTGACTTTAAGAGACCGACTGACGGCACTGCGGAGTCGAACTTTCGAACAAAGTGAGGTGCTGCAGTTCTCAGCAGGCGGGCGGAACTCTGCTGAACGTTCAGGTTCCTGTCTATGTTCCTGCAGGTAGATTTGGTTTGTGGTTGAAGGAAAAAGGCTTCCGCCGACACCGTTGCTCTCCATGTGTCCTCGAAGTTATACAAAGAAACGCTTCTCACTCTCTGGTATCGGTTTTTCTGCTTTAAATCTAAATCCTATTTCCTCTTTGTCTTCACCTCTGCATTCAAGTGGATGTTTGAGTGAAAGGATCCAAGATAGATGGAGGCCTCCCACATTCATCCTTGTCAAGTTTAGTCCCCTCTTCCTTTCCTGTCTCTAGATTCTTCCTCTCACCCGCTGTGAGGTTTGTTTGTTTTTTTTTTTTTGGTCACCCAGGGTATAAAAAGCAAAAAAGCAAAAAAAAAAAAAAAAACAGAAAAAATGTACTGCTTACTTCACCTGCATTCAACATAGAGATAAAATTAGCAGGGTCCCATCCCTCCGCCCTGCCTCCCAGGTGCAGTCTGGAGGCTGATCTGCTATCTGAGGACACCGCCGGCTGCGTCTGACCTGATCGTGTTGACTGGAAGAGGAAGCAGATGTCTCCAGATGGTTGACCACACCCCGCTTCTCTCGCAGAGTAAACACAGAGCCAGCAGATCCACACTGGACGCAAACATGAAACATAATTAATACAAATCCCCTCAACGGCAATACAGGCTCACTGGAGACCAACAATCATGACGGTACCGGATATAGAGGAAAAATTGTATAGATCATATTTTAACATTTAAATGTAATATGCTTAATTGTAGAGGTGCAATCCATCATTGACTCGAATCTGAATAAAATAAACCTAAAATTTAGGACTTGCAACTGAGAGAACAGATGACAAACAGAGAATATGGGACATCAATACCCAGTAAAGATAAATTCGTAATTAAAACACCTCAGGGACATTCAAGAACCAATAAAAGCAAATTATATATGCATAGCAATTCCAAGCTTGTGCTTAACTAATAAAAACCAAGCTGCAGTGTTTTGAACTCTGCTGGCGATAGGTAATCCATCAAAGTCAACATTTTCTTGTCCTATTTTTTTAATGCAGTTGCAAGCAGGCAGGAACCAGTTTGGTGTGTTCAAGGACACTCGGACAATAGAGATTTGCAGAGCACACTGCAGAAAACAGTCAGTTCATGAGCCACTGTGTCAAAAAGGAAAAACCAAAGCAGTCAGGACACAAACCGGGGTGCTACAGATGCAACTCATGATTATTTTCATCGCTGATTGATCTGTCATCAACTGTATGCTGGGATTTCCTGGCAATTCTTTGTAAACTGACAACAGAATTTAAAATTAAGCTGAAAACCTTAAACTTGATGAGATCATCCAGAATCAAACGCAATTTCACCCTGCAGCCCAGAGGCTGATAGGCCTGCTGTGTGTCTTTGTTCCTCTGCAAGTTGTGCAGCAGATGCTCCGAGTGGCATGCAGGGATTTTTCTATGGGCTTTAATGTCTGAGCAGCCATTGTGGGCACTCACGATCACATGACTGAGCTATGCATGGAATTCCAGCTTCATTTGTGTTTTTTGTTTAGGGCGCTCTCCTCCTGGGACCACCTGATTCACAGCTTGAATGATTAAAGACAAGCATCTCCCCATTCGTCAACCGCAGGCATTTCTCCATCATGTCTGCCAAAAGAAACATCTCTCAACTGTTGACAGTGCTGGTACACACTCCATGCAATCAAAGCAAACGTGGAAATTAGTGTGAGGACAGATATTAAATGGTTAGTTTACCCAAATCACACAAATATGTAGCTGGCCGTGCAGATTTCTCCAAAATATCCCCAGAAAAACAGCTGACAGTGGGTTTTATTGATTATGCATATTAATGTGGGCATAGTTGCTGGAAACCCAGAGGAAAGGAAAATTCAAATTAGGATCTCTTTTTTTGTTCAGCCTATTTCTCATAACTGAGCTCAGTTTAACATCAATAAGAGATTTTGGACATTTAAATTCAGCTCCCAAGAAATAGCTTTCCTCTTGTCTCAGACTGATCCTAATTTAAAGTCTTAAAATGCTAATTTTTATCCACCCACCGCACATTCTGACCAAAATAATCAGCTCCTGAGAAACCATTTGCCCACTGCAGTGCCAAGCTGGAACTTTGCAAAA
Source organism: Aulostomus chinensis (assembly GCF_037954235.1). Lineage (NCBI taxonomy): Eukaryota > Metazoa > Chordata > Actinopteri > Syngnathiformes > Aulostomidae > Aulostomus > Aulostomus chinensis. The sequence goes on from NC_141338.1 coordinate 3,871,669, forward strand.
TTATACTTTATTCTTTATCTTTTTAAGCAACAAATCAGACCGTTCAAAGTGTGTGGTGCACTGAAAGCTCTCTGTATTTAATGTTCAAATGGCTTATCAGTGGGAAACCAGATTGACATTAGCACATACATGAAGTGTCACCACATGGCATCAGTGCTAACAGCGGGAGAACTCTTAGCATCTTGACGTGATTTATCAAAACTACCCCAACAATTACAATAACACATCCAAGTCAGAAAATAGACATTACATTACATTTACTCTTTCTCTAGGGCTTGAGGAGACTCAAGTGTGCTGCTTCCTGTTGATCATGTGACTTGTAGAAGTTTTCACAGGGGGAATGTTGAGTGAAAACCTCTAAGTCTAACACACACACATACGTATATATATATATATATATATATATATATATATATATATATATATATATATATATATATATATACATATATATATATATATATATATATATATATATATATATATATATATATATATATATATATATACATACACACACACACAAACACACACACATACACACACACACACACACTTTCAATCAACTGTAAATAACATTTGTCTAAATTAGATCACACAATGATGAAATGTACCGATGACAGATTCTTGTAATTATAGCCTCGTTCAAGGTGGGTGCAGCCAATCTTTTTTACTGCTCAAAGTAGTTTATTTCTAAGGTTCTGCAAATTGCAATCGTATTTATCACACACAGCACGGACAGGCTTACAGTGTGCAGTGAAATGCTGCTTCTGCTAGCTAGCTCCTAGGTGTGCTCAGCAAGAAAACACTTACAGTAAGAACACTAAACATTTATACACACTCAGAAATATATGAGGATGTACAGAGAAAGAAAACAGAGAGCGCAACAACCCACTGCGCCGTCCGATGTGTACAGGGATGGAATACGTGGACACGGGTGCTGAGGAGTGCTGTGTGCGATCATTGTTTGATGATATGATGTCGGTATTGAACCGACTTGTTCGTACATAGACACGCCGGTTAATATCCCGGGGGCACTGATTGACTGGCAAATAAATGAGCCTGCACAACATCACAAATTTGCCTTTGTGATGAAGTTCAATTCGTCCTTGTGCGTTTTATCTCTGAGAAGCCTGGGAGCACAGCAACACATCTCCTCCATCTTGACAAGATAATTTGGCTGAGACTGATTTATGTATTTGCTCCTTATTATGCACAACATGACCATCACATGCCTTTTTTTGTTGTTGTTGATGTGAACCATCAGCGTGAGTCTCAACTGAGGACTGACAGCAAACATATGCTGAGAGGAAAAATGTAACGTGTGTGCACTGGTGATTATTTTTCAATAACATGTTTTTTTTTCTAAGGGAAAGCAGGATTTCCCCTCCACTGGCCACATTCTGCATTAATCAACTTTCTATTCGGCCTATAATACAGCCATTGTACATGACAGGCTGGAGAATTTAATCTACAGCGGAGCAGTAAATGAGATGCCCTTCACAGCCGATGTGACAGGACCATCTATGTGTTGCACTCCCTCCCACTGAAGCGGTGAGCCTTGAGCGGGGTCACTCAGCTAGAATGGGTATGCCAGGACAAGGTCAGAGGTTCACGCATAGCACATTTCATCAAACAGTCACATGCTCGAGAGTGAAAGGGTGGACTGAAGTGTCTGTGTTTAATGGAGGTTATTGCCTTCAGCTTCCAACCTCCCTCTGAACACACATGAACAAATGAGCTCAGCCGAAGCACACCAGCATCCCAGGAAGGTAAAAACTGGCCTGGTCAAGGACGAGGTTTTTAACAGCGAGGGTGTGACGATGCAGAGCTGAGCACGATGAAGGCCACACTGACAAGGTTTGAGCTCAAAAACCAAAGCCATGTCTGCATTTTCAAAGCCCCCCAAAAAAGTGAAGAAACTCTGCTGCACTGTTGAGAGTCTCGGTGATGTCTGCAATCACGTCTCTTTCCCCCAAAAATACAAAAACAAAAACAATCAGCGTCGCCACTGTCTATCAGAAGTTAATTTAGCATGGATAACAAATTACAGGCGGCGCTGACCTTGTTGTCTTTGCCAGCAGCAGCTTATTGGAGCTGTTGTTCCACAGGAATGGCGAGGAAACTTTTAAATGTTCTGATCAGAACACTGCGACCACAGAGCGACAAACACAAGGACGTCTGTGGACGCTGCGTTGTTTACGTGCGGTATTAAAGGGATTGTTCAGCTGAAAATGTGATTTTAGATCTCAAGAGATTTCCCAAACAATTTGGCATATTGAGGTTTCAGGATTTTACGGAATCATTTATCTATTTTTACATCTGTCTCCATTCACTTTGGTTGCTTGGGAAGTTACGGCCTCGTCTTTTCACGTGAAATTGTGGACCAAAAACTTCACCTGACCGTCCATCAACGTGAGGATGAGTCGATAATGACTGAATTTCCATTTTTGAGTGACTTATCCCTCTAATATACCAGACACCAGACAACATGTATCACTTGAGGACTATTCTGACAAGTTCCAACCATTATTTGATCATTGGGAGGTCAGCACCATCTTCCTGCAGCCAGATTACATCACCACACCCAGGATCCAAAGGGTAATGATCTTTTCATCATCTACCAAATACACGTTACGCTACGGAGTGGGCCTTTGCACGTGTGTTTGTGTGTGTGTGTGTGTGTGTGTGTGTGCACTCTTTTCCCCAGCGATTGATGATGTTTCTGGTCAATGATATGTTAATCTATTTGCTTTGTGACAACTATGATGCCTTCACTGTCATATGCACACCCCCCCCCCCCCCAACTTAAGTAATGGTTCTACCTCGTTGTTGGTCCAAGTTGACAAATATCAGGTCTTACTTCTCCCCCGTTTTCTGCAGCTGGTGATGTACTAGATGCACTGCTTCCTGTTTGCCCCGGAACAAATCCGTCCTGAGACGGTACCCAAACTCTCGTGTGGACAGAGATTGAATTAGTTTAAGAACTCCAGTTTTAAACGGAACTTTATTTGTGTACCTTGATGTTGCTGTCTCAGTTTACTTTGTCAAAATGGGCGTCAAGCTCCTCACTGTGGGAGGATTTGGCTCTGTTTGAACATAACTTGCCCTCAGGGGAGCTGCAATGAAGTGGATTTGTTTAATGGGAATCTGTCCATCACTACATCTCAACTCACGGTACATTCAATTACGGCGCCGGCTGCCTGTAATTATTTACTGACAGAGCTTTCAAGTTCAAACGGGAGTGTGCAAGAGGACTTAAATAGAGGGGTGGTGAAGGTGGATGGATGGAGGGTGGGGGGGCATCCCTGGAGTTTATTATAAGAGAGGACGGTCATGTGTCACTGCAGTTCATCGTGCTGCTGCGCCAGCGTCCCTGATGACTCTGCCGCTTTGTCAGTGACAGCAAAAGGAGCCGCGGCAATAAAGCACGATGATGAGCTTGCAAATCGATTCCCACAAAAGAAACTCTTGAAAAGTCGGCGCCTTTGAGAGGGCACCATAGAACACATCTTTAAGAGTGCTTCTCACAAACAGTTGCCCCCTAAAAACCCTCAAGAAATTTACAATCGTGCAATTTTCAAGAGGTTGGCAACAGAAATGGGATTTGGAGGCAGCGGGACCTAAATGAAGACAGACACATTTGCCCACACAGTCACCACCCACTGGCCAGGCTGTCAGCATCAATCAGTGTGCATAATATTTTAATAGGCCGGGGTAATGTATAGCCACTAATCTAGAGACCGCTGACATCCCACTGGCAGGCCGCCAGAAGCTTTTCCTACAAAGTCGAACCTTTTCCGTCGTATCTCACAGAGCGTCTCTTCTCCCTCTCTCCTGTACGTTCTGCCCCCCCCCCCCCGTCTCTCATTCCATCCTTATCGCCACTATTAATCTCACACAGGTACTTCACTCAGCAGGTCTTATTGTGAGAGCCACCTGTCTAGAAGTGAGGGGCAATGAACACAACCATCTCTCCATCAGCGTCAGCAGCCCACATCGCCTCATTTCCTCTCTGTTTCTGCTTTGTCATGATTTTCCACTCAAGAAAAAAATAGCTATTTAATGTGCAGTTCTTATATTTCTGTAAACCTGTCAAGATGATTTTAACCCACTGACCCCAATACCCCAGACCTTGGATGTGTTTACTGGCAGTAGATCATGATGTCATAATTGAGTTTGGACAGCTGACGTAATGCCACCATGTTTCTTTTCATAACAACCAGCGCCGCCGCCAGCTGGTGGGGTGGTGGAACAGGACGCCTGCTATCGTTAAACAAACTCCTCCACTGTTGTTCTCTCTGATAACAGAGTTTCCCTTTTAAACTCAGCACAAAATTCACACTCTGTCAGTCACATCTGCCTCTGAATATGTTCTGACTGGGGGCTGTCAAAGAACAGTTCTAAAAAAAAAATAAAAGTAGCATCACCACGGTAACCTCACAGGTCAGTCTCCCTCCGTCTCACATCTCAAGATTATCACCACGGCTGTCTTGCTGGTTCTCGTGTGAGCCTCAGCAGCTGAATTCACTGCCTACATTAAAGACAGGAATCACACAACATCCAGTGCTAATTTACTGATATAACGTGCATAAAATGATGGAGCCAACGTTACCCAACTAGTACACAGCGAACGCAGAGAGAGAAAAGCCTGGTTATATTTTGCTTTTGTTTGGAAATGCTTCGGATTTCGGGTGAAAGAGGGCATTTGCAGCTCGAGATAAAAATATGCACAAGGTATGCAAGTACTGAAAGCCTTTAAATAAAGTTTGGCTCTGGGAGGCAGCACATTATCAGTTCTCACTCCAAACACAGAGGTCCGCAGTGGTCCTTCAATCAAGTCTTACAGTGAAGAGGACATTCGATTTTGTAAAGTTCAGGGATGGAAACTGTGTTAATGAAATACACACACTGATAGAATCAAGCATGTGTCTCACTGTACTGTTTTGTCCTGTTTTAGTAGGCTTCAATAAAATAAAGGAGAAAATCTCCAGAAAGGTTTACTGACAACATGAGCAAAACCAGATTTTAAAATAGGTTTGATAGAGAAAATAAACCGTATTTGTATAAGTTTTGACAGGAACAAGACTACAGAGCGTTTCTCTTGTCTTGCTCTAAACAAGACCACATACATATTTTTCACTTTATCCAGAGGGATGTCAAATGGTTGCACAGTATAATTCCTCTATTTAGGCTAAACCCCCCCCCCAAAAAACCTCATTTGAAAATCATAATTCAATATGTCTACCTGCATGTGAAAGCCTTTTGAGCAACGTTCCGCGTAGGGATGAGTTGATAGAGCGGAGCCCAGGAGAGTGTTTCCATACGTTGCACTCAGCACCCACCAGGAGGCCAGAGGGTGAAGCTTTTAGGGCAGGAAGAGATGACTACTAGCCCAACAGAAAAAGCTTCTAACCCACTCTTTGTTGATATGGAGGCTGAAGGTGTTTTAAAGCCACATCAGCCCACTGCTTGTGTCAGTTCCAGCTTGCTGCTCTTAGAGTTAGGGTTGGGCTGAGGTTACAGATGCCATCCAGCAGCTGAAGTAATTAGACGCCCAGATCAGTCAATATAGGGTGGGAAAATCCGTAAAAGAGGCAGGTTTAGATGGTGGGGGTCCTACAGACACCAGACCCCAGCTTGGGAGACCTGAGATCATTCCCAGTTGCCAGCAGTGAGAGTGGAAAGTGTTGTTATGACAGATGTTGTGGTGCGATATGGCTGCTCGTTTCCCCCTGCCAGCGGTGAGCGGAGGCCACTGTTGAGAGGGACGCTGCAACAGGAGACCAGTATTTGTTTACTGTTGCCAGACGCAAGTTAAAGGAGAGGTTAAAAATCCACAACATTTGAAGACAAACCACAAAATAAGCCTGTTTAACTTGATCAAGCCTTAACTATTGTGTTGACACATTATAAAACAGGCACCAGTGTGGAACATGTTTAATGCTCATCCTCATGATCAGATGACGGGCAAACTAAATGTGGTGGAGGACTTGTCTCCTCATGTTAGATGCTTGGATGCCTGAGCACCACCTCTAATTCAATCAGAATTAGACGGAACTACTCGTTTTTTTTCCCCCCGGGAGAGATTGCACACTCACAGACCTCTCCACCTCCGCCGTGTTACTCAACCTGCCAGGAACCTGGTGGTGATCCAGGACAACCAGCTCTCCAGCCCTGCCCACGCCGCAGCAACAACCCTCTCCTGCAGGTTCTCCCTCTACATCTGCAAAATTTCTTCGAAGAGAAGCTGCAAAACATCCCATCATCATTCCCACACTGGTTCGCGCCCGCCTACACACTGAAAAATGGAGGTACGAGACAAGAGCCCTTCAGTGCTTACAGGTACACTTTTGAAAATGTTCCCTAAAATGACAATATTGGTCATTAAGAGGCCAGAAGTGTACCTGTTGGATAAGAGTACAAAGGGATTCAAAACTTACTGAAAGGTACACAGTTCTCCTCCAAAAGGGAACCGACCAACAACGAGTATTTGGACCCTTCCAGGCAAACTCTGGTACCTCTATTTTGAGTGTGTGCCCTCCCCTACATGCAAACTACAGACTGACTCCAAACTTTGTTTCATTCTCTGGGCTACTCCACCACTAAGGGGGCTTCAGAATGAGCTCCCTGTTTCTGTCAGAATATCTGAATCCCAGCAGAGTTTAAGGATACAGCGCCAACCTTTCCTCCACAAAAAATCCTCCCTCAACAACCGCTACAACATGAGGATTGTGGTGTACAGTTGGTTCGACTACTGCTGACAAAAAGTACTATTCTAAGTAGCTTCGGATAAAAGTATCTGCTAAATGACATAATGAAATATCATGTAAGATAGAGGTAGAGCTGAGTCACCTCTTTCTTGAGACGATGAATCGAGAAGAGCACAGAACATGTTCTCTGACCTAACGAGTAAAATAAAAAGAGTAAAATAAAAACTGGATCTATTTATTTTTCAGTTTTGGATTGCACCTCCATCTCTGACACTTTCTCTAACAACTGCCACCCACCAGTCAACCTCATCTAGTGGTTCCACTGCCCCAAAGTCAACCTCCGTTTATTTTCTGCAACTTCGATGAAGCAGGTATGGAGAAGAAGAACCACCAGCAAGTAAAGGAATAAAAGCTGGAGTGTATCACTGCCATACACACACACTGCACCTCCTCACATCTCCTCCAACACATCATTAGTGGGTCTGGAATCCAATGACAGACATTTGAATCTGAACCTTGGACTGTTGTTGCCTGAGTGTACTCCATGACCCCATCCCTGCTAGGCACCCTGTCGGTGGGACAAAGAGTGTGTTGTTATATGAGGGGCCTTAGAAGTGTAATTACCCCAATCTACTCTGCAGGAAGCTCCATAAACACAAAACTGCATACCTCCCTGCACCTGAGATTTAGTGAGCGGGAGAACAGAGAAAACCTTCTCTGTTCGACACAACAGGGGGGACAGCAAACGCTGAAAAAACAACTCCCTTTCTAGCTTGGTTGCATAAGTGAGAGATAAAAACAACGAATATTTTTCATACAAATTATGTGCCTCATAATTCTGGGCTTTAGCATGTGAGAAGATATATTCGCAGAAATTAAAGCAATTATCATTTCTTGCCACCACCTACTGGAAGCCAGATCAAATTTGCATACTGAGCATTGCATGAAAATGGGAAGACCTTTTTCCTTTTGACCCTCGGGGTAATGCTTGAAATTCTCATGTGAGGAGACAAGCCGAGCACTGGAAGAGATACGGAGAACAAAAATGAAACAGTGCGGTACAACTGCTGGCTCAATAATTCACCTCAAAAATCATACACGCAATTTGCACATATTTTTCACACCTATGCGTCGATTCCTGCACGGAGGATTTTGTGCAGCTGTGGAAGAAAAACTTGCTGCTAAACAAACATAGGATGGTGATAAATGAGGTTTGAACAATGGTGGAATCTGCAGCGCCATCAAGAAACTTCCTCTTAGGTGAGAAAAAGCTGGATCAACCTGTTAATATTGGCACTGAACAAATAACAAACACCCTTGCACACAAAGACGCAGAAAACAACAATAACCACAGTCACACATGCGTGCACTCAGAACCACAACCACATACGTACATGCGGGGGTTGCATTGTGACACGTTTAAAGTCTGTGAAACAGAGGAAACGTGCTCATACATGCGTAAAAGGACACATGACCCCTGGGGAGGATTTGCATTTAAGAGCCATCATGGTTTAAAGACACAGAATGACGTACAAGCGTGTTCTACATCGTGTGCTTTTTCTCATCTTTTTTTCACACTGCTGCATGTGTGGGAAGGGGGTGGGGGGGTCCATTATACAGAGAAAGGGTTCGCCGGGAAATAAAATCAGGCAATTTACTGATGCTTTGACGTTTATAAATCCATGAAAAAGGTGAACGTAACGTGCCCCAGCTATGAAACTTGTTCCTTAGGTTTAGGGTAAGTATTTCTATGGTTCCTTATTTTTTCCTCTTCCCTTAATCATTTTGTATCTTTTAGAATGAGGCATGTGCGTCTTCTTATCCATCTGCTCAGTTGCATCTGGAGGGCCAAATCAGGGGCCCCTCTGGGCAGCCCTGGTCTAGCAGAAGTGAAACCTTTGGCCTGTACTGAGTCACTTTGTGACACCAGATATTTTAAAGAACACCTTTGAGAAATCCACATATTACATTATCAAGATTATATGACTGTTATATTTTTTCCAATACTTGTCAAGAATCCTTACATAAATTTCAGCAAAACGGTCCTGACCACACATCACGAGCAGAACGTCAGAGCTGTGCAAGCTAAAGTTAGTCAGTGTAATACGAGTGTGATGCGTCATACAGGCCACGACATACGCAGCATATATGTTTCCATATGTTTCAATATGTGGTCAACCTCAACATAACAGCAAAGAGCGTCGTCGTGTCGAGCCTGATTCTAGATCATTATTATTTGTTGGTGAAATCGAACCAAATACGTGTGGCCGGAGAACGAGATGTTTGCCTCTGGGGATAACTGCCCTCTTCTGAGACAAAACATGTTCTAATGAGATACGTAACATTTAACAATGAGATGAAGAGATGTGTGTTCATGCATAAAAGGCAATATGTTTGGCATTACAGTATGTAATTGGATTAAATTCTGCATTCTCCCTGGGCGACGTCAGACACACTGAGCCAGCAGACATACAGCCCCTCCATTTGCTGCCATGTTTACCATGAAGAACGCATGAATGTGTGTATCCATCAGTGATTTCAATATAGATTATTTGCCATAATTGAAAAAAAAACATCTTGAGTGTGACAGGATTAATGGGCATCTATTGTCCTTATTTCCATTTCATCTCTGTTGCCTTGTATTATTTATGCTGAAGGATACATCACTATCGCATCTCCCCACACTACTGTGCTGATGCATCTTTATTCAGTCGCAGCCTTTGCAGTGCTGACCTTTGACCTCCGAGATCCATCATGTTGCAAGAGTGTGACTTATCATCCCGCAGCCTCTGAAGAATAGCTGACAGGATCAGCCCAGCCTCTCAGTTCTTGATGTGGGCGTCGGACCTCGCTGCCTCCTGCATTAGCATTCCTCAACATTCCTTGACTGGACTTGACATGGTGTCATGCTTCTGGGTGCAAGTTCAACCATGTCCAAGGTGCTTATTTTCCTTCAAAACAAAAATACATGCCAGCTGCATTCCTAAATATGAGGCTAGAATATCACACCCAATACCACAAGCGCTCTCACTGTATCTTTGAAGCCAAATACGTTCATCTATTTAAAAAGTCTGAGAAATTATAGTTGTGGGCGCTTTTTATTTTTTCCTTTCAAGAAACGATACATCAACTGCTGCCTGCTTTTTGAGAGCTGTATCTATAATGTACGCTGATGAATTATGACTCCTGTCTGTGGGTGAAGGAATGTGTCAAGTTACTAGCACAGATCTCACTTTGCATTCTTGCCAAGAGTTGAGACGATGGGAAACACAAACTAAGGAGAGGTGCAAATGTGCCGCAGAGAAACATAAGGGTTCGGGGGGGGAGGGGCTAGCTAACCAGCGAGCTAGCCTGTGATGTGAGGTTGTGACATGAGTCCTGACATGCAGGAGAGGCGGTGCTGCACAAGGCTCCAGTGTCAGAGGGCATGATGGAGGAAAGGAGCAGCTGTCCGCCCAGGCAGGCAGTGGTACGCGTGCCCCGCCCCACGCCCCCCGCCCAGCTGTCAGAGAGCCAGGAGTAATGGCTAATTCAACTGCAGGACATGAGGTCAGTGCTGAAGGACTGATGGCATGTCAAATCTTATATACAGGAAGGTGTGTGTTCTTGAAAATATGCATCATAGAATCGCCTAAAAAATACAACAACTTGTAAAATGATCAAATAAACACGGTGATGAGGTGAGTCTGTTTATAACACCAGCAACTGCAATAAAAACATCCATATTTGGCCCCGCCGCAACACAAGAGCAAGTATCGAGACGTGTTTGCAGGATCAATGTTTTGTCTCATCCATTATGAGCACAGAGACGATATTCTTAATTGCAAATATATGTTTTTTCTGACCTGATAACTAAAACATCGATGAGTCCTGCATCAAGGTCCCATTCTCCATATTGGCATGTTGTCATCAGCATTTCAAACAGGAAGAGACGAGCATCTTCATCACCAGAAAGGAACCTGAACACGACGCTGCATCTAACGTGTTCAGTGGAGGGAACTCCACAGGAACCCTACGGAGAGTGCAGATGTGGACGCAGAAATGGTTTCCACATCAGAGGTTTGTCGATGCAGCAGAAACACAAATATTTGATGGCCAGAAACAAATGGATCTGAAGACGTCCGGCACAGTCAACTTGATTTACAGCACTGAGCTGAGGCACTTTCACAACCCAGCATTTAGTCCATTCCTATCAAACCCTGCTGCTGTTCAACCACTTCTGCATTTCATTGAGGAAAGTGCGAAAGTGATGTAGGCAAAACAAGGTGTGCCAAACAAATTTTCACAAGTATTATTGTGATAAATTCATCACTGTAATTTTTAGAGCATTTTATGAGACCGATACAATCGGATTAAAAATGCAAACACCCCCTTGAGAGTGAATAACTTAATTATTTTGAATATTCAGAGTCGAACATTAGAATGTGAAAATTGTCTTTTAGTGAGAATAATTACTGTATAAATAACTTTTAAATGAAACAGAATGACAATGACAAGACATTACTTGGTTTGGCAGTGAATGGATCTGCTTTCAGATACTTCCTGCTCATGCAACCTGAGCATCATAAACTATGAGCAACAGGAAGTGCTCACACCACAGGCAGTCTAGACTAGAGATTCCCTCATGGCCCCACCGTTAACAGGTTTCGTTTACACAGATCCAAATAGGATCCAGAACTGCAGAGAGTAAGATGAACAGATAGAAAACAAGTATCTAAAAGTGACTGTTTAAGAGGTGCCAAATACGGGAAGAAAAAAAAACTCCCTCAAGGCATTTCTGAGATACTGTGCTGAGAGAATGGGACAGATATCGAGGACGTGAGCTAACAGTGACATTATCCTTTGACCTTGCGCCAAAATCTTTCCATTCACCCTCGAGTCCCATGGGAAAATTGAGCCAAACCTGAAGAAATTCCCTCAGAGTGTTCTGGAAATATTACCTTGAGAGGAACGTGATGTAGGAAGGGATAACTTGAAAACATAAAACCTCCGGCCTTCAGCTGTCATCAGCATGGGGACCGAAAAAATACGGTCTCGGATGTAAATATGATGATTAATGTGAGTAAACCGCAGCTTCCCATCAGTCAAATCCACATGAAGACGAAAAAGAAGTCAAGCAACCATGGAAGGAAAAGATCATCACCTGACAGGAAGAGAGAGAGAGAAATGCTGGAGGTTTGGGAAGAGCGGCTGGAAATGTCCTCACATCTTCAGCAACAGTGAAGAGTTTAACATCTGCACCTCCGAACCTTCACAGCCTGAGGACGGCAACCTTCCTACAAGCCATGAAAACACACGACTGCAGGAGCAGTTTCAGCACCAGGCAACAGGACCCAATCACAGACAGACCAGCGGGAACCACTAGACTTTTCACTGGTTCCATCCAATAGCGTGTGTGACCTCTGACACCAGGGTATACACTGGTGTGGGTCAGACTGGCACAGACCAGGGGTCACGCGTGATACTATAATACCACAAAGAACAAGAGATGAACAAGACGATTGGGGTAAAATTGTAGATTCTGAAGACTGCTCAAAACCGTTGAGAGGGAGGTTCCTTCCTATCCTGTCACCATGGCAGAGGTACACACACTTCGTGCTTTACACTCTGTTTATCCGCCAAGTAACAAAACATGGAAATTCATTTTGAGTATATTGAAAAATTCAATTTTAAGATGAAAAGGCTGCATAGATATTGTAAAATACTGTTATTCTTTGGACTGGAATAGTAGTGTATGAGTGACTGGAGCATTATTTTTATTTTCTTCTTGTGACTTTGAAACAACCTGAATAAAGTTAGAATTCAACCTAAAACTATAACTAATTTCCACGTACTGTAAAATCTCTTGAACGCTAACGTTAAAATTAGTAAAACCATCACCCGATATAATATTCCTGATAAAATATAGTTTTCATCAAAATATATTACACTGTACACTGTATGCCAAACTGAAGTACTCTTCTTTAATTTCCCAATATGAAATGTCACATAAAATAAAAAAGAGGTACCATGGGGGACCCTGTAAAATGACACAACAAGAATCGTGAGGGTTAAAACGACCAGACGTAAAAAAAAAGGAAAAAAGAAAATGACCAGACGTTAGTGTTCTAGGGTGAAGTTGGACCAAATTCTCTTTGAGACATTTTCCATCCATCCATTTTCTACCACTTATCCTGGTAAGGGCCGGGGCGGGGGGTTTGGCAAGGCCAGCACATATAGACAGACAACCATTGGCTCTCACAGCCACGCCAACGGTCAATTTAGAGTCTGGATTAACCTGGTCCCCTCTTGATGTCTTTGGACTGTGGAGGAAGCTGGAGTACCAGAGAGAACCCAGCAGGAACAGGGAGAACATGGAGACTCACACAGAAAGACCCCGTGCTCCAGCCGGGGCTCCACCCACAACCTTGCTTCTTGCACCACCGTGCCTTTGAGACTTTTTTTTTTTTTTTTTGCGAATTTCTCATTTCAATGTATGTCATCCACAATATTCTTACGGGTTTCATAGTTTATTAGTTGACTGGACTGTTGAGTGAGCAGCTGATTGGAGTATCTACAGTGAAGACGCTCACTGAGGCTCAATGCTTTGGTGAATAACTGAGGTCACGCTTACGTCTCTCACGTATTAAAAAAAAAGCTGTTTGGCTGAACATTCCGGTTAATTGCAGACAAGACGTTTTGTGTGAAATCATACCAGGACAATCAGAGGTACTGAACAATAATTTATCTCACAACTATGTGGGAGAGTTGCATATGAAAGCTGATTCACTTTTGTGGGTTTGAAAACCACAAAAGCTGTAAGTTTTCAAAGCCTTTGGCACTCAACTCTTGATGGCAGCTCTACAGAAAGCTGACTGTCAGTCTTTTGAGAGAATAAAAGTTAAACTAACCGTCAGTTGGGTTCCTGGGCACTTTGGAGTACGCACTTGACTTCACATCCTCCTCTCCAGTGCACAGTGATGTGGTGAATAATGGACAACTCCAAGACTAGAGCCCCTCAGGCTGGTTACACCATCGGGAGGTCTCTAGCAAGAGGCTAATATCAGATATGTATACTTCGACTCCAGCGAGCGCTGAGTTTGCTTCATGGTTGTGATAAAATGCTTCCAGCCTGCCCAGCAGCACCCAAACATGTTGACAGGACCTGACAACAATAGTGATGTGAACAGTCAAAGTGTCCCAAGCATCACCTGTCCACATCCCCAATGAATCACTCCACACCGCAGCATGAAAATACTACTCCTCCACACAGTTGACTCAGCCAGGGCATCCGGCAGGACTCACCTCCAGGCAGGTGAAGTTTATTCCTAATGTCAGAATACATCTGGAACAAGAAGTCCACCAGCGGCTTGAATGTGGATAGATATGCAGGGTGGATGCTGCAGTGCTACTGCAGTCAATAAAAACTTGATGTTAACCACAGCAACATGGCTGCAGGCTTGTCAGTCAGATCGACCATAACTTTGATCCAGATGGGAATATCCCATCTAACTTCTGTTATGTGTTGTACATTTTTCAGGACATTGATCCATAAAGAACAAATCAGAATACATGGTATAGATTTAAAGTATTAGGTTACCAAAGAGTAACTGACTCACGTTATCACACTTTATAATATTACTCGACAACAAACTTCAGGAAATAACTTTTGATAACTTTCTGCCAGCAACAGGAAATTGCATGTTTTGTAGACTCTGATGAACTCCTTGATGAACCTCAATCTCTTCCTGAGCTTTTTTCAAAGCATCTTTGCTCAAGAAATTTAACCCCCAAGTACTCCTGATGCCTTCAACACTTCAGTATGAGTGTTTGTGGCGTGTCAAGCACGTTGGGCAGAGAGATGTCAGGTTTCCCTTTTGTAAGAACATTTCAGAAGTCTTTATTCTTGTTGAGATCTAAAATTAATACAGAATATATCAAAGCTTGTTCATATTTCACTCGGGGGTTGTAGGAGGAGGAGCAGCTCAATTTCAAGCTGATTCTTATGTCACAATCTTCTTATTTGTGCAACAGTACCATCAAGGGCCTGGACGGGGGGGGGGGGGGGGGTAGTTAAAAGAAGCCTGTTGTATTGCATAATGCATAAGAACAGGTACCCACACAATTCATGTGTGAACTGACAGGTATACGCACCATACTCACATTCCTATTAGGTCACTCTGACTGACGTGTTTGCGTTATGGCCAAAGAATCCAACAGATGTTTTCCAAATGCAAGACAAGGCAGGCATCAGGGAGCTTATCAGTGAATCTTCCCCCGTTACATGGTTGCATTCCTAGCTTGGCATCGACGAGGATAAAGTCCACAGGCTGGTGACGGGACGTTGACAATAAACAAACCTCCCAATCTTTCCTGATAAAACATGAAAGAGAGGGCCCTCACACTGTCACTGCACACACAGACGACTCCAACCTCTCTGTGCTGCGTTTGCTTCCTTATCTCCCATCGGTGCGTGAGACGATTCCCGGCGAGCAGCCATCTCTTTGAAATCCTCCCTGTATGTTTGCTTATGTCAAGCACTCGCGTGTTTCAGGGATTACATCTTTTCTTTTCCTTTCCTGAATTCCCCTCGTCGTTGGCTTCAAAGGAATTCAGCACAACTCCCACTGTTCCTCCTGACACACACACACACTCTTTACTTATTAGAAAATACATCATGGCAAGAAATATGAGGGCCGATTCGAACAATTCCATGAATAACTATTAATGTGGCTAAAAACCAAAGGGAAAGTGACAAAACATTGAGTCATAAAACCTAATTACTGCACTGAAATCTAGTAACAAAGCCTGCTCGCATTTCCCTCTGGCTCATAAAGGGTCACAAATGAACACAAATGTGAAATATTTGTTGCAGTGCTGTGTTTTTTCCAATCCCTCAATCATTCTTTACACTTAATGGTCAGGCTAATTAGGTCTTCTGAGAGTTCTGTTGTCAGAGCAGTCCGAGTTGTCACTAGAGAGGAACCTGGAGAGACCATTAAAGCCTCGATTGATGTCCACTGGACTATCCATGCAAGGGCTGCTCATTTTAAACTCAATGAGCCCCTCTTCCAATTCCCCAGTACATGGACACAATACCTCCATGGTGCTTTACAGCACATTCATTAGTGGTCTCAGCCCCACAAATGCAATTTCGATTAAAGGGATGAAAACCAAATATTTTCTGATTCCAGTGAATCTGCAATCTATTCAATATCATACCATTAACTAAATAATCAATGTTAGAATAAAATATTATGAAATATAAAAGTATTTTCAATCATTCACTGTCAGTGTGCAAAGGCTTTAGTCAGATGAAGACCAAAGTTCAACTAAAATGAAATGAGTTTCTTCTGTAAGTCCTACTCACAATGCGACATGGTGGAACACAGCGATGTGATCGAGTCGTCCCGGTTTCCCTGCCACCGCCAGCTGATGAGCTTCAGAGAGTGAGTGCTGTGATTCAAGCTGCAGCCTCACTCTATTTCTGGTAGAGCCACAGATCCTCGATGCCACCGTGTCACCTGTTGAGGAACAAAGTGCTATTACAAGAACGGACCATCGCGAGGTTGCATGGTTTCAGGAGCAAAGACTTTGCAACAATGTATTCAAGGTCACTGGGGGTGATTTTTTGTTTAAAAAAAAAAGTGTTCATGCTCCTTATGGAAAACGCGGATGGAAATATATGGAAATGTATTTTGTGAATATATTTGTTTCCATGAAGCAGATACACAGCCAGTAAATGTTTCTTTTCTTTTCTCCATGCAGCAACAGAGTTTTTGAGGCATTTATAAACTTCAAAACTACACAAAGCTGTGCAGAAAAACAAGTGTAAATATCATTAAGATGACTTAATTGCTTCAGGGGCAACATGAGGCAAACGAGAAGCAATTTTTTTCTCCATGATAGAATCAATGTTCATAAATAATCCTGTTGTCAAAACAATCCATGGAAAGAACCATAGCTCCATTAAAACAGGAGAATAGTGAGGATTCTGCGTAAAATCCCCTCAGAACACACTGCTGCAAAGATGGAGCCGGTGTACAAACGTGACAGGTCGCGAACGTGAGGCTCAGACAGGAAATGATGCATAAGCTCGGTCAGGCCATTTCAATAAGTGAGGAAATTTGATACTCTGGGCTGCAGGTACGTTCACTTAAAAGAGGCTTGTTAGGCTTGAAATGTAACCACTCTCAGTTATAATGTTCATGCAGCAACTCTGTGAATACCGTCTGTAAGAATAAATGATTTCACACAGATTCGCACTCAGAAGCTGCAAGTCAAAGTTTGCTAACTGAGGTATGAAATTGTCAGCAACTGGTAACAACCTTGATCGTAGCCTGACATTTCTCCCCTGCCTGTCATTCCTAAAAAATATGCGGTGTGAATAAATTAGCTACCAATTGACTATTCAAGGTAATGTACGTGTGTGTGTGTGTGTGTGTGTGTGTGTGTGTGTGCGTTAGACCTACACTGGGGTGTATTGATGATGGCAGGCTGGTTTATATCACTATCAAAACACACACTTTATAAAAACCTACTGGTGAACACAGCTTCCCTCACTGTGAATCTTTCAACACGACGAGTGTCAAAATCTTTCCCCTCTGCCTTGATGTCACGAGGCAAGAATGTCCCTGAAATGTCTCAACACGAGCTGAACTGTGAAACCTTCCAGGATAGTTACCTCACAGTTCAGCTCCAAGTTTGAGCCCAACCTGAAAGCATTTGGTTAGAACTGATACGATATTAAGCAGACCCTAGATCCTCAGCGAGTCGGACCAATGAGCCGCTCTGCTAATGACTCACTCTGACTCGCACTGCATGTGGTCAGAAAACTGAAGTTTGGGAGGTCTGGAGCAGCTAATACACTGTGAAATAATTTATGTATTTGTATTTCGTCTCTGTCTACAGTTATATCATGGATAATAACTCTGTCCAGGGTGATGAATGTACTATGTAGATGTATCAAATGGCTCCACATTGCAAAACTTTCCTTCCGTCTGACTTGCTGTGCTGGCGAAATGGAGAGTGAACATCTTTTCCTCACTGAAAAACACACGCTCATCCATCATGTTCAGGTACTTACAGCAATACTTCATCCAAATAGTGTATCCCCCCCCCCCCCCCCAAGTACTCACAAATACGTGTCCTGTGCTTATAAAGTCATTTTCTTCAGTGCTGCATCACATCTTTGTGACTCCAGAATATACAGTAGAAAGAGCCAGACACATCTAGCTTGTAGCTAACGGTGCTCCATGGCTACCAACTACATACAACAGCAAAACGGTGAAATTAAAAAAAACGTCAGTAGATAAAATAGTAGGTTTTTTCTGTTTATTTAGTTCAAATCAAAGTGACTGTGGATTAGAAATATTATGGATGGATAAAGACGACGTAGCTCAAAACGGATGATGTGCTTGAGAGTTTGTTAAAGGACATTTTTGGGCAGTTGTACAATTGTATTGAGTTAGAGGCCCTGGGGCGCCATCAGCTTCAAGTTAAATGTAATTAAGTTAGCCATTTGTAGAGTCGTAATCAGTCTTGTTTCCTCAGTTAGCATTTTCTCCTTTTCTCTGAAGCCCATTCCTAATCTTTACTTTCTGGTAATATACCACATCATTCCTCTGGAATGGTTGGTGCGAATTCCAAAGCTGGCCACACGCTGCAGAAATGCTTGAAAATCTTAATCTGCAATATTTGGTTTCTCTGTTCTGTATAAACATGGTGAGCTCCATGGATGAATAATCAATTTTATATGTACATATCATGAGCTAATGAAACCAGAATTCTTCTTTTAAGGTGATTATGCACAAATGAAAACATCATGGTGAATCTTACCTTACATTAATGCTAATCCTACACATGATTCCTTTAATTACTACTTCAGTATGGTTAGAGGACCTGTGTTGTCATGGTTACAATGGTAACAATCATAATTACAATCGGTTAATTTGACCGTCAAAAGAAAACAGAAAAGGAGAACTGACAGTCTCTGCCAAAGTCCCACATTTTCTCCCCGGTGAAAGCTGAGGAAAAAATAAGTGTACAAATCTGTATACTTGGTTTACAAATCTGTGCCTATGATTTATGTACTGTGTGCTCTAGTTTATAATCCACACACACACACACACACACACACACACACACACACACACACACACACACACACACACAGCTTTGTTTACTGTGTGGATGGATTTACAATCCATGTTCGCGTTATTGTAATTCCCTCCAATCGATTTGCCATACATAGCCATGGATTTGCAATCTGTATGTTACGCTGTAAACTGTGAAATGATCATAAAACACATTAAATCTACTCTTGCATCAAGATCAACTGGATTTTTTTGGTGGATGCAGCTGCCTTCCTTTGAAGAAAGAAGTCCAAGTTTTAAACGAGATCATGAAGTGAGGGGGTTCGTAAAAATGTGAGTAAAGATTGCAAATCCACGGCCACAGATTGGGAAAACACAAATTACACTTTCACAGATATAGATAACAAATCCATACACACAGTTTTGAAATAAATGCGCATGGATGTATAATAGCATGGATTTGTAAACTGAGAGTACATATTTGCACATCTCGCTTTTGAAAAAAAAAATTTTTTTTTTTAAACACTGACACCGGGGGGCTCGATACCAACCACTTTTCTGTCAATGGACACAGCTGCCAATAACTAAGGTTACTAGGAGCTTTGTCACTTGACCTGAAGGGGATTTCATTTTTGGGGTTTTATGTGAAATGACTCATTGCTGATGTTTTTCTTGGCAAGACAGTCTGATGATGTCATAAACAGCTTCCTATCACATCCGACTTCATAATCCATGGCTCATTAGAGACGCGGTGATGTCGTCTGAAATCGTCCGCCGTTGTTTTAACATGGCAGCTTCGCAGTGAACTGAAAGTTGCAACCTGCCAAGACTGATTGAAGTGTTGCACTTTTGCCCACCTCACTGTAAATTGTTCATGTTCCTACCTGCGGACATGCCACTCATCTGTCAATTTCAGAGGGCATTTGGCTGAAGAGCCTCCACAGATAGAGTTGAAGAAGCAGGGAGATTTAGGAAGGAAATCAAAACTATTTTGATGATGATGATGATTGACAAGACAAACTCATAAAACACTGAAGAATGGCGAGTAGGAGTCAGACGTGATACAACGTAATCTTGGTATGACTACACTTTGTATGAAGTCTAAAACTATTCTACCTTTGGGATGCAAAGATTAGGAAATGGGTTCCAATTATACATAAATCATTGGTCTTCCTTGTGTGCAAAATAAATATTTCACTTCTGTCTTCTCTTGACATTAAGTACTGTATGAGCTGTAGAGCTTCCAACATATTTCTGCTCTTTTTTTCCCCCCCTTTTTTTTAATTCAACAGAATTAGACTCAGAAGCTTTTGTAATGGCCCCCCGGAGGCATGAATTATGAGAGTCAGAGAGAGCGAGGCAATTACCATCACAACTTTGGGCCTTAACCAAAAGCACATTACCCACTTCAAACACTGAGACAGACACACAAACACACGAGCAGGAACGCTACTCTGCTGCTCCGCTAAGTTTTAAGCGCCACCCACTTCTGTCCTTCAGGAAAAAAATATTGTTTAACGATAATTCTTAACAACCTGATTAAAACAGAAAAGATTAAATGACCGCACTATGCAGTGAGGGGGGCATGTAATTTCTTAAAATTATCTGCTGGTATCATGGAAACAATGCCAGTGGAGATAGAAAAAGGACACACAAGTTCCCTAGTTCAACAAAAGCCACTCCTACACAGAGATTCTGCAATAAAAATGACCATCATTATGGTGCTTTGAACCGAGTCGGCAAAAGCTGCCTCAGCGTGTGATTAAGCTTGCAAGCCTTAATCATGGCCACTGAAACACATCAGAACTGAGCTGTTTCCTCTTCCAGCTGTCACTTTTACACAGATTTCAATTCAGTACTTTGACTACTTTGGCTGAAAAAAGACAGCGAGGTAAAAGTAAAAGTGACCACCCACCTTGGTTCTGGAAGTGAAACACTCATTCATAATCTCTACAGAGGAGCTGATTATCAGACATCATGTGGTAACCGTGTGAGGTCGACTCACCACGAGCGAGCAGGTTGATGGCGTCTGCTCCTGAAGAAGCTTCCTTTGTAGGAAATCAACCCTGTTTTGAGAGAAGAAAAGAAACTACTTAATCCACAATCCTAAAGTCGATCAGCAACATCTGATTGGTGAAGCAGACTGTTACCATGGACATGCATACTGTTACCATGGAAATGCATAGTAAACCAGTCACTGTCATGCATTCTAAATTTCACAGGTTCCCGCTTCATTCTGGGCTGTTTTTGCTAGCAAGAAGAAAATGGTCAGTTGGTCAAGGTCGGCAATATCGTTTGCAATGCCTTATGGGGTGAGTAGTTCTTTAACTCTCAAGGTAATTATGGTCACTGTTTAATACCGTTGACTTTTTTTTTTTGGATCACTGTTGCATTCACAGCAGTCCCAATGACATATTTCTTCAAAACCGTTCATTTGAGATTGCCTCCAAGATAACCTTTTGGAAGATTCTATTTGGTCAGGTCAGATAACTCAAAAAGCAAATAGTTCATTATTCATGACCAAAATTAATGCGTACATCTACAACAAGTCTGACCAGGACATACATATTCTTGACATCGGTGCTGGTTTATCAGGCCGGCATGTAAATTTACCACGTAACATCGCAGCAGTTTGCAATTTTTTGTTTCACCAAAAATGTATTTCTAAGAAGAAAGCTTTTACTGTAATTGCAAGGAGACCAATTCTCTCTCTGTACTCAACCAAAGCTCCGGGGAGCAGTGGGCAGCATAGGGACTCGGTGCAGTTCTTTCTTCCAGAGCTGCAGTCAGACAGGAGTATTAACATACACATCTTTGATGTGGGGGAAATAGAGCAGAGGGAAAACAGCCATGCAGACACAGGGAGAACACGCACGGCCAGGACCGTCTCACTGTGAGGCAGCAGTGGTAACCGCCATCCCTACTATTACTGCAGCTTATATCTACAGTCTCATTAACTTTCTTATGAGGTTACTGTAGTAAAGTCAGTAGGATAATGATAATAGTTGGGGTATATTGCATTCCAGCATACTCTTTGTGTCTTGAGGTTTGTTTATTCAAGATGTCATGTCTGATGGAACCAGACATACAAAGAGGCAGAACGCATCCCAACAACAACTGACGCTGTAATATGCAACTAAGGGCCGAAATTCAAAATAAAATACAGATTTAAACACAGCAGATTTGCTACCTTATGCCTTGTTTCCACATAGACCAAGCAGAAGTCCAGACATTCTGGTTTTGTTTTCTTTAATCGGTTCATTAAAATTATTGATCAGTGCACACTTGGGCTAGGCTGTGGTGACTGCGTAGCAGGAATCATCACAGGATACCCACGACTGCAAACCTGAATGCATCACTGCATTTATCCATTATTTTTCTCTCCTAAAAGCCTCACTTTTTCAGCCTGGCAGCTTATAGAAATGTAGATCTGGGTTCTTGACCCTGTTGGTAGTGCAACCCTCCACACAGCAGCTGTTAGGCCTCGTCCAGTTCTTACCTACCGCACACAACAGACAAAGAGAGAATTCCAGGCAATACAAAGACTGCAGACAGAAGTGAGGAGTTTTCCCCTCCAGAATGGGCGGGACATTATGCATTCTTTCTCCATGTGGCACTATTCATAAGTATAAATACATAAATATTTTTTGAATATGATTTCTGTCGGTATAATACACAGTACACATATACAGGTGGCAACTTTGGGGCAAAGTGAAACTATCCTGCAAATACATTGCCTCTGCATGTACAAACAGTTAATTGGATTCTTTTTTTGACTCAATTTGGTGCACAGAGACAACAGCACAAAAGAACAGCATCGTCCATCCAGCTTTCTAGTGGATGTTTATGTGTTTTAGTCTTTTATTAGTTTTTCTTCAATAATCTCAGTTCCTCGTTTGTTTAACTTCAGATCCAACACCGATGCAGCGATGCTTCTATAACATCCAAAAATCAATAGTTCTTATAAATGTATTAACTAGACGCAGTTTATAGAGAGATGATTCAAGTGAGATATCTGCTGTGACTGCTTCAAAATCAGGTACGGGCGCAGAGGAAAATCTATAAACAATACAAACATGTCCAAGAATGATTATGTGAGGACTACTCAATCCTGGCCCCCAGGGTAACCATTAAAAATGAAATAGTGCTTTGCGACTCTTAGTAAAACTGCTTTCACAAGGGAGCAGAAATTGTAGTAGTAAATAAAATGGTGGTGGGAGCCTAGAGACAGCATGTTGTGGTTATTAGTTTGTTTCCCAGACCGCCTCTGAACATGAAACACTTTCCTCTCCCTCGCTAGTAGCTTCTGGTCTCTGATAGTGCTGCAGAGCTTATTATTGCACTGAACATCACCCACATTTAAATACATGTAAAAATGGCACTGTGGAGCCTAGAAATGACCAAAAAGAGAAAAGCTATTAAGGAATCTGAAGGCAAAAAACAATAAATTTCAAGCTCTAAACAGACTCTTAAAAATAATGAATAGTATGAAATTCACATAAATGGCGACAGTGCTGTTAATTATGAATAATGTTCAGGCCATAGCAATGACAAGATCCTTCTATCACATTAAATGGTGCTTTGTGGAGCGCTACAGAACCAGTTTTTACTACAGTGGGGAGCACGGTAGTCCTGGGGTTGAAAACATCATGCTCCGAAGACTGAATTTACACCAGCTTGAAACTGGACCTCTGTTCTCTTATATTTTCAGCTGCGGAACATCTTGACATGTAGTTTTACTTCAAACCACACACATCTGAACCAGGGTCACAAACAGCAAAAACCCATATCAAGCCCAGAGAGCTCCTAAAGGGGCGGCAGAGTGACCCCGTAAACCCAGGGCCCACTTATTGGTATATTGATCTCTTTCTAATATACTTATATAAAACTCTCTTGTGACCTCCTTGGTCAAGTGAATTTGAACAGGTCATTTGTTAAAGGGACAACTTGATCAGAAAAACATCCCCACTGGTATAAGAGCCGCAGTAAAAAACTGTGCAAATGTAAAGTATTTACTGTACCTTCATGCTTTTTGAACAAGGCTGCATGTAAGTCTTAAAGAACCAATGTATTAGAGCCACTTCTCATAAGCTATTGTGAATGCATTTGCACACAAGCACAATAATACAACAGAGACAACAGCCTAGGCTTTTAGTGACTCTCCGGTGAGATAGAGACTAGAGATGCAACTAATGACTGCTATCAGGTGTTGATATTTATGGAAGAAGCAGCAGATATCGCAATACCGCCACCATCCCCGCACTGGTGCATACTAGTGCACATAAATATAGATCATATCAACTACGGCCTTCCCTGAAGCTACATCCAATCCATACTATAAAGAGAAAATGGTCTTGACCTGATCTACTGTATATTAGAAGTTCCCAGGGATAACATGCTATGATTTAGTTCTGTATAAATGAACTGAATGATAGCAGCATTATCTGAAGCGCTGCGCCAGGGCGAGGGCTAACTGCTAACCCTGACATGCCTGTTATGCAGGCTAATATGTGTCACCCAAATGGACTCTATCAGTCTTCTACTAGCTTGCTGGTGCAGGGTGAGGGATTAGCAGCTAGCCTGCATTTACCGAGATGTAACTAAATGAAAACTTCATGGATGCCAAGATCCAGCTAAAAGGTCAAAACATGCACAGATAAGTTGAAACAAATATTATCAAAATAAGACATAATTCTTTGCTTTCTTTGAATTCTGGTGATTAAACACTTGGAAAATCACCAGAATTCAAAGTAATTTGCCTCCAGCTGCAAACGCATTTTGTTATTTGAAGCAACGCTCCTGGATCATTCATGCTCCTTGTTGGGAATCTCATATTAGATCTGTCTAGCAGGTAAATGTTTTTGCTTCAGTCTTCAAATCTCATCTCTATTTTCCGGTCCTATTTCAGTTCTTTCAATCACTCCCACAGCAGGAACTCGAGCTGTTGGGGAGCAATCAGAGCCAGAGCATGCTGAAATAGTTGAACATTTAGTGAGATCATCTGTTTCTTTCTCCGTCGCACCACATACATAGAATCTTAAAGTAGGAAATGAGTGGCCCTCAACGTATTTCCATGGTGCTTTCGACTAGATTGTGATCTGAGACGTACAGATTTTCTGTCTGATCCTTTGAGCACGAGTATAAACCTTTCTGGCTCAGCGGCGACTCACAGCTGTAGTCAGGTTATTCAAAGGTATTATGAACAACGTCAATAAACAGCAAAACAAGAGCTGCTTTTATGTTATTTTCTTGTGTCTTCAAAAATGTATATAGGATGAATATGGATGATGTTTAATTCATCAGGAAGAGCAAGAAGACTCGTATATATTATGGATACTGTGGGATAAAGACAAAGCTCATGTTTGTTTCTGTTAGCACATACCGGGTCCATATGGGATGTTCGTGATACTTCGAAATTATGTTGAGGAAAAATGGGCTCATATTTCTCCAGCAGTAATCTCACATCAATAAACAGCTGCTAGCGCTGACCTGCTCTGCTTGGGAGGTCAGAGAGGAATCCCTGATTTTGTTGTCTTTCCCACTTTTGGTTCCCACCCAGCCTGGAGCAACATGCATGTGCGAACCTTGTGCTGCTGTTTGAGGGCCGACTCCTACGGCTAAGACAGTGAAACAAAGCAAGTGTTACATGTATAATCTGATATTTTCACAATGAGTCCATTCAGTTTTTGCATCACAGTGATTTGATTGTTTATAAGGGATTTAAGGGATTGCCCCGCATTTCTTCATCTGAGCGTCAGGTGATTGACAGTAAACAGAGCGTAACGTATTGGCGTGCAGGGACATGAAAACACTCAGTTCAGGTGCAATGAAATAACAAGAAAAACGGAAACACAAAGCCCAATTACGGCTTTGTGTTTTTATTGTGAGGGATTATTCCGCTCTGTGGATGCTGTTTTTCTTAACCCAAGCCATGTCCACATTAACGTGGATAAATATGAAACAAGGTTCTGCCCACACATTTTCACATGGCTTTTTGAAGTCGTCACTAAAATGTCAAAACACAAATTTTCATCTTTGCTTTCACTGTAAATCGCAAGTTCAGCAGCAGGATGGATTGTTTTGACAGATGCAGGTCTAGCGTGTAGGTTCCAAGGTATCTGCCATGTTGGCATCTATCTATCTATCTATCTATCTATCTATCCATCTATATATATATATATATATATATATATATATATATATATATATATATATATATATATATACATATATATGCATACATCTTTATAATCAAGGGGGGGAGTAAGGAGTGAGTAGTCTGTCATGGAGGACAGAAAAACAAAATGAGCAAATTCTAAACAGCTGTAGATACGTTGGAATAAAGGAAAAGCACCTCGGTTGTGTTTCCATCAACTGGTTTTGGGAAAAAAATAAAATAGGTACCATAAAGCCACCAGAAGATAGCATTATGGACAATGTTAGATGATTGTAACAAACAAAAAAAGCGAGAGTCTTTCGTACCAGCTGGTATGGGACGTGTGGTGCGCTTACAGAGACAGAGTCTGAACACGGGTGAAGACAACTGAGGCAGAAACAGCTGGTCAGTAACATGAGTTAAACATTTACTGAAATCTGCTGTTTCCATAAACCTTTTTTTCCTCATGCAATACTTAAAAATGTGCATTAAAATATATTGACGAAAGCCCAAGCACTGTATCGCTAGCCGTTAGCAACAGCTTTGTGTTTCATGGCAGCATAAAGGGTAAAGCCAGAAGTCTTTTTCAGCTCATCTTAAAACAGCTTTTCATTCCTTTCGGCCCCAGTTTTCTTGTCGAAATGAGCGATTTCACTGCAGGTCTGTCGCACAAGGGACGTTCTCCTCTCCAGCACATATCAGTGCACCATCATCCTGGATTTGGATACTTAAGCTTGCAAATTCTGAATTATTAATCCCATAATTTGGCTGTTTGTGTATTTGCAAGTTTACACATAAAATTTCAAAATAATATTAATCAGTTCTTTTAATTAAGTTTACTGTAAATTACAACTCACAGCCAAGTTGGGAATCACTGACTTAATGAAAGAATATGGATTTTCTAATATATCTGCATACGATCAGAATGTGTAGGTCTCTAAGAGGTCAGAATGTGAGAACATGGAAGACAGAGGGTCAGATACAACAAACACAAAAAAGGATGTGGAATAAAGTGCACAGTTTGTAATAAATCATCAGACTATGCGGTGAGCTTATGCCTTATTACCAGCAGCCTGTAATTTATTTTCCCATTAGAAGCCACATCCACCTTTTGCTGATGGCGAACAGCTAATTCACTCAATGCGAGGCGCACAGCAGCAGAGAGCAAATAAATTGACACTCGTTCATATGTTGCATATGATGTCGTAAAATACTTCACGGCATTTGCAATGCAAACACAGTGATGCTTCCTCTGTTTTATTTTTAAATCAATATATCTGTTCTGCAGCATTTTTGCTGACAAGTCAGAGTGGTGATCAGCTGACCAGGAAGCCGGACCCATATTCAACCCATGATAAACATCACCATGCAGATGAGTGAATGTAAAAACACACTCATGTATCTGATTTGCATGCATTTTCTCCCTTCATTAATAATCTTTTTGCATAACTTTTCCACAGTAACGGACCAAACTCCTCGCAACAAATGTTTGTTCCCATGGCAACAGCAGCTTAAACATCAGCCCTTCCTGGTGGTCAGATGATGAGAGTTTTCATCACTCCGGCACAGACACTCCCATGTTTACATCAGGGAATCGTCACATAGCACGTCTGCAGTAATGACAGGGAGGCCAGTGGCTGCCGTCGTGGGCCGCAGCAGCAGGCCTGTTACGGAGAACTGCATTAAATGGCACATTAAAACACTTTTTATGGTTTCCTGGCAAAAAGCAGAAAATGCTGAACTGGATGGGCTGACCACCTTGCAGAACATGTTTTTTATAGGCATTTCTAAGACTGAAAAAAGTTAAAAGTCACATGAATAATCCGGTAAATGCAAATCTAGACTATATATGATGTGCATTATCCTAAAACTATAGCACGACTCAAACTGCGCGTGCAAAGTCATATAGTTTCTCGGCTTGACTTTTCAAAGGGAGATGTGTGGCCGACTCTGTCTGAGCTGACAAAATGGACGGGAAGCAGATGAAACAAAAAGTAGGGATGAGGCGTCAAACCCCACACGTCTGGGACGCTCCTGTGGGCCGCGCGTTTGTCTGCAACTGTTGTGAGTGTATACACATGTTCTTACAAGGGCCTCTAACTGTTGGTGTGCAGAGGCAGTGTGGCGTCTTGTGTTTGTCTGCATGTGTCGTGTGAGGCGACAGAGCGAGGGGGAGAGTGAATGTGGCGGATGGTGTTTGTTTTTTGGTCTGAACGAGGTGTCGAACCACCCAGTGCTAATGGCGACACAGCTGTGGCAGTTCTCAGGCATTCCTGGAGCAAACTACAACGAGGGATGATGGATGAAGTAAACAGCGGCAAAATCAAACGGGGGGGGGGGGGGGTACTCCTGGCCGCTTTAGTGTTTCTTGGAGGACAAGTTCCAGCTTTGTGTCCAATGTATTTTGAGTAGCTCTCATCTGTGGTCTCATTATCATATGCCTCTAACTCGTTTCAGGATGAAGTGAAAGAATTCAGAACCTGGGTGTGATATTTGGGAAGGTAGTGTTGAACCAGCCAAAGTGTTTTGTTGCGACCAGTGTTGTGCAAGTTCACGCTTCCTGGATGGCTCACTCACGGCCCCTCACTGACTACACGGACAATGAACTTGTATTTTACACTAATTTCACGGTCCAAAAAATGAACGAGTTTACATTGAATTCTTTCAATGTGCTGAATGCAATCGTTGACCTGTAATGCCTATCTGCTTGACTTTTATACCCTTACATCTTTTGTTTGTTTTATACTATTTTGTTCCAGACGTATAGCGACTGCTTCTTTTTATATTCTCATCTCATTCTTGCTGTCTTTACCAATTCTGTTCACGACTACGGAGAGGAGTCTGTCTGAAGACTTTTTACACCACCATTTCTACCGCCAGACTTGCAGCTAAGCTAACAGTCAGCCATCCAGTGCAGGTCTGAGCTCCGTAATGCAGGCAGAGACGAGAGAAGGATCTCATCTGCTTGTCTGGCTCTAATATGGTGGACAATGAGCACATTTCCTCAGAAAGTTGGCGTGTTCCTTTTAACACAGGCTGATTTGACAAACAAAGCCTCATATTGCACCAGGTGTTACAAATTCTTGACAGAAGCCGGGCCAGCATATCTCAGGACTAAAGCTCATTCCCTGAAGGCCTTGTTTTTGTGTGTGTATCTGTGTATTTATATACGTGTATCTACATGTATTTGTGCGCATAACTTGATGGTTTGGAAATAATCAGGATGGAATTTCTCCCAACCCCCATCCTGACATGAACACTGAGTGAAGTTTGTTAGTCACCAAGTTTATCACTCCAAAAGGAAAATGTGTGTTTGTGGTAAATTAATTACAGATACGTGTATGGGTGTGTGTGGGTGTGTACAGGCAAGAGTGTATGTGAATGAAACAGGTTGAGAGCATAATTAAGGTGCATACAGAATCAGAAGCAGACCCTTTGTCAAACAGAAGGTCATGAGAGATTAGCTGGATAACCACCGCATACTTTAACCTGCGAACATCCCAGGTGCTCACTGTTAAAGGTTCCCACGTGTTTTGGGACACGCGGGTGTCTTCTCTCCAGCCAACTGACAACTGGGTTGTTGTGAAACTAACTCCCCTTCTCATTTATCCCAATTTATCTTGTTTTGTTTTCCAATCCCACTACTGATAAAAGAACAATTACCAGTGCCCAGCTACCTCCCAAGCAGGCGCCGTGCTGTGTGGACTTAATGAAAGTAATTTAAGTGGTATAGAAGATGGGGTTTCTTATTAGTGATGGATGATGGTGTTTGGAGGCCTATTTTATGATGTGGTGGAGGTGTATTAATCATTATTAATGACTGCTTTTTTCCCCACCACACGCCAAGGTGATTTAGACTAGGTGGACGGTATGTGTAATACTGAGGGACCTGCTGCTGTTGGTTTCCATAATGAAGCACTTACTCAACCTGCTGCCAAGAGACTGCAAGGTCATGATAAGCTGTTATAGTCTGGGGGAAGCAGTTTACGTACATGCTCAAGGTCAAATACAAATATAAACACGACTACATGCAAATGCAAAGACACGAGGCGCTGTGATAGGGCGATAAATGCCCATCACACGTCGCTCAGGAGAGCAGATTCAGCGGATTAAGTTCAGGAACAATATTTTCACTGCCAGGGTTTCTCAAAAACTTTCTACAACATCAGTGCAAAGCGACTAGGTTTGGGATGACAGGCCGGCCATGATATTTGGGGGAAAGTTTGAA
The DNA here is from genome assembly GCF_037954235.1 of Aulostomus chinensis. Lineage (NCBI taxonomy): Eukaryota > Metazoa > Chordata > Actinopteri > Syngnathiformes > Aulostomidae > Aulostomus > Aulostomus chinensis. Next base: position 3,901,840 of record NC_141338.1, read on the forward strand.
ATGTATATTGATTCTAACAGCCATGAGGAATTGCCCCTACATGACCTGCAGAGGCTAAGCTAGAGCCTCAGCCAGCACATTCACCATCGGTATACAGTTCACTTTGTGTCTTGTCTTGTGTTCAGAAAATCAGTTTTCAAGAAAAATAGTTCATCATTGTTCTCAGTCTGTAAAATTCGATTTGGCAATTTTATATTTTCCTCACTTCAGTGACAGCCTGCTAGAGACTCAATACATTTCAATGTTGATCCCAAAATGCAAGGTTTACACTTAATGCACATTATTTACAATGTATTGATCGTATATTTGTTCATATTTGTTCTATTAAACATTTTAATTTAAGGGCAGCGTTTGGTCAGGGTTTGCATTGATGTTAATTTTTGCACTGAAATTTGAACCGTTGGTGCAAATGAATATCAGCCCCAAGTATCAACTGTCAGCCTCCTTGAATTTCGAATAATCGGTATCGGACCTGAAGAAACATATCAGGCAAAAAGTAGTTACGACACTCACACTTCTGGCCTCAATAAAAAGGGAACACCGCTCCAGAACTATAAACTGGGACATGAGCGCTTTTCTACTTGACATGACTACAGGGACACATGCACAAACCCTTCATGTTCTTTAACGTATACTGTAGCAAGACTCTCAAAGCATTTGTGGAGTCTTCAAAGTTAGTATTCATACAGAATGTCAGGTTATTAGCTTCGTGCAAATCAATGAAGCACAAAATCAATGCAGCCAGACCCAGCTAGCAGCATCATGAAAGTCTCTTTGATTCAAGCCCTATCAACAGACACATCTGTAACTTTCTTGGTTGCTTATGCTTCGTGAGATAGTGGAAAAATGTAATTACCTCAACTTGAAAGGCTGGATCACTATCTGTCCTGTTTACAAGGAGCAGTGAGAGTTTCAAATGCCAAAAACACTGCAACACTTCTCCAAAATATCTTTGCACTTCTGTTTCAAACAAATAAATCCAGAGAATGAAGAGAAATCTTCAAATGGGCAGAGAATCGGTGAACTTAGTGAATAAAGTGAGGTGCAAGGTCAATGCAGGGGGTGTTGACTTCTATACATGAAACATACACTCATGTTTGACATTATAAACTGACAAACATTGCAAACCACCGAGCATGAAGGTTATAAAAATAGACAATAATCAAATGAGAGCTAATGATTAATACCATGAAGTCAGACCTCTGAGGTTTACTGGTTCTTTCACCAATATAGCAGGTCTGGCAGCCTGTCAGTGGCCCTGTAGAGCTCCATCCATCAGCCCCAATAAGCTTCCTCTCCCCCACACAGTTCACCAGTGTCTGCCTCCTGAACTGAATAACATTTCCTGATTAACAAAGAGTCGGCGTGAAGGCTGGAAACAGCATGTGAATGCGTAGCAACAGGGGTGAGAGGGGAGACTGATAAATAGCTGTCGCACGTACAATCACTCCTCGCCGACCCTGAAGGTCAGAAGGCCGAGACCCCAGTTAACACCAACTGTATTTGGAAATCTGACACTGCGGTCTGCCCTCCCTATTTTAGATGGAAGGAAATTGGCACTGCAGGCTTAGTGAAATGGGAATATAGATTAGATACTTAAGACAGCAGCATTAAAGTTATCCACACAACCTGGAACACAGCACTCACATCCAGACCAACTGACACACCTTTGGTTGAACACATAAAAAAGCCACTTCGGGTTTATCTGATCATGTCAGGACATGATTAGAGCATCTACCAGCGGGTAGATGTACCCGCAAGCAAGCAATGCCGATTGCGGATTCAGGATTAATGTTTGCTGAAGGCAGACTTTCTGCTTGGGTATTAAAGTTGACTCCCCGCTGGGCCTGAGCATCAGGGATTGGTATTGAGCGTGTTTTTAGTATAGTTTTTGAACTAAAGTGCGTTATACAACTAAGAGATGATGTTCAGAGGGGTGCCGTCAAAGGCATGAGCGTGACAGACTGAAGTTAGCAGGCATCTTACAGACATGTCAGCGTTATCTCATTAGAATACTTGAAAATGACCACAACAATGCAGTGCACTGCTGTACATGGTGGAGATACATAATCCCTCATCTCCTCAATGAATCAATATGGCAGAGGTTACTTTGGTTCTGTAGGTTTAGAACATTGTTTTAGTGTTATTCACTGAAAGCAACTTCTTGAAATGTCAAATTTGTTAGAAAATAATGTTTCATGATTATATGTCAATATGGCTGTGGTCTGGTTATGTTAGGGCACAAATAATCCTCCCCTCAGGTGAGAACGCCTTGGTCTTCTTTTCTAGTGTTTCCTCTGACTGAACAGCTGAACTTCATGAGAATGCTCAACCTGAATTGGAGAACTGTTTTTTGAATAAAAGGAAAAACATTGCTCGGTGCTTTACTGCCGTGCAATTTTCCCATTTAAGAGTAAATAAAACACTTGGCCTGACGCCTCCACAAACCTTCAGAGTTAAAGTGGAAAGGTCTCCCAACACATCATCAACAAGTTCTCATATAACAACAACTCAACACCATATATATGTTCAAAATGTAATCCATGCATTCCAGGCTGCTTGCCGCTGAGGGTGGAGGAGAGCATGAAGCCATGAAGGCTGAGCAAGTATTACTGGCAAGAACTTCACCCCTCAAAAAGAGATAAAAAGTTATGAATGCAGCACAGCAAAGGTCACTCGGCACTCTCTGGACGTCAGCTCTGATAAAGGTCATCCTCTGACTCTGTATGTCACCCCGTACGAGCTGCCTTATCTAACGGGGGGGATCTTATTTTGAATGACAAACCATTACACTCCTCTCTGCCAGCTAAAACGCTGACCTTGGATTTTTACAAGCCACCCCGTCCCTGCAGGCACTGGCTACTGATGTGGAAAATACTGTCGCTCATCCATATCTGAAGACATTTCTGAGAGGTGAGAGTGTGAAATAAGCTCTCAATAGGACTCATTTACTGGTACGGCTACGACGAGCAGCAGGCTCCGGTGAGTCAGAGCTGGCGGATCTGGTGACATCATGAGCTGACCCGTCATCTCTACCTCGACAGTATTTGCTTTTCTCGCTTGTACAAGTGTGACAGTCCCATCGGGAGAGGTTGGCTGCATACTGTTAATAATTCAACAGCGAATAAAAACCATATTGCGGTAAATTACCTCACTGCAGCATCCACCCTTGTAGCTGGAATGCTGATAATGAAGTCATGGCTTAGATCAGTTCTAAAGAGCATGAAGGGGAAAAAAAAGCATTACTTCATCAGCTACAGTGCTCGGGCTTTATATTATACACATTTTCCATATAAATGTGTTTGACTGGCATCTGGTTAATAGAGTAAATAGAATTCACATATCAAAGTTAACTTGTTTCATGCGATTAGAAACTGAGTCGAACAAGGACTCAAACCTGGACTGTATTAAATGAGCAAGTGTAACGCCACAGTAGAATTGATATGCGTGACACCAGCACAGCTTCATTTAAGGATTTCATGGCGCTTGTTTTAAGATCCGTTCCCTGAGTGAAGTGCACAAGCTGGTTTATTAGGGAACCACAGTGATAAATGGAAGGAACCACACACACCGCAGGCCCATGTGGAACAACCTTGAAGAGAAAATGAGAGGACTGCTTCTTGATCTTCCCGAGACCGCTGGCCACACAGCAGAATGGAGTTGTACGGAGCTACTACAGAAGAAGAATTAAATAGATAAATCTCTTGTCTCAGCCATGATAGCCTGGGATGCTCGGAGTTGTGGCTCTGAGGTGGATAAATGCTTGAACTAACAGCTGTGATGGCTCTGCTCCAGAGTGGAGCCACTGCTCGCTCTCAAAAAGACACAAGTAGGTTTTCTGATCTGATTTATAAAGCTGCTGATTTTGGTACAGCATCTCTGCCCTTTGGTGTCTCACTTACTTCATAAAAGCATTGACACAATACCACACAGTTCCATCACAATAATGACACATCAGTGGATATGAATATGAAGATGAATTATAAGTTCATCATCAAGCGGTATCATGCGATCATAATAATGTATCAGTATTATGAAAGGCTCTTAAAATTGCAATCGCTTCTGCAACAATTCATCAGTCGCTAAAATGAGTTTTGGTGAGAGGCCTAATACCAGGGTTCCATCACCTTTTCTCTCATCAAATTCAAGACTTCGAAGCGTTCCGAGGTGCACGTCCTGCTATTCAAGACACCTCCACATGTCAGAAGCTTTTGATGTTTTTTGGGGATGGGGTGTGTGTGTGTGTGTGTGTGTGTGGGGGGGGGTCCATCACACACTTCAGTCATGATGTGCCAAGCGCTTGCTCACTTCAGAATTTGAATAGACATCTTTCCAAAACACAATGTCTATCAGTTTATCAGCGAGAAATGAAGACATGACAAAGTTGAAAAATTTGTCACCTACCCAGAGATTTTCTATTACAATACAAATACAAATGCAATTTCATGCACTTGAAAATCAACATTAACATCCAATTGTTTTAGGGAACTCCAGCACCCTGAAGTACCCAAAGCAAACATATTCCTATTGTCCTCGGTGGTGACGCGACAGACATGTGTGGGTGGTTGCTGATGTTTGATGGAACTCTTTTGAATATGTGGCTGATGTTTGTGCCCTTCCACTTCCGCAGTCTCTCTCAAAAAAAAAAAGAACAGAGGCAGCCATTTATGTCGGAGACAGAATGGCTGCGAGCAGTAATACTGACTTGATTTTTTGTTCAGAGCAGATCATGACCATTCAAGCTCGCACAATAACGAGAACCAGTTTCTGTCCTCCCTTTTTGTAATCTGTCTTTTGTGCAGCGCTCCCAGAGGTTGCGGAACTACTGTGCTCAGGTTGTAACAGCATGTTCTATCATGCCGTGTTATTTTAATTCAATACATGTGACAAACTGTTTATTCAAGCCACCTGCTTGTTCTTCTATACGGCGCTGCTCTGCTCTTTTCTAGAACCATTTTGATTTGATCTCCCTTTCTTAAATAGCAATAAAAGGAACTGGAAGTCTCACTGATTATTTTGTATGTATTAAAAATGTCTAACCCTGTTATGGTATAATGAATCCAGCTGTGAATAATGTGACTCATTACTGCCATGGACTATTATTAATGTGTAAATGTAAATATTATGTAAATGAAATATTTTATCCTACGTAGAGGTGCAATTGTGTGTGTTCATCTATAAAACTACACATCTTTAGCGTGTACCAGCTGCTCTCAATGCTGCACAAATGTTTCAGAAGTGGCTGTGTTGTTAAGAGTTGAGAAGCACACATTTATACACGCAAATCTGTGTTGCTGGCGGGGTTTTTTGTCACTGTCATCTCACCTTTCCAGGGACTGCAGTTGAAAATAAGCCAGGATGACTAAACTGACACATTTCCAGAAACATAGAGGCAGACATCACTTCTGAGAGGAGCAGAAATTGGCACCTTGACCGAGATTTCATGCATCTAAGGTGGAACAGAATAGTAGCTGTGACTACTGTAAAAGTATTGGACCCAACATCTTAAAACAGCAGCAACTGAAACAGCCTTGCATAGCAGGTGACCAGAAATAAGAGAGGTACGGAAACGTTGTCTCTATATTGTATTAGGACACCTGTGCACCAACAGGTTTGGCTTTCCTTGCAGCCTTGCCAAACATGGGAAGCAGAACAGAAACTGTGAATCAAAGTTAAAGAAACGGAGCGCGTACACAATCAAGTTCTTCTGAGAGCCTGCAGGCTTACTAAGAAAGCCTTTTATGTTTTATTCAATAGTGTGGTGTCTTGTTAGAAACTTTAAGAAGGAAAAAGGCCTTTAAAGTAAACATTTGAGAGCTTTTGTGTTATTCAATTCAGAGCAGCGACCTAATATTTGTGTTCTCTTCTCAAGCGCAGGGTTTATGTGATCACATACAGATCAGTGTAGCACCGGTGAGCTTAGTGCCGTGCTGCCAAACAGACCAAATCAGGCTTCCTGCGTACTAACTCCTGACCTCGGACTTGTAGTCGCATGGATTTGGATGCAGCCTGTGCTGTAGAGATCAGCTATTGTTCATACGTGGCACAGATTTGTTTCATGTTAAAAAGAAAGGAGATGAGGCAAATCCAGGCACACGGTGGGAGTTTCTGTAGGCCTGCATCTATTCCTGCAGTGGTGTGAGTGTCTGTCTCTGCCAGTTAGTGTGAATGTATGCATGGTGCTCAGCAATATGTGGTAATGTGGACATAAATATGCAGCTGCAGCTGCATGTGCTGGCTTTGAAAAGGCTAAATGAGAGAAAGCGGGTCCTTGGAGAGCAGGGCAGCATGATTGCATTGACCTCTGATCTGCAGCAGCAAGTGTGTGCTGCAGGTAATTGATACATTAAATACACACCTCCAGAGGAGACAAGATTGTCACTGGCTCTGTTCAGACCTGACGTTGACATGCGTCCTCCTGAGTGATCCGATCACAAGCAGACAGCTTTAAATTCAGCTGTGAACACACTCAAAACACAATAGCCCTGTTTCTATAAAATGTCAAGGGAATTTCAGTAATGCTGCAGAAGACATTTTCATCAGCAAATAAGCCAGATTACATAGCGTACATGTCCGTGAGATCATGGCGGTAAAGGCAACATGACAATGGTTCTAACCAGCAGTGCAGAAGAAAATCCAGTGATAAAACAGGTCAGCCGGCTGCTGTGGTCTACAGACCTTTACCAGAAAAAAAACACTGAGAACAATCTTGAGGTTGGGCAAGTTGTAATTGTTCCTTACTTCTTCTCTTGAGATGAAGTTTGGGAATAACCAGGAAGATGACAGCAGCGCAAACAGCTGGCCAGTCACGTGAGTTTCGGGTCACAGCGCTTATTTGAATTAGGTGTTTCCATCTTCCATTTTGCACATTACTGTAAGTCTTTTTGAAAAAGGCAGAAACCACATCAGGTCAGCCAAAAACCTTAGTTTTGCTCATTTTGAATTTACATTTTATGCTATCTTCACAAAAAGCAAAATGTGAATCAAAGTCCCCTCATGGAAACATGGCCTCTGCTGTCATAACGAAACCCTGCACTAATCTGAGTGGAGATCCTGTGTGACTTCTTTTAATTTGAAAATAAAACATATTCGGGCTTTGCAAACAGAAAGAAGAGAAGTGTTTATTTGCATATAGAGTGGAGAAATGAGATCTGATCACAAGTGGTCACTCGAGACGCACTTGAATGCTGCGGATGAACTGGCGTACAAGTGCTTGGATCTCCTGTAGCATGTTAATGCTGGATCTGACCAGGGCCAGGGACTGTTCACCTGTACGGCTTACGATGAACACAGCCGTGAAATTTCATGAAAACAATGTTATTCAATACAATAGCCAAAAATTTGATTGGTAATATTCTTATGATTTATTAGCTAAGTGGATGTATAAAAATAAAAGATAGACCCTTTCTGCCAAATGTGCACACACCCACACACTCATACTGAAGGTTAGCCAAGGACCGGAGGCTATCTGATGCTGGGCTGTGATTTTTCTAACCTCCTTGTTGATTTACTGCAGCTAAAATGGGCCAAAACACTCCCGCACTGAACAGTGCGATAAACTCTTGACCATATCTCATGCCAACCATGGATTTATCTCTAAATCAGTGGCTGGTGCGTCAAATGCATCACTGTATCCAGCTGAGGCAAAGTATCTCCATGCCATCCCTCATATGTTTATGAAATCTGTCCTGCTGAAGGGGAAAAGAGGCTCATAAAACTCAAAAGACAAGTCTCTGCAGTTTTTAACTTTTATAAGATTTGGCAGTGATTTTGGGGAGGAGATAAAACTCTCAGGTCATCAACTATGATGTGACAAGTTAAACATCTTAAGGTGGGCTATGGCTGTAAAAGGCACCTTGTTTAATTCCACCTATTACACAAAAATAAGTCAATTATCCATTATGAAACTATGATTCATGTGCAGACTCTGTATGTTCCATCAAGGACTGACAAATCCTTCCAGTGTATGGCTCGTTGGCCCCGGATGACAACTGTGGCTGTGAGCAATCATAAATGAAGATTTGTTTGAAAGTGCAGAGGCAGGTCGCTGGACTGGAGTACACACTAGAAAACGTGCATCGCTTCACTTATTACATGACAAGGTCAGCGCAACACGTGGGGAGTGCGTTTACCATAACCAAGCAACTTCCATCAGCTTCAGTGCTAGAAGAGTAAAATGAAAAAAAAAACACCTCACAAGCCAAAAGGAAAAAGTAAGTTCTAAAATATTAAAACTTTTGTCAGTCCAGCGATCGATCCAGAGTTTTTATGTCCTCATAAACCCATAATAGATTTTCAGACAATAAAATACTCTTGTGAAGAATAGCCCTGGAAGCGTGCCATTTTAGCACATATCAGACGACGAGGAACCGCAGCAGGAATCTGAGGTAAAGGGAGAGGTCTTTTCTTCTGTGACAGTCCTAACCCCTGGAGCACAGGTCTGGTTCTGAAGGACTAAATTGGCTGTCAAAGCTGCCAATGACAAGCCTTTGCACAAGGAACCCTCTCATATTTCTTCTGTAATATGAACTGGGGGAGGAAAGGGGGGCTGAAATGCAATTACCATTCCCTTTTTGTATGTCATCTCTGTCATGTATGACGGTAAAAAACAGTGAAGCCCTTGTTATAACGACTCCCCTAAAACTCATTTTCCACCTCCACATGGGTCTGCAGGATCATATTTCCTGAGCTACATACGACTGTAAAAAACACTCTTCATTATACGCCATTACTCTTTATTCTCCCTCCATTTTAATAAAGCCTCTTCAATATATCTACTCCCCTGAGGCCACACAGCTTGAATTACATTTTGTCCTCTTGTCCATAGGTCTCCAGGCCGTTCACTCAACAGTAACAGTCTCTAGCTCGGCTTAAAGCGAGTTTAACAAAGCCAAACCAAACTCTCCACCTGCCATCCTCATTAAAATAATTTTAGGCCCATTTGGAGGAGACACAGCATCTCTCTCTCTAGACACCAATAGACCATCACAGGTCCAAAATGACCTGCTCTTACTGACACACACCGTACAATCACACTGCAACTCTACAGTCGTTACATAGTTCGGGTTTTGCAGTGTGAGGATATCGTGTCTGTCCTTACATATTATATTCTCTCCTTTATTCCAGTGTGCAGCAAATCACACACTTTGCTGCGATATCATCAGTCATTTAGACGACACTCTGCATTCCTCCACATGGCAGGCAAACGGATGCAGGCAAGAAGTTTTCCTGAAGGTAACACAAACCAGCACGGAGGAGAGAGAAGCACTCGGCTTTTAATGTCGATATTGAGACAGTCCACGAAGGGTGGGACATTAGTTGGGAAGGCCAAACACACACCGGACGAGGTCAAAGACGGTTGAGACCTGTTTCTAACCACGAGTTTCTAATTTGCAACGAGTCTAGACTGAAGAGTGATGGTCAAAAGTAACAGAACTTTCCAAAAGCATTTACTGGAAGTTGTTCTCCTATTGTGTTGTATCAAAGCTATGATCAAGGTCACGATTCGAGCTACATGCTTTAGTTTCTTTGTTTGGAACGTTGAGATTTATTGTCCACAGCAGCCTCTTTAGCCTCGCTTAGTCACATAAAAAGCTTGAAATTACATAGCACTGACTGATGTATTTCATGTAAGAGTGCAAAACTTTGTCCTCACTATCCAGAAATGCCTTGTTTTACCATCGCTTACCCCCACCATGATGATACACCCTCCCCTGACTTTTTCGCTTCTCAACTTCTGGGTGAAATCCTACAGAACACGCTCATGACGCCAGGCCTATTAGCCATTTCTCCAGGTGTGTTAGTCCGACCGTTTCACTCTGACTTGTGCAATAAATTGAGTATTTCTGACATCAGGAGTATCACAGTCACAGTAATCCATCAACCTGCTGTTTCATGGCGGCCTTGGTTATGATTAGAATGTCATCCAATGTCACTTTGTGGAAGAAAAGCTCTAATTTCATAACAGAATACAGTTTGTCTTTTTTGATTTAGCTCGCGGTACATTTTCCATCGTATCCCAAACTATTCTGGATAAGAGCGTCTGCCAAACGCTAGAGTCTGAAACGGAGTGACAGCCACCCACGGTGACTGCTGTATCCGCCCCTTGTCTCCCCAGATTTCCTCATTAAAAGCCCTGCTATGACACAGCAGCATGATCGATGGCGCAGCTCCCTCATCCTCACGCGCTCCTGACATGATTTATCATTTACCCTCCCCCGTCTCCCTCCATGTTCTCCACAGCAGCAACACCTCTTCCATCTCTTCTGTGTGTATTACTAAAAGAGGATTTTTTTTTTCCTCATTATTTTTTTGAGTGAGACGAATTACACGCGCAAGTAAAATGTTCGCAGAGCTCGGGGGTCAACATCAACATGAAATGACAACTGGGACATTCCTGGGCATGACGCCCCCATCACAGTGAGTCACCCTAGTGTTGTTCCTGAGCTCCATCTGACACCCTGACTCTCGGGAAGACATTTCCACCAGTTGATAGATCATAGCCAATACTCTTAGCCACAAATTAAATAGGTGTGTCTTCCTCCTGCTGCTGCTTTTCCTTCTCCCTCGACACGAGTGGGTGATTCACCAACTCAAGGGAGGTCTAATAGGGAGGGATGACTTGTATGACACATGAACTTCTCACACTCTCATTACCAATGATCTATCCTCAGCCCCCTGTCAGCCTCTTCTCCTATAGTTGCAGTATAGGGTCTCAAGTGATGACTGACCAGCAGATGAATCACAATGAAGCACGCGGCAGCTACATTATATCTCTGAGTTTATCAGCGCGAGACATCCTGGCATGTAAATTAAACATAGCCAGAGACAGGAGCTGTCAGTCACCCAATTCAGAGTGAGTCTATCCATCTGTGTCTCCACCACTGAGCCATGAAGGGCATGCAGCGGCCCATCACCACGCCGCAATAGTTCCAATTTCTCACCTTCTCTCCTTTCTACTGTCTGATTATTATGTTCTTCATGAATAAATTTGGTTTTCAGTGCAGCACACTCTGTCCTGAGTTTAAAAAAAAAAAACACAACACACACACACATACACACATTAATAGAAACACAGGAATGCAGGGCACACAGAACATACTATTCCGCTCTAGCAAATAACTATCTGTTTACCGCTTTTCTTAGCACGCACAAACAGCAGAGCAATGTAATGCATGCCAGGTGTGTATGTGCATGGAAACAGACCTGCACAGACACTTCCACACACACCCTCTGAGGCGCAACTGCTATTGGATTTCCATCCATACCTCCTTTTGGTGTAATGAAATGCAGATGCTCTTTTGTGCTCCAGACAACACAGCTCCTCTCCGCTTTCTAGCGTGCAATCAGGATTACCACGCACCACATAACAGCTGTCAAGCTAAGTTTGTTTTAGTCAGATCATAACTAACGTGAATTATTATGTACGCAATTAAGGGCACTGAGAAAAACTGTTTCTCTCAACTCAAGTTAAACCTCATTTGTCTTGTTTTAACCTCAATGAATTCGATCAAACAGTATGTACAGTAGTGGCTGTCCATTTGTTATTAAATAAGGATGTCTACACATGAAAATGTAAAAAGACAACAACAACAACGTTTTACACTGAAATGTTATATTTACCTTAAAATACTCTGAAATCATAAAAGTTTGTTAGGAAAGAGGATCTCATTATATGCTCCTAAGTTAAAGGCCCAGTGAAACAGACGTCAGTGGTATTTGTTTCTGCATATGCAAGTGTTTCCGGGTAAACACAAAGCGACAGAGGGACTTGTCAAGGATACTGACTGGTGTTCACAAGAGCCGATAGTGCTGAATATGCATAACACAGCCTGCATGATGGAGCATGCACACAACAGATTTACCCTGGCAGACCAGTTCATTCTCGTTAGCACTCCGCAAGCAAATGTGAAACAATTATTAAACTGTGCACCCCTTAAAACTTTCCAAATGTTATCAGACCAAACAAATCAAATTCAGACTCATGAAATCAGGGTTACGTGTGGCTCTAAACAATTTGTCCACTGTTTTACAGCCGCTTCATTCACAGTGTACTTCTCAGGGAAAAGGTCTTTTCCCGCTGCTGCGCATCATGTGATGGATGGGGGGAGGGGCATAAAAATCCCCAAAATCATTTCATTGGATGCAAAATTAGTCCACACCCTTAGTGCAGGATGAACTGTTTTAACATGAAAAAGAAGGATTTGACATGTATCTGGCATCTACCTAAAGCAACCAGCGCAGGATTGAAATGGGTTAAATGTTTTTTTCATTTCATGGGAACTTTAACAGCCCACAACTTTAGGCATCAAAGTCTCTTTTATGGTATTTTAAAGAGATTCAGCGAGTGTTAAATGACTTTCCCCTATTAAATGCCTCTAAATTCAGCTTACACATGAGTCATACTGGGAGAGTTTTCCATCATCTGGGACTTTAAGGGTTTAATGTCTCAACGTTTACTGCCATTAAAATCAATTTAAGTTTCTGACGGATACTTTTAGAAAATACATTTCAGGAACAGTGAATAGAAAATATGTTAAGAAACAATGTTAAACGGTCTGATGAATTATCCAAAGAGTCTTTCGCCATACCTCTTGTTAGCAAAACGAGGGCCTAACAGGACTCTTTGACTGCTCTTTCTCCAATTAATTGGCACCATGAAACTGCCGCTGGCCTGCTTTTTTTTGGCATTGTGTCTGAATTTGCACTTCACTGGGTTTCTCTACTGTAATTAGAATTTGCATGGGGCTCAGGAAAAGCGTGGGGAGCTTGTGGTTATCCCCTCATTGTGCTTGGTGGCAGCAGGGTATTCACATCCTATCAATTTGACCAAAGTAAATAATTCACTCCCTCTGCCACGCTTTCCAATCTTGAAACTATTATCGTATTGTGTATGTAACCCACCGAGGACCAATTCATTCATCGAAGGCCCAGAGTTCCTTAACTAATTAACCAAACCTGCAACAAGGAAGTAATTTAAGTAATCTCACTGCCATTTATGTTCATGTTTAACTCCCCAGTGTGTCTTGAAAAACTATTAGGCTGTCACAGAACTTAGTTAGGATTCTTATTTTCAGCGTAGTCTCCCTCGAACAGAATAAACAACCCACTAGAATCAGACAATAAAAAGGATAGATAAACAATATTAAATAGAATTAAGATCCATACAGAAGAATCCAATCAAGTGAGAGCACACGCTGTTACTTACAATAACCTACAATAACCCAATTAATTGAACATCAATGTATTCATCATAAATTTAATCTATTGATACATTAATTTTTATTGGTAATTTCGTGTAATTTATTAATCTCATTAGCTTTATGATTATTTTATCTAAGTATTAGATTTTCTACGAAGGGAAAAAGGTTTTTAAACTGTGTTCAACAGGCACTGCAATTTTACCTCTTTAGCAATAAAAAGCAACAACTATCTGTTATTTCTTTTGAATAGGTAACATCCTTTAAGTTTTATCGTATATAATTCCATCATGTATATTGTTTTTATTATCATCAAGCACACTGAGTTAAATGCATACAATGTGCTCCTCATGATTGATCGCTGTTTCAATAAAACAATAACAATGAAGAAAAACGTTGCAGGCTTGATGCTCAATAATTAACAAATAAATGAATATGTTAACGGCACACCTTCACTGAGTTATCCAATCCAGTCTCTTGGTCTCCAGCAGGGAATTAAGTGACGAGCAGGTGTCCAGAGACGACGTGGTCTGTTCCGCTAGTCCAGGAATCTTTGCGCGTTAGCAACTCTTAGCATTAGCTTGTAGCACTGTCCCGATAAACGTCGAGGTTTCCGCTCGAAAACGCTGCGCAAGGGCTTGTTCTGTCAGCTAGGTTAGCTAAAATTATAGCATCAACTCAAGAGTTCATTCACTTTGTTAATTAATGAATCAATCAGCCCTGCTGTCACCCTTAGCTAACACAGGTGATGTCCAACAAGCTAACATATGAAGCTAGTTGGTGAACACTAGGACAGCCTTGAGGGAGAAGTGCCTCTCATAGAAAATGTAGCTTGAGTATCTTTGCAAAGTGCCCGGCAACTGTCAAGCATCGCCAATAAAATTTTAATTTCACTAAACATGTTAGCTAGTCAAGTTTGCCAGCACTTCCCTTGACTAGGACCCTTTCAAAATAAGATACACTTTAAAAAAAAACTTATTTCAACATCTGTACATTTCAAACTTATAACACCTCATTTAGATAAATAACTTGATTTTTTTAAACAAATTTTAACATTTATTTATTGATGCACAATTGGCACATAATCATTACTGTTAGGTATTTTTCATATTTTGAAAATATCAGTATCAGTCTGATGTACAACATTTATACCCACATTTATTCCCAAGTCACTTTTCTTTGCAAATCATCATAATGAAGAAAATTGTGCGGTAAATGTATTATTTATGGGCTTTTCCAGATGTTTTGGAAATTTTAAAAAAATGTTACTTTTCAAAATTCCAATGTTTCTATGTGTTTTCCAGTGTGTATGAAATGCTAATATTAATCTATATTTTGTTTATACAGATATATTGACATCTGTCAATATCTTGCTCTGCTTCGTGGATTATTATTTCATATTGCCTGAAATCTCTGAAGTATTCAAAAACATCCAATCTGATTCTGCAGAGGTGAACAATCCCACTGACCATTTATCGTAGTTTTCAAGTTAGAGTCAACTCTATGGGCTTTTTCTTTCTCTGACTTTTTTTTTTTTTTTTTTTTTGCTTCAGTGATGCTGCAGCTAACAACCACTGGCTAATTTCCCACTGAGACACCCACTGTTTGTCTATAGGGACCTGACAAGAATTCCCACAGTTCTTGGTTCCTTGGAGTGTTTGCTCATATCCTGTTGGATCTACATCTGTGTCTGAAGCCAAACACTCACTGTAACTATTTGTGTTGGCATTCCTCTTACTGGGAAACAAAGACAGGCACTGTAAATCCGACGGTTTCCTTCATCACACGTTCTCTACTCCTTCCTCTCGCTCGCTGCTGCAGGACGGCGTTTGCCAGCGTCTGATTCACAATCCCGTCTAACAACATTTTGTTTTGATTAACAGAATTGCAGCACTGGTCTTGCACATTTAAGAGAAAAGGAACATTGTGTGCTTGTTGCATCGGCACCCACCCAAGTACATTTATCCAGTAAGGCAGCCACCTTCTATTAAACAAAAGAAAATGAAGGTGCACTGAAGAGAGAGAGATTATGGATGAAGATAAATATTTACAATCTGCCCTCAAGTTATTCAATAGGGAACAGTGGTGTGTCATAAAATATGCATTGAACATTTGTTTTAATCACTTTGGGTGTCAAACGTTGCAATTACTCATCAAACTTACTCATAAAAGTAGCCGATGTTAAGGCGATAAACATTATTATATTTGTTTGATCATTTGATGGTGACAGTTACTCACTTTACAAACTCTGAATAAGTCTTGTTCAGCGTCCATGATTATTTGGAGCAAAAGGTAGCATTATTATCCATTCCTGTTAAAGGTCATGGAGGGGGGGTGGGGGGGGTGGAGCCTATCTCAGCAGCCTTTGGGCGAGAGGCAACGTTCACCCTGGACAGGTCACCAGTCCATGGCAGGGCCAACACATCTAGACAGACAACCATTGGCTCTCACAGCCACACCCATGGTCAATTTAGAGTCTGGCTTAACCTGGTCCCCTCTTGATGTCTTTGGACTGTGGAGGAAACTGGAGTACCAGAGAGAACCCACGTAGGCACAGGGAGAACATGCAGACTCCACTAGAACGACCCTTTGCTCCAGCCCAGGACCCTCTTGCTGTGAGCTGACAGTGCTAACCACCGCGCCACGGTGCAATCAGCAATCAGGTCCTACGCAGAGGAAAGTGGCTGCCGAAGATCATCTTTCCTTTGTCTCATCAAATGTCTTTTGCATGCACATTCATGGGCTTCCTCACACGTCAGCTGAGAAAGAAAAGTCACAGTAACAGGGTTCCTGAGAGGCTTCTGACCACCAGAAACACCAGGTAGCTGCCAATCAGAAGTTGCTGAGGTTCTCTTTGTTTGGTGTTTTGAGTCCAGGCGAGATCCTCAGAGATGTGAGCACCAAGGGTGTAGGATGTGCTCGCGCTCAGCGGCGGGTACTCCCACCGCCTCCCAGGGTCAACAATCGTCTCCTTTGTTTTGCTGAAATTTAGAGAGACGTTGTTGTGCCACTTCCTCCTTGAAAGCTTCTCAGAGATTAAATACACAGAGACTTGAATTTGATTGCTGATAACACATTTTTGATATCCTGCGGGTTTGCCTCTGTTATTCCGAGAGTGGATTATTTCAGACAAATAAAGGTCAGCGCAGGGAGAGAACAAAGAGAGCATTTCAGGATTAGAATCACAAGAGGAGGTTATTCTTCAAGAGTTGAATTTAGGGAAGAATGAGCTTCAGTGAGGAGAAGTCGACTAAACCAACAACAGATCTTATTTTGAATTTCCTTCCATCCTGACTGATGTATGAATGCATTTGAAATATCAGTCGTGGCGCTATAAAGCTTTGAAATGTGTTTTCAATTTCAGAGAAAAATACCATTTGATTATGGCCTCGCAGAGCAACACAGCAACATCAATCATAAATCGCAGTGTGAACAACAAACAAACATCCTGCCTCAGTAGTTCAGCTGAGGGAAAGAGAGCACTAATACAGAAAGAGGCAGTGATTTTAAAGCAATTGTTCTATGATCGAAGTACTACGCACTCCTGCCCCGGGCCATCAAATAAAGTCTGATCCCTCTTCCTCTATATCCTTCTCAAATTTTTTAATGAGAGCAAATCCTTTTAACTGGTGCCCTAACTGCCAGAGTTATGGATATAGCTGTGGTCTTCAGCGTGTGTGTGTGTGTGTGTGTGTGTGTGTGTGTGTGTGTGTGTGTGTGTGTGTGTGTGTGTGTGTGTGTGTGTGTGTGCGAGAGAGAGAGAGAGGGAGAAAGCAAGAGCACAGGCTTGCTCAGAGCAGTTCTCTCCTTCTTTTGGACTGGAAAGGAAAGAGCAGCAGTTTCCCCTGGAGGACAAATCACATCAAAGACATCAAAAGACATAGAGCGTCAATATCAAACTGAATGAGGATAATCTCACAAGACCCACCAGAGTCTCTGGACCCAGCCAGCATAACCCAATTACAGTAGACTGCCCAGATATTATTGAAGCCAAGACGATAAAAGGAAAGAAATCTTTGTGTCCAATATATTACCTGACAAACTTGAATGGTTTTACGGAGCCATAGCCGAGGTCTCAAATGTAAAACTAGGCACTGAGCAGGTGATAAAACCGTTTTAAATTCAGCTTTTATATGCAGCGTTTCAAGGCAGGTAATCCTTTCACTGCAATAGGAAATTAAGTACCAACAACTAAAATAATTTATAATCATAGGAAGTGTCCAAAATCATGTAACACACCCACACAGACACACACTGTTACATTGTAGGGAGGGATATAACAAGGAAATGTGTTTTACCTTTGCCACACTGGAGGAGAGGAACTTTCTGGGGAAATGCTGCAGAGCAGTTTAAAATGGAACAAAGGGGAAGTGGATAATCTGATGACATTGTTTCGCAGTGCTGTGGGAACAATGCAAAATTAGAGACTCTGCAATCACATGGTAACACCGTTTCTGTGGTGTGCTGCTCATTTACACTGAACCAAACACTGGTGTGAAGCCTCCTTTCCATATTTGTCCACTCGCTGTCTGTAATTTCATATACGTCCCTGCATGGTGACAGAAATGTCGGCTGGTCAGCCTGAGGCGAGAGGCACGTTTTCAGGGATGAACCAACTCAAGAGTGGACTGAAGCCTTTAGCTTCAAGCTAAATATACACGGCTGGCTCTTCCAGGCTGTGTGGAGTCACAAAGAACAAACACAGGAGGGGGAAAAAAAAGGTATTCTTGGGCTCAAGACCCACATTTGAGAGGACTTGACAGGCAAATCACCCTTTTTGGTGAAGTTTCCAAGCAAAATCACTGCATGTTCTAAGATTTTGTTTGCTACCATTCAGCAACTTGAGTTATTTTAAATGATCCTAGCTTATAACCAGCACAACACAGCAGCTTTACCCCACTCTGACACTGCGTCCTCCTCACAGGCACGACAAATGGACACCTGACCATTTTCTTTCCTGCTTATCTGTGAAGGGCACAGCCGCACCTACGGTCAATTTAGAGGTGCCGATTAACCTAACTTGCACGAGGAGGAAGCCGGAGTACCCAGAGGGAACCCGCACAGGCATGGGGAGAACATGCAAACTCCACACAGAAAAGCCCCAGGCTCAAACCCAGAATCTTCTTGCTGTGAGGCGACAGTGTTAACCACTGCACCGCTGGATACCTGACAGTCCTCTGTTATTTAAAAAGGACAAGGAAGGAAAATGAGGGTCCTATTGAGAAGCAGGTGGGGGGCTTGGACTAATGAGCGATCCCATTGAAGGAGATTACTCCGCAGTCACGGTGCAGGATCACAGTGGATGGCTCATCCTCACGAACACACGCCGCCACGCGCTCCTTGTGTGCTGACAGGAACGGGCTTCTCACGTGTATCAGTGAGCCTGGAACAACACCCACCTTTGACCCCCAGCGATTTAAAAAAAGGCTTTTAAGAATGCCGGTTTAACCACCATCAAAAACACATTCTCAGGCTGACCCCCCTTTGTGCTGACAGCTAATGTTACTTTCATGAAGGCACCACACACATAATCACATACACTTTGCATACAATCTCCCTCCCACACATGATCCCGAAGTGCTGTTGTGCCAACAACATCACAGGAACAACGGATGACTTCAGAGTGACGGGGGGGGGGGGGGGGGGGGGGATGACAGTCATTTGGCTTGTGATCTTCTAACAAAGAGGAATGATTGAGTCATGAAGCTGGTTTTACCATTTTTAATTTTTTAAGACCAGTTTAATGATACTAATTTAAACCCCTCCACTATGACTAATCTGCCCCGTTTGTTTGCCCGTACTACACCTCTCCAGATGTGGCTACACATCTGTCAAATCCAACGTCAGAAGAACAAACACACAAGCGCCTCCAAAAACATGACCATCTTGGTAGCAGGTCCAGTTCATGAGGGAACATTCTTCCTCTTGAGTTTACTTTCTATTTTTATTTTTGCACAACTTCACTGTCACCTTTTCAAAATCAAGACGCATGTAAAACAAAACGGAGGCAATAGCACACACCGGCGATGCTGCCGGGTTTCCATCGGTGCACCGCAGTCATCGACGTGTCAGTCTTCATGAGTTAAACCTAAAACGTGATGTTTTCGCTGACTGAAAACGGATTTGCACATTTGAGCAAAGCTGCCGTAATGTTCATCATATTCAGTATATTGTTGTCATTTTAGGTTCAAAAGTGTCGCAGTCTTTGACAGCTGTATTCACGACATGTCAGATCAGTTCTATTTGCACCGACAGCTGGTACAAATGTGCTTCAAATGACCTGAACAGTGGAGCCTGAGCTCTTTCCCACTTTTACTTGAGCGAAGGAGTTGAATCCGTTCTTTTCACTGTACTTCTACTGCAGTAAAGGAGGTGCCCACCTCTGCCACCTCCACATAACATCCAGTTATCTGACATGCAGGCGATTGCTGTGAGGCTCAGACACTGAAGCTCTCTAATGTGCAAGCGCATTAATTAGCGTTTATTTTGGGATAAACAACATGGTGCTCGGTCCTGACACGGCTGCAGGAGACAACTTTAAAGGGACGTGATGAGTGAAACCAATTAAATTCGGGGTCAAAAGTAAAGATCAGAGGATTTGTCACCGAGTATGTGACTTCAAAAGTTGCCCGGCATTCTTTGTGAGAAGGCTGCGTTTTTAATTTGAGGCTTCATTCCCATCCACTCAACATGGAGAACGAGTTTGACTTTCAGCCTCTTGAAAGTCGAACAAACACACCGCAGGTTGTTACAGTCCTCATAGATTTTCTCCTCTATCTGCCATGTGAACAGTCTGTATATATCGAGTCTCGCCTGTCACTATATTTCACCCCAAGAGAAATCTAATAACCTGTATATATGCTGTATATTGTTTAGGTTTCTCATAAAAATGTTCCTCGCTGGTATAAGCTTTAATGGCTGTTATTTATATTTGGGCAGGGCAGGTTTATTCTGCGCGCCTACAGAAATCATTACGCTTCCCCTTGGGAAAGGCTGTAGCAACGAGTGTTTCACCGCGGCAGATGACTCAGCAATAATAGGTTTTCCGCTCTATCGGATTTTCCTTTGGTGTTATTGGTTATCTTCCACAAGGGTCATTAAAAAACAACTAGAGGAGACAGACAGAGGCCACAAACCAGAGTGTCGACTGTGTAATGAGGAAAGAACAAATACTGATTATAAAACAGACCAAAGCTCAGGCAATGAAGGAGCTTTTAAGTATTTAACAGTTGACAGATGCCAATGTGACCTCATGGGACTGCGTATCGATGGCATGCCACTTTTATAGATATTCCCACTGTCGCGTCAATGCATTTTAAAAGAACATGCAAACTTTTTGAAAAAAATAGGCTCGTTGCTATCCTCTCCTGCCTGGATCCAGCCTCCATCCATCCATCCATCTTCTTCCCCTCATCCTGTTAAGGGTCGCGGGGGTCTGGAGCCCAGCGAGAGGCGGGGTACACCCTGGACAGGTCACCAATTCATCGCAGGAATTTCTGGATGATTCGCCGTTGTCAGGCTGTATCTGACGGCGGTGCTGATCCAGAACTAGCAAGCCGGGCCTAACCTCTCGCCTGCAACCTGGTGGTTGACGCCAACCTCACGTGGGTTAATCATGTTGAGGTTCAGTGGTGGAAAATTGAAATGATATTAAAAATGGCTTCAGATGTGACATGAATGGTTCACTGTAAGTAAAATGTCCCCCAGTGTCTGTGCTTGACTCCACTCTTCACAACAGACTGGAAAAAAAGGTCTAAATCAACCTGTAGACTGGAGTTTGGGGCAATGAAAAGGTCTTCTGTCAGCCTTATCAGTCCGTCAGATGGGTGATGGGCAGTCACATTATGGTAAAAGCGTGTGCCTGTATGTGCCGACATGCTTGTCAGGTACAAAACAAACAGCTTTACATGAACACATCTCCATGACATGCATACAAAATCTGATATTATTGTAAAAGGTGCACTTCCCAGCTCTCTCTTCCCACACCTTCCTTTCTCACACACCAACAAACATTTCCCCCTCTACCAGCTGCTCCGTGAGAGGGTTCCTTTACAAAGGCAAATGAAACCCAGCTTTATCTGGATTAAACGCAGTACGGTCCATAAAATTACGGTGAGAGTTACTGCTCACCGAAGCATGTATAGTGTTTCGGGATTGATTGAGTAAGGTATTCCACTCCAGGCTCGAAAAAAGAGCTGTTGGAGGTTCGTGTAATCTCAAATTTAACAGTAAAGGAGATAAGAATAATGGATTCTTGGAGGGCTACAGAGGTACAAAGGGGATAAAACACAGATCTAAATTCTCTGCAGTCCGAGAGATTAGTCGAACAAAAGTGCTTGCAAAAATGAATTAAACCACATCAAAAAAGGCAATGAAATTCAAATGAATTAAGACTTTCATTTAATCATATAAAGTAAAAGTGGAAAATTAATTATTGGGGAAAAAAAGGTTATTGTGCAGTGAAAGTTATGAATTCCAATAAAATTATGTTAAATTTAAAAAAAACCAAACCCCACATAAATTTTCTTCCAGTTTTGTGTTGCAGAGTAAATTAACAGATGCTTCACTGTCTTTTGCTTTAACAGTTTGAAGCAGAGCACCTGATGATGTCACCATTGTAATTTAAATTGAAGAGCATTGTCATCAACTGCTTACGCAGAACTCCCATCAGCAGCAGTCCGGGGAATGGAAGCTGTCAGATGACTATAAAAAAAAAAAAAAAAAAAAAAGAGTAACTGCTAAAGAAATAAAATTTAAAGCCTTCTACCAATGGATCTTAGGAAAAGACACAAGACAGAGAAAAATGATATCTCTGTCTTTTAAACGTAACATCAGTTTTGTGTTGGGTTAAACTGCAAATACACCTGAAGCAGGACTGCACAGTGCACTGGTGGTGCACTACTTTCTGCAACGAAAAGTATTTTGCTTGCTTTAAAGAGGACAGTGCCGTATATTTGCAGCAACAGGACAGCGTCTCAGTGCAACATTTGACTTAAGACAAAGACATGATGCTAAAAAAACGCGGAGTCCATTCGGGCTGATAACATGGGGAAAATCTTGAAAAGCAGCACAATTCAAGTATTTATCTGCATTCAAGTTAGCGAAGGGCTAACTGAAAGTAGCTGCCTCTGCCATGGCTGTCTGTGTTGTTCTGGCTGTATAACTGTTGCTAAATTATTTTCAGCCTCACACAACCTCTGTGGAATAAATCATTTCATCATTTCACTAGCAGAATTTCGATCCTTGCAGTCTGATAACATTTGGAAAGTCTAGAAGAGCTGCACTATCATTGTGCACTATCATTTTTTATACATTTTCCAAGTTAGAAAATTGCTAACTGGAAGTAGCAAGCTTGGCTGGCATTCATCTCATGGGCATGAATGCTCCCACACCGTCATGTACTGTGCATTACAGAGAGATTTACCTGGCATGAACTACTCCGGCAAGAGATAAATATAGGAGACATTCACTTATATGACGATGTGATGGACTATAGCTTTAAAATTCATTTTATATGTGATACTTTCAATAAATCTATAAAGTCTGAGGGTTGACAGTGAATGGAGGGGGTGTTGGTGAAGCGCAGCAGCTCAGTGCAGAAGGAACAAGGTTCCATTTTGAGATTGCATCTAGCTGATGTTACATCTGCTTCACCTGTCGAAAACAAGGGGAGTGAGACAGGTGGGCGTATAGCAGTTCCATTCTTGTCAGGGAAAATAAAGGAAGCTGTATTTTCAGTATTTAAACCGATTTTGTGGACAAATTTTACAGAATGTAATGGCTCGCCGAGTGCATTGGTGACCCGCAGACTGCATTCCTCCACCGCTGATATGGTCGTGGGCCTGGTGTTTCAGAGGCGCATTCAGACAGGGAGTCATTGACATTCACGCACCTGGTGTGCCACCCGTCACTGCTGGCAACAACAAGCGATTCGCTCACACATCTGCTTCCACCGTCGGAGGCTTTTCAGATAAGCAGCATTAAAATAAGTGAAACAATGCAACCAAGCTGAACATGTTTGTGCCTCCAACCAGCTGAGTGTTGTATTGCATTCACAGAGACTGATTTCATAGCTACATGAGAAACTGAGCACTGTTTCAACATTTATGCAGTCATATGTGAATATATAACACAAGAGGAAAACATCTGTTCAATATGTACAACATCCAAACTAAAACACTTAAAACCTTGCATGGTAATAAATAAATTAAAAGCTCAAACATTGTACTTACATCACATAGAAATACTGCCACTGTCTTATTGTCCTATTAGGAACCTAAAACAGGAGTGGAACTAATTCATATTTTGTTGTGACTGTAAAAAAATTTCAAGGATCACCTAAAGCATTGGCACAAGGAGCTGTTTACACAGGAAAATGCCAATGGGTGACAGCATGTAAATATACAACATGAATATTCAAGTGTAATATTTTAGCATTAAGCATGACAACATCAATAAGGCCACTGTGTTCAGGGAGCAAGTGAGAATGATTTCAGCCCATACTCCTTCCTACGCTTGCTGTAAGTAACAGATGAAAATACAACAGCATCCTTGGAGAACGCAAACCTCCATCAAACCCAGAGGAACTTGAAACAGATCTGCCCCAAAATGTAACGGCCTCTTCCCAGGAACCAGGCAGCACCCCTCCGCCAAGTGTGGTGAAATTTGGTCTCATGGTTTCTGTGGGTCCCTGTAAACGTGCAACACTGAGAACACAACCCTGTCGCTGGTGAAACGGGAGCCCAACAGTCATGCTAGCAACTGTTGGAGGCTAGTGTGAAGCTTCAAGCTAAATGCTAACATCAGAGTGCGACTTCAACATCACAATGCTAACATAATGATATTCAGCATCTTAGCACAGCATTCTAGCACTGGCATAAAAACGATGACATACAAGGGCGGCAAAAAGGAAAGTTCCAGACAAATGCAGTTGATGATGGTTGAAAAGGTTAAAGGTCATGAGTTATCACGTTTCTGATGTTTAAAACCCATCTATTAGCTGTACAGAGATGTGACTCAAGCTCTCGCTGTGAGGAAGATCAAGCGAGTGTCCACCTAGCCAGGCTTCAGGGCAGGGGCCTGATTCAGTAGTGACAGACACCGACGATGTCTATGTGGACGACAACAATCGAACTCAGTGTAAATGAGTTTGTACACAAATTTAATTCAGATTTCTGTTGACGTGCGATGGATGAGAGTCCTCCTACACTCACTACTTCCCTACGTCTGACTTCCTGAACCTTTTCCGTCATGTTGGTGCTGAGTGTTGGACCGTGAGCGGTGAAGCAACTGCCACGACAGTCGACTACCATCACAATACTTTAAATTTTTTACGTTCTGATTATACGGTTGTTAGAAAATGCTGTTTCCATCTTATTTTTTCAGGTTAGTGTTGGAATGTAGCAATCAATGTAACAGCCAATGGCAGACAGTCGGTTTGTCCTGTTGAGGATGAAGTACACACGTTTCCCGTGAATGACCTCTTAATTGTTCTGTCCAACAAACTACCTGATGAAAAATTGATGGAACTTTGCTAAAGGCAATGATTACTAGTTTTGACATGGTTGATTGTCTGGGAATCAAGATTACTGTCAAAATGTCAGCTGACCCGGCCAATAAATTAAAGCCTGGACGAAACCTGCTGACATCGCCATCCCAACTTCTTTTCCTGCCTTGTTTACCTTCCTGCATCACAACACCCTTCTACGTCTTGCACGAACGCTTCTGCTCCGAGACACGTTCAAGCTTTGCAATTGCGTTCCGCGTGTCGCGGTTGTGATGCTGCTCCAGCTGCTTTTCACATCATCAAACTGTGATAAATTGGACATCTTAGTGACGTCTAAATAGAAAGCTCCTTCTCTCAGCTAGCCAAACACTACCCAGATAATGCAAATAATAAATGACTCGCTGCAAGTTTGACAAACGCGGGACTGACGCCGTCACGCCTCATCTTTCAATGTTGTTTTCTGCACGTCTTGTAAATAAACACAGTTTGATAAATGAAGGAGAGGCAGTTTTCTCCATGCTGGGACACCAGAGAGATGCAGCTGGATGTTTTGCTGATATTAGCTGTACACTTTCTCTCTTTCCTTGGTAAATGTAATAAATACAGAGCTCCAGGGATGTCAGGCCTAAGAAAGGAGGGTAGTGGGGGGTGGGCAGGCAGGGTGGGGCTGCAGGAATCCAATAAAGACCACACAAACACACATAAAACCAAAAATACACACACTGAACACTGGTGCCTTGAGCTAAGGTGCGTGTGAGTATGAAACAACTTCTTTATCTCAGGTTCTTGCTCTTTTTCCAATAACTCTCCACACAAAAACAATATTTCAAATAAAAAAACAACACTGTAAAAGACTAATGTTTACAGGGAACATTCCTTCCAAACCCTCCCCGATGTCCTGTTCTGACGTCTCCAAGTGCTTGATTGGCGTTTTAGTGTGAAATTTAGCAACATTCAGAGGTACACAATGGTTTCCTCTCTCCCCTCTTCCCCACCACTGTCTGTTTCCATGGAGACCAGTGCACTGAGGTCCAGATGAGGGTCACCGGGATGTTGGAGAACCAAATTTGAGTCAGTTCCGCTTGCCTCTGATGACCAGGTCTCGCCGATGTAGCTGTTATGATCTGAAACCAGAAACCAGACTCAGTCACAGCATCTGACACATTATGAAACAAACCAGACGAATAAAAGCTCCAACTAAAGAAACTTCATCATTTACTGTCCTCTGATAAATAATCGCCAGGATGCAGCGCGTTTCCACTTGTTTAATGAGCTCTGTCTAATTGGGAAGCCCACTCATCTCCTCTCTAACTGCATATAGATCAACCACAGCTGCTGCCGCTCCCTCCTGCACCGGAGCGTCACAATTAGGGCCCCATTTTCATGATGGTGCAACCACCGCCGCAACAGGCGCACCAACTGTTCGGTCGTTTCTAAGACTTTGGCATTTGCTTTGCCCATCTGTCCTTAAAAATAAAATAGTTAAATATTTAAGTTAACTCTGCAATCAGTACAAAAGTTTATCAAGGATATTTTATGAGTTTTACTTTTTTTTTTTTAAGTATCTGTTATTTATTCATGCAATTTAAGGTCATTACATCCCTGCAGGAACCTCAAGGAAGCAGGACTGAGAAAGTTTTGATTGATACCAAATGTCTTGATCAGTTCTGCTTACTGGTCGATTACCAGATGGATCCTCTCGTTCTGGGAATCCTCCTTTGAGCTTTCACAGGTTTCCATGTTTAAACAATGGTTATCATTGAATTTCCTTTATGCTAATGCTATCCTTTACTGTTTGATATGGCACAAGCTAATTTTACACTCTTTGATTGTTAAAGTCTTTGTTTAACAATAATACACCACTTTCAAGTACTTTATTTTATTGTTGAAGTTACTTTTATCTTTGGTATTTTTTTGGTGATACTGATTTCTGATCAACATCCTGTGTGGACAAATGTAGACCTGCTCCAGGATTCAGGGCCAAGAGAAGTATTGGAGCAACTTTTGTCTTCATTTAGTTTTTCTTGGTAAAAATGTGGTGTGAAAATATTTCTACCATTCGATATTTAGCTTTGGAAACAGATGTGCTGCTCAGTTGGGAAACACATGGAGAGTCAGACACTCTTGGCATTCCTGGAAATTAAGCTCTTGTAGTGCAGATGTTGATGTTAGACAGCGCATTACTGCTGTTTAGAACTTTATTTAACCCTGTTTGACAGACAGCAGTAAACCAGCCCGGTGGTCATTCTTGAGGAGATGAAGCTTTTTCTTCTCCGTGTTCCGCAAAGGATCACGAGTTTGATGCCCCTGTTTCACTGCTTCCATGACTGAATTGATAAGACATGAAGTGATGAGCTCAGAGGCAAACAGCTGCAATGGACGGACGGGACACTCCTGACCTGGTCCCAGCTCCGCGGACGGTGATGAGACGAGTACAATCCTCTGGAGGTTAGACCACAGGTGAGATCTCTACATTGATAAATGGTTTCTTTCTTTTCCTTCTGATGCCAACAAAGTCAATAATAATGATAATATTCAAGGAGGTAAGAGCTCTTCGTTGCTGGCAGATGTGTATCTGGGCTGTATTCCAACAGAAAATAAGTGTGAACTGGGGCCTCTGTAGTTTTAAGTTTGTTTGTTGTTGTTTTTTTTTTTAAATGTAGCAAATATTTCAGAGACATGAGTGGACAAAGTTGTGAAATGTGGGGTAAAGGAGAGAAGATCTGGCTGCAGGGAGAATACACACCACACAGAGCCAAACAATCAGCGCTGGTGCCTCGAGCGGACAACAATGAGATTGGCTATGAAGCAGCTTCAGCTGATGTGTGAGTGCATTACAACAGCAGGAGTGTTTATGTGGGATAAACTAAACAGCACGTGTAATCCCGGCGAGGGAAGACGTCACAACAGGACGTCGTTTTGTTTTTTTTGTTTTTTTTCCCATCATCTACCACATAAAACTGATTTTCAACTCCAAAATTACGATCAAAGATTGTCATTTTCTCACTCTGCTCTGCATCATCCTGACAACTATGTGATAAAACACATCTTTCCATGTGGGAAGATTATTGTTGTGCATCACTGTGACTGGCACAGCTGCTTCAAACCTACGAGGCCATTAAAGAGGCTGGCTGAGAGCGCGCTCATTAATCAGTGCACCCTCCGCTCTGTATCCTACCTCCCCAGCCCTTTTGCCCTTTCAGCCGCTGCACCTACACCAACTGAAATAGAAAGTGCACTTTGCTCCTGCGGCGGATAAAATATGGCCTTTCAAATGAAAACAAAGATTTTCCAGCCATCCATCATTTCCTCGCGACTTAAACGTGTCACTTCTATCATTATCTCTGTCAATGCAATGAATCATCATGGTTGGGATTCAGTGGCAGCTGCCTTCTTGCACTTGACGGATCACCCGAAGCCAAGAAACCGGCGGGCAGACACGGGGAACAGCGAGCAAACACAAAATTAGGGAGATGAGTCTTACAGTGAGAATTCAAGCCCTCGATCTGGGATGGGGTGGCGTTCTGTTCCTGCCGGCCTCGTCTCATAGGAAGACCTTCACGGATCAATAACGCTACTCAGATCTGGGCGTGAATATGCTTGCATGGGTGGTATCCAGGCAGAAGAGTGTCTCTGTGTGAGTTTGCTTTTTTGCGTTTGTGTGCCTGGTGAGTGCTGTCTCGCATTTGGGCAGGTGTGCTGTCATGGTAACAGATGGTGTGAACTATAAATTGCCTGATTGTGTCCCTGAAGGAAAGTGCCTCTGTTTGATTAATTATATAAGTGTCTGCTAGAGTAGCTCAGTTAGACCGAGGTGGGGGGTTCGAGTCACATGACTTGGCTCTGACTTGGTATTCATGTTTAAAGATGTAGACTTGAGACCGATCAGCTGAAGTGTTTTTTGTTGGGGTTTTTTCTAGATATAAAAGTTGTTTTCCCTGAAACATGATTGAATGATTTTATTCTAAGATAATCAAGAAAAACCTGACAATCTAGTAGAACCCAGCAAGAAATGTTTTGTTCTGAAAACGTTCTGAAAATATTCCGTACAATGTTCTGGTTATGTTTTGAATTTGTTCCCACAGAGGTCTTCCTATAGGTAGAATACAATTCTCTAAAAACGACAACAGATTTCAGATCAAATATTAACCAACATCTCAAAAACATTTTGCAGAACGTTGCAGGTAAATCTTTTTCTAGGTATCTAAATTTACAGGAACGTTATCTGAAATTAGGGAACATCCTTAAAACGTTCTTTGAGTTTTGGACTAAATTTTCTTTTAAACTTGTGGCAATGTTAGTAATAACAGGTTTTCTTTAAAGTCCACTTTTGCTTCCACAAACGCAACACCTGGATGTTTTCTAACATGTAAATGTGGGACCGTACCATGAAGCAACAAAATGAGATTTTCTTTTTATCTTATACTGAAGAAGTAAGCATCCTCTTGTTTCTTACTGTACCCCAACTATCTGGAAAATAGCGACACTTATTACTGTAGTTTAGGGTGAGTAGGTGTCAAAATCTACAAACTGCACCTTTAAGGCAAACTGAATCATTGTCTCAATCGTAGCCAAGAAATGACTGAGAGTATTTAACCATTACAATGAGGCTGGATGCTTTGTTTGAGAGTCAAAGAGCAGGTTTGGTTCCCACAGACTGCAGCCTGATATAAAAGAGTGCTTTAATCCAACACTGTAAAGTTTCATCTCCTCTCTCTCAGCCTACTCATGGCGCTCTTGTCTTTTGTAAAAAGAAGGACGAGCAACAAAAACCTGATACAACTCATCAAAGGAGACATTTAAAAAAAATTCCATCTAACTGGTTCCCCGAGATTATACTGTGCCCTGGCATTTATGGAAGTGCTCTGAATGAAAAAGGGTGTGTATGAGAACTTGAAAAGAAATTTTCACATGCTCAGGTAAGAAGGATGAGGTGAGATGATAGTTTGATCCACGAGAGTGACGGCATGAAAAAAAGAATTTGCATTTGAAAGAAATTTCTTTTCTTTTCACATGTAAAAAAGGATCCCAGGTTCCTGCACATACCAGGCAGCCCATAATCCAGTATGTGTTTGCAAAGGGGCTTTGCAAATCTGCATGTAAAATAAAATTAAAAAAACAAACGCCTTAGATTCGCTTACATTAAGAAAAGAAAATTATATGGAGATTTATTCAGCCTCTAAAGACGCATTTACACTTCCAGGTACAAGTGACACAATGCTGATTTTTTCGTTCACATGCGGCACCGATCGGCTAGGTCTTATCTCTCTATTATCTTGGTTCAACAGCAGTGGGAGTCTAGCCATGCTGAGTTAACCCTGGACGTGTCATCCGTCCATTACAGATAAAAATGCACTTTTCCCACAGGACATACCAGTGTACATGCACCTTTTTTGAAACCTGGATAAACCTGTTACACAAGCGGCCTGACCCTTGTCCGAGTGCGAGTAAATGAGCTTTGTTTTTTCTTGTGCGACGTGACAAACGCACTAAAACAAAACAAAGAAAGCAGCAAGCCGATATAAACCCAACTGACCCAGATTAAACCTGTTACCGCTGGAGAAAAAAGACCGGATTTCAGGCAACGACTACTCAGTCAGACCTGCGAGCAATTTAGAGTCTTCAGCTAATTTAACACGCTTGATTGAAGCCATCATGAGCTTGTTTCAGATATAAATAAGTATAAACAGAGTTCTGGAATAGATTCCCTTTAAGATTACACATGAACAGCTGCAAAAAATATCAAACATTAGCACATAAATCAGGACAGGGATTCAAGACCTGCGGTGTAAATGTGTACAGTGTTTAATCCCAGGCTCATGTCGTCCTGTGAGAAAGGAACTGAAGGTTGATGCCAACTGTGCTGCAGGTTGCAGCCAAGTTCCCTCCCCGTTCTTGTTAACTAGTGACTCAGGTTTCACTGGAACTTGTGTGCGCTCACTAAGGAGGAAAGGTTAATAAGCTAATCAGGGACGAAAAGACTGTGCCACCTGTTATGGCTGGTAAACAATAGCGCACACTCCAAATCAGCTGCAGTCAACACGACTTGTACAAGGGAGCTGAAGGAGGATCACACGTGACCCGTAATTTTCTCCGCCGCGTCGTTAATATTAGAAGCAGCAGCTCATGAATGGATTAGGAATGAGGAACTTGAGAATGAAGCTGACGCCTCCTGAATGAAACGCAGATTAATAAGTGTGTGCATTTCTCATTCCACAGCACCTCCTCTACGCCTCCCGCCCCCTCCCCTCGCCTGATGTGATGACAAGTCACGCTGTAATGAGTTCTGTAAAGATTTTTTTAGATCGATGTCCCAATCAGTCAGCCATCGCCTGTGAACTGTGATTCACACGCTGTTGTCTGCAGTGCCAGTCGATAGATAGAGAAACCATTGATTTTCTTTTCCTGTGGCAGGCAAGGGCCCCAGCTTGCTGCTGCTGCTGCTGCAGGTGGGGCTGGTGGAGGGGAGGTGGGCTGCTTCCTTTGTCAGGAGACACTGATTAACGGCGAGAAAGGACAGACAAGGCCTCACCAGGGATACAGCCTTGAGAACCGAGGGCGTGTGTACAGTGCGCTCTCACACGCATGAGCGAAACCCGTGTAGGCTGAGGGTTTATTTACATTCTCACAGGTAGCAAATTTCTCATTCGTGTTGAGAAGCGACGACGGAGTGATAAAACAGCGCAGAGAGCCACTTGAGCTGTGAGATGCCCACCATTAACACCCAGATATTAAACATTAGAAATGTAATGCTCCAAAATGTAACAACCACCACTAAGGGTCTGTCTGTTCAGTCAGATTACACAAAATCTGATTTTCCAAAACACACAGGGGCCAAGGAATGTGGGCACAGGCCCACTGAACATGATGAAAAACTCCTGTAACAGCAAGCTTCAGTTTCATTGTTTCCTCCGTTTGTCTGCTTGTTAGCAGCGTATCTCCAAAACTGATGGATGGATGTTGATTCAACACGGTGGAAAGATTCCCATCACAACAAAATCGTTCTACAATGTCCCAGAGACAATTGTAAGCGGAAGCATGTCAAACCTCCAAGTGCAGTTGAGAATGTTTTCAAGACATTTTGGAACGTTGGGAATTGCATCCAGTCTCGTTGCGAATGGACTGAGCTGGACCGTAGACACGTAGGAGCCAGAGTTCGGCCTGAGATCCTTCTGACATGACAAAAAAACTCAAGGTGAAAAAGCGTTTGCAGTCAGAGACTCCGAAGAATCTGTCAAACCTGTAATCTAACCCTGAGCCGTCATCTAAGGGCTTTTCCTAATGGGACTCGACTTTTATTGAAAGCATTTTTGCTCTAATTGGTTTTATTGTTGTTTTTTCAGTGTTTTGTCTGCTTATTATTCAGAAATTCTTTTCATGGTCTGCTGGTTTTAGAGTTATTTCCACTTTGGGTTTAGAAAAGTATCTACAAAGTTTATAACTAAAGACTAGACAGACCAAATGAAACCAAACCCCCACACACAATATATAATTATGGCAATAAAATAAAAGCATGGAAATCCATTTTGCAATAAACCTTTCTCCGTAAATGACAAAAATGAACCTCTCACCACTGGGCGAGTGCTCCAGCTCGACAAGTGTCCCCCCAGGGCTGTAGAGGAATCCTCCCCCCATCATCCATGCCTGGGAGTCCGGGTCTGGGTTGACGGGGGTCTTAGCAATGGGAAGAGGTCTGCTGTTGGATCTTGCCAGCAGGGTGTTGAGACAGTTGTGTGCGCTGGGGTCATTGTCTTTGTGGTGGATGTGGCGGTTGTTGAGGCTGCTGCTGGCAAACGCCGCCTCGTTCACAAACACGGAGCCGTTACCTGAGTGGTCTCTGGACGGGCTCGGCGCAGGGTCCTGAGACACAGAGCTGATGTCACTGTCACATGGAGAATATTCAGAGACAGTTCCTATTCTCTCCAACATGGCAGACACTACAATGAACAGCAGATCTTTGAGATGCGCTGATGCACCTGCACGAGGGCTCAGGAAACAACTACCACAACCAAGCTGAGATATTCTCCCAAACTACAAGGATAAGGTGATGGAGAAGTTCCATGTCTGGACCCTCACTGCTGAGCTCGGAACCACGGGAGTGGGAGGGAGTTCGTTTGTGAGGCTAACAGCTTTGGAAGCAAGGCACTGCGGATCATGTAGAGACGTCACAGTCTTTAGAGGGACAGACATCAGTGTCAGTCAAGGGACGGGCGCTGACATGAGCTGTGGACACACCTACTCAACATCAGACACTCCTTCTGAATCTGCCTCTGCTTTTCTAGAATTCTCCCCAAGAGACTGAGCTCATCTTTGGTAGTTCCTCTGAATACATAATACACTTTGTGACTGAACATATTAAATGCAGGTTTCTAATCATTTCATCACCTGGTGCCAATGCAAACCTCTCAGAGACGGATATCTTAAATCTTGCACCAATAAAACAGCTGGGGCAGATTGAAAAAAGCGCTGAGTCATTTGTCAACTGGCTTTACTGGCTCTTAAGTGCATGTAAAAGGTGTCAGCGCTGGTGCAGCCCCTCCCCCTGTCCTCCACTGAGACCCTCTGTCCTCATCTTCACATCAACATGGCCTTTCTTCAGCCGAGCTGAAGCGCTGCAGCTAATTAGAGAGGGCCTGAGATCAGGTGTGAGTGTACGTCATTCGATCCGTCTCTGACCCCATGAACTGCCGCCTCTGGCTTAAACATTAGCAGGGGAATATTAGGACCTCCACTGCCTCTGCACACAGGCCACTGATGGGCAAGCAGCCTCCGTGAGGAGAAAAATGAAATGGAAATAAATAATTCTGCAAAAAGCCCGTAAAAGCTCAAGGTGTTCGGTAAATGAATGCAACACGAGTCCGCTCATTTGTCCGTCCATTCCAGTGTATTCGAGGCATCTATTGAACCGTCACACCTGCTGAGCAAAACCATATCCAGCAGAGGCTTACAAAGATGTAAGTGCTATATTAGTTTCACCGGTGCTGCCTTTCCCTGTAAGGTACATTGAGACTAAAAGGCCACAGAGAACAGTACACCCTTTATCCTCCACGCCTTCCAGCTGCAGGGGACAATTCACTCTCGAGCTTTTCAAACAAAGACCCAATAATTTAAGTCTTTTCGGACACGAGTGATTGGTTTCTTAGGCTGCGTGCCTCTGGTTTTAATTATTTTGTCGGAGCTTTTATTTGCAACGGTTTAATTATCATCAATCATTAAGATGTTTATTGGTGAGTGGAGCTGTTGGAGCACTAAGACAAATGATGCTGAAATAGCTCTCATTATCACAGGTCATATATCAGGAGGGGATTGAGCTGCTCGGAGTAAATGAGTGAACTCAGGCTGTTTGCTGTCAGAGAAAAGCTGCCTGTTAATGATGGTAGCCAAGGGCTCCATAAACACTGCATATCCACCTCGTGTTCGTGTCCGGGTCAAGAACGTTCCCGAGCTCCTGATTAATACCTCAGCTTAGACCTCAGAAGTCAGCTGCCAGCTGTTCACCACACCTACCTGCTGCCCATCCAGAGGGATGACCATGTGAGGGATCACAGCGGGCAGGCTCCTCTGACGACTGTGCCTCCAGTTCTGGAGCAGCTTTTGTTGGTTCTCCAGACATTCTCTCTCCCTCTCCAGACGCTCCCTCTCCCTCTCCACGCTCCTCTGGCCCTCCCTGAGCCGCTCCAGACTCTGCTGGTACTCCTCTAGCTGTTCATCCAGCTGTTCCCTATCCCGCTGCAGCCTCTCGGCCTCCAGGCGGCACTGTCTCTCCCGCTCCTCCAGCCTGCTCTCCTGCTCCCCCTGCTGACTCTCCCTGGCCTGGCACTCCTTCTCCCAGCGATCCATCTCTTGGCGTAGTTGTTCCTGGAGGCGCTGGGCCGCCACCGCATCCTCCTTCCTCTTTTCGTGGTTACGCTGCTTCTCCTGCTCTTGTAAAGTGTTGCCTCGGATGCTTGGAAGGTGCGGTCGTAGAGCACGGGGGGACGGGCGCCCGGTTTCTTGGAGGAGGAACCTTTGGACCTCATAGCAGCTGTCCTGGATGGTCACTACAGCCTGGTGCACACATTCAGATGGAGCTCATGAAGATGCAAAGCCTCAACTGTGGTCACATGTATAGGCAGTAAGAGGCCGATTTGAACGGCAAAATGTGACTGACATTGTAATCACAGCCGTATTCATGTGCAACAGCGAGGTGAAACGATCCAACAAACCTCGGATAGACAACTCTGAATACGGAAATGAGATTAAAACCTCAAACATACACGGATTAGGAGTCCTCACACTCATGCCCTTATGCAAATACCGACATATTCTCTTTACACAAATTTGTGAAGTGTTTGAGTGTGTGTGTGTGTGGGGGGGGGGGGGGGAGCAAAAGATCTTTTTCTGCCTCTGAGCAGAAAAAAACATCAGTCGAATCCTTTGCTTCAAACAGCTGAGTGGCGTTTTCATGTGCTGTTTACTGAAGCTGCCGAGTGCAGGCGCGCGGCGAGCCTTCATCTTGACTGAGCATGACGCTAACATGGAATGAATTTGTTCCTACTGAAAACTAGAGGTCTGTTTGTTGACTGGGCTGTCTGGATGATAATACAGATGTGAGCAGCAGGAGAAAAGACAGATACACACCTGCAGACTGTAGAGCAGCTGGGTGAGGCTGTGGACACTTTGAGCAACCTGTTAATGGAGACACATGCAGAGTGAACCAGCTTTCATACACGACTCTTACCAAACGTCAATCCCACAATTGTTCTCCAAAAGACTGACTTACAAATGAATTACTGGGAACTCCATTTTCCTCCTTGAATCCTCTCAAGTTAAGCTGTGAAGTTCCATTCGTGAAACATTAGCACCCCCTGGAGGCCAAATGCTGTTCTAGCACGCTGTTCAGGTCTACATTATCTTTTCCGAGTCGTTTACCTCACAAAAGGCAGCAAATGGTAGCGCAGTGGTGGCATGGTAACTGCACGACTCTCTGAATCCATTTTTAACGACGCCACACCACTGGGAAGTAAATGGACTTCTTACGTTATTATGGGCTCATCAATGATTCAACACATTACAGCTGAAAATGTAATTCTAATAGACTGTAGTGAATTATTAAAACAACTGTTGAGCTGCACATCAGTGAAGACATGGAAAGAGTTGA
The DNA here is from genome assembly GCF_037954235.1 of Aulostomus chinensis. NCBI lineage: Eukaryota > Metazoa > Chordata > Actinopteri > Syngnathiformes > Aulostomidae > Aulostomus > Aulostomus chinensis. Next base: position 3,937,685 of record NC_141338.1, read on the forward strand.
TGGTCCGATGCAGACTGGAGGAGGCTATAATGATCCCTACAATACCACTGCCATTCAAAGAACATTACATCACATCACTGCTTAATATTTTACTCTGAAATTACGTATTTAGGGGCTGAATAGCTCTCTGTTTTTTTTTTAGGTATTCTTCTTCTTCTTCCTCATCTTCCAAGGAAATCTGCCTTTCCATGCATGAAAATAATTTCAGATGCTTCAAGGAGGCTGGAATTAAAAAGCATATTACTCTATTGTCTTTAAAAAGAAATAATTCAACCTTCCTTTTCTTCAATTCCTTTCTTCTGTTGCTTTGATTAACTCAAATCTGAACACGACTTTCAGGTCTGTCTTGACATGTAGCCCTGGCAGGAAGTTCAACAAGATCCTGATTTGTTTTTGGTGTCTATATTTTGCGTGAGAGGCAGGTGATGCAGCATAAAGCTGTCATTCCCCTGTAAGGTGTTGAGGATATGATTTCAGACTCAGCCTTCTGCACAGCAGCTCCAAGGTCATACAGGAATCATTATGAACACTGCATGAGTCAGGAGGTCTGCAGTCACCTTGAGGTCGACGTCACCGGTGGCTGGATTTTGCGAGGGAGTCGGGGATTGAAACAGACTGGCATCAATCCGGCTCCCCTCATCGGCCCCAGGGTCCCCCGGTGAGGCCTCAGGGTCCGAGGGGGTTTCTAGAGGAGTAACGGGGCTCCCGGGGAACACGGAGTCCGTGTCAGAGTCCGGGCTGTGGCTGGATGGAGAACAGGCCATGGATGAAAGGGTGGCTTTCAGGTTCTCAGCTAGAAAACAACAAACAGCACAAGTGAGGACAGAACTTGCAAAGTCAACATTATTCCACGTTGGAATATTTTGCAGGAAAGGAAAGTGTTCCCAAAGCAGATTTGCATGTTAATTAAATTTGTTTTTATTATTCTGTTGCCAAAAAACATTTGATGGCTCCAGCTTCTAAAAGATGCTGAATGACAACAATCGTCATAAAGCTCTTTCAGTTGAGGACTGACAAAGAAAAAGCAAAGACATTTCAACCTCCATCACGGAGGCTGTGTTTCACCCACGTCTGTTTGTTCTTCTGAATGTCTGACGGCAGCATTAGGAAAACCTGCTGAGACCTTTTTCGTGGAACTTTCTGGGGGCTGGAGCATGGGACGAAGAGGAACCTGTTACATTTAGGGTCAGAGCTTGTGTCAATTTAAGGAGGAGAAACCCCTGACATTGTCAGGCCAGATCAGATCCAAATCCATGACTTGGCCTCTGGCTGCCCCTCTAGTTTCTACTATTCCATAAACCAAATGAGTCATTGAGAGAATACTAATCGGAGGAATAGATGAATGGTTCTTAGTTGCCAGCACATATAACCTGTGTGTGTATGAGTGTCTAACCCTCTTGCAGAGCTGCAGCCAGCAGCCCTGTGGCCTGGGGCAGCTCCTCTAAGTGTGGGCTGATGAGCAGTCGTGGTTCGACGGGCGAAGCGTCCGTCCTCCCACTCAGAGCAGAGAGCTCGGCGTAGATCTGCAGCTTCTCCTCTAGGCTGGAGCAGATCTGCTGGTCCTGGCTCATCAGGCTCTCTGACAAACAAGGTCAGAAGGTTCTGAAGACTGTAAACTGCACAAAATGAATCAGGTTGTGCGATAATTCATGCAGACGATTCCGCTGAGATACCTTGTAGTTTTTGGATCTTCTGACTACGAGCCTCAGCAACGCGTTTCTCCTCCTCCGATTCACTCGTGTATTCTTCTTCTTCCTCTGGACAGCTGAGTGGAACAACACCACCACAGCTGAATAAAGTTTATTATTATTACAGCACATTTCATTTTCAGTATCCCTCTTCCCCTCAGGTTTAAAACACAAAAATCACAGATACAAACACACACACACACACACACACACACCTCTCTACGGCTTCCCTAATGAGCCTCATCCAGGTGTTTCGCTCCTCTTTAGACGATGTGTGGACCTCGTACATTTCAGGCCCGGCGGCTGATGCACTGATCAAAAACATCCCTCGCTCTTCGTTTGCAACTTCTCGCACAATTAACTTCTGCAGCGCGATGACGGGGGGCTTCTGGTCCTGAGGCACGTGGAAAACACATCAATGAGTCCAACAAATGACAAAACAGAACAGATCAAAAATAAGAAAAATAATTAAGACTTGGAGAATGGTATAAAAAAAAAAATCTATTAAAAATATGAATCAAATAAGACAACACGTTTCAGATAATGGGAAAAAGTGATTAAATATAGTAAAATTCAATAATTTATTGTAAATCTGTTAAAAGTATCAATTAAAAAAATTACACAGAAAAGGAAAAAATGAAAAAATCTAATGAGTATAAATGAAAAAACATAATAAAACTTGTAAGTTTGGGAAACGCTGTTCAAAAGGCGGATGGAATGGAAGATTCTTCTCGTGTTTTGGAGCATCAGCTCCACCAGATGTTTCCGTTCTGCTTTGAGGACCTGCCCTGGCGATAGCGCGTAGCGACGTTAATGAGACGCAGCTGATTAATGGACGAAGCTGCGTACCACAGTAGCAAATGTGTACTTCTGGTCTTTTTCCTGAAGGAAGATGAGTGCGTCTGTTAGAAGAAGCGCCAGGACGTCTGTGGACGTGAGAACAGTGTCACAAACGTGATTGTTTGATAACATCATGTTAATGCGTATAACAAGGGTCCAAAAGCCTGGCTCTGACCTTTAAGTCGACCAGTGGCGGTCTTCCACAGGACCAGGCCCTGGTGTTTGAGCGTCTGTCCCGGTCCCATCATGTCCTGCTTGCGGAAGGCGCGGCCATTTTTTAGCTTAGCTGTGCTGCGGTTCTCCATGCGGTTCCACACCTCCTGTAGGCGCTGGCTCCGCTCGTACTCGCTGACCCTCAGGTCCACAGCTGCGATCACTTCACGTATCTGAGCCAGTGACTTTGAGAGGTTGCTGTGCTCCTCTGTTTCCTCTGCGGATCAAGAAGGAGAATTATATGAAGAGGGAAAAGGACGTATTCCTCTTTTCATTAAATAATACTGGAAATGAAAAGAAAAAACTGCTCTACTCAGACTTGGCATTAAAGTGAACCTGCACCCAAACACACTCCACACTTCTTTCAAACACTCAAAGTAGGTGTTGTGGTTTCACAAAGGCACCTTTTCCACTACCACGTGTCTTATTTGTGACTCCAGAATGTGGAAAGCAGCCATGTATATTTATGGCAACAAAATTCTCAAGTGCATCATCTGGATTAATCCACATCATCTTTATGCGGCCGTAAACTCAGGAATCCACAAAAATGAAACGTGAACAAGCACGGGCGAGCGAGTACAACCAACCAGCACATTCTTCTTCCTGACAATAACCACTTGGTGGGGTGAGGTATTGCTTTAAGATGCATTCTGAAGGATCCAAACGCAAGTAAAAAGCTCTAAGTTCAGGTGTGAACAGTCAGTGGTGGTCTGGACCGCATTCTTTCATCAGTGGGAACACAAACGTGTCCAGGTCCACATTGAGGAGAACCTCATCAGCTGAAGTCCTGTGTGTAGGTGGACTTATGTTCTGCACAGCTCTACACGAGGAACACGCTAAGGAACTGACCCAGACTGGATTGTTCTGATTTCTCTGTAACACTTTAGGATGGGGGTACATTCATAACGGTTAGTTGATGCTTAGTTTACTTGAGTGCTGAGTCAGCATTAATTAGGCATGATTAACCATTTCATGACCCTTACTGTAGAGTGGTGAATAGGATTCCTGTAAATAAAACTTCACCCTCACCCCCCCAATCCCAACCACACCTCCCCCAGTTTTCCATCCATCTATATGAACCAAAGGCAACAAAAACACGAACATTTTTCCTGACTAAACAGGGATTCAGTCCCCATTCTGTCTACTCAGCCATCAACTGATTTCTCTCTGTCCATCTTAAATTAGAGATGACGTATTTTTATAAATCATCAACCAGCCAGATCACTGAAAGCGTTGTTATTTCCTAAAGGAGAAAAGATTTGAACAGAGCATTTATTCTGGTGACACTACAGTCATGTATCCAGCAGAGGGCAGTGCACGACTCACCTTGAGTATACTGCAGGATCCTCTCCAGCAGTACTGGGTACTTGGTAATCCTTTGGGTCACCAGCAAGATGCACTCTGGGATCTCCCTCCGACGCACCAAAGAATTATTACCTTGTTGCTTGAGAAACGAAATCAAAATTTAAGGCGCGTCACCTTGAGAACTCGATTCCCTGTGCTGTGATTTTGAAGAGGTGATAGTTGCTTCTGAGGATACCTTGATAAAGTATTGAAATCTCTTATTGTGCTGCAGGAGTTCTTTGAAAAAGCTGACAGCTTCATTGTGACGACTGCAGAACTCTCCGTATATGTGTTTCATTTTCTCTCCGTTCTCATCTGAAAACTGCGGAAAAACACTGTGCGATTAACACCCATCTATCAAGCCTCCGAAGAAAATAGTCCCTAAATGCCAGCTCACGTGTTGTAGTAAGACATCTCCGATCCGCTGGATGAGGTAGTTCCTGTGGCCCTGCGGCTGGCCTGAGCTGTGCCGCCGCTCCTTCAAGGCCGCAAAGAAGGCGTGATGGAAGAGGAGTAGCTGATCCAGACAGGGGAAGACCCGCTCTGCCGCTTCAGAGTCCAGCAGCACTTCCTCCCTCATACCTCTCCGGAAAACCTCCGCCATGATGTGTAGAGTCTGTAGGTGATGGATCTCCGTCTGCATCAGCTCTGCATCACAGTTTTTAAGGGTCACTATATAGGGTTAATGCAGTTTCATGTACACAATACTCACACTGGCAGAAAATACTTCATTCCAGTGTTTTTCTTTCACAAGTGCTTACCGTAAATGACATCCTGCCTCTTGACCGCTCGCTTGTCCAGCTTCTTGCAGAATTTGTGCTCTACTGTCAGACTCCATGACTCAGCCTCATAATCTGCAGCATCTGCTGAGATGTCCTTGTGGACAAACGCATCCACGCAGTCTACGGATAGAAGGAGGTACATAACAGATGAAAATTGTTTTATTTATTTATATATATATATATATATATATATATATATATATATATATATATATATATATATATATATATATAATATTTGCAAATAATAATCTTCGTGATTGTACTCCCCCTACAAATGTATGGTAAAAGTTCCCAGAGGTCATTCTTCAGGGTATCGAACTTCAGTACTATCGAGTATCTAAAGATGTGTTATCATTCAGCGCCAAATTTATACACCTGAGGTCTAACGTGTCATCTTATGACTTTGAAATTTAAGTCGTGGTGTTTCCAAAATAGCCACTGTCAGACAGTTCGCACTCTCCATTACTAAAACTAATCCCTGAGCTCTGCTGGTTGTGAGAGGATCGGCCGTCTCGTACCATCTCCTACGGACGAGTCAGTGGAGGTGGAGGAGGCGGGAGTCTGCTGAAGATCTTCTGACTGACAGGTCACTCTACCGGAATCCAGCTCCGCCTCTGAACTCTCACTCAGACGACTGTAACATTGAGAAAAATGAATCCAAACCAGTTATTTAGTAATGGGCTCAGACGACACACATCCAGAGGTTTCCACCATCAGGCTTTTTACTGTTGACCAGGGGGGTGACAGCGTGCTCTCTGAAGCGCCGTTGTAAATGTCAAGGCAAAGTGCGGCAGAGAGGCGCACGGCTGTTGTTGCTTTCAGGTGGAAGCAGAGAAAAGGTCCCTTGAGCAGAGGCAACAATAGTCCTGTCTTTCTGACATTTCCTCAAAGGACCGTCATAACAGAGGCAGGAAAGAGACACTTCTTTAAGTCCCTGGTTAGCTAAGCTACTGAATGCTTGGCTATCATTCTCCTGCAGCATTAGCACTCAGCTACAGTAGCGCAATGCTACGAAATATACAGCTGAACATGTGACGCGAACAACCAACTCTGGGAAACTACTTGGTTGGGTCATGCAACACAGTATACAATTGGGGTTCTTGGAGTTTTGCTGGTTTCCCAACCAAAACACGGCATGAATTTACGGCAGAATGATTGATTGCCTAATCTGAAAGACAAAATATTGGGTAGACCCCAGCATTACCACAACCTGATAATGTATGGTTATGTTACCTGCCAGTGTTGGGGAGACTTCCGGCGAGGGGGCCTGAGGGCGAAGAGTCCTTGGCAGTCATGATGGGTAGAGAGTTGGAGACGGGGATCGCACCTTGAGGAGAACTGTCTCTCACTGTGAAATCTGTGGAAAATATCAGCGATAACAAGGGTCCCCAGTACAAACCCAATTAAATGTAACGTTCTTCTGGTGGTTGTTGACCCCGGTGTCATGAACTCACTCTGTGGGAGGGATGCAGTCTTGTTCTTCACCATAGTAACAGCATATTTATCTTGAAGTTTCTAAGTGGCACAATTGAGAGTCTGGTTGGAGCGTGTAAACAGTTGACACGAAGACAAAGTAGAGACGAGGAGCTCAAACCCATTGACATTTACCTTCAAACATGGGGGGACGGAGTCCTTACAGCCCTTATGGACCATGGCGGTACAACCTGGAGAGAACGCAGATATTTAAAAGGTTTATCAGCATGATTAGATGAAAATTATGAGTGAGCTTCTAGGAGTTCTGTCATTACTTACTAGAACAATGCAGAAGGTCTTTTCCAGACGCTGGTTTGTCACACACCACACACACTGTAGGGCCCAAACAGGACCCTGAAGTGAACCGATGAGCATTAATCTGCCTCTCCTTGGTGTCTTTGTCCTTCCCTTTCCCCTTAGAAAACCACGTGAGAGATACAGAGGTGAAAACAGACTCCATGAGGCAAAACAAAATGACAGAAAAATGCAGGCCTTCATTCATTTATCAACCGACCACGAGGGCAAACATGTCTGGTCTCTGCAGAGAAAGCTGAGGAGAAATCTCCGCCTTTTTTCCAAACCGAAAGAAAGTCCACTGAGAAGGAAATTGAGCGAAGCATAAACAACAGATGCAGGTCGGCCACGGCTTCCACTCTGTGCTGACTCAACACCGGGGGATTAATCATTAAAAGGAAAGAGGCTGGACACCATGTTTGGGCAGTCATTCTGACCTTGAGTTAGTCCCAGAAACATTTCCTGCTTGTGTCTCCCAGACAGCTGAAATACTGCAATACTAGACATTTACGAAGTATTTTATTTGTATTATTATTATCTTTATATCTGTGAATATATATATATATATATATATATATATATATATATATATATACACACACACACACACACACACACACACACACACATATATATATATACACCAATCAATACCACCAATCAATTATATATGAAATACAGGTCGGAATCAATATAGTACAGGACATTCAGCTATGATACGGGACATTTTCTGTACAGCTGAAGAAAAAAATACTCCTAAAAGGGCAAAAAGAAGTAATTATACATATACTCACTGTACTGTGTGACATGGGATTCCACAATGTTTGTTAAGCACAATAAAAAGTCCCAGTCTACAGACTGTTACACGCTCATATATACAATCATCAACTTGTCCAAATGGGGCAGCTGTTAATAACAACAGCTCTTTCAATAACACGAGTGACATTTGGCAGCAGTGTCGATATCCCAATTCTAATATTCTCATCGGGGAGAGGAGCAGACTGTTGGCGTGTACCTTGGTCTTGTTGCGAGTACTGGACATCCTGCTCTTGAGGAAACTGAAGGTGCGAATGACTTTGTACTTCTCAGACTCCACCTTGGTTGGGATGTTGTACTTATCCAGATCCTCTTCTTCGATTCTGGAGAGCAAACAGTCTTTAACACGCAGCACTGAAAAGGCGTTAAGTCGTGACATCCCAAATTTCTTCTTGCAGAGTCTACAGGACATTAAAGAGCAACTGTCACAAACGCCTAACGCCTTCAGGACGTGGGTTAGTCCAAACTGTAACTACTTGCCACGGAAAGGGAAATAACTCATTCAACAATATGATTTCAATGGAGTGCAAAGTTTGCAGTTGGAGGTGGAGACATGGAGGCGCGCAAATTGACATTCTAGGGAGAACATATTTTGTTAGTTACTGAATATGTGGCCAAAAAAATAGGGGGGATTCGTTCTGCACCTGCATGCTGTGGAAGTCAATGAACACGGAATGTTAAGAGACATGCAAAACAACAGGGACAGACGTCTGGTGCAAAATGAGCATCTTAAGTTCTGCTTAGAAGAGGGACACAAGCCATAACCTGTAGCGTTTGAAGGATTTGTTAGTTTGGGTAGTTAGGGAAGCTTGAACAGGTGAACCAGGGTCGCCCCCCACATACTCTTTGAGAAACTCAGACAGGGTGAGGTGTTGGAGGGATTCTGCCAGCTCCAAGCTGCCCTCGTCATCAGCAGACTGGGCACGCTTACGGAAGCTAATCTCCCTGTAAAGAACACACACCACACACATGGACACACATTTGTTTCAATGCTGTCCAAGAGCCACCAAGTTCATGGTTTCTTCACACACAACAAACCAGAGGGCACTCAAAGACTGCAAACCTCCGTCAAGGCCAATTTGGCCAAACCCAGTGTTAATAACCCACGGGTTAAGGATTCGACGGTCAATGACAGTGAGGAGCCTTGAGAGCAACGGTCTTGTTAGCTGGAGGGAATGCTTGAGTAAATGGAGGGAAATTTGGTGTGGATGAGAGGGAGGATGCTCAGGACATTTGCCTGCAATGACGCTCAGAGCATTTTGGCGAGGACAGTTGGACACATGACCATGAACCAGGCTGAAGCTTGAGCAAGAATGTGGTTAGGCATGTTAACGCCTCATCCCTGGCCTGTACAGCAGGAGGCACTCCCGGATGAGACCCATTTAAGTGAAGGAGAGCTCCAGGGGGTAAGGCCCTTCTTGGACCAATGCAAGGCATGGTAGCCTCATTTCTGGCCTGCACAGCAGAAGGAAGGGGGTGCCAGTGGGTACGGCACACCTGGGTAGAGGCTTTGCTCCTGGCCTGCATAGCAGGAGGAGCTGAGGCCTGACTGAATGACCCTGGGCAGCTCGCTGTGGGAGAGAGCCGGTATGGGCTGAAGGGGGCCTGGCAGCTGGGGAGGTGGTGGGACGTGCCAAGCAGAGAGCCAATATGTGATGGAGAAGCAAACGGTGAATGTGGTTTATGAATGTGGTGATGAAGTGTGGCAAGTAAATAAATGCTGGAGGAAAATAAGTTGGCATTGATCACAAAGGAGTGGGGGAGAGAGAGAAGGGAGAGTGGAAAGAAATACAAACATTAACACTGTTGGTAAATGTATTCCAGGGTCCAAACCATGAGCCATCATTTGCATATAAATCCTAACATCCAGTGCATTCATCGTGCTTCGCACATAAAATCTGTATGTCATTTGAAAAATGCAAGATCAAAACGTCAGTAATGGTTATAAAACCAGCTACGCAACACGAGCACAAAAGCGATGGCAGAGGGCCGTCACCAAGCAACCTGGTAGTCACGGTTACCGACATATGTAGCTCTCAGCCCTGCGGATGGAAGATTTAACAGCGTTTGACAGATGAGGGAGGCAGATGTGAAAGTTTCCATACCTTTTCTCATGTGTCTGCTCCGACATACTGGAGGCCCGTTGTTCTGCGAACACGAAGAACGAGGAGACGTTAAATCAAGACATCACCTGAGAACATGCTTGAAACACGACAGGAAGCGCAGGGTTGAGCAATTAACACAGGAAAATGACAGAGTATTTCTAGTGGATTGGAGGGTTTTTCAATTCATGAGACACTGATGTTAAAGTGTGTCAGAGGAACACGCAGAACATAAAGCGTTGCAGGTTTCAGTTACATGCCAGAGGAGCTTTGAGCCGCCTGACTGACAGAGTGACAGAGACGATCCTCAGGTACGACATGTATGGAAGCTGTAGCTCAGGCAGACAAAGAGCCAGACCCTCAGGGCTCCTCACATCGCTCCAGATTTAATTATCTTGTCATTTCCTTAAGGCGTATTTTATTTCTTCATTTGCTCCTATTCTCATTACAAGGCTGGCAGATCATCCAGATCAGCTGCGACACGCATGCAAACACGTCAAGGTTATTACAGCTTCGCTTGTTCTCCCCGTTCACAAGTTTACAGCCTTCGGGTCTTTGTTTCTGCAGAGTTTCATACTTCTGTGTGACCTACATGAACCATATGGAGCCCTGCAGGAGCCACAATACGAACCCCGTTCACACCTTCACTCATTTGCGGATCGACGTGTAACTCGCTTCCACACTCCAGTGAATATGAGGCCACAAGACATAACTTGTTCCCACATACGTGATTAATTCATGCCCGTGAGATTGAAGTTGTTCCAACAGTTTGGTAATTTTGTGGCCAGAATATCTACCTTGTTCCCACACTTGGATAAATTAGCCGAACAGCGTATATCTTGTGGCCATATACTGTACATATATATACTACCACTCCAGAGCCCCATCATACTAAATACATTCAAAAATATCAGGAAAGTTGCAGTTGGTTTCATTTCAGGTTCAGCAGGATACAGAACCGGTGTTTTCCAGTCCTGTTGGATTAATGCCCTTAAATGGGGAGAGCGGTTGGCAGTCATGACGAAGAGTCCTGCCCTCGCACACTGGGTCAAAACTAAAGTTGAGGATCCTCTTTCTGTTGCAGCTGGTTTATCTTGGACCAGGTAAAACTGCTTTAATTCACATTTAAGTCTTTTATTCATTAGCTATTTATTTTGTCCTTGATCCATCTTGGGTGTTAGCCTGAACGAATGAAAAATAATAACCTTGACGACCACACACAAACACACACACACACACACGTAAGCACTGACTCTGAGAGCAACATGCCTTAGCGCAGTGCAACGCTGCAGGGGTCCAGTACTTACTACTAGGGTGGAGCAGAGACAGAGATTTAGACAGAGAGAGGGCCTGAAGGAGAGATCGGCTGTGGCTGACGCTGTGGAGCACGGCATCTACAGGACACAGTGGACACGGGTGCTCACACTTCCACCACAAACTATCACCTACGTCACTCTTTCATGCAGTGGTGGAGGCTAACTGGGATGATTTGCTGGGGAATTTTGGTGAACACACATCCAAGCGAACAGGTAGTCCCTAAAGGTTCTCTGAAGGGTTGTTAATAACCCTCAGACAAACTGTAGGGAAGGTTTTTGTGTGATACTAAAGAGAAATTAGTTCATGAAGACAGTTTTGTGTTAGTAGGTACCAGCCTTTCCCAACTCAAGACCATCTATGACATCATAACTAAAGGCTTGATCTACTTACTTTAATCAAACTGTTGACTCACTAAATGTATAAGAATACAAGAGCGAATACAACAAAACTAGGCCATGTCAAACTTGCTGCAGCTGATCAAATCCAAACTCCATTCAGAAAATTCACAATTTAAGTTATTCGCTTGCTGTCTTATCAAAAGTTGTGACAGAGCACATATCAATACTTCGCATGAATCAGCATCGTGATGTTGTTATTTCAGCATTAGTTCGATCCTTTCACGTCAATTCAATCACAGTGACACTTAAACTGGAGGCGGCAGTGGATCATTTGGATGCAGCTACAGCAAAGCTCACCAGACTGTGTTCACCTCAACTCACTTTTCACATCCATTTCATTTTAGCTGTCACCCGGTAATATAACGGACCCAGACATGATGGCATTTAGCGTTCTGACAGGGCGTCCACCAGTAGAGGGCAGCAGTGTGGTTATTTCCGTCACGGTTGATGACATGAAGGATTAGCTAAAGAATCTTGCCGGTGGTGTTTGACCAAATGCACTTCTGGTGTGAAAGATCTACTGAAAATGTCACAATAGACATGTTGGTGACCGCTGTGTGCATTGCAGAGGTGTTGCAGAGTTACTAACCAGGGCTGATGTCTGATGTGTGGCCGTCCCGGGCAAAACGAGCAGGACGCAAACTTATCTTGGGAGAAGAGTAGGAATAGGAGCGCAGTCGTATCCCCAGATCACCCAGCTCCTAGACAGGATGCAGAACTTTGACACTTCCGTTGTGGTTTAAGAACAAGCGTGAATGTGTGATGTTATTGTACTTTTGGGGAGGGTTCACAAGCTGAGGAGGCAGACTGGCTGCGAGTGCACATCAGGTCAGGGGAGGGAGCAGCGGTTTCCCTTTTGATTTGATTTGTCCCAGCATCTGAGGGAGGCAGCGAAAGAGGGAACTTTGGCTCAACGCTGTCGTCCTCGCTGTCCACTTCCAGCGCAACCAGGCTGGGACTGGAGTGGAGAATGACCAGTTAAACACGCAGACACGCTGAGGGGTGGGACAGAATGTGCTACAACATCTCGTACCTCAGGTCGCAGGTGTCCGCACTGTCTGTCTGACTCATTGGGTCAGAGGTGCTGAAATAGTTCAGCCTGGAGAGAGCCTGGTCAGTGGGTGAGAGGGGGGTGGAGGAGGGCACCGGGGATGGGTCGAGGTCTTCTGGAGGGGGTGGAGGAGTGTCGGTGGCAGCCAGGAGATCCTCTGTGTCCCATAACCTGCCGTCGGTCTCAGTGCTGTCCCTCGTCACTCCACCGATGCTGCAGCCATCGTCCGCCTGAGCCACAGAGACAAAAGTAGGACTCAAAAGGAGCAACACAAGATTAAATGATAATCCTGGTTTTAGAGAGAGAGGATACTTTTAGAGAGAGAGGATACACAACCTGTGTGTGATCGTTGCTGTTGATGATGGGGAGCTGGGGAGGGTCTGATGCACGCTGGGAGAACCGGCACTGGACTCCACTGGACTCCATGAGGTCACCATTTACTGTGATAATAAAGTAGTACTTTGTATGTAAGAAGTAAGTAACAGTAGGGTTGTTGAAGCAGCGGCTCCCTCGTCTCTGAGTCTTGAGTGTTTTTTAATGAGGTTTTGACAAAACGCCTGGAATAAGGACCGCGATTAACACGAGTTATCAAGACATTTTAATGTTTTGTTCTGCAGCATAAAATATGTCAGTAAATATCAAAACTGTGGATTCTTAAGCTTTTTATGTATCTTAAACAGAGAGGTTGTTATCAAGAGGCTAAACGAGAGGTCGTCGCAGACGTGACCTCATCACGCTGAAGTGAGCGGGAGGCTTCATTGCGGTGACGCTGATTGCTTGATTACAGGAACAACTCATTTGATAATCGATTCTTTCTTTCCCCAAGCCAAATATGTCAAACGTTTGCCGGTTCAAGTTAAACATCAGGATCGGCTACTTTTCTGGTCATGGATGAGAGAAAAGGAAGTCTTTGGGTTTCAGACTGATAAACTACAGGGAACGTGTGACCACATCACACCGGGCTCTGGGACGTCAATTTTCATGACATTTTATAAACCGAGTGATTCACTGATTGCTCGAGAAAATAAACGGCAGATTAATCGACGATGCAAATAATAGTTTGCTGTAGCACCCGTGGAGATTATTGTAGTTTAGAGTTTGTGCCATTTCTTTCTTCTTCTTTTTTTGCAATGATATAAAATCCTATCTATCTAAAATCTCGCGTTTTGGTGGAGGGAGCCCACGGTGACGCTCACCTCTGCCTGAGAGAAATACATCCTCCCTGCAGCACTGAATATTGTCAGTGTAATTCAAGCTGCTACTTCACCTTGCTTCCCCTCCCTCTTCCCAGGTTAAGATTGTGCAGTAATCCAATCATTTACCGGGATTTACTTTTTTGTTCCGCCCAGTGATAACCATCTTTGATTCGGTGAGAGGCCATTTTTGATTACCGTAACTCAACCCGACATCGGCCAGACAAAAAATGTCAGCGTCTGACTCCAGACAATCCAAAACAGAGAGACTAGGAATGAGGAAAAACATTTCTCTTCAGTCATATTTTCTTCAGCCTGATAATCCCTCTGTTTTGCTTCATTCTAATAAATTGGGATCGTTCCAGAGTACTTCATTGATCTTTCATTGCTTAAATGTTGACCAAAGAAAGGAAAACAAGATGGAGCTCTGTGCAGCTACTCCCCGTTTGACCTTTACGCCTTTGTTTTCATTAATCCTCCCATTTTTCATCCTTACCTGCAGGTGCAATATTCTAGGAAAAAACAGATTATTGACTCCTGCTCTTTTTCATGTACTTCATCTGTTGTAAGATGTTTATGTTCTCTGATGCTGGAGCGTGGATTATAATCAACACCTGGGTCTGGTCTGATGTCCTTCCAGGCTACTTTTCATTCTGACTGTTTTCACATGGAAAAAATCCTCTGCAAGATATGCAGTCCTGATTTATGTTTTTTTTTTTTATTGTTTATTTCATTTCTATTAACTATGCCAATGAATTTAAGTAATGCGGGGGGCTTTTTTTTTTGTTCCTGTCAAACTACATCATTGGCCACTTAACTTGTATATTTCTTGATGTTTTCACTTTTTTTCTCTCTTTTTTAAAAATATTTTCCAAAATAAATCTGGTGCAGAGGAAGACAACTTTTTATGATCATCAATGCAGCATAACAACCGGTTATGCTAGTTAGCCGCAAGTCATTTCATTAAACTAACGCAAACATTTGTTTGTGCTAAGCTAACTAGACAACTAGAAGTCTGTGGGTCTCAGCCTCCTAAAGTAGCACAGCCTCTTGTCTGACTGGCGCCTTTAACAACGGTGCAGTGGTCGGGCGATGTTGTGGTATAACAATGTGGAAAATTACCTCTCTTGATGAGATGCCATTTTTATAGCACTCTGAGCACTTTCAGCCAGACTTTGATGTCTGGGCCAGTCGTGCCTGCACCAGTTAAGGGAAATCCTGGGCACCACAGAGGCATTTCCTCTCCCCTGCTCTCACACAGTGAAGACATTAGCATGGAGCTCAGACGTACATGCTGGAGCGCTTATCTCTCTTGATACAGTATCTCTGCTGGCCAGCTCTCTTATTATATTCTGAAATACGCCTAAATTATCCTCTCTACATATCACAAGCTTCACTAACCATCAGTGGAAACCTTTCACTGGAACATCAGAGGGACTGGTTGACTTTGTACTACAGAAGCCTCGAGGAATTGCCTTCACAATAAAAGCATTCAGCATCCATCAACAGTGACTTGTTGAGCGATGCACGAGAGATCAGCGGAGAGGCTTTGGCGGGTCAACTACCACCCACTTCACAGGCTCATCTCAGCAGCTTCTCCCTCTCTTCAGTTTACAATTTCATTCTTCCACAACAACATACAGGAAATTAGCATTCAAAGTAACTGGGGCAACACCTTAAACATTTCAGCATCCTCCTCCAAGGTTTACAAGCAGGTCAGCTGCTCCCTACCTCGCCCAAAATATCAGCTTTTTTTAAACACTTTGTTAATATCACCCTTCTCGTAGAACGCTCCACTTTCCGACCCAGGGGAGACGGGGGGAGGGGGTGACAGGGCGACAGGCCAGAGGGGGCATCTCTGAGCTCAGACAGTTTGAGAGGAACAAGTCTGACCCCATTCCTGTCTTTGTCCCGGTGACGGAGCGGATTCCTGGGCTGAACTGCATCGTTGTGGAGGCCAACCAGACCTGCACCGCTTACAGACAGGCTTTAATAATCCATCTAACCCTTTAATCAGAGAAAACTGCTCCTGAAACTCAAACAGTACTGCATCCGTGCCTGTGAAGCAGTATTGATTTCCTAGAATAATGATTCAAAACAGAGCTCGGCATTTTGTGCCAACGCCGCAAGAAAAAAGGATTCAAGTCAACCAACTTTTTCCCCCCGTTGTTCCCACACCCTTTGCAGTAGCCACAAATATGTTATTGTGTTTTTAAATGGATTATCCATTCAGCATTTATGTATTATTGCCATAAATATTTTAATGGAAACCATATGTAATGTTAATAGCTTGTGTTTACAAAACCTAAATGATTAATAGACAGAAATAAGAAGAGAAGAGAAATGAAAGATAAATTAAAGCGTTACCAGATAACGAGGACGGGGATTCTTCTTCATCTTCATCCAAAGAGAGAAAAAGCTGTTCTTCAAAAACCTTTAAACAAACCACACAGAAAAGGAAAATTCAATTCTTGTTTACTTGAAAACAAACACAAAGTTGCAGGAGCTTTAGATATAAATAACAGCAGCATGTTCTCACTCCTTCCCGACTCCCATCTGTGTGTACTCACACAGTCAACCAGCATGTGCTCGTCTACTTGCAGCTTCTTGCTAACTCCTGTGCAAAATAAAAACATTTACTCAGAAGTTGATGCATGACACACTAATATCCTCCTTCTCGTCCCCCTCCTCCTCCTCCTGAGCAGAGCCGTGTGGACAGCACAACATCAACTCCTCACTCCACTACTCAGGAATGGAACGTTAGCCAATGAGACGTGCTGATCCAAGGCAGTGGCGGCGGCAGCAGCAGGTCCAGAGGAAGAGCACATCCTCCCTACTGTGAAGTTGTTATTTCGAGAGGATTAATGGGCGGCAGCTTTAGTCCAGCCGGGGTTAAGGTCAATACCCAGGTACACTTCCTTCTCTCCTTTATTAGTCAACAGTGCCATCGCTATGGTTACCAAACAGTGACTCCAGATCGTGGGTGTGAAAGTGTGCAAATGTGTAAATAGAGAAGATGTAGCAGCAGCGTTTCAGATCTTTCTCTCGATGTAGTTGCATCATGTTACTCCACGAAGAAGAAAAAAAAAAAAAAAAAAAGGCACCTGAAGTTTTCTCTCGGGAAGAATGAGCTGCTGTGCCACAGAGCTCCGGAAAGAAAGATTCCACTATGAATTAGATCTCAGACAAGAGCCTCATTCACGAAAAGTTCTCACGCACGATAGAACTTTTTTGTTTACATCTTGTAACAATAACGTTTTCGCAAGTCTTGGTAGTTAGGGGCAGACGACTGACGACAGAAACAAGTTTAGTCTCGCCCTAAAGGCTGAACTTGCTTTAAAAAAGTCTGATAAAGAGCAAGTACAAAGGTGCGTATAGGAACGTTGATGGGTGAGGCCTAAACTCCCTGAGTCAAAAGTGACCTGACCAACAGCCCGAGACTCAAAGAGTCTCAACTCAGAGTAATAAGAAACAGAAGAGAAGCATTTGGGGCACGAATGTTTGCTCTATAAACAAATATTCCCAATAATTTTCTGTCAAGTATAATCCACTAATCCTTTCAGCATGAATCCCTGTGCACTTCAGAATGTGTGTGTGTGCATACGCGCGAGTGTGTTTGTGCGAGTGTGTGTATTGTTTTGTTTTTCTCAGCTTGTGTTACACAGCTGGTGCGTCCATGTGACAGGTAACGTGTAGCCCAGGAGAGAGAAAACACATGATGCACGTGTTTGGCGCCCTCTCTCTCTCTCTCTCTCTCTCACTCTCTCCCTCTCTCTCTCTCTCCCTCTCTCTCTCTCTCCCTGGGCATAAACAAACTCAGAAATGAACAGGGAAGCTACTGGTCGTGGTACCTGCTGGTACTTGTTCATAGTCCCGGGTACTTTACACATTTGTGACTCACCGATAAACAAACTTGGCTGATAACCACAGCTACTCAGTCAACCACACTCAGAATCCTTACCTTCATCACTAGTTTGCTCTTCATCTACCTCACGATCAGCCCGAAGCACCTGGATCTGGAACAAAGACACCTTAACAGTCACACGGTAAATCTGATAATACTAATAAAACATGACAGCTACAAAGAGAATGACAACATAATAACAACATTCCAAAACTGTTCATACAATCAGACATGTCTTAGTAGCCTGTAATAGCTGCAGTGTTATTGTTCAAGCACCGGTGCAGGAACAGATCATTTCTAGTGTTATTTTATTATCACCTGAAACTCCAAACTCTGCATTGATGCAAATTCTGCTCAGGAAAGGAGGACTGGACCTGGACTTTTCTAACTTTTTTTGTGAGAGTGAGTGATGGAAACGAGCGTTTATGTTGTTGCACAATTGGAACAACAATTTGAGTCCGTCAGTGTGACAAAACACGCTGTTAGTAGGTGTGACCTGACGGTAGCCAGCGGCTAAATTACAGCTGCTCTGGGGCTGCAGGCAGCTCTGACCCTGCTCCCCACTGGAGCGATTTCAAAAACGGTTTATTTTGATCTCCCACTTCTACTGAAAAGGTAGGAAAGAAGGATACAGGTTGAAAAATAAATAAACAAAGTTCTCTTTTCAACACGGGGGGGGGGCATTCAGCTGGTAGCAATCTGTAATCTTAAAATATTACATCCTACATGCTGGTGCTTTGACTGGCTCAGCACTTATCAGAATGCCTTCGTGTTAGAGGGTGTGTAGTCGAGGGCTCACTGTTTACTCAAGACCTTATCTTGACTGCAACGTCACATGACCACAGAGGTGCGTGGGAATATTCATTTACTGTTTCTTTCCTTCACTGAGCAGTAGGTGAGTCTCCAGAGGATTTGAAATAAAGGTGTTCGCCGGTTTGTTCTCACCAGTTTGAGGACGTTGTGGTCTCCCAGTCTGTCTCGGAGGACCATGATGTGGTCCTGGGGGCAGCTGCCAGGAGCTCGCCGTGCAGTCAGAGTCGCTGAGTCTGTCCCGGGACAAAACCTCAGCATGTGGGAGCTGTCAGACCACACACACCATACACCCGGAACAGGGCCGGATACTGGACCTGGAGGACTGATAAGTCAAAAAGAACCAAGCACCACAATTAGATTTAAGATTATAGGATGTGAGGGCACACGGACTGAGTTTAATGAGGACCGAAGCTCTCCTCCCTCGTGCTTCAGCCATCATTATTAGGGTTGGGTTCACATTTATACCACTATTCAGTACCGGGTAGCCAACAGTCCTTTTTTAGGACTCTATTTTCTCTGTTACAACAACAACAACAAAAAAAGTCATGCCAGTTTTTAACAATAACTCTTAACTTCTTAATTTTCCTTCGTGCAATCAATGTTCGCCAATCCAAAACTGTCTTCAGCTTTCAGGAATATTCCGACTCTACCAGCTGTTTCCTCAGGTCACGCTTGTTGCCGTGTCGTCCTTTCCTTTTGTGTTATAATAGAAATATTGTTAAGTGCATTGTGTCTTTTGCGGTGTTTCATAGCACCTAATAACATCACTAAACCAGTGGCTGCAGTGATTCCTCTAAACTGTGTAAATAAACTGGGTATTTCAGTTACGTCCTCACTAATTATTTTGCATCATATTGGACAACAGATGAAATCATCTTCTTACTCTGCCAGCAACCTGAACACCGCATGTTCTCCATCCCTCTGGGCCAGCTGGACAGGTGTCTCACCCTCTTGGTTAGGTAAGGTCAGTGACCTTTGACCTCTTGGCTGGTGAATTAAGAAACGGGCAAGATGGACCAAACCTAGACGCGCCGCAATATGCAGGAGGGTTTCAGTGGGCTGAGCGTCAGTGGCTAGAAACAGAGAGGAAGAGTGTCAGTCGGTTAAACGCTAACAGTCGATTCAGTTTACTTCGGGTTCCTCTTGTAGTTTCAGTTATTTAGAGAATTGTTACCTGTGGCAGCACGTTCGCTGCCTCCTGGATGAAGCGGGCCACAAAGAGTCCACTTTCAAATGACCTGGCAGTGTGAATCTGAACAAAAACAAGTCTCTTTTCTGTTGGTCCCTTTCTGGGTCCACTTAAAAAAAAAAAAAAACTGCGTTGGGTTCACTTGAAAGGGATGAAATGTGACATGTTTTCAAGGCTCACATGAAAACAAATTTTTAAAAAAAATTCAGTTTCAAAATCACACTCTACGACAGAAAAATGTGTCTTGAAACAAGAGGAAGTTCATCTCTCCTCCTCCTGGATGTGCCTCTTAGTTTATTCATTGTCCAGGACTCCCTGAAAGTTACACGTCACACCATGTAAACATCCGGAGCGGAGCTCTGGTCAGTGAACGAGCTGGCCTGCTGTCGTTGGGTGTGTTTTTATAATAACTCAAGTCAAAGTGTTTGTGTAGTATTCATCACACAACAGGATAAAGAAGACGTGGATTATAGAGGAGGACGTGTTTGCAAATGGAGTGAACAATTCGGAACCGATGAGTAAATGATGATATTTGGGTACTTTTGAGAACTGGGAACTTACAGAGGCACTCTGGGACAGAATCAAAGAGGTCTGTGCACAACAGCCAACCTTCAAACTCATCACCATAGTCAACACATTCTCACACGATGAAGGTGTACATGTACACAGTATGTACGGCGCGTATCGTGCCTGCAGCGCATCGTGCAGATAGGAATGTACATTTGCACTGTGCCAATAAAATTAGAACCTGGAAGAACAGGATACTTGACTGCACAGTTGTCTCATGTGCACTAAAATATCAGGTATGAACCAAGTGAGCAGATTCTACACGACATTAATTACTTTGAAAGGCACTCACAGGACAAATCAAAGCCTTTTTAATAGAAGAGCCGTTCGTGTGGATGAGAGGCTGAAGGCTGTCATTGTATTACAAGTCTTATTTTCTGTTTTCCCCCCAGTGAGTCGCTGGAGCCCTGAGATGAAATGAAACACCCCGTCACCTCCACAATGGCACCAGTGACCCAGTTCCAAGAGCCCCAGTAGTGAATACTGAACATGCTCTTCATGCAAAGCTCAGCAAACAAGAATATCATTGTCACAGAGACCAGTAAACAGTGCACAGGGGGGCTCAGGGACATTTGAACCGCACCTGGGTTTTGCATAGATATTTGCCTTTTCTACGCCAGCCTCGCACATGCACTGCTGTGATGGGGGACGCTCGTTTAGAGATCTGAGTTTGTTGTAAGCTCAAGTCAATCTTTGGTCTCATTTCCTTTCTCTTTCAAACTATATCAACTTTGCACTGAACTTTTCCAAACTAGAAAGCTTTTAGTCTGGAGACAATAATGAGGAAAAGACATATAATTTGAGTTTTGTCCTCATTTCCACATAATGAGAAGAGACTTTCCCCATTCCAAGGTGAGAAATCACACAATCTGATGCCAACTTCTGTGTAAAGTGCAAGGGGGGTATTGTGGGAGTTGACTTGTTAGACACAGAGGTCTTTGAGAGAACTCTAATCTGACTTGGAAGGAATAATGGCAGTAATTGCTCCGTCTTTGGAGCTGGCCAGCCTCTGCCCATCTGGCTGGCCAGTCCTGCACATCATGTGATCAGACAGTCTGTGTCTTATCAACATATGAGGACTGACTGGATTTTGTCCAGCTTTTGACATTTCTCAAGTTCTCTGTCTCGATACAAAGGAAGACGGTGAAATTTCATGAATGGAGCTCAAATCAGTGAGTTATAAACACGATCACTTATTTAAGCATCAGTGACCTCTAGCAGAGACAGCCTTACCCTGTCTGGACGGCTGGTCAGTGCTCCTCCACTGCTGAGGGAGCTCCATGTTGGCCAGGGCCTGCGTGATCTTCTCATCCAGCTGCCTGAGATCAGCCTTCCAAACGGCGCTTTGTCTCAGCTCATCATCCCCTTCATAACAGTCCTGCTGTCCAGCAGAGAACTCATGGCATCCCTGTGTCGACGTGGAGAACCTCTTCAGGACTTCAAGGTGACTCCAGGGGCCGAGCTGGTTCCTGTTTGTGGTCAGGTACTCTGCTGCCTCCTGGGTGACGTCCCTGATGTATTCAAGAGATGATTCAACCCCACATGGCTTGACTTCATCTTCGGCAATAAAGTAGGACGTGACAGAGACGACTTCCTCAAGGTCGTGACCTGTTGGAATGAGGGTAGCCCATGACAGAGGTTAGGAGGGAGCCAAACAAAGACTTGCAAGGACACAGGGCTTAAAGCAAGAACAGTTCTGCTCCTGGACCACGTCCATATTGAAGATCGAGCCATTTTACTGTATCGTTTTTGTGAACTCTAATGTGATGCAGGCGTGTCATCCGCCGGGCTTCGCTCTGTGGCTCATAAACTGAGGTATGAAGGGAATATTCTGTAAGAAGCCCCGGGGGTTTTTAGGGGACGAGCGATAGACCTACCAGGAACTATGAAGAAGAGCTGGAGTTCATCGTCTCCTCTTCTTGCTGCTGTCACATGCGTAAGTCTGGAACCTTGCAGAACCACATAAACCTCTGCGATGCCTGGAGCGATGCCTTGTAGCAGCATTACATGGGCCTCCATCTGTCCCTGGAAGGAGAGAAGGACAGTCACCATCATGACAGCATCAAAACACGATTCATAGAAAACAAAAGCATCCTACATTAGACGCTGTCACAGCGGCTCCCCGTTCTCACAGCTCCTGAATAGCAGGAGGAGGTCTTGATTATGCAGCTTTCTCTATAACAAACATCTATCTTTGCATCACCCCGCTGACCTCAGCTCACACAGTTAACAGTGCTGATTGTACTAGACAGACGCGAACGAGAGGATGGAAGGACATCAGTAATTTTCTCTCAATGGGAGAAGGCGGCCCCCCACCGAGCGTCTACTTCATGATCCACCTTCATGATGGGATTCATTATTTCTGTTACATCATTGACCTCGCCTCATATAACCTCTGTTTTCTCTTAAATCATCCCAACAACCCCGGAAACTTTCTAATAGTAACTGAAGTCTCTGTGTGTACAAATACAGCGCTTCAAGCTCAGTGTAAGTTTTTCTTTTTGGATTATTAGCTCGCCTACCCTGGCATTGTTTTCCTCCAGGGACTGACCTTTACCAGGGCTCAGCTTTGAGCGTATCTTTCAAGTTTGAGAGGGATTGCATACTCTGAGTTCCAAGCCTCCTTATCTTCTATTTTCATGAGCTCAGCTGAGGGTTTCATCTTGTGATTTATGAGGACATTCTGATTCCACCCTGATTGGCTTGTACCTTGGCTCCTTGATCTCTCATGGTTCAACTTACCTGGAGTGCTGCTTAACTTTAGAATTCATCCTCAGGGCGGAAACAGAGAGAACACCTCTGACATGGATTCAACCCCGCATTAAACCACAAGATATGAAAACCAAATAAGGTGCAGTACAACTGACACTAATATTCCTGGACTTAAGCCTCCTTGCTAACACGTCCGCCTCCCACGGCAAAGGGGCGGGGCTCCAGCCTGGTGGAGCACTAAATTGTACAGCACTCCATCCAACAATAGTAATTATCTCGCCATGTTATTCTCAATCCCAACACTTGGTCTGAGAGTCTTGGGAGTCAGCAGGAAGCAGCACTTTTTGATGCTGTTTGCAAACAACAGACTGTTACAGTTAACTGACTTTTCTTAACCTGAGTCAGCTGTGCATTTGTGTAGTTTAAGAAGCCAGATTTTGCAAAGGGAGAATCGTGTTCGGTCCTGTTGCAAACATGATAACGCAATCATACTTAATCAGAAGCGGCCTGTCCATGCAGTAACTATGAACCTCATTGATGGCCGTAGGCAACCATGATGAGAGCCTGTCACAGTGACCTTGACGTTTGACCACCAAAATTTTTTCCCGTTCATTCTGGAGTCTCAGTGGACATTTCGATGTCCAGTTTGGAGAAATTCCCTCTTGGCATTCCAAAGCTGTAACTGGAAGAAAAAGGCCATCATCCATCCATCCATTTTCTATACCGCTTATCTGTTAAGGGGGGGGGGGGGGGGTGGAGCCTGTCCCAGCTGACATTGGGTCAGAGGCGGGGTTCACCCTGGACGGGTCGCCAGTCTGTCGCAGGATCATCAAAAGCAATTAGGGGTTCAGTATCTTGCTCAAGGATACTTTAATATGGCCACCAGGGGAAGTGAGGATTGAACCAGCCACCCTTCAGTTGCTGGACGGCCACTCTACCTCTGGGTCATTCTGTCCTGGAAGAAAAAGGCGTTCTGTCAAATAGTTTGGAAGGAGAAGGAACCAGGGTCTCTATCTGAGGACTTTACTATGCCATGCATACACTACTCTCATTGTCATGACAAGTTTGCTTTAAACCCGAGCTACAATATTTCCTTCCTTACTTTGGAAAATGGTGGTCTTCCCAAACTGAAGTGAAGGATAGGGCCACAGACCAAGCTCCTATCTGACAAGTACGCGTTAGATCTTGACTACGCAGGGAGACCACGGCTGGAACAGAGTCCACATCTCAAGACAACATCAGCCAGCCCATCAATCACGTCTTGGAGCTCTTGAGAGTTTGAGTCCAGTCCAGAGAGGCTCAGTAATGCAACTTGTGTTATTGGTTTGGACTGATAAGAGTCAGACTTCGGCTGCACTTTCTCAACTTGTTATTTGCCCTACCACTCAGTGCCCCGCTGTTACTGTTATCACTGGATGTTATTTCTCACAATACAAAGATAACGCTTGGCTTGTCGTTGTTGCAGCCTTCCTGGTTTCTGACGAGGCCAGTTGGACAAAGGGCTTCCATCTTCATTGTGCACATTTTAGAATTTCATTCATTTTATAAAGATGCGGCAGAATGTCTTTGTCTTCAAACCACAACTGGACTGATGTGACTTTGATCTGCTGAGTTTATGCTAACATGAAGGAGCTTCGCTGGTAGCGTTACACAACTCCATAATGCCAGTTTTCAACAGATTTAATAGAGGGGTGAGGTAGCGACCAAGGAAGAATTTGCAATAGCACCCCTGCTGGTGGCAGCGGGAACTTACTTTTTGTTTTAACACTTTGATATCTTCCTCCGAGTGGCTCCACTGCATTCACTTCAAATTTGGTCAGAAATGGTTTTAGAACTTGGTGAAGGGTTACTGAGAAGACCACCGATTTCCGTTGAAGAGCGTTACCGTAGCGAGGTGGCTAATTTGGATTTTTTGCAAAAAGACACTAATCTGTAGCATCTGGACCCCATATTGTCTCATCGTTTCAAAGCTTCACACATTTGATGAGCGTCCAGGTCTGAAGAAATCTAAAAGCTGAATTTAAGTCAGCCATAGCGCCAACTAGTGGTGACAGGATGGAATAAACTTCAATTGATTCATTTAGCCTTCACTCAGCTTTGTATTTGCTCTCTGTTGCAGTTTTTTTTTTTTTTAATCTATTTTATGTATTTTAGTTTTGCTCTTCTTCCTGTTTCCTCTGTCTGACATCCAGTCTGGAAATATTTTAAAAATTATCTTTCATCATGTCTTTAATGTTCAGTCTTGGTTCTAAAGCACTGACATTTTTATATGAAGGAACAAAAGAGTTTATTTTTATGAAGTCCCAATTACCGTGCGTTATCTTCACGCGATGAACAGAAACATAACATACGATAAGGTCGTGTTCTCCTGCCAAGTTTCACGTTAGGAGGGATGCGATCTCTGAGATCTCTCGCCTTCTATCTTTTAGATTTAAGTGTTTTATGAACATAAGACATAAGAACATGTGAACACCTCTTTTTAATATCCTGTGATTTTCTCTTCCCTCCTCCAGGGGAGCGGTAGTTCCTGTCTCATTGTCCCAGTGATCCGCAGAAGCTTCGGATGTCTTACAAAAGCCCAATCTGATAAGACAGAATTTGGTTGATCCAAGCTGTATCTCTGGTGCCTCGGGGAAGAGGAAGGAGAATGTTTACATGACGATAAGACCTCAGGCTGATTTGATCTTTGGCCTTTTCTCCGGGGCTTTATCATGACACAGCCTGATCCAGTAACAATGAAATATTCAACACCTTGTTGTTTTACCTCACGCCGCCTCGCATATGGGCAGTTTCAGGTCAGGAATCGCGTGCTGATTGTGGAACACAAACACAGAGAGGTTTATCACAAATCTAAAACGCAACTGTGAGTAACTGGCGTGTATTTTGTTTAATATCGCATTACGCTACTGACAGTAAACATGATCTTATAACCGCCGCGTGTTTTGTCCATTCACCAGGGGAAAACAACATCAGATTTACTGGCTGTGGTCTCCAGGAAACCAGCTCTAGAGCGCTTTGCCATGATCTCTAGAGTGAAACACGTGGGTGACGTCAGGGAGCGAGATCCCTGCCACTGCAACAACAAAAACAGCTCCAATAACAGCCAGTTCTCTTCGGTGAGGACCTGACGTCAGCAGGGTTAATATTCTCTGTTCAGAGGATGTTTCAGCAGTGTGACAGTGTCGAATTTCACTGAAGAATCAGCTCGGATTCTTCCAGATGATGCCGTGGATGAAATTACAAAAAAAAGGGCTTCGGAATTTGACCAGTGAAAAAGGGAGCACGCTATTACATCCAGGAAAGCTGAGTTTATTTTACATCCGAGTTAAAAGAATCTAATCATGGGACCAGAATCTTAAGGGAGATTGGCAGCTGGCATTGTACTGGAGGCGTTCTACTCATACTCAGCTAACACACATACCTCTGATTTAATCTTCTGTGCAAATGAGATACTAATAACTAGTCTCCATGTCAGGAAGGCTGTCAGCAACACTGGCATGATTCCATTTCCAAGAGCAGACCTCTTACATAATAGCGCCAAGAAGAAATAGCTGGATTTTGTGGGAATGTTTCCTGAAATTATGAATATATGTTGAGTCTGCCGCGTTTGGTGTTAAGTCTACATTTTTCTTCCTCTTCCTAATTGACAGGGCGAGGTTCCCTATAGGTTTGACACGGGCAAAGCAAACGCAAACACAGGACTTGCTAGAGATAAGAAACACTTTCAACCTGTTGCTGAAAACTGAACAAACACACTGCAACAATACCTAATATCTCTTTTTCTGAGAACTTTGTACTGAGCTGCCTGGGAGTGTAAACTGCAGGGGAAGTAGACAGTGATTCAACTTTTTGCAATTTTTTTAATGCATAATTTCGATATTTTTTAACTGAATGAGTTGTATGAAAAATCTCCACTGTGCCGCTTTCGTGAAAGAGTTTGGCAATATGTTGACATATGTTGAATATCTTCTAAGCGTAGTTTATTTTATTTTGTGGTCTCCAGTTTTTAAAGGAACACATGGGCGTATTTTCTATCCTCCCCAGAAGATGGAGACGCTTCTCTCCTCTGTGCTGCATCAGGGGGCTGAGACCCATGCTAGTTAGCTTAGCACAATGAATGGTGAAAGATGGGAAGTGTTAGCATACCTCCCTCGAAAGTCATTAAATGCACCTTTTCAACATTGTGGAATGACAATAATAATAATAATAATAATAATTGTGACTTCCTTCAACAAAACAGACTTAAAATAAATGCTGACTCAGACTCCTAACTAAGTGATTTCAGAAATGTTTGAAATGTCAGAGATCATTTCAGAAATTACACTTTCATTGGATTCAGTTTCATTTCTCGTTGCCACACAAGGCCAACGTGTTGGATCACATGACGTGATTTTCCACACCTGAGTAGTCATGTTGCCAGTGAAGATTCAAACCTCTAGTTCATAACAATCTCTAAAATAACGATATTTCATCCTGCCACGTATCTCTAAGTCCCAGTGGATGTCTGCACCGAATTTGGAGAAATTCCCTCGAGGCGTGTCTGAGATATCACATTCATGAGAATGGATGAAGCTACAGATGAATGGCTGGACAAACCGCCGTCAGCACGGAGGCCTAAAAATCAGGGGACCACTCAAGTATTTCAGACACACTGAGAACCATTAATGTCTGACCTTCAACCCATTAAGACCTTGTAAAAATACTTCAGTGAACACATGAAAACATCCTAACCTGCTGATCCATCCTCAGGGAACCATGAACATCTGACAGACTTCATGAAATCTAATCCTCGCTGTGGTATTACAGTCTGGACCACACTGGCGGTCCCTCCTGAAACTGCTGCCATTACTCATGCTAAAATCCTACTTGTCGTTTATCTGCGTGTCTTTCTCTTACAGCAGACTTGAACAGCTCATAACGCACCGCACGCGTCCTCTCTCTGCTCGTTAGCTTTGTTCAAACATGTACACCTCCACCAACACAACCACAAAGATGGCATTGGCTCCACATTCGCTGCCTGTTGTTGAATGCGTCCATTTCTCCATTGATCTAACCAGCATGAGCGTATCTGTAATGGACCCGACACTGAGTGGTGCTCCACCATAAAACTTTACTAGACGCGTTACAATAACAGCCTTTCTATCACAGCCGAGCCTTCACAAAGACCGCCATTGAAATCTGGATCTCATTCAGCAGTGAGAGTAGCTCTCGTTGAGCTATGACCTTAGAGGGTGGAGACGCCACTTCCTCCTAATGGAGAGGTGTATGTGTACACGGTGGAGCCCGTAATGGTTCACATGCCTGGGTTTCAGACTGCTTCTCAATCAGCCAGTGGAGGGAAGGAGTGAGAGACCCCCCCCCCCCAAAAAAAACAAAAAACTGGTGACACAGCAAAACAAGCAGACACTCTGCTTACCAGAAATCTGGCAGTGCTTCAGTGAGTGGCCCACCCAAGCTTCCTCACACACATGGGAGATCAGGGGCGGGGGGGGGGGGGGGGGGGCAGGCTAAAAACTGGCTGAGGGAAGAAATCTACAATATCACAAAGGGGTTGGACAATAAATCACACTCACGCTTCCAAAAGGAGGAGGAGCCTAAGTACGCAGTGAGGATGGCATGACTGGGGGATAGCTGTCATTCTGGCTTGCCTGTTCATG
This sequence comes from Aulostomus chinensis, assembly GCF_037954235.1. Classification (NCBI taxonomy): domain Eukaryota; kingdom Metazoa; phylum Chordata; class Actinopteri; order Syngnathiformes; family Aulostomidae; genus Aulostomus; species Aulostomus chinensis. The sequence continues at coordinate 3,966,041 of NC_141338.1, forward strand.
GTGGAAGCCATGCTTTCAGAGAGCCTTGCCAGTGTGGGGGCAGGCTGTGCAAGGCCTGGTTTCCCCAGGGACTGGCTCTGGTTTCACCTGCGACACAAGGCTCGCCAGTTAGCCCGTGCACAGAGGGACAGTCAGGACCACAAGAGAGGAAAGGGACGGCTGGAGGGAAAGACCCCAGTGTGCTGGAGAGACGGCTCCAAAGTTCATGTTTGCAGGCAACCGCACCCAAAAAACACCCGAACAGACCCCTGGACTACATTGCCACAACTTCAAAGGATCAAAACTGGGAGCAAAACATGCGATCACTTACGTATAAAGGCACCTTTCTTCTGTTCACCTCCATTTTCTCCCCATCCACCGGCTGCCTGGGGAGTAACTGCAAGGCAAAATCAAACGTTTTACTGTACAATCATTCGTTTAATCGATTTTGGTATTCGTAAGTGCAGCAGGACATCACGCGATTACGCATCAGTAACGTGGCTTTTGAGGACATTTTGTGTCTCAGTGCTGTGCACTTTTAGCTCATTGTGCATGAAAGGACGTGCTGCTAAATATCCTTCAGTCAGACTGAAAGATTCAATGTCACGTGGGAAAAGCAAATACATGATAGCGCGTGAAATGACAGTGTAAGTCACATGACCTTAGGTGATTACAGGCTAGTCCCTTAGAGGACAACAAAGCCACTAAACTCACATCCTATGATGGTTTAAAAACAGCGTATAAAAATACACAGAGCAGATTTTTGGGTTACGGAAGAGAGACGTTCACACCCTCTACAAAGTGATGCTCTCCTTACAGCCCTCAGGACCGTTCTAGCGGAACCTTCAGGAGCCACTGAATCCGTCTGTCAAGGCAGATACAGCGGTTGAGGAGAGGGTAACTGTATCATCACCACACACCCGATCCTCCGTGACTTCACCCGCGGATCTGAATAGTGCATGACTTCAACGCTGCACAGTGGAGTCAGCTCGGCACGCTGCACCTCATCTAGAGGTCTAGACGCTCAGCATGAGATTCATTTTTGATTGTGGCGTCCTAATAATCCCGTCAGGGCTGTATCAAAGAAATCTTGTCACTGTCAGGATGTTAAATTTCTCCACTTATCGATTATTCTTTTGGTATGTATCACATCTCATGTCACACACCAAAGTACATAACTTTCCAGAGCCAAGGGAGACATCTTGACATCTCAAAGGAAAAGACAAAGATTAAGTTTAAAAAAACAACAACAACAACAACAGTAATACATCACAAAACTTCCTCTTGTGATACAGTATCGATAAACTGGTGCAAAACATCTCTTTGATGGATTAAAACAACAAGCATGACAAGCAGATTCCAATGTCCCCATATAGCTTAGCATTTTGGCTAGCTGTTTACTATGTTGGTTACGGCGGATGCACTTAATACATTGTTCTTGCAAGTTTTAAAAATTCTGAGAAACAGACGCCACAAATTTCTACTTTTTTTTTTAGGTTATCGTTTCTGTTAGGCACTAAGATATACGGTCCGCGTGAATACTCGAATCTGATTGGCTGATGAGCGTACATTAATTCCGAATATACCAGTGCCTTCTCAGTAGTTTGAGACAAACTTCCTGCTCGCCTTCTACAACTATTATTTGAATTTGGTTTAATCCAAAGATGACGTTCCTATTGTGTTTGTGTGAACAAACAGACCAGGAAGTAGAATGTGAGTCAGTGTCCAGTCACATTATACCATAATTCACCGTATTAGTTGTCCTTGGGGTTTGTCTAACAATAATATCACTATCACATTTACGTGCTGTACAACTCTTTTTAAAGGACATCTTATCAATAGCAGCACAACGCCTCAGGTCTGGGTGTCGGTGGTTGCTCCTAATCTTCTTTATTGCCACCGAGCTACACCCCGTGATGTGGAATCAGAGAAGGCTGACGTGTCATAATCTAGAATAAACATTGCCCTACATTTGCAGGTTGTGGCCCATTAAGTCAACAAATGTGAATATTCATGTGTCCTTGTGTTTATGTAAGGGTTAAATGATAATCTGAAGGATCAATCTGAATTTGACCTTCTTGACTTCAAGAACTTTCAACCAACATAACACGATCAGGTGACCGAGATAAAAACACGGTCGGGTGAAAGTGACGTCTCTGGCTTGTGGGCTGCGTTTACATTTGTATCAGTCATTGTCCTCAGCCTGACTTTAACCCTGGCATGTTGAGAGGGAGTAAGAAACCGGACCTGGCTGACGGCCACGCGCTCCAGAACAGAGCGTGAGAAAAGAGATTACGCGTAATGAGAGAATGCTCGCTGTCAAAACGTATTTAGACAGCAGCTGTGCATGTGATGCAAATATGTTCAGATGTGAGCAAGTTGATCCTGTTGTCCTTCGACGTCTCCAGCTGATGCGTGATTGAATGATTTAATTCCCCTCACATGATAAGCTTTTTAAGGAGGCATGACTGTGCATCACATACATACTAAAGCTAGAGAGCGTCATGTATGTGCAAACAGATGTCTCTCGTGTTTGAGCCCTCGCCGAATGAGTTCTCACAATGCTCATTGGGCTCACTGCTGCCAGGTGAATCTCTCGCATGAGGATGCTACTGAGCATGCTCTATGGGGACACAACCAGAGACAGCTTCTTCCAGTTAGAGGAACTTCAATGTGGATAAATAATACGAACTGAGCGACTCTTCTACACTTCACAAATGCTATCAGGCCACATGAGTCCAACTCCAGGAGTGAAACGAGTCATTCTGCAGAAGATGCGTGATGCTAAAAAAAAAAAAGTTCTACATTTTACAGCGGAGCCTGCTACCCTGGAGTCGGCTACTTCCGATTAGCCTTCTGCCACACTTGAGTGTCGATCGATGATTAACTGTGCAGTTTTTCTAGATCTTCCACATATTATAAGACCAAAATGATCAAATTCTGAATGTGAAATGAGTAGTTTCACAGAGATTGTGGGAGCTAGGGCTAAAAACTGCTCATTCTTTGTTTTACAGCTGAAAAAGTCCTAAGTAAGCAAAGACAGAGGCGACTACTTCCGGTTAGCCCTCTCATAGCTTGAAAGTGTAAAAACAATATAATCGTGTGGCTCTTCTAAGCCTTCCATCTGATATCAGACCAAACAAATTAAATTTAAATAGTGAAACTTGTCATTTCACTGTGACACACACAAAAAAAAACAATTCATTACCTGCCTTTGACAGTAATAATACGTGTGCTACAACAGAGGTGGCTACTTCCAGTTAGCCTTCTGCAAACTTGAATACGGATAAATGACGTAAAACGATTCTTGCTGAGTGCTGCGCTGTCTTACAGCTGCAACAGTAATACCAGAAACTACACTGATACCTGTATGACATGAACGTGTCGACAACTGCTTGTAATACCTGTTACTGCCAACAGATGGAGACAAAAACGTCTGCAGCACAGCTTTAAATTTGCATGGCTCACTTCCCAGAGGATGGTCAACATTGATAAATGCGAGAATGAGAATTTGCTACTCAGCCATCAGCGACATCGTCACGTGAAGCAGAGATGTGAAAACTTTTTCCAGATTACTTTCAGAAACACAAAGATGGGAGGCCAATGTCTAAGGTACAGAAGCGGAGCAGTGTAATACAACAGCCCTGTTGTATTTAATGCAGGTTTGCAGTATTCCTGTCAACTGTCACTGTGGAAACAGAACACTTGTACCCATTTAAACATTTCCCACATGTCCCGTAACCTCAACTGCTTTCACCCAGACGTGAAACTATCTAGGGTCAAGAAAAACTGTTCTCGCAGGTCCAAGTTTGACACGAAGAGTGAGAGCATTGACGTCGTGCAAGTCTTCCAGGTTTATTACGTGCTACCCGTGAACGCACCATTTTATTCACCCCAATTCATAAAACTACAGATGCTCAAAAGAATGCAAACACTGTTGCTACGTAACTGCAGTTCCTTTCGGCGTTCATCGGAGGACACACAAAGCCCGAGTTTTCAGTTTGAACCAGCTAGTTGCCATTACCTGCTGTCGTCCCTCTCAGCTCGCCAGTGGCTCGGGTCTGTCGTCAACTCCTCTCTCGCTCTCTCTCTCTCTCTCTCTCTCTCTCTCTCACTCTCTCGCTCGCTCTCTCTCTCTATCATTCAGCACAACATAATTGCTTTGTCCAGATCCGTATCCAGCATTAGTCTCATCCGTCCCCTCACTCCGGAGCTCGTCAGTCGGGAGTTTGTTTGCAGGTGTCGCCGGAGTTGTTTCTCCTCCTTGGAACCTGCCCTCCCGGCCCTCTGGTCCAGCCCCCCTCTCACTCTCCCCTCACCGGCAGCAGGAGAGCGGCAGGCTGGCCAGGAGGCGGGACTCTTAAAATATGTAGATTTATGTATACGTTATAGTTCATTTGACGTCCACTTTGTTTTTACCTTAGACCTAATAAATTCTTGTTGGGGGCATGTTTGTAACCTCTACTATTCGCTGGTGGAGAGTAACTATTTTCACTCAAGTGCAGTGTCAATGCATGTGGACTTGAGTCAAATTTGCATTTTAATAGGCTTTGCACCTCGACATTACAAAGGAGGAATTGTAATTTTTACTCCACTTCATGTATGTGAACCCAGCTGTTACTTCGTGGAGGCAGGTTTGTTTAGAAAATGAAGATTACACGATTTGGAACACTTCCTATTACCTTTGAAGGGCTGAAATACACAAATGTTAACTTGTACTTTTCATCCTGAAGGCAGCTCAGTATCAAATACTTATTTACTGTCATTATAGACAGGTTGAATTTTGAGTGGAAGCTACTATTTTTGACCAAAGTACTTTATTCTTACTAGAATATTTCTACTTCTACTTAAATTACCCCACAGCCTGTTCTATTCAATGGTGATAGTTATGTGCATTTTTGCAGAACTTTTTTTTTTTACTTCATTGATATGAACCCAGCAGTTAATTTGACGAGACAGATTTTCCAGAACAGGAAAAATCCTGATGAAGACTGTTCACAATTAAATTTGAAACCTGCCAACTTGTAAAGAGGACACAAACTGAGCGGCTCAGCTGTAACACACCACATGACCTGAAGAGGTCAGTGTTTTGAGGACTGAACACTTGAATTACTAAAATATACAAAAATGGCCTGCAGGGTGTGTACTCTTACATTCTAAACTTAAGTAAACTCAATGTAAAATACTTCTCCATTTCTTCTGAAGAACAATTTTGAATGGAGACTTTGACTTTTGACCGAAGTACTATTTTATCTGGGTATTTCCACTTTTGCTGAACCTTAACAGAATAAAGGAAATGCGTACTTTTGCTGCATGATTCTAATAAAGACTTGTGGCAGCTTAGACAGAGTTTGCCTCAGTTTATACTTTCTTACTCTACTTCTTCTCTACTTCTCTCCGGGAAACGCTTCATGGTATCACAGATAGAGGCGATAGGTCTCTGATGAAAACAAGCTCATTCATTTTAGCTCAAAGCATGCAAAGGTAGTTGAAGGTCAAGGGCGGTGTGATGACGATGAGTGGTCTGAAGCTGGCTTAATATAGATTAACTGAATATGTCCACATTCATGTTCATTTTTTCGATCATTTACCAGCCGTTAATATTCATGTCACTGATGTACGTCATAATAAAACTGAATCTGGCTTCAATGTTAGGCACAGCTGGCCTCATGTTGGAATCCCGGGTGAACGTTTAGACTGGTTGTCTGTGTAGGTTCTCATTCATCCAGGTCATCGTAGATCGAAGCGAAGTAAAATCTGGTCAACTGGACGTAAGTTTATCTTGAAGACGTTTCACCTCTCATCCGAGAGGCTTCTTCAGTTCTAGTGAAGAGTGTGGAAACTCTATCTGGTGACTGGTTGTCACCAAACTCACTGGAAACATCAGGGGCCTGTTTATAAGTGCTGATGGTAAGAAGCAGTTTCTATACATTTGATTACAACATTTAGGGACCCAAAACATAGTCTTCAATTATTCTGAGATGTTTTGGAACAAAGTTTTGGAGTACCAGTGACATCAGCTCAGTTCTGTACCACAAGTTGCATGAGATTCTTTACTTCCTGATGCCCCTCTGCTAGATACAAATCTCTCAGGTCTCCATTCTGGTCATAATCAGTCTCAGAGGACAGAGAAGTTCACAGACACTGACAGGAAATGAGAGGAAGACTTTCCCACCCTTCCTGGGTACAAGCACACTGACAGATAATGAGAAGCAGATTAAATATCCAGAATTAGGTCAAATTTCAAAGCTAAAACAAAACTGTCTTACTTTAAACACTGTCAGCAGTCTGTGTTAATTCAACTGTGCCAACAAGAGAGTTTTGTGTCGCTTAATTGGAGACTTGAGACGATTATAGGCTACATAGAAAGCAACAAAGCTTCTACAATGCGATCTTATGAGACTGCAGCGCCATCTGCTGGCCAAAGACTGACAGTTAAGAAAGGCATGGGCAAGTAAGTGGTGGGGTATAAGTATATATAAATATATATAAAAATTGAGTTGAGTGTTAGGTCCACGCGACTTTGTACTGTTTTTAATCGCTCCCTGCGTCTTTAAGGGGACCAAACCATGAAAGCGAAAAGTCATCCAGCTCATTACGGGGTCACCAGATCCCACAGGTAGCAGTCAAACGCTGAAGGCCAGTAAAGTGCAACATTAATGCGTATCATAACATGCAAAATTCATGTGCTTATGAGAGAGCTCCAAATTAGTAACACGTTAGATGTAGACTGGACATGTAGGTAATACCTCTTTTTATTGCTTCTTATATTTATATGAATATTTTACTGTGCAATTAATTGTTTTCATACATTGCAAACCTGATTTTATTCCAGTAACTTCCATTTATAGTACTCGGGGATTCCAAATCAGTATTCAGCATTGAACGTCAATCAAGCCAGTATCGGCGTCAGAGGTTCCTGAACTACAAGAGGGGAAGCTTTATAGGTGATGCACTGCGTTGCGCAGGCGCATTAGTGAAATATTCAATGAAGATGGATGCACCTATCATAGAAAAATGTTGTTGTTCTACCGAGTAAAGAATTAATTTTTGTTTAGAAAAAAATGTGTCAGAAGACGAGGCGTGACTCAGTGTTCAAATGACGTAACTCCAGTCGGTGCGCGTGATCGTTTACGACAGCATTAGCTAGCATGCTAACTGGTAGCTAACAGATGTTGTTTACAGAGGGCCCCGTTGTGCTAAGCTGCATTATTTCAATATAAATTGTCATCGCATCGCGGACTTGTATCGGTTCCAGTGGAAATTCAGTGCGACGGTTCCGATCCAAAGATGGACACCATGTCAGCCTCAGACGGGACGGCCGACTGTCCTCTAGTACCCGAAGACATGGAGGAGATGTGTGTGATGCCAGACATCAGTGGCATCAAGACCGAACAGTCGGTGGGGGCAAGTCCGGATGACCCAGGCAACCAAAACGTGGCCATGGGGATCAAGTTCATTCTGCCCAACCGCTTTGACATGAATGTTTGCTCAAGATTCGTGAAGTCGCTCAACGAGGAGGACAGCAAGAACATCCAGGACCAGGTCAACTCGGACCTGGAGGTGGCGTCTGTCTTATTCAAAGGTAACCGAGATGGTCACCAGCTCAGCGGCTGGAACTGAACCTGGGCTGTCCTTCGTTTTCTCTATTCCACCACATGCACTGATTTGAACGAGTCTGCCTGCCTTAGTCATAGTCCATACATACGTAGGCTATTAATATTTAAAACCACCCCTAATCCAGAGGTGTGATTAAATCATGAAAATTCACCTTCTTATATTAAAGTACAACAAATAAAGTTACTGGATGTCTCCAGGTCCTTGAAATGTTCTCAAATGCATTCAGTTTAACTTCATAGTGAAATGTTAGCTCCAAGTAGTCGTACATTTGAATTTGTGTTCTTTATTGCTTCAAAATGACGACTCAACTAAATCGACCCAGCGTTGATTCGTTCAGTTAGTAGCTGGCAGAATTACTCCAATTCTTTAAAAAGGTCATATTTCTTATGTTACAATTTTTCCATCCTTTTGCCTGATACTGTCACTTACCTGGTAGCAAAACTGTTCATCTTTACACTTGCCTGCAAAACTTAAATACGATGTTTTTTTTTCAACAGTCAGTCTTAAGTTTTGATTTTTTTTTAAACTTGAAACTTTATTAAAAGCATTAAATTGAAGTGTCCTGTACCTGCAGACGCCCTGAATTATAATGAAAGGAAAACCAGAAAATGTATGATGTGGAAAAAGATACACTTGATACAAATATTTCCGTTGCATCTGATGTTGGTGTGCATAATTTCATCATTGGCATAAAAACTAAAATTACAGAAGTGCTTAAACGTTGCAGTCAGGTGGAGACACCAGCTACGTCCTCCTCCTGCGACACACACACTCATTACGTTGACTGCTTTAAGTGTTCGTCATCTTAGAGATGAATCTGGTGGAGAAAGTTTCATGGAAATACATTCTCTCACTCGTTCATTCCCTCCCTTTCAGCCGAGTGCAACATCCAGACGTCGCCATCTCCTGGTATACAAGTACGTCACGTTTACACGCCATCCACCACCAAACATTTCTCCCCCATCAAACAGTCCACCACCCTCACCAACAAACACCGCGGCAATGAGGTGTCGTCGACGCCTCTTCTGGTGCACTGTAAGTCCCTTTGATTTTCTTTTTTTTTTTGGAAATAAAGTTCTGCTTTTTAAAGTGACGTGGGAACTAACAGCGTGCATGTTTGCTTACAGCTTTATCCATTCATCAGCTGGCGGCCCAGGGCGAAATGGTGTTTTTGGCCAGTAGGATTGAACAAGGTAGACGGATCATCACCACGCTGCAGGGAGGAAATGATGTCACACATTTAATCTCACAGCTGTAATTGTGTCATGTAAAATACAGACAAATGTAAATTTGTACTTTGTATTTAGCAATGCCAATATGCAGGTGTGGAAACATCGTCTGCCCATTATTTTTTATTTTTATGACATTTTTTGAAACTGCAAATTATCCTACCTCCATCATCTATTTGTTTGAGAACCAAATTTGATGGATCAAACATATCAAATACGTATTTTAGCCAACAGATATTTATTGCGTTTTACTCCCTAATCACAGTATCCTGAGTCAGTCAGGCGCTACAAATAATGTGCCGTAGTGAAGTAAAGCAGGGTTCCCACATGGTCTTAAAAAGTATCAAATTTGATTTAAAATATGTCTTTTAGGCTTCGATCGGATTTTGTCCAAGTGTCGTGTAACTTCTTTGTCATGCTGTTTCCCTTGACAACAAGGTTCAAGGCGAAAATGCTTGAGAGTCTTCGGAACAGTGATTTTTGTGCAACAATAAAACAAGTTTCAGCGGTGCAATTCAGATGTTTTCTTGTTGTAAACACACATCTTGACTGTGTTGCTGCTATTTTTTCTTCTTCCATTAATAGAGACGGTGATCAACCTACAGGATGAGGAAGGGTTCACTCCTCTGATGTGGGCGGCCGCACACGGACAAATAGCCGTCGTGGAGTTTCTGCTTCAGAACGTAGGAAACCAGTGAGCCGATGCTCCCGTCTCATCTAAGGTGCTGTGTTTTCTTAGACTGCTCTCTCTCAATGTACTCAGGGTGCTGACCCCAACCTCCTGGCCAAAGGGAGGGAGAGCGCCTTGTCCCTGGCCTGCAGTAAAGGCTACACGGATATCGTGAAGATGCTCATCGACTGCGGCGTCGATGTTAACGAGTACGACTGGGTAAGAAACCAGTATCAGCGTGACAGACTTCAGCGTGAAAGATCTTTGACCTGATTGTTGTAGTTACAGAATCAGTCAGTGACGTTCACTTTCAACCGCACAAAAAAAAAGAAACAAAGTTGATTCTCTCAATCTCTGAGAGAGAGAGAGGAAAGGTTCCACGTTAACCCCTGCAACGTTCCTCGTGTGTTGTAGAACGGAGGAGCCCCTTTGCTCTACGCTGTCCACGGCAACCACGTTCGCTGTGTGGAAATCTTGCTAGGTGAGGACAAGTCTGAAGAGACTCACCTGTACTTTGTGTTAGAGGACAAAAATGGTGATATTTTAGGCAATAATAATAATACACTTTAATGTCTTTGCACGACTTCCAGAGAGTGGCGCTGATCCCACCATCGAGTCTGATTCTGGGTTCAACGCGATGGACATGGCTGTGGCGATGGGCCACCGCAACGGTGTGTGTCGAACCAGACGACGTTCCAATCATCAGACAGTTCAGCGCCGCAGCCGCGTTGTTGACGCGTCTCCTCATTGTCTTCGGATGCAGGGTTCAGATTTTTCAGCTAAAACACCAAAACTCATTTGTTTCAAGATGATGGTTACGCTGCGTTGAAGTGCGTCGCTTTTAAAAATCCAACCAAATACTGTTAAGAAAGTACAAGTCCTAAAAACGCTTTGGTTGAGGTTTGGTTTGCATAAAACCCAAAGACACTTGGCTGTGGTTTAGCTCAGCAATGTGAGTTTGTTTGGGTTTAAATTACTTTCAACCCCACAGTGTAACTTTTGTTGTCATGGCAACCACAATCACCCATTTGTCTGCGTGACAGAAGTGTTTGGAAACAAAAAAAGAAGTCATGACAAAATCTGGCGTTTTGTTGACTTTAAACATTAAAACCAGTGGGACTGGAACAGAGGCATCTGATGGCAAAGGCTGGTGTTGTGGTTCCACCCAGCCTCCTGCCTGACACTCCCACGCCACTCAGGTGTGATGTCACTGCCTGTTACAGATGGACTTGCACGTCCGAAGCTTGAGTTCTTACGGCATCGCAGTTCAATCGAACGTCAGTGTTTGACAAATTTGGAGGTGGGAAACCTCGACACTGATTTTGAACTCTGCTGCTTGTTCAGTTCAACAGGTGATGGAGGCCCACGTCCTGAAGCTGCTGATGGGAATCAGAGAATGAAGCGTTCAGCCTGAGTGGAACGACGCTGGGCTCGGCTCGGCGGTGCAGGAGAACCCACGCGGGAACCGCTCCTATTCCAGCGTCGCATCATCGCAAACATTTCAAATAGAAGTTTTATGAATTTGTAACAATTGAACTGTCAAACTCTCTCAACCTGTGACCCCCCCCCCCCACACACACACACACACACATTTAGTGTGGACGACTAAATTTGATAAAACATGACTGACAGGATTTGAGAGTTAAACCGATGCGTGAGCATGTGCTGCTCGCAGGCTAACCCGCTGCCAAACGTGCAGCCCCGGCTCCAACTCAGCACGATGGTTTTGTTTTCAGCTCTAAACTGGTTTTACTGGTAAATGCTTGCCGGTTGCTGCTCCCTTGTTTCTCTGTCTCGGCCAAACTTTTCAAACCAAACTACGGTGAATCTCTCTTTAACCGTCAGGAATGACGAGTACTGCGTGGTACCTCAGAGTGAAGACGCGTCTGAGACGAAGAGTCAGTTCTTACAGGTCGCAGCGGTTTGGCGGTCCTGAAGAGCTTTGTGTTGCTTGTTCTGTTTATTTATTTGAATAATTTCAACATTGTGTTGTGATTGTGAGTTTTTTCCCTCTGGTTTGGTTGGTTTGTAATTCTGTGTCCTCCTAGGAAAACTGTCACACCTCATTTACATGTAGCAGGAGAACGTGGTTATAAGCAGGTTTGTTGGAGATTTTTATGGTACAATAGTCATCAGTATTAAATTATTATTGGTTCAAATGACCTGTAACGACATGGAAACAAGGGTTTTATGATTGAAAAAGTTCAAGAGGTTTTTAAACCCATTATTTTGGTTTGGCTTTTCTGGAGTGTTTTAAAGCTGCTTTGGTTTTATTTATGATTTTCCCCTTTGTTTTTATCAACATTTATTATTATTGATCATTTTAATTTATTTAATTCTAATAAAAAATGTTGCTCAATTGTTTTGTGAAAGATTTCATAATTTCAATTTTCACTTTTTACTGTCATACTTCTTTTACAACCCTTCAGTTTCTTACTAAACTGATGTTTTTGCATGTTTATGGTGAATTTTACTTTAAAGGTTAATATCTTGACCCACGTCATTGATAGTACTACTCATTTTATTTAAAACATGCTTTGTGCACGCATACACACACACACACACATTACATGGTTAACACTTACCATTTTCCATGACTTTCCAGGATTTCTCCACACCTGGGGATCATTTTCATGACTGTACATTGCCTGAAACTCCAGAAATCCACATCAGTTTTTACCAGTGTATAAAACTATAATTGACAACTTACATGGTTTGTTATCATGAATATTAAAGTACATCAAAGTTAATCAGGAGATTTCTCTGCTGATCTTACCGTAACTGAACCACATATATGAATTTTTCCATATTCCGTGATTTCCCAGGTTTTCCCTGACCGCGTTAACCCCGAGGACCAGTAGGATGAGCATTCACTGGACGATCCTGTGTTTTTCCATACATCAGAGGAGGCTACTGAGCAGTGTGATGTTCTCGGTTCTGCCCTGCTTAGATCAACCCAATCATCTACAGACAGGAAACTATGGTGTTTAGCAGTGGAATTCTTGCTCCAGGGGATGAAAAGCACCACATTCTGAGAGTTTATTGACAGTAGCAAAGGTTTATTCCAGATATGGTGGTTTTAGCGAGGCCACAAAGAGTTATGAAGGCTCAGTAACATGGAGGAAACAGATCAGGAGCCCTAAAACACCACGTTTGACACAATCTCTCACTAGCTGGACATGCAGACCACAACAAGCATTGGTGGCAAAGAAGAGGTGGAATGAGTACTAAATAAAACCAACCGAAATACTGCCACCCCAGTCATAATACTTTAGAGTACTATTCTAAAAAAATTACTCAAAAATACTTCACTGAAGAGTACGCAAGTACTTTGTTCAGGTGTTGAACTTGTTTCAGAATCCTCACAGCCTGAAGTTGCCGGGTTTAGCCATGAACTTGAACTATTTACTCTCCACCTCTTGAAACAGACAGAAAGAATCATGTGCGCCACATGGTCCTGTCAAGTTCTGACACTCCAGAAAGTCCGGTTTCCTCTAGTTAGCCTCATCCTTAGACGCTTCGTCGAAATTCTCCACCAGATCTGAAACAACAAAAGATTCTGGTGAATTTAGAGTCCATCGGCCTCTCAGAGGTGACGGAGCACAATTCAGGATAAGTGTGTTTATGTGAAACCTGATCCTCTTTGCTCATCTCTCCCACTTCTATAGAAACGACAATGTGCTGCACACATGAGGCCCTCACAACTACTGAAAGCAGCTGTGAAAATGATGGTGCGCAGCATCAAAAAGTTTGCTTCAATTACTCTGTGAAATGTGAGAAATCTTCCTCTCCACGTTTGGTCTCCAAAGGGGGTCGGGGGGTTAAAATGGAAACAATTCAAAAGGTCTGAGTAAACATGTTCCTTTAGTGGGAGAACAAAAAGGAAACTTCACTCCAATAACAACACGATGGCAGGGACTGTTAACCCTGCGCCACCAGGCCTCAACGGCTCCCACCGCTGCATCCATGTGTAAGAACTTGAGCTGGAGGGAGGAAGTCCTGGGAAACGCCGCTCAGCTTATTCTAATAGCAACCGCATGGACCATTTTCCTCACAAAAGAAACCTCTTAAGATCCTATAAACAGTGAACATGAGATCCAAAAGCTTGTGTTGCACCATTATCTAAATTCACTCAGGACTCCCCTGTGATACGAGCTGAAAAGAAAAGCCGGCTCTGTTATTCAACCCAGAACAGAACAGATGAACTGTGTAAGAATTCTTCCAAAAGATCCGTTTGATACACGCTGAGATTTAAACGAGATTATACCGGCGAACGCCGCCAACGAATGTGACAAACGAAAAGATCCTTTCCTCTGCCGCTCCACGCGGGACGTTTCAGCTCACTCTTTACCTGCTCAGCTTTCAACTTCACCGCCAATTCTTTAGAGCTGGCTTTTTTTTTTTTTTTTTTAATTTAGTCTCATCTTGTGTCAGATATCCTGGTTTTCCTTGGTCAAGTCTTAGTTGAGTGAAAAGTCTGAGAATTTTAGTCAAGATCAAAGAAATTTTTCTGTATTTTTAGTCAATGAAAATAGTCCTTAATTCTTCTGTTGTGAGCCTACATGTGTCTCTCCTGGCTTTTCCACCTAGTTTTAGTCTGTTGAATTAATTACTTTAGTTTTAGTCTCATTTTAGTCATGAGATTCTTAATTTTAGACCACATTTCACTGACAAAATTACAAAAAGTTATGCTTTATTTTCCTGTTTCTGCTGCTGTAACAGTGCCAATTTCCCCACTGAGCGACGAATGAATGTCTATCTTATCTTATGATTCTTTTTGGCTGCAGCAGGAAGATGATTTTAAGGAAATAGATAACAATCACAGTTTATCAGCTCAGGGTGAAACACAGTGAGACTAGCTGATGCACACCGGGGAGCACTTGAAGGGTTAAAGTGAATATTGGACCCAAACATTCACCACATTGACAGAAAAACAACTAAACCCATTCAGACCTTAAAACACCAGGAAAAACCTGTGGCGTTTCTGAAAATATCTTCCTAAATCTGAAGGGCTTCTGAAAAACACATCCAATCTCAGCTGAAGCCTCCAGTCTCCACCGCTGAGGCAGGCAGATGGAACATGCAAACTAAAACCAAATGCAACAGGACTTCCGCAGATGGAGGTAATACACACATAAGTATTCAAGTGCTCACCTGGAACTTCATCGTCTTCTTCTTCTACTGTTGCAATCGGTGCTTTTCCATCTGTAGCTGCAGAAACAGGAGGGACCGGCATGTTTAAACGCTCGAGTGAACATCAAGGCAACAGAACCAGCCATGAACAGAAGTCAGAGGGGACTGTGTGATGAGTGCTGACCCTGTTTAGGCAGAGCCTCAGCCAGTCTCCGCAGGCTGGTCAGGCTGTCGGCGCCCAGCTGGTTCAGGATGCCCGGCAGCATCTCGGTCAGCTGCTTGGTCTCTGCGTGGCCCGTGATAGTGAAGGTGTTGGCGGCGAGCGAGGCCTGCACTTTGGGATTGTTGAAGTGGATGACCGTTCCTTGATTTGTAAACATGTTAACCTGCAACAGAACAAACGTGTTGACGCTGCATAACTAGAGAACAAATCCCAGCTGAAACCAAATATTGTGTGTGTGTGTGCGTATGAGGTTCTCAGATGTACCTCTTCGATACCAGAGATGTTGTTGACGCCGAGTTTCTTTAAGGAGAACTGCAGCTTCTTGTCATCTGCAGTTGCTGTTCTGTGCACAACCTTCTTCTTTCTGCGAGCACTTCCCTACACGGACGATTCATACAAACAGGTTTCTGTGTTCACATCCGGTTCTTCATCGAGCTCCATGTTTTCAACCATTCTCCTCCCAAATATCACAACAACCTGGAGGCTACATAAGCGGAGTCAGCAGTTTACAGTCTATTTAAGTTCCTTCTTTGGTCTACAGCAAAACGAGACACTCTGCTCTTTCACACAACTTTAGAGTTGTTGACATTAAGAAGGACATTAAAAAGCAGGAGGAAGATGAAGTGATCCATCATTATGATTCTGTTTGACAGTTACCTTTCCGCCGATGCGGACTTGTGCCTGTAGTTTTGCTAGTTTTTCTTGATTCATAATTGCTTCTTTCATCTGAAAAACAAGGAAAGCAAGTGTCACCACTGCAGTATAAACTCAACAGACCGAAATTAATTTAAAAAAGGGATAGTTAATGAGAGCAACAAGAAGTGAATTCTCTCCAAACATCACGCAAAGTTGGTTGAGATATAAAACACACTACGAGCGAATTCTGACAAGCCATCTTTGACAATAACACCCAGCTGCAGTGTTGCAGACCTGAACTCAGGCTTTTGTACTTCAATCACGCTTCTTATCAGCTCCATTCATGAGCTGACGGTAGCTCTCACCCTATCAATGCTCTAGAGTTATTCTGCTTTTGCTCTCGATACGATTAAATGGCGGCCATCCTACGAATCGACCAATATCAATCACAGATTTAAAAAGACTGACCCAGACATTAATGCCTTGAGCAGTGTTGTTTTGCAATAGTTTTAGACACTCATAATAATAACAATGACACTAACAATAACTACAACCGCTTCCCTTCTGATTAATGCTCGTCAGATGTCTGAATGCGCTGTAAACGTGATGTAAACAAATGACAGGATGCCAGATACACCTCAGTTACCGACACACAAACACGGACGTCAGCTAAGGGTTAATGAATGTGTGATAGTCGGCATTACCAACACTGATAAAAGCGTTGGATTAGACACAGTAAAGCCAGCATAAAGCCATCCGACGCGCCCCTGCTATAGTAGCTAGTTAGCAGTTGAGAGCTACTTTCATTGCCTTATCTAGAGGAAACAGCGTAACAGTATGCAGCTATTGTCAAGTAAAACAAGACAAACACAACAAAGATAACCTCGAGGTATCTCAAGCTAACGATTGTTAGCTCATGCAGTAAACCACTGAGGCGAAACAAGCTGCGGTTTTAGCTTTGGTGCTAGAAGTTGTTGGCTAGCTTTAGCTAGCTTGTTAGCTAGCTGTGTGATAGTGCGGTGGCCGGCCTGTCACTCACAGTCCCTCACAAAGCCAGCAACGCTAGCGTCAAACCTGGGCACATCTCAGCCAGCTAGTCAGAAAAGGCTTTCGGTTACCTTTTGACGTCGGACCGGGGACAAACACTGCGGGGAAGAAGGTATTTAAAGCTCCACACTGACCTGTAAACTAACAGCAGACACATGCGGGAAGCAAGATGGAAGTCAGAGAGGAGGGCGGAAGTGACGTTCCGCAATAAGTGTTTTTTTTTTTTTTTAGGTGTTAACTTCGTTTATCCTGCCCTGGATTTAGACACGCAGGCAACACTGCAACACCCTTTTCGAATCACATGAACTATTCTTACACAAAATAGTACACAATACAGTAGTGGAGGAAAATGTACACGGGTTCCACTCAAGTAAAAGTAGCAATATCCAGGTAAAATACAACTCTGGAAAAGTCTCCGTTCAAAATCTCCCTGCAGTTGCTGGGTGTCTGATATTAAACATATTTGAGTATTAAAGGTTAACTTTTACACACTGCTCTCTACCTCTAAAGCTCATGATAAGTTCCTATGCCCAGGAGTCAGTTGACCATTTTAGCAATCATCATCATCTGTAGCTGTGGGTTTATTTCCCCTGTAGTTATTCAATGTAGGTGTCAACTGTATGTGTTGCATTTCAACACATCTATCTATCTATCTATCATCTATCTATCTATCTATCTATCTATCTATCTATCTATCTATCCATCCATCCATCCATCCATCCATCCATCCATCTATCATCTATCTATCTATCTATCCATCCATCCATCCATCTATCCATCCATCTATCTATCTATCTATCTATCTATCTATCTATCTATCTATCTATCTATCTATCTATCTATCTATCATTCTATTTGTATTGGCATGTTTGCACCAATTGAATTATAATTATACAGTTAACAATTTATAATATGATAACTGATATATTATACTTGAATTGTTCCACTTGAAAGAAGATAGCCCGACTGTGTCTGAAGACATTGACATCAATTGTCCTCAGACGCAGAAAATGTGTCTGTTTCTGCCTGGAGACCTGTGCCCCCCATGTCTCACTACATGAGTGCATGTCCACGGGTTTGTCTTAAGACGACTTAAGACATCCTGAGACACAAAAATGTCTTGAGACAACTTGTTTAGAGTTATTAAGACGTGTTCAGAGGTCTCAGGACGAGTTGATGACTGAGTGTGTCTGAGAGGGTTGAGCGACGGCCGTGTGACAGAGGCGCCAGCTGTAGTGACACCTCTCCCCTCTGTGGCTGCCAGTGGTCAACAAGAACATGAATAACTGGAATAGATGGAATAAACCTGACTGTGCATGAGGTGTCTGCAGCTGACAAGACTGGACGACGCCGCTGTAGCTTGGTCATCGTGCTGGTACCTGAAGGGTCTATGTTGTTTCTGAGACGCATGGTTCACTCGAGGACCACTCTTAAGGACTTTCTCCGTGTTCCCAAAGTGTGCAGAGGTTGAAGCTGGAAGGCTACTAGGAACTAGTTACTAGTTACTACTAGTTAGTAAAATCTTCTGTTTTTTCTTTCAAAATCTGGTTGTGTTCTTTTCTTTGTGGCATCACAAAAAAAGTTTGGAAGTAAATCCTGGTCCTCTATTCAGGATACACATGAGCTTTTGGATTATTGATGAATACCTCTGCCCTTTGGTGCAGTTGAGGTAACTTTGAAAGACTTTTCTCTGATTGTTATCGTAATTTGTCATTAGTTCCTCTCTACGGAGCGGATTTGTGGATTAATTGTTAAATTCCAGCATACAAATCAATTTAAAAAAAAATATAGGTTACCAGAAGAGTACAAATGCTTGTCGCTGGGGGTGTAAGACAAGTTTTAAATGACTTCCTTCTCTTTCCGTAATTAAAAGGTGAACTCCTGGCCTCTTAAATACAAGTGTTGTATTTCTGAGGGAACACTTTAAAAAGTATACATGTAATTTCATAGGGTTCTCATTCTGTACCTCCATTAGGATCAATAAACGTAAAAAGTTTTTGTTATGACAGATGCATGATCTTTTTGCCGAAGTATCAGCATCAGAAGCTATTTGTCATTTTCAATAGGTGTCAGTCCAGTATACCATAAATGTACAATAAATACACCATAAATGTACTATAATTATACTATCAATACAGTCAAAGTCTCTTCTGCATCAGCTCATCAGGTGTTCTGAAGGAAACAAAGAGGCAAATGTAATATCTGGGCTTTTCACAAAAGTTTTGGAAATAAATTCATAATGTTTTTTTCACTTTTTTTTTACAAAATATGAATGTCATATCCACTTGTTTTTATAGCCTATGATCATATCCTAATTGGTGATATTACAATCCAACATGAAAGCCAACATCTTCAACAACTCGCGTCTTGTGGATTGATTCTCTGTCGAAGCTGTTGAACTTCGTTTTTTGGGCTGTTTTCCTGTCAATCAGCAGATATGAAAGCGACGATAACGTCAAACACGTCGAAAAGTAGCTCTGATTTGCACCAACGAAGCATCAGCAGCTTCTCATCCAGTTCGTTTATCTTAGAATCGAGCTGTCAAAAAGTCCGTGAGGGCAAGAAGAGGGCCCGCCGAGACTGAAAATATAAACGCTATTTCTGCTGGGTTCATGCGTTTGTTCCTTGTGTTCTGGCCGTGTCTCCGGGCTGGGCCCCCAGCACGCACAGTTGGCTCCCCCGCATCGCTTGTCCTGCATGTGATACGCATCACACACGTCACATGTCCCGCAGACCCCTCTCTGGTCTCGGTGACACTCAGGGGTTTAGCCGGAGAGAGAAGGAGGCAGACAGGCGAGGATTGCGTTTATAACGCTAAGTGCTTTGGTACCCCTTGGCACGGAAACACCCTCGGATCGCAGAGGGCGAAATTTAGAAACACTTTAGAGGTGGTTTACCGCACATGGGAGAGCTCTAAGTGTCGGTTCGAAAGGAAAGAGAGTCGCGCAGCTTTCATTCATATAGGGAGAATATTTCTTCTGAGGGTGTCGGTGCCAAGTTACGGTAGAATAAAGGTCAGCTCCATCTGGTTCTGACACTCCGGTTTGAGTTGGACTACGTTTGATTTAAGTTGGGAACAAATGCCGCAGTTCAATATTTTTTGAACTAACTTTAAAGTTCGGCAGGACAAACAAAACTACATTTTCTTTAAAACTGTAAACCCTTTTAGTGTGAGGCGGCGTTTATCCTTGGAGTGGAAGAGCAAGAGAAGTAAAACTACGAGTGCTTTTGTAGTGATTGGAAGCTGAAGATCCTAAACAGGCCCGCATTCATGGAAGGAAGTGAAGCCTCCTCTCAGCTGATGCTGAGGTTTATAGTTGGATGGAGAGTTGGAACACATCGCCCTCGATGAAACATGACTGCCAATTAAATTGCTGTCAACAATTTACATATTAAAGCAAATGCTAACGGAGACGATGGCTGGAATTTAAAATATTAAAACCAAAAAAAAAAAAAACCACAACAACGACAACAACAGCAAGGTTGTCAACTTTCATCTTTTTTTTTATTTTCCTAAATGAGAAAAACAGGATCTAGCAGGAATAAAATAAAACAAAAAATATTTCGATCCACAAAAGTGTAAAATAAACTCTGCACTGAAATATGTGACAAATACACGTGTTTTTGTTCAAGTTCCTCTGTTTTTAAAAGACTCGGAATTTTAAATGGAAAAAGATTAAAAAAAATAATAAAGTTAGAGGCGAGTATCAAATTTCTCCTCACACACACACACACACACACAAACTCTCTTTCTCTCTCTCTCTCTCTCTCTCTCTCTCACACACACACACACACACACATTATGTTGCACCTATGATTTTAAGTGATTAATAAAAAGTTGGTCGTGTTGATCCTGGAGCTTCATTTTCATTTTCAAAGTGATAAATGATCATAAAGCTTCCAGTCTTTCTTTCTTTTTTTAATAAAGGAAAATAACATCATTGTCAACAGGAGACGCGGGAAACATGTTGTTGTTCTGTCTCCAGGTCTTCGTCGTTAATTCTACAATTGAATAAATCCATTTTTCATTTGGCTGAACTTTAGAGCCTCCGGTGCAGAACAAGAAATCTGAATGTTCTCCATACTGAGCTAAAGGTGTGAAATCGGCCAGTTTGTGGAGGGGGAAAAAAGCAGTTAATTCCTAGTTGTGAGACTCCCAGCTGTAACAGCTTTGAAACTTTTATAGGCCAGAAGTGTTTGTTAAAGGAGGGCGAAGTTGGCCTCTAGATGGCGCTGGTCAGGTAAGAACTGCTGAGAAGTTCCTCGTCTGCTGGACCACACAGCAGCATGTCAGACACACAGTCAGGATAAACCACCATAAACATCATCATGAACATGATTATTGTTATTATTTATGCTGTTTTAATTGTGCTTCTACATGCATTTTAGACCGGCCTGCCTGTTCATAGTTTATACTTTTCTTTTTGTCAGATTGAACTCAGCAGAACTCTACATTTCAGTCAATCTGCTTGCTTTTCGTCACTGTGGATTTGCCCCCCCTCCCTTAAAAAAAATAAAAATATTTACTCCTATAATTAATGTTGCATATGACAAACGAAAAGTTATATTTTCAGGCTGATTGACGTCGAGATTAAAACTGCCATCGCTGCTTTTTTATTATTATGAATTTGTTCTTCCTGCAAGGTTAAAAAAAAACAACCAAAAAAAAAACAACAACCTCCAAACTTGTTATCAGGTGACTTATTTAACATAAATTTGAATTTAGATCCAGATTGTTGGGCTCTATGATGTTCGAAGGCCCGGACTCGCTTCGACCACCAACCGAACACCTTTAACTGATTTGTCAGTTCAACTTCCAAAACTTCAAACTTTTTATTTTTTTGCTTTTTTTTTGTGACACGCAAAGAAACCGGCGGATTGCTTCCGTGCTCCGGACTCAATAGAATAATAACATTAATAGAAAAGTCCAAACACACACACACACACACACACACACACACACACACACACACACACACACACACACACACAACACCGTGCAGGCTGCAGACGCACGGCAGAGAGAGAGGCCTATATGTGGGGCTTGCATGCTCTGCGTGACCCGTGACTGATTCGAGTTAACAGCTGACTCTTTTCCATTACAAATGGCTCGCGGATAATCTAGATAACTACCGGATCACGCAAACTGAGCTGCCTGAGTATGGCGCACACCACCCCGGCAACACTGGAGAAGGCATCCGTTGCGGTTTGAAAACGTATTAAATTTTATTCTCTTCCTAGTCTTTTTTTTTTTTGCAAAGGCAAAAAAAAAAAAGAAATCAAACCGCGCTTCTGCTGCCTGAATAATAATCGTGACATCGTCAGTCACAAATGATTAAAAATCTTTTTTTTTGTGCAAAAATGCTTCAGATTATTGCACCGTGAATGATTAAAAAAAAAAAAGATTTGGCTTCACCAAAAACACACAAAAATAAAAACAAAAAATAAACACTGGTAGTTAATTTTCAAAGACCTTTTTTGTTATTCTCTCTCTCTCTCGCGCTCTCTCTCTCTCTCTCTCTCTCTCTCTCTCTCTCTCTCCGTTTGCCCTGGTGACGTCTCCTCGCCATGTGACCAGGGCGGTGGTATAAATACAGAGAGACGATCCGCCCCCTCTCTGATTCAGATTTGGCCGTTTTAGCAGGTTTACCGGCACGTCCTTATCAGCCTGGCATCGACTGGACCGTCCGCCGGTCGGTGATAAGAACCTGTAAACATATGGAAATAGAGAGAAGCAGGGGGGGGCATCTCTGAGCAGCAGCAGCAGCAGCAGCAGCGGCAGGAGCGGCGGCAGGAGCGGCAGGAGCGGCAGCGGCGGCGACACGTGCTCCTCTCCCCCTCCTCATATGAGTTTTGAAGAGGGAGGGCAGGGCAGCATCTCCTCGTCTTCCTCATCTGGCGTCGGGAGCCGTGCGTGTGAGAGCCATGACTCTGAGCTCAGAGATGTCGGATGCCTCCATCCTTTCGGAAGAGACCGACATCGACGTGGTGGGCGAAGGGGAGGACGGGGACAACCAGACGCGCTCCTACGTGGATGAAGTGGCGCAGATGCGCGACGGCATCCTCCTGGCCGGCTCTCCTCCTCCGTGCCTGGACAGCTCCACCTCCTCTCGGGATAGCTACAAGCCGGCGGGTAAGAACACCCTGGTGAAGCCCCCTTACTCCTACATCGCCTTAATCACGATGGCCATCCTGCAGAGCCCCAAGAAGAGGCTGACCCTCAGCGAGATCTGCGACTTCATCAGCAACCGCTTCCCCTACTACAGGGAGAAGTTCCCGGCCTGGCAGAACTCCATCAGACACAACTTATCCCTCAATGACTGCTTCGTGAAGATACCCAGGGAGCCCGGGAACCCCGGTAAGGGCAACTACTGGACCTTAGACCCGGAGTCGGCTGATATGTTTGACAATGGGAGCTTTCTGCGGCGGAGGAAACGCTTCAAGCGGCAGCAGACGCAGGACTTGTTGCGGGAACACAACACTTTCATCCCCGCGGCTGCTGCCGCTGCTGCCGCCGCCTATGGTTACGGACCGTACGGCTGCGGAGGATACGGCATCCAGCTGCAGTCCTACCACACACACTCGGCTCTTTTTGCTTTCCAGCAGCAGCAGCAGCAGCAGCAGCACTCCAGACACACGGGAACCACCATAATCCCCGCGCCGTCTTTGATGCCCACGACCACGGACTTAGCCAGGAGTAGGTTTTACCCGCAGCTCAGTTCCAGTCTGGGCTCAGCCAGCGTGCAGGCTGTGACTCCTGCGCAGAAGTCTCCGGTGCAGCGGTCTCCATTCTCCATAGAGAGTATCATCGGAGGGTCACCCAGCCCCTCCAGGACTTCGCCGGTTGTTATCCCGGTCCTACCGCCCTCACTGGGGCCTCCGGCGGTCAGCCAGCAGCACCCCGGAGCCGTTTTACACCCGGTTGAAAACTTTCCAAACAGAGTTGTCAGCGGCACTAGTGGCTGTTAAATACAAACTTTTCAAAAAAAGAAACAAATAACGCCCCTCTTTGAAGGTAGGATTATTTTTGTATGTTTATTTGATGGCACTCAGCTGAATGATGGACATGAAATCACACTATTTGTGCCTATATTCATGCTGTTTTTTAAAAAAAGAAGATATATTTAAGTTCACTTTTCCCGTAATAATCAGGCTTTTGACCACGAAAATTTCTTGTATTTTCCATAAAGTGATTAGGGCGTCTCAGGATAAATGGACAGGTTATAAATGATCACATGTTTAAACTAGACTAATAATGTATTTGTGTCAAACACATGTTTTTTTTATTAGTTTGGCAAAAAAAAAAAATCTAAACTTTCTTTTTTGATTTAAACTTTGTATTAAAAAACACAGAGAGAAAAGTCATACATTTATAATAATGCAGTGTGTGTTAATTTCAGTAATAAAAACATTGTACATTTTTTGGCAAGTATTGTGTAATTGACGTGTGATATTTTTACACAGTTTGTTTTTTCAACAAGAATAAATTTCGTTTTACAAAAAAAATTATCTAAATATAATTTGCTTTATTTTTTTTTTGGAAATATGTGTTAAAGCTTCCTGCATGGGCCAAACCCGTCAAATGATGTGTTTATGCTAATATTAGATATTCAATATTGATTGTTTTATTAATTTATTAGTTAATCTATGACAAGGATATAAAAAATATGGTCTTAAGGGGGACTCTTTCTTTAAAAAAAAACCTCCATTTTAGCCAGCGTGCGCGTCGTGGTGCCATTAAATATGAAACACGTTCAGTTTACAAAGTGTTTACTCAGATGTGGCGCACCAATGTCACGCTGGAACATGCGCACCAGAGGCCTGCGTGTCCATCTGACCTCACTCACACTCATCCGCGTAATTATGAGGAGCAGACAGGAAGGTGTCCGCGGGGTGAGGGTGGGGGGGCTTCATTTTATCCTGTTTCAGGTTGTTGACAACCAGACAGTCTCTCTGAGAAAACACCCCTCGTCTAAAATTTAATTATCTTCTCTTTTATTGACGTCATTTTTTCCCCCTTCCCAACGCGTAAAAATGAAATATCGCCGCTGACCTGCACTCGGGGTCACCAGGGTCGCGAGTTCATCCGGGCATCACTTCGACTGTTTTCTCACCTTCATTTTTTTTTTTTTTTTTTTTGCAGTTTTGCTGCCGCTCAAGATGCTGACGTTTAACCCGGTTTAGTTTTAATATATTTGTATTTGAATTATTGACAAACATACTTGCCCCCCCCCCCCCCCCCCACACACACACACACTCCATATTTCAGCCGGAAGCTGCATGCAGGCTGCAACACCTGTGTTACGGTGGAGTGAGAGACTCATTCTAAATGTTTGATGAACTCTGCATGTCGTCTATACGCTCACGCCGCTTCCGTGACTGACTGTGTGTGTGTGTGTGTGTGTGTGTGTAGTAGATAGCTAAATTGGTGCAGCGCTTAGAGCTAGTTCACTGGGCCACGAGAGGACAGCTATTGCGTGATGATGTAACACGCAACGATAGAGAGAGAGAGAGAGGGAGAGAGAGAGAGAGAGAGAAGGAGGTCAGTTGTACTGTATGGATTTGTTGACAAACAGAGAGGAGGCTGAGCAGGGAGGAGAAGGCGCGAGGAGGAGGAGGAGGAGGAGGAGGAGACGCTAATGAATTGATTAATTCATCGGTGAAGGACTTGGAGGCATCTCGTTAAGTCGAGCGAGGATTTCAGCTCCAAATCGAAGTGCCAAAGAGATTTAACTTTATAGGATCGTCGGAGGAGTGAACCCAGACGCCTGTGCAGGTTCACCCTCAAACATCCAGGGGAAAAAGAAAAAAGGAACTAAAAATAGGATGATGCTGATTGGATGAGCGCTGAAACGTCCTGTTTGAACCTGCTTTGTGTGCAGTGCTTGAAAAAAATAATTTAATTTTTTTTTTGCAGGAAGTAGACCTTCTTAAATACTATGTTTGACGCATGTAATATTTCATTTATTCATTAAACCGAGACTGAGCTTCCGTCAATATTTTAGTTTCAACGTCATTATAAATGTGCCTGAGCAGGTTTTTTTTTTTTTAAGAAAGTGAATAAACCTGCACAACAGTAGAAAACTACAAAAGGCAATACAATAGTACTGAGCGAGACCACGATAAACACACAGTAAAAGTACAGTATAAAAATAAAACAAGTACAAAATAGTACGAGGCACTACAAAGTTACATGAGGTTATTGTCAACATGTGCGTGGAGAAAGTTTATTGTCACGTGATATTTGAAAATATTTTCTACCTGAATTTAAAGGGAAATGAACGGTTTCTATACCGTCTCCCGCAGAATGGATGGGTTTTATTCCTCCCAGCTGCCAGCAGGTCGGGAGCAATAATATTTGGAAACAGTACATCAGGACTCAAACGCCATATTGGACACAAGTCTCAAGAGAAACTTCTCTTCTCCGTATGACTCACATATTTGGAGTTGTCCTGCAATTCCAGCCAGAACAGGCTTGATGAATGTATATGAGGCTACTATTAAATTAACGATCATGTAGAGGTTCAGAGATGTCAATAATTACATATCTATCTATCTATCTATCTATCTATCTATCTATCTATCTATCTATCTATCTATCTATCTATCTATCTATCTATCTATTGACCTGTGTAATAGAGGTTTTTACTGCCACCTTTCTCCATTCATCTTTTACAACCAGTCTAAACCCGTACAACCACATAAATGCCGTAAATTAAAATGAAACCCTCGTTCATAAGCGGCGCCTCGTGTGACAACGAAGAACCGATAAGGAGCGTGCAGCTTTGAAGGCGACCGGTTTTACCGAGTCACCGACGTGTTTCCGGGATGAGGACCTCAGACGTTAGTTGATGAGGACGTTTAAGGTGGGCTGCGTTAACAACAGCAGGATAAAGGCACTCCCGCGGTTGAAAAGGGTCTTTTCATGAAAATGTCACGGATCATGTGGGCATCAGCCTCCTCCAGCATGACTGAAGCTCAGTTAGCAGTTTATCCTGCTGGGTCACAGGTCATGAGGAGAGGGGATAAAGCACAAAAACTCAGCCCAGAAAAGACACCGGGCTTTGGGGAAATGTGTTCAAGTATTCAAGGTGGATATTACAGAAGAAAGGAATATAGAATTTGGCCAGCCATGAAAGAGTGTTTCATGCTTTCAGACACTCATCTTGAATAATTGCTGAAAAAATAAGTCACAGACTGACCTCATCAGCTAGATTTAGCAACAGACAAATAGCTTTTTAGGGGAAAAAAAAAATACCTGGAATAAACGTGACAGTTAAAGTGTTTGGATTTATGTGGAATATGATTTCGGAATATTTCATGTCCGTAAATATTTTCCAAAGGTGCAGATAAAAAACAAACACAAGATGCAATACGGTATATTCATATTAATAGATTTTGAGGCCATGCTGTTACACTTACAGGTCCTCTCCCTTCAGTGAGAGAGAGAGAATTTAAGGTAAATAAAATAGACATTACTCTCCTGTAAAAATCACACAACTGGCGGCGTGTTTTTCTTTTTATAAATTAATAAATAAAAATGGCGTTTGACCTGTAAGATGGAGGAAGCTTATTTAATTGTCATTTGCAAGGTTCTTTGCTTCTGCAAATCTGTTTCCAACCCAGATGAATGCGTGGTGTTGGCAGGGCAGCCAAAGTACGGTGAACCAAATAATGCTGATTTTTTATATTATTATCATTCTTATTTGTATTATTTATTGACGCCAATATTAAAAGTCATTAATATTGTGAAATAATCTGTCTTTTTTTTAGATCGAAAGTGTAAAACTTCATTCTTATTAACGTTGTTACGATCATTAACTTTTAAAACACAAAAAACACAATCAAAGCATCAATAATCTTTATTTGTTGCATTTATCATACATATAAAGACGATGAATAGAGTTTTTATGCTCACTTTAAAACTTTTTTAACTTTGTAATTGAAAAAAAAAACCCAATAAAAACAATGAATGGCTTAAAAAAAAGTTCAATAACATCTGAAAGTTACATTGACTCACAATATTTTTTGAACTTTGCACGTTACTTTGAATAAGACTTCCGCTGGTCAGGATCTACCAAACAGAACATAAACACTGTGGAGGTAAATTTCATGCATTTATGTTGTTGTTGTTGTTGTTTTTTTTCCATTTACTAGAGAAGCACACTGAATTTTCTTTGTTGTCCCAAAAGTTTTAAAATAGAAGCAAAACCGCTGATGAAGTGAAGTGTATGAGGTAATAGAAGAAAAAGAGAGCAGCAGAAAAAGGGGAGAATACATGGAAGAGTATTTAAAGAAAAAAAAAAGAGAGTGAATACCTCCCAGGGAGGTGCCGAATCTCTCCATCTTCTATTCAGGGTATGGAACAGTTGCTACACTTAATGGCTCTCTCTAAAAGGAGGTCCGTTTTCCAGCCCATTAAAAAGTTTGGGAACTAATGCCACCCCTGAATACGAGCCTAATTAGAGGCTGCACAGAACTGCAAAGACCTGCTACACAAGAGTGGCTTTGGGATGGATTCTGCTTTTTCCCTTTTTGCGATCTCATCGTTTTGCTCTCTCTTTTTCTTCCCTCTCCTCTTCTTTACTTACTTTCTTCCTTTCTTTCTCAGCTCTCTTTCTGTCTTTCTCTCACCATGTGCTTTTTTTTTTTTTTTTTTTTTTTAAAACACTTTCTCTGCAGCAGAGAGTGAGGGGTGATGAAAGTCTCTGTCATATCTCTCTGTACCGACCGTGACCATAGTGGGGCTCAGCACCTCGTGGGGGGGGGGGGGGGGGGGGGGGTCATGAGATACAGATGGTGGGTCAGAAATGAACCTCAGATATGGAAAAAGATTGTGTGTGTGTGTGTGTGTGTGTGTGTGTGTGTGTGTGTGTGTGTGTTTGAAGATCTTCGTTGTTTCTATGGATGCACGGTAATATCGGCACGTTGCCGGTGTCTGTAGTTATTGATCATTTTTCAAGGGTATCAGTATCGATCTGACAGCTGATATTTACGTCTGCATGGTTTTGCTTAAATCTTCTGCATTGTTTATCATCAGTGACACAACAATATATTTTTGATTTTACCGACTTTTCCTCGTGTTTTGGAAATAAAGTAAACATGACGGTCTTGAATTGACGATGTTGTTGTTCTTTTCCAGTATCTACATAATGTTAGTATCACCTAACTATGTTTTTGTACAGACAGTTTTAAAAAGTGGTACATTCTGGCCCAAAATCAGTTATGAAATCTCAGCATATCAGATGTCAGCAAAAACTCTGATCTCGTGCATCCCTAGCATATGACTACAACTAGTAGGAAAACAGCAATAGCTACAGTAGTTTTAGTGTGTGTGTGTGTGTGTGTGTGTGTGTGTGTGTGTGTGTGTGTGTGTGAGAGAGAGAGAGAGTGAGTGCGATAGTGGAGTTTGTGACTCTCCGATATATTTCGGAGCTCCTGAGCTGAGTCGTGGTGGAACCTGGGATCTGAGCGTACAGCCGTTGTCCCCGTGACAGAGCAGAGATGAGACTTACAGTAACAGCTGTCGAGATGTGAGTTTGACAGAGAAATTAAAGACTCTGGCTGCTGGCCACCTCACTCCAGACAGGCCAAAGACAAACACTCGGCTTTCATACCACTTCACGAAGTGCAAGCTTACACGTCCTTGCACATAATTTATTTAGCCGAAGACTTTCAGGGGTGTTTTTATTTGTTCTACATCTTGCCTGTCTCACCTTAGTGTGAACCCACAGATCCCGGATCTGCTGCAGAATTATGTTGCTGCCTCACACTGCATTTTTCACCTCTTTTTTTTTTCCCAGCCCTGCACGTGTTTGCTTTGGCATGCTATCTGCTCATACAAACAACGGGGGCCTATAGCTTATCCATCACGCTTGTGCAGAATGTGATGATAAAATAACAGGCGGTTTGAAACAAACCATTTGTTATAGCAGAATTTATTATTCTGTCCACTTGAAACAAAGCACAGAGGTTACCTAGACATCATCTACTTAGGTTACAACAATAAATGGAACACAAAATTGACTGCTGGAAAGTCCCAAACACTGGTCACTCCAAAGACTTTTGACTCCAGCAGCTGTATGATGTCACTGCAACATCCGCTTGCATCCTCCACATCGTTAAGCATCCTCTTATTACCACTCAGAGGGGTCTGCCAAGGAAGCACTGCTTATGAGTGGACGCCTCAGGCCTGATTAGTTACATGCAACAACGCCTTTCGGTCATAAACACTTCATCGAGCTCCAGCAGCCCGTTCATCATCGTGACACCCACAGGTAATCCACACCAGCGGCTGCAGCTGACGCAAGGCAGAGCCTCCTTTTTTTCCTCAGAGTGGTACCCACTTATAAACACAGACGGCCAGAAATCTATACAGCAAACACAAGACTTTACACACGGTGAAATGTAGAAGGATAAATCCAAAACCAGTGGAGCAAATAAACCAAAAGCTTTTTACCTGCGTGTGCACGTACGTGTGTGTGGTGCCTTTCACACTGTGTGAAGGTATGAAGGGATGAGAGTGGAGGTGAAACTACGGCTACTGCAGACAGAAGTTTGAAAATTACAAGCTGTACCCCTCAACGCTGACATGAAAGGCAGTATTCCGATATTAACCCAACGGAGACAATACTCATACCACGTAAACAGAACTCTGTAATGACGTTCTTCTGAATGAGGTCAAAGTCGAGGAAAGCAAAACCAAGTCTGGCAGGTTAGAGAGGCACAGTAATATCAGGATCTGCAGATATTGATCATTGTTAAATATACTGGCTTCGGTCTGAAGGCTGATATTTATATTATTTATATTGACCCACTTGTGCTCATGCCTCTCTGTCTTTGCTGGTGCTTACGTTATTTTCTTATATCTTGTATTATATTCATTCATATTTCTGTTTGCGAATAACGACCGAAGACGCAGAGATTCCTTCTATATTATGAATTTAACCTGAAACTACTCAACTGCTACATTTGGGGTGTTTACTTGCTTGTAAATCAAAGGGGGAAAAAAAGGAAAGAGTAAAGGCTGATCTTTTGCAAAAATGGTGTGAGACTCTGGCAAGACTTTAACATTGCAATGAGGGTGTATACAGGTCTATACAACACTTCAAAGATCAGAGTCCTCCATGTCTTGATTTAATTCTTGCTTCCTCTGACTATTCATGTTATGGTAGTGAGAAAATACTGACTTATTCAGACTATTTTCTTGATCAGGTTGAAATTGGAGTCTTGTTATTTATGTGAACGCAGCAGATGAGGAAACTATCATGAATATTTGATTCATGAGCTTTTTAAAATGGTTTAGAAATGAGGAAAGTGTTAGTTTTTCCCAATATAACCATGTTTTGCAGTATAAACTTTTTTTTATTGTTGTTTTTTTGTCGACTGTTCCAATCTTAATCACATTATAGACGTGTTGTTGACGTATGTACGCTTCCATTAAAATCTGGCCTCCACTAAGTGTTACAAACTTGCCTTTAAGTTTTCTGCATTTTTTGGCAGGAAAACTCTCACACGGTCAAATTCCGTAAGGAAACTTCTACACTAAACATAGCAATGTAACGTGGGTGGGCATCTTCAGTCACTAGCCTGAGTTTGCTCTGTAGCATGTAAACAGAAATATGAATGGAATAGTCTTTGAGAAACTCATGTTAATCGAAATATTGTCTTATTTAGAATGCAGTCATTAGTCAGATTACTGCCGTCCGTATAACGTAGCCACTGTGAGGCATTTTTCAATGACGATGGCCTTGTCACTCAAAATAAATGGAACAGTGGAAGCCACCCATGTAGGCCCATTCACTCCTCACTTTTCCTTCCCTAAATATCCCTCCCCTCTCCTCCCTCGAACATTCCCTTCCGTTTGTGTATTTCTTTCCCTCCATCCTCCTCTTTCTCCAGCTCTCTGCCTCATTGACTCGACCACAAAGTGTCTATGGCAGATGACGCGAATCCCTAAGAGAGAGAGGGAGAGAGAGAGAGAGAGAGAGAGAGAGAGAGAGAGAGAGAGAGAGAGAGACACGCTGGAGCTGAGCATTTAAGTGGTTGGATAGAGCCACCCCACCTCTGTGTCGCTGTGTCTTCTTAGGCTTTTGGAGATTTGCCCAAATCTGTCTCAAGGCAGGCATTAACATTTGACAGACGTGCTCTTCTCATAGCAACAGATCGACCCACAATTAGATCCAGAGATTGGAGGATACACACACAAGCCCCCAGCTCGTGGATGTGCATGTTGCCAAAATGTGAGCCACATAAAAGGCAAAACCATGACTCTCTGCAACGGATTAAAGATCAGAGCTTTGATTTCCTGATCTGGACGGCTATGTATGACATTGTCGAGGTGAAGAAATATATGAGTGTTAATTTCCCAACATCTACTGTGTGCATAAGCGGTGTGCACACAATTTTATATTTTGTATTTTTTTTTTCTATGCACATCTTTACACCAAATGCTCCTTCATTTCCTTTGCAGGTTTGCTGAAATAATGAAAAAAAACAAAACACACACACACACATATAACAGCCTCAAAGGGAGGAAAGAAACTGTAAAAACACTGCAGATCTTCCCACTGAAAGCCTCTTTTTGTCTGGAACTATATTTGACAGCATCGAAGCTCGCTAACTGGCAAGATCTCACCAAAGTTGTGCAAAAAAAAAAAAAAAAACGATTTTATTTGATACTTCCTCCCATGGCAGTAGGCACTTCCTGTTCCCCGTCACAACATTTTCAGGGGCCCCTATCAAAGTATAACTTCACCTTAGGGGGTGTCCAGCGGCCCCAGTGCTTCAGGGTGGTCAAGCCCGCCAAGTCTGAGCGGATCTCTGTTAGATATGTGAAGTGGCTCCACTGGCAGGTAACGGGATACAAACCCAGTGCAGAGGGGTGCCGCGGACGTGCTGAAATGAAACAGCGCTGGCTAAATTTACCTGCTGAATTATTTTAATGTCTTCTGCTAGCATAAGCTAAAAAAGACCCAATCAGCGCCAAAAAGCTGCACTCCAACTCAACTCAATGCATAAAAGAGCTCCATCTTGTGTGTTTACTGAATTCTGAACTTCATGTATCACAGTTGAGTATACGATCACTCTGATCGGGGGGGGGGTCACATGTTTTATCTCCAATGCTGGCGAGTGAGTGCCTCACTTATGCTTCCATTTGCCCTCTCGTACATAGCAACGCTGGAAAAGTGGCTTTTTACACACCCACATACCCTTTTTGCACACACGTGCACACACACACACACACACACTTTTTTTTTAATTATTACCATTCAACAGTAGTGTGATCATTATTCAGGCCCCTACAAACAGCAACTGTTTCACCAGGAATCTGACAGCTAATGAATATCGTCATACTTATCAGGCACACGTAGGGGCCATGTTGTCATGAAAAAGAGAGAGAGCCAACATACCTCCTGCTCAGTAAGTCCATGTTGCTTCTGTTCTTACGCATAAATTCGTTCTTGCAAAAACTTTGATGTCATAAGAGGAACACAATCGATGTCATGAGCAAGTTAGAAATAACCACCAGGCCATCACTCCCTGCCTGTAAGACTGAATCAAGGGCTGAATAATTCTTGTAAGACCACATTTGTGTGGAAGACTGTTTCATGAATGAGCCCCAGTGTTTTCCTAACGTAGGTTTGTGACTAATTATTCATAATAATGCTGTCTTGTACCCACAGATGGGTTCAGTAGGCTCCTTCTTGCTCCAATATTTGGCTGATATGTCTGAACACAGTTAACTCGGTAGTGTAACAATGACTGTGTGAGCACGCGGTTGAACAAGCAGACAACAATTTAATTTTTCTTTGAGTTCTGCTTTTGTTGCACATAGAGTACCAGGTGCACAAAAGAACAAACACGCAAATAATAGTTCACAAGTGGAATATTCTATTGCTCATGTGGAAAGCGTTAAATTGAATGTGCAGTGTCTTTCATGTGATGTATGTCTTACATTTCACATTAGAATTTATCACACAGGAAATATTTGGAAACGATGTGCTTATATGGTGTTAAATTGAATTAGTTAGGAGGGAAAGGAATTTGAAGAATGTGCTTTGGTAGCTGGTCAAAACCATTCTTTACGGGTGGGGTAGCATGTATAGACGAATTTGGATTTGTGACCTGAGTGTTTCTAATCGTGCTTATCTAATTGCTCTAAACGGGTTTGTCTAGTTTGTCCAGACACCTCTACCTGCAAAGACGCAGTCCATATTCAAGCTTTAACGCGCAGCGATTGGTCAGGCGCTCACTCTATCAGAGATCTTAAACATGTACCTCACCTCTCTTGCTGCCTATGTTCCTCTTGTTCCTCTTCAACTAACAAGGACTCCAAAATACGAATGACTCCAATCCTACTATATATGGCATCTGAAGTATCGTGACATGTTCTCAACTTCTTCCAACAATATTTTCAGTGGGTTATTATGCTGAGCATATGCAGAGCTTCTCTAATTGCGGCCTGCTGCAAGTGAAGCCTAAGATAACAATATCAAAATTTGTTTTAAGTCCGTACTTGTTTCTTTAGCTGAAAGAGTTAGCCTCCGCATGCTCAGCGTTGCCCTAGATGGTCTTCAGTGGGTGATTATTCTTTACTGATTAGTGTACATTACTGTAGCCCATGAATCCAACTCAAACATGAGGGATTAATACGATTGGAAGCAAATCTTAAATATAGTTTAAAGCAAAAAAAGCGAAGGTGTCCTCTGAATTACGTGCCAGATGAACATAGTTGACATTTTTTTGTTGATGAGTAAAACAGTTTAGAGGAGAAAATCTTTGATGAGAGTAAATATCCTTTGTTTATTTTATTGAATGGATTCCACATTGTTTTCATTACTGAGACATTGTGCGTGACGGAATTTAAAGGTACCATGTGTAGGATTTTGGCCATCTGTTGAATTCATGTGCCACTCACAAAACAGATAGAGGCCAGCATATTACCAGAAAGTTAGGGTGTGCACCTCTATTGTAACAACAAGGAACCCCTAACTTAGCAAATGCTACTTGATTAGCCTCGACACCCTATGATCTATGGAGTGCGTAAAATCAAGGAGGAGGATACATAAGGCACGTACAGGGCTTGGGTGCCAGCGAGTTTACATAGAAGTTTTCCACATTATTGTGCTTATCATTTGCTGATTGTTTTAAGAACAGGATCATGGTTGCATTTTGATTTATTTGCTTGGATATCAAATGAAAAAAGGATCCTTGTTCAACACATTGTTCCCCTTGCATCTGTAGTTTTGTTAGGTTTATGCCGACAGGGTCATGTGGCCTGTGTGAACCTGTGGTAATGCGCTTTCGTGACTGAAAGGCAGCTGATGGTTTTCCTCCAGGGGGGCGGGTTTAGAGACGGGGTGAGGAAGTAGGGCTGCTGCTCCCTCTGCAGTGACTCGCTAAGCCTGGTACGATTGTTGGCAGACACAGGATGAGGAGCTCAGACAAGAGAAGAACAACTACTCCTTCATGCAACAGTGACGAATGATCGCTTTTGGAGGTACGGTTGTATGACAGGTGTGGGATAGTCGTTGCCAGAGGGTCGTTTTGTGAAGTAAGAGGCAGACTCACGGTCCCATAATCAAAAAATCAATCAATCTTAATTTATATAGCACCAATCACAACAAAAGTCACCTGAAGGCACTTCACACAAAGAACAGGTCTAGAGCCTTACTCTTTAATACAAATGAAAGCAACCCAACATTCCAACAGGAGCAAGAGAAAAAAAACTCCCTTTTAACAGTAAGAAACCTCAGGCAGAACCAGGCTCAGAAAGGGTGGCCATCTGCCTCGACTGGCTAGGGTTGAGAGGGAGAAGGAGAGAGATGGGGGTGGAGAGGAGAGAGTGTCCATAAGTGGAAATTTATTCACAGGTGCAACCAGGAAGTGAATAAAACAAACAAAAATAAACCAGAAAAAAAGAGAAAACTATTCACACAGGAAACTGAGGATAAATCAACTCATAACAACACAAAAACAAAATAACAGCACCATCCCTGGCATCTGCTGTGCTTCACCTTCCCCCCTGGCTTCCCCAAACAACTGAATTTATACACTGGCATTCCTCTCAGTTAGCAGTATCAGGCCCTCACCATCCTGACTACAGGGGTGGGCTCCAAAAATATCTCAGAACCAGAAAAAAACACACACAGAATAATTTCTGATCATACCCGAATCTCCCAATGTACTTGAATGCATTGCAGGACGCGCTATTCTTCACTCTACACCAACACATACATGAAACCCATATTTATACCATCGGCAGCTTCCCCCTCAATCATGGTAGTGCCCTCTACATCGTCGCTGACGTCACTAGATCAGGAAATGGGGGCGGCCCCCTCCCTCACGATGATTTCCCGCAACTGGTAAGACAAAGGAATCTTTCTTAAACAAATTACTTTGCTGTGTAATGAAAATAACAATAAAAGTAACTGAAATAACAACGTTTGTCTGTCATTGTCTGTGTAAGTTTAGGAAACATGGAAATCTCAACTAAACATAACGCTAAACACAAAAAGACCCGGGACAGTCATGTGTATTGACGCTATCAGGAGAAATTCAAGGTTAACCAAACAGGTTATGAAACTAAACAAGCAAAAGGTGTGGAAATAAACAGATACATAAGTGACAAATGACAATTAAGTCCACTTTGTCGCAACCGGGCAGACGAGCACTAGCTGGTCAGCCCATTCAAAGCGCATTTAAAGGCCTAAAAAAAACCTAAACAGGAAGATGTTGACTTGAATCATGAATACAAGTGGCCAGAAATGGGCTGTGCAAAGGTGGCTCGTCTGATGCCTTCGTAGTTGGTTGTTTTATCTGCAGCTTAATTGATTCTCTGACCAGATCGGCCTCCTCTTGATCTCCTCCATCCCCTCCCGCCACTCTTCTTTCAAATGGAACGAGAAGTTAGGGGGTCCAGGACGTAGTCTCAGCCCAGCGAGAACACATGTGCTACACAGATCAGCGTGTTTCTATTTTTCTGCCCGTCACCAGAGGGGATACGGTTACAGAGTGCTGATGAAGGGAAAGGGGTGAAGTGCAGTGCTGGTTGGATGGTGCTGGGGTGTCACGGGACAAACACATAAATCTGTGCATCTGAATGTTGGTCATTTATTAGCTGTGGTGCACTCCCGCCCCTGTGTACCCCGCACTGCTCTGACCCTCCTCCAAGTTTAGAACTGTTGGAAAGGATGAGTCAACTTCCAGGGGATTTAACTGTCTTTTCTTGACATATTCATCAATATCTTCCATTTATTACAGGGAAAATAGGATGAGTTTATCTCGTATATTGAGCTCAGGAAGCAGTTCCCTTCAGTATGTAAATTACTACACGAAATAAATCTTTCAAAAATGCACAGAAGTGACCGTTTTGAGTTTGAAAGCAAAACTTAGCATAACCAAACTAAAAAACACACAACAGCTGTGAACACATGCTAACACCAAAGGCTGTACCGTAGTCTGTTGTTACTGCTGCAGCTGGAAAATAGTGGACTTAAATTGTTCTGATCATCGCACCACCTCAAAATGACAGAGTTTGATCTGTTTGCTTTTGGCAACATTTGGAAAATCTAAAAGAGCTAAATAAACTCTTTTAGCCACATTCTTGCTAGCAGAGCAGAGGTAGCAATCTTAGCTATCAACTGCAAAGGTTCACAAAAAAAGGCCATTTGCAAGCTTGTCATGTCTTCTAAATCCAGTTGCATGCTCAGTAATCCCAAAACTCTTTCTTTTGAACTAAATACAAACGCATGGATATTTTTGGCTTTTTTTTTTTTAAATGTTGGTAGCCATCAGTAGCCATTAGCTAGGTGATTATTTATGCATTCTGGAGTCACAAATAAGTGGTGCAATAAAAAAAAAAAGGTCTTCGTTGGCCCAAATTACCTATTTGTGAGAACGTGAACAGCAAAATTTTGGGTGAACTACTTATTTGAAATCATGATTATCAACTTCCTGTGATTGATCAGAATCTAGATCAGATTGATTTAACAGAAGTTCTTTTATATTTCAGAATAAATTCTTTACATCGGGATATGTGTATATGTATATATATATATATTTACTGTCGCCTCACAGCATGAAGGTTCCAGGTTTGACCCCCGGCTCGAGCACGGGGTCTTTCTGTGTGAGTCTCCATGTTCTCCCTGTGCCTGCGTGGGTTCTCTCTGGTACTCCAGCTTCCTCCCACAGTCCAAAGACATCAAGAGGGGACGAGGCTAATCCAGACTCTAAATTGACCGTAGGCGTGGCTGTGAGAGTGAATGGTTGTCTGTCTATATCTATCTATCTATCTATATATATATATATATATATATATATATATATATATATATATATATATATATATATATAAATAAAAGTACTTTCCATTCTTGCTCTCAGGTCAGAATAGTTTGCTGATGGTCGACAAGCCTGACAGATTGATACTCTCTCGTTAACACTTAATGACTTTCCCAGTCTAAACAAATAATCAGCCTCTCAGTAGCAGAGTAGGGGGATTCGTGGGGCTATCAATTTACTCTTTAGGGATCTAGAAGGTGGACAGCAGAAAGGGTGCAAAGAATTTATCCTTCTTCTCTTGGGGTTTTTGCATGGTGCTGCCATGAGGGCGGTCAGTGCGGTGACCTCTCCACGGCAGGAGGGGTCCTCTAGTGACCCCTGTATTCCCCTGCATCCCCTTC
Organism: Aulostomus chinensis; assembly: GCF_037954235.1. Classification (NCBI taxonomy): domain Eukaryota; kingdom Metazoa; phylum Chordata; class Actinopteri; order Syngnathiformes; family Aulostomidae; genus Aulostomus; species Aulostomus chinensis. Next base: position 4,004,264 of record NC_141338.1, read on the forward strand.
CAGACCTGGCTCAAAGCAGACCATTCATGAGTGTGTTTATCCTGGTGATGCTCCACAGGGACGTATGGCCGGCTATCTACTGCCATTTTATGGAGCCTGAGGGGCAGAAGGAGTGCAAAAATAGGGAACGATGGAAGCATTTAACTAGCCGCACTCACACACAATAACATCTCTATTCAACCCTTTGTATTGTTTATTTTTATTATCCCTGACTATAAAATGGTGTTATAATGCACCTGATTCTTTATACACTTTCTTTCAACACACCTTTTGGCCGCATATATGTGGAAGGATTGATATGCACTGAAGAATAACACAAACTTTCTCTCTCTCACACTGCCTTACACAAACATACAGTTGAGGCGCACCCACCGAGGGCGAGAGGGAGAGAGTGAAGCAAGTGTTGAAGTATGTCTTACGGCGCTTAACCAAGTGAACCTTGAAGTTATTTAGCTTCTTTCGAGCCAAGCATCTGGATCCCCCCCAAACTTGAATCCTGCGTACTCTCCCCACCCCCGCCTCCACAGACCTGCTGTAGGACAGAGAGGAGAAGATGCTCTGTTTTTACAGCTGAGGTCATTAAAGTTGTATGTGCAGGATGAAACAAAGAGAATTCAACATTGAAAAAAATATGCAAACTCATGTTACATCCCTGAAGTGAACAACCACGACGTGTGCCATATTTTGAGTAATATGTGATTGCTTACATACATGCAGCACGCTCTGACCCGTCCCTTTTCAAAGGAAGCGTCCAGGATGGGAGTCTGACTTCAGATCGACCACCCACGCTTCTAACACTTTCATCAGCATGAATGTCTTATTGTATTTATTTCATACACCAGTTCGGGAGATTTAATGTGGAGTTGATCATGGAACACGACCAACACAATTCATCAAAGATGGGTCAACGTTCAAAGTGAAGTGGAGGCTACTTTATGACCCTGGCCCACACTCATGTTAAGTCATTACACTTAACAGCTTTATAGTTGACATCAAACCGAGGACAGAGTTCAGGGTGGGTGTTGTCTGACCCATGAGTACTCATGTGATAATGTAGTAATGACTACTGGGTACTCGTGAGTCTGAATGTCAACATTTTGACTGGCCTCGAGATGTATAGTTGCAGTTTAACATGCAGAGAGTGAAAGGTCGTGAGGAGAGTTCTGCCTGTTGGTTCATCTGGTTGTTGTCAGTGGCAAACTTAAGGCTGAAATCTGGCTGACCAAATCAGGAGCGGCCAGGAAAACTTCAAACACAGTCAAATTTAGGACAAGTACAACCTGGAATCCCGATCGCACACGCGGAGGACCAGAAGTTTATCATAAAGCGTCTGCTGTTTACCGCATGACATGGAAGAAAGGCAGGTTGCCACTTTGGCACATTCCCCCCAAGGCTGTACAAGTCTTTCCCGAGGAAGTACAAAGAAGTGCAATCACACGACGATGTCTTGCTACCCAAGATGTGATTTCTGGATCAGAGGGTTATACTTCACCACATACGCCACAAAAACCAGCCACATAGTGACACGCCCACATTGCAGCTCAACTGCAGCACAAACGGCTTGATTTACACTGAGAGCAGCATAAGTACCATCAGCTGCAGTTCCCTTGAGTGACCACTTGGGGCCATCTCCAAAAGTAGGATAATTTTAAGCAGAAATAAACATGTTTAAATCTCAGTGCAAAAGGTTTTGGTCTTTATTTTTAATTCCCAGCTCACCCGTTGAAATCATTTCAAGGATAATGTGAAGCTTTGAGTCATTAGGGTGTGGCCTCGTTGGGGGTCCTACCAGTCCTTTTCTCCAGTCCAGCGCCACCATCTTGTTTGAATATGGTTACCGCGTGTACTAAAGACCAAGCTGGTGGTGTCCCAAATGATATCACTTGCTCCATCCACTTCTTTAGCCTGTTGGAGGACTTGTGCAAAAACTGCTAGGCTGATTTTCACAATAATTGGCGGAGGAGTGTCACATGCGCCGAGGATGAAGACACTTTTGGGGCAAATTCTTTAGACTTAGCGAAAGACTACATTTTTAACACTGTTCTTTGTGGACGCGAGCACCTGACAGACTACTCCCCTGTTGTTTGTCTTTCTTCACATTCTAAAACGTGACACTAAAGTTCCATGAATAGAGAATTCTTAAAACAAATGTTTTGGTCCACTAATTCTCCGGCTCCATTAAAGTGCTGCGATTGAAAGATAAAGGCAGAAGTCTGTTGGTAGACCAGCCCAACTTCTTTTTAGCGTTTATCTGACTGCATCTTATAACTCAGAGGTTGTGATATCTTACTAGCTCCTGTTTAGCTCAAGATAAGATGACATAGCGGTGACGGCATAATTTACAGCAGAGGGGAACAGGCAAACATTGCCTAGAAACTGTAACGGCATAAGTTTTACCTCCATGATTGTTCCACGGTCCTTCACCGAGCTGCACTTCCTGACCAGATAACACATTCCTACTGCAGCTGTAACAGCACAATAACTCCGAGGTCTGAACTGAGCGAGCGAGACCTCGTTTGCTGTTTTCCAGTCGGGACAGTTACTGGTGATAGAGACGGGCCCGTTAAAAGAACTGTTATCATCGTTTTTCCGGGCTCGTCTCTGAGGATTGGAGAACATTGCTGCTCACAAACAGGAACTTGACAAACACCAAAACTTCCAACTTCTACTCCACTTTGAAATCTTTTGAATTGCTTTTTATTTACAATTACTCCACAAGGTCTGCACGACATGCTGGATTAAAGGCGTTCGACTCATCTAATTTACGCTGTATTCAGGTCTAAGGTTTTGCTAGTTTTGCTTGAGATGTTAAACTCATGAAAGATGATTCAAATTTTTTTATTTTTTATTTGGTCGCCTGTTGTCTTCACCTTTCTTATTGCCTATTTCCACCTTTATTATTGTGTTAGCTGTACCTGTACTCATTTATATATCAACTGCTTTTTTTTTTTACCGCTTTGTAAAGTACAATAATGATGCTGTTCTGGTTTTATTTGTGTTGTGACTGCTGTATAAAAGCACTTTCTTTTTTACCACGTCTATATAAGAGTAACCACTGAGGAGAGAACATCGTCTAGACTCCGGAGCAGAATATAGAGAACGTCTGCCCGGGGTATATGGTGCTGCGGTGACGGACACCCCTCCATGTTTGTTTTAAAAGCCCCATAAGTGAAGCTGTTGGACAAAGACAAACCGCAAGCAAAGCAAAAGAAACTGCACTTTGAGGATGTTAAAAACCATCACAATGAGAAAACACAGACATTACGGGACTCCCTAAAAACCTGCTTCACCCTGAATGGGCGTGGCTTTGCAGGCTGCGGCCGCGCATGCTTTGGCTGGTTCTGAATGAGGGTACCTAGAAGTTCTACATTTGGTTTCACAAATGTTGGACATTCTGCCTGTGAACGTGCGTGCTGAGCATGATGTGAGTCATTGCAATCTGTGTTGTGCACATCTGCTTTAATGTTTCACTGTATTCATCACTTTTTATTCGATTTTTTTCCAACATGTTTGAAAGAAAGAAAGAAATCTCATGATGAAGCAAAGATCGTGCACATTTTTTTCTAGGTTATTGTGTTGTTAGTTTGTGCAAGAAGAAAATAGCAACACAAAACTGAGTGATTCCGGATGCAGGCAGTTCCTATGCCACTCACATAACCGGCCACATGTAAACTTTAGCTTTTGCTCAGTACACAAATTATACAACCCCTCCGTGATTCTGAAGACCACATAATTAAAAGGTGTGATCGTAAAAGCAACATAACGCATCTGATATTTTAGTCGCCTTTCCGAACAAACGTATATGGCTCGATACGTTTGTTGCACTAAAACCATTTATGCATATTTTACAACCCTGCTATCTTTAGCTTCTTGGGAATATCACAAGAACGCCGAAACTGGCCACTTCCATAAAACTCCTATATCCCTCCCACTTTGAGGTTTCTGCTGCTCTGACATACTTAAGTAAATATAATGTACTTATTTTATGATTATTTCTATACCAAGCTCTTCAAACAGTTTTAAATCGTTTTTGTTCACCCCCTTTTTTTTCCTCGGTTCGTTGCCTGGGAGCCATGACCTCATGCTGTAATTTTAGTCTAATTCCATTTGAGGAAGGGGAGGGGGGGACTCAACTGAGCAGACCCATGATTCAAGACCAGAAAGGTTAAGAAACTACCACTAGCTAATGGCAGCGGTAGGGATGCTTAAGAAAATAAAGATCACTTTTTGACCCTCTTTACTTCCTCTTTCAATTGCGGCCCTCAATCATTTTTCCCCGCTAAAGGGCCGGCTGCACGTGTTTTCATTTATGAGAGATTATTTTGAGGTAGCAGACATTTTTAGTCCATCCACACAGCTTAACAAAACCAGACAGACAGTCAGTAACATTGACCTGTAAAAAATTGTGTTCTGCAGGGTGGAAAAGCACTTTTCGGTGTGTTTTTTTTTTTTTTTTTTTGCTTCAGAGGTTGCAGCCACCGCCAGCGTCACAAAGAGGAGGTTTCTTTCTATCTTGGCACAGAAAGGGAGGGCGGTCTGGTCAGTGTTGTGAGGTGTGTGGGTTGAAGTCTGGGTGTCAGTCTGCTGTAACTGATTCAGTAGTAATGAACCCGCTGTTGTGGCAAAGTGCCAGTGAAGCGAATCATCCACACTAAGACCCCTAAACTGTTGTCACAAAGGGCCCCAAAACAGGCCCATTTCCTTATTTTTAGCCACATTACTTCACGTTCTTGTTAGGAATCTCCCAACCCACCCACTCCCATTTATTATTGCTGCTGGGGTGGGAAACTCCTTACATGTCAGCACTCCCCGTCTCCTCTCACCTCAAGACTGCCAGGTCTCCTAAGCTCCCCTTTAGTCTTAAATCACATCGTCTAATGCGTCTCCCTGCCTTTTCATACGTGCATGACACAACTGGCCTCCTCCCTCTGCTTTTCCGCAGGGGAGGGGGCAGAATCCCCTCCCAGACCCATCCATCTCAATCCTTTGTCACTGCTATTCCTCCATCTCCTTATCAGGTGATATTTCAGGAAACAATGCAGCCCCTTTAGCAATATGAGCAAATCTGACTTTTTTACAAGACATCATGAGAGACGGCGCTAATGCTAAGATGATAAGACACATGTACTCCCATGGTGTGCCTGAATTTCTCTGTTTACGGAGGGGTTCTCCTGCCCGGTGATGGGAGGACCACTGGGGTGGAAGCGTGTACAGTATGGACATACAGCGAGCCTGTGCAGCCATCTCGTGCGTAGAGCACTCTGGGACGCTGAAGCCACACGCAGCATTTGTGAGAGATTATTGGAGCGAAAGATATCGAGTCTGTCGCTCTGGGAGGAGGTTCCTCGAAAGACAGAACCAATGGATGGAGCTATAGTGTGTGAATGTGCACCAGAGAATTGGAGTGTGTGTGTGTGTGTGTGTGTGTGTGTGTGTGTGTGTGTGTGTGTGTATACACGTATGTATGTGTTTATATAGGGGGGAGGGGCTCTAATAATAATATTCAGATATGTAACAGTAACAGCACACATGTTTCTATTGTGACTGTGGCAGTGATGGATTCAGTGCCATTATACTACATAAACACACAGACGATGAACTAATAAATCACTGAAGTGCAGAGCAGCGCCTGCTTAGCTTCACCTCGCAGAACTGCTGCTGCATCGCTTTAAAAAGACTTTTTATATTCATTCATAAAATCAGCATTGGAAACATTAATCTTTTAGGAAATATATATATCGCATACTGACACTTTTTAGAGGCAGAATTAAAAATTTCTAAGCAGGTAATTTTACTTTTCTGAGACATATCACACATATCCCTGCAGTATTTTCAGGTATTAATTAAATTAAATTAAATTTTAAAAATTGTTTTTAAATTATGGAATTTTGGAAAACTGCAATTATTAAATTTCAAATAACATACCCTCGTCCAAGCCTCAGTCGTGAATGTAGTGTCAAAGAGTAAAAGTATTCAAGATGCGGAGCACCTCCCAAAATATTACATTTTTATTTGTTTGGATGATAACTAGGGAAATAATATTGATATTATCGAAAGAATTGTCTATGAAACTTTATTTAATTATTTCTGAGTTTGAAAATACTCTTTATTTGGTAGTTATGGGAGTCGAAGATGTCAGCATAAACAAAAATACACATAGATAAACACACTAAGTGGAGTTGGAGCTGAGCTCGGTGATTAAATCCAGATAAATAAAGACAATGACAACCATGAAGGACTGAAGTATTTCTACTGCCAAAACTTACAGGTTTGGTTTTTTTTTTTTTTAAAAGCTTTTCCTCTTTCATCACTCTGCTGTTTTGGCTTAAGAGCTCCTTGAGATGAATAATATTTTGTATAATTGTCCATGTTAATTATGATATGACTGAAATAAATGTAGTTCGTTTGGACGTTTTGGAGGTTCATAAAGACATCTCACATCAAAAACAGTGATTTTTTTTTGTTGTTTTTCTTCCAGTGAAACATTAAAACAAAGTTAAACTCCAAAAGCAAAATAGAGTCATTTAAAAAAGCTGTGTGTCATCACTGATCTGACATCTAATTACATTAATTCTAATCAGTATCAGGATATTTTGATGATGGTTCTGACTTGTTCCACAAAGGTGTGTGTTCAGCTGAACTTCTATTGAAGAGGCACTTGCTTCAAGTTGTAAAACTGCCCTGAAGCTCTTAGTTCCTTGTGTTTTGTTTGGAGCAGCCTTGAAACACATTGAGAGGAAAATAATGCGGTAAATATGATTTATGGCCTTTTCCGATCCCTTTGGAAATAAAGAAAAATGTAAAACTGTTTTCAAGTCTCAGTGTTTTCATGTGTTTTTCAGTACGTAAAATTGTGAATATCATAGAAGCTTAGTTTAATACAGGTCACATTAAAATTGAAAATACCAGCTGGAACAGCATTGTCATTGGTGTCGGGCAACATTTGTCATATTGGTGTATCCATGGTAACAACGCGACGTGTTAGGTCAGCTGTGAATAAATGTAGGGGGGAAAAATGGAATATTTGCCTCTGAAATGTATCAGAAGTGAGAAGTGTCATAAATAAGTACTTCAGTAAAGCATTGGAGTAAATGTACTGCAACATTCCGCTGCTGCTCGAGAGTTTTTCATACCTGTTAAGTCTGCTGGTCAGGACGAGCCACACAGTCAGACTTTTTAATAAAAAAGTGGCTCAGCAGTCGTTTGTTACTCCAGCTGGGAGACTGAAAAAAGCAACACTGGCAAGACCGAGGGAAAAGTACATGAATAACACAGCTAAACACACAAAAGCAGCCTTTGTCTCACACACACACACACACACACACACACACACACACACATAAACACAGACCGACCAAGACGCTGCAGCGCTGTTCTCGTTTGTTCATATCAACCTGAAAAATGTTTGTTTTTCTTGTTACGCGCACAACCAGTGGGGAATTGGGAGAGGAAACGCAAGAAAGAAAGGAGAAGAACTTGGAGGAGGGGATGGAGGTGGATGGGCGGGGCTGTGGGAGTGAAGGTAAATGACATCGGAAAGCCCAGTCTGATTCCAAGTGTCCCAGCTTTGAAAGTTTGCGTGAGGCAGCTTAACGGAACGTCGGATTGTTTTTCCGCTCCACTGCTTTCTGGACTGAACTATAAACTAAAGACGACATCCTCTCATTAGTCTGCCCTCTGTAGCAAAGCCAGGCCATTTAGTGTACCCAAAATCCCATTGTTTAATTGTGCGGGTCAAGTCAAAGGTCAACCAAAATATTGATGAACTTTTTTAGGGAAGGAGGGGGGTGAGCAGTGAGGCTCGAAGCGACGGGGAGGCGGGCGAGGGCAGAGGTGCAAGGGCCACAAACACAGCTGTACTGAAGCTTCCAGAGCTGAGCTGAGCACTGGGAAAACAGGAATGTTTAGCAGGAACAGTTTTGACGTTCCGATGCAGGTGTGGGAATCACAAGAGGACGCCCTCGTGGATCAAACAGCTCGGTGCCACAGGAACTGAACGATCGCGCCCCCGCTGCCAAAGCACAATAAAGTTCGTGAGAGCGTGGCCCGTAACCTGAATGAGATGGTGTGCAACAGCTAAGTGTTATGGATTACACTGTTTGTTTAAATCCATGTTAGGTGGATTATGCTCCTTCACTAAAGAGGGCTAGCAGGGGTCAAAGGCCAGCGAGGCAAAGGCTGCTAAGAAGGTCCTCAAAACACAGCTTTCTCTCTGACCTGAGGGAATTCCTGCAGACAGAGCTCCTGGTACTCGTGACACCAGTTTGGTGCAACTTAAACCGGCGTAACAGAACTGCAATAAAATATAAACACCTGAGTAGTAAAACTCATAGTTTTCTACCAGTAAACAGCAAAAATCTAAAAGAGATCCAAAACAGAAAAGAGGACAATCAGCAATAAAATCTAAAAATACTGTCAGCAATCACGCATCTCGTCTCAGCCGAGTCCACTGGGAGAGATCAATTCTTTTGCTTTTATTTGTTTTCCTGTGCAAAGCAGAAACTTTGCTGAGTGCCACAATTTAAATCTTCCCATCCTCAGAGTTCCAGTTCCCAAATTGTTGCATGATTTTGATTCTGACAGGAGAACATGTGCCATATATTATAGTTCTCACCAGCCTCTTAATCATTTTATATATTTGGAATAAGACGAAAAAAAAGGAAAAGAAAAGAAAGGAGAACATTTGTCCTCTGGGTCACTGTGGAAGTTTATGGATTCCTGGAGTGGCGCTTTTCTTTTGTAGCAACAAGATCTAACTTGTTCCCTCAGTTTAGTTGATTCATGGTCATGAACTAGAACTTGTTCTCTCAATTTAATCAGTTCGTGGGAACAGGTTTCCTTCTGTGTGATTTCTCTCCCTAATTTAGGTGAGGCCTTATATCTTGTGGCCACAAATTATTGAGGGGGAAAGTTTTATTTTGTGGCCTCAAAATAACTCCTGGCAACTCTTGCCTTCAACGGTCACTCTGAGGCTCTGTAGAAATCCAGAGTGTTAAGATTTAACAAATAATGACACTGATGATTAAGCAATATCTAATAATATATGTCTCTTTATTTAAAAAAAAAGGGGGGGGTGCGAAAATGTGCTTTTTGCCCCGGACTGTGGCTTGACCCGCTCTCCTGTGATATCGGTGTAACTGAGAAGGATTTAAACACACCAAACCCAAACAAAGTGGTCACTTTACGCCCCCGGCGCGTTTCTGGTGACATTTAACAGCAAGGAAAGCTATTTCCTTTAGCGTTCAGAACCAAACGCTCTTAATTGCTCAAGAAGTCTGCAGCAGTTTGGGAAACACTTTGTGATATTCCTTTGCGGTTCACTTGGGTCTGTGTTTATTCCTCTGTGGAGAAAATTGGTTTACTCGAGTTGTAATTTTGATATGACACTAAAATATTCCCTTGAACGCGCACCATTTGGAAAGCTTTGTAGTCCTAATGGCCATTCATTATGGTTTTCAAGATAAGTTTATGTTGTCATTAAAGCTGACTGAACACAGAAACAAACATTTCCCAAACGCACCTTATCTTCTCGGCCCTGCACCCGACGCCGCTTGGCTGCAGAGACCGGATCAGATGGCCTGAAGTCAACTGTTCAGCAGGGCTGCACCGACCGACCCACCGGATCATTTCACCCGATAAACATCTTGGGAACGAGCAGCAGCAGCAGCGGCGGATCGCCCCTGCCTGTGAGCAGGCACCCACCTGGGGGGACGGGGGGGACATGGCATTTCCTCCACGCTTTGTCACAGAAATTCCACCCACTGAGTTTCTTGCCAGCAATTTTTTCAGTTATCATAACCTCTTTAAAAAAAAAAAAAGAAAAAAAAAGAGTCAGTCAGTTTTGCAGTTTGGAAGAAATAAGAAGAAGAAAAAAAGTGTGACAAATCACTGCAAAACATCAACTGCCTTGCGTCAGAAACACCTCCTCAAACACACCACGCAGGCAAAGTTTACTCGAAGTAACAGCGTGTGCTCTAAATGTCATTTACAGCATTTTACAAACATGGTAGTTGATTTTTCCCCCATTCATTAAACAGCCGTGGACCGTGTTGGTCTTGTTGCAGCGTTTATTCATTTATTTATTAATTATTTATTTATTTATCTATTTTCCTTTTCTTTTCACGGTGGATGTCCGTTACCGACCGCGTCTCCGGAGGCGGAGCAGTGACACTCCTCAACCTGCAGCAGCCCTTTTGGTTCAACTGAGGTAAACCTGCTGACTGGAAGCTTTCCAGTTCAAACTCTGCAAACTGGCCCGATTACAAGGAGTTTAGCACTTTTATAGCGAGTGGAGCTTTTCCGATGAAGAGTGTCCTGAAAAAAAAAAAAAAAGCCCTTCATATTTTTTATTTATTTTATTATCCTGCAGGAAAGTTTATGTTTTACTTTTGCACCATTACTTTATATGTAGCCTTCAAAAAAAAAGTCAGAATATTTGGTGAGATCATGTCCGAGGTCATTAATAACCCTTTCCATCCTTATGTCCCGCACACTACACGCATTGCCTGATTCGTTTGCCGTAAATTCCCTCTTTTTATTTTCCTCGCGAAAGCTGAAGTTGTTGATTTGCTCTTTTCAATGAGCAGCCTGCTTCAGTTTGAAAGGTAAACACATGATATTTTAATAAAAACACCGTAGATTCCCCTCAGTAAAGCGCCTTTAATTGTAAGTTTTATAGGTCTGTTGTCATCTGCTCTTTAATTTGACAGCTGCTTTTCTTTTCTTTTCTTTTCTTTTTTTTCCCCAAAATTCGAAACATAAAAATCTGACAAACAAATTGGAATAATAATAATAATAATAATAATAACGATGCATCAGGTGAGAGGGAGGACTAAGAGTCGAATGTTTGAAACTTGTTGATGTCACAGTGCAGGACCGGGACTCGCTGTAAGAACCAGGAGGTGCTGGTGCCGGGCTACAGGGCTGCGCCCCGCAGGCAGCAGCGGAGCAGCAGCTCCACCGGTGGATATTAATTATTGATCGCTCACAGCTGCTTTTGGTTTAGGGGTTTGGCATTAAAGCTCTTTGCTGGTGTCCCTCTAAGCGGGATTGTGTGTTTGGCCTCTAATTCTTCATAATGCCCCGCAGGAGGAGAGAGAGAGAGAGAGAGAGAGAGAGAGAGAGAGAGAGAGAGAGAGAGAGAGAGAGAGAGAGAGAGAGAACAATGCTTTCCGTGCAAAGAGATTGGCAGAATGTTGCCATTTAATAAATTGACAAAATTCGCCACCTAGAGTGACGGAGCAGGTTGATGACGTCGCCATCTCGACTGTGACGCTTGGCTTTACCATCACAAGTGAAATATTAATGCCAAACAGTCGAAATGATGAAAAAAAAAAAAACCAACAACATCTGTTTAAACATGGATGTTTTGTTTTCCTATGGACTGGACTCAAATGTGTTTGGGAGGGAAAACCCCATGTGGGGGCTCCGTGAGCGCGCTCGTGGTGGGAGGTGCACGGCGGCTCATTGATGAAAGAGACCGGAGAGTGTGTGTTTCAGCCCCAAAGCGGTGGAAGCTGCTTCCCTTCCCTTCACCGACAAACACACACACACACACACACACACACACACACACACACACACACACACACACACACACACACACACACACACACACTTTTCTTCTTTAACGCACATCAAAGTCTGACAAAACACTCACAATACGCGGGGATGCAAGTGTGGAGAAGCAGACATTAAACTGATTTGACAACAGTAATTGTGAGGCTGTAATAAGAGAGTGTTCTAAGTGTTGGAACACCAGTAATACAACTCACTTTCACACTGTTTGTATTTCATTATCTTTGGTTTATTATTTCTTTAGCCCCCCCCCCCCCTTCATTGTGACATAGACTTTAAAATTATTGCCCCAACATTTACAGGAGGCTCAAGCATCCAGAAAAAGATTCAGACAAGTGTACACACACACACACACACACACACACACACGCACACACACACACACACGCACACACACACACACACACACACACGTCTGAATCTTTTCTAGATGTTTCTATATGCTTTATAAAACCAGACAAGCCTCACTCACTGAGAGCAGTATTTTGAAGTTACAGGCTGACAACATAAACACAAGTGCAGAATAAATTCAGACACTATCGCGTATTCAAGGGAAAACTTTGACTTATAACGGGATATTAGACGTAAACGTCGCATTCTCAACAGGAAGCGTCACATAATCCAGTGTTTGCCGGTCTCAGGCCCGCGAAAGCGTCCAGAAAGGGAGTTCTGACAAGAAACGTGGGCACATGTGCGCGTAAGGCGACAGGAAAAGCACGTGTACACACTTATTAATTGTGTTATTTTAAAACATACGAAAATAAGACAATAATTTAATAAACGCCACATCATCAAGTTAAAAGTGTTTTTTAATTGTTCTCTAATTTGGAGGTTTGGTTGATGCATCAGCTCATTCATCTGAAAGAAGAAAGTATCTCGTGTTTGCTCGCAGTAAATCTGACTTTTAAGACTTTTTAAAAATTTGATTTATGAGAGTTTCTTAACCACAGAGTGTGACGTAATGAAACAGTTACCGCAAACACACACGTGCGCGCGCAGGAAACTGACAGCGAGAAGAGGAGGAGGAGGAGGAGGAGGAGGAGGAGGAGACGCTCGCGCCCGCCAGCTGAGATTTGGAAACCAAAAACGTTTGCATTTTTGTACAGAAGGAAAAAAAAACATTCCAGACAAAAATTTATATACTTTTTTTTTTTTTTAAAGTTCATTTTGTTTGTGTTAAAGCACGAAGGAGACGTGATGGAAAGCAATAAAACCTCATGTTGGTGAATACTTCGTATTGATGCGCAGGACTTAAACAGAACGTAAAAATATTAATAGTGATTATTAAGTCAGTGAGGGTCCTGACCAGCGCCTCCTCGGCTCTGCAGGCTATATGTCACGGGGGGTGGGGGTGGGGGTGGGGGTGGGGGGGTGTTTAAGGTCTCAGAGACCGGGAGGCTGCTGCACGCGATGGTGACGTTCGGTTGCAGGCTTGGGTTTTGTTTTGGCTCCTAATTGACTGGTCAGGTTCATATAGCTGAGGGTCCGCAGGGAGGCCGCGAATGTGGGCCACAACACCCCGGAGGGCAGGGGGAGGAGACGGAGGAGGAAGCATCGCAGCGCCCGAGCCGAGAGAAGTTACAGCTTCTCAAAGATCCGCGTGTGTATGACGTGTCTGCAGAGGAAAACCAAGCATAATGACGACATTAAAATCATTAAAAGGCCACCTACTCTACCTCATTAAAAAGAAAATACAAATTTACAAATTACGCGAATTAACACATTTTTTTTCATTTCACGTGTCAAAGTGCTGGACAGTCACATTTCACTCTTTATTAAGTTCCTCGTTAAACTTGTGTGAAGTTTTTGGACAAGGATCAACTTCCCGAAACATTTGTGACGTCACAACCCACACTCCTAGGAACGCCTCTTTCAAAAAAAAAAACAAAAAAAACTGACCGTCGCTGAACGCAGAGAAGCTTTACACTGTCAACAACAAAAACACACACACACACACACACACACACACACACTCAGAGTGAAGCTCAAACACTGGAGGGAACTTTATCAACGGATATATAAAGACAAAAAAAAAGTAGAGATGCATGGATCAGACTTTATTCGTACTAAACTCAAACAAAGACATTAAGTTATCAGTGTTGGTTGATGTTATTCATTTTTTGTGTTGGTCCGGTGAGCTGAAGTCTCTCCTTTGCTCATCGTCTGCTGTTCATCACAAACTCCTCTATGTTCATCCAACACTCTTCAGATTGTCATGGTATTTTTAGGGATGCACAATATTGTTGTTGTTTTTTTTTGCAGCTGTCTGATATGCGGATGTGTTTACTGAGTGGGTTGATAGCTGATATCACGAGCGATATTATCTGCACATATCCAAGTTTAGACCACGATCACATTTTGCTCAAATTGATAATTACATGTAAACATTGTGAATTCGAAAAGTAATATTTCTCTTTATTTATAGAACATTTGACAAAAGCCCATGAATCATATTGTGACTGTGCTTTTGGCCTGATTGATGTTAAATAACCAGCGTAGAACATCCAACTTTGTGCATCGCCCCAAAAATATGCAAAGGGTTTGGATGAACAGATTTATTTTTTTTTTAAATATGGAGAGTTTTCAGGTGCGCTGTGAAACCTCTCAGGGACCTGAAATTTAATGATGCTGATGTGACAATAAAACCGAAGGATTTTCCGAAACATTTTTTGAGCCTTTTCCTGTTTTTATTTTTGTTTTTTTGTTTTTCGAGGAAGCAACCCTGAGTCTTGTTCAGGCCTGATGAAACTTGCTACCTACATGAATTAAAAACCCAGAACGGACCTTCCCATTTACAATGAAGTGATGGAACTGTTATAATGGTCATCCAGCTGGTTTCAGCGCAGTCTAAAGCAGTTACACTCGTTTCATACAGGACTGGACGCATAAAAACTGATGATCACAACAACGTGTTTTAATTAAATTCGGTGCAAAACATGGGTGGAGGGGGCGATGGTGCTTTAACCCCCTAAATGAGGTTGGAAACATGATGTCAGACTTCTCCACATCCAAATTAACCTCCAGCTGTGTGCATTGATTTGCAAATCGCCGCCACATAAACCTCCAGTGACTCCTCGTGCTATTCAGTGCATGGAAGTTCAACAAGCGCTGGCGCTCACCTGCTACTGCTTTGACTGTTGCCAGCTGCCAATTAACACCTATGGTATGTTAATTAGGCCGCAGAGTCTACCACTTCAGGAGACTTTTCAGACCCTTCACCACAAGTGCCTTTATTTTCACAAGAGCTCATGTGCAATCTGCATATGCATCTTGCGTGGTGAGTAAAGAGGAAGCCAAAGTGGGATTCAAGGCTCGGACCGAAGCTGCAACATGTGATTTGGTGGAGTGAAAGTATTTGGAGATCATGTGTGGTTCAAATAATTTAAACCAATTAGACTGTTTTGGGATCTGAGGCAACGGCTTGGGAGGTGGATGAAAACTTCTCAAATACACAACAGCCCACGCTAGTTTGTCATCTTTAAAGGTCCAATGAAACTGCACACACACACACACACACACACACATATATATGTATAATTTTGCATCCAATGAAATTGCTTACGCTGTTCCTCCTTCGCTGGTCATGTGATGGGATGCTGCTTCAAAATGCTTTTTTTCCCAGGGAAGCTCCGGGGATGATTTTTTTTTTTTTTTTCCGGCTAACCAGGAATTTAGTACAGTTTAAGGGTTCCTTACGCCAAAAGTCATTTTGATTTTGGATCATTTCAGAAAATAAACTCTTGGGCAAACAAAAGATTTAGGCCAGAAGTACAAAGCGAATGTTATGCTGCAAACAAACTCGACACGTCACAGCGATGTTCTACATTGCTAATTTATCGCCTGGTTTCAGGCCTCAGTTTTTGACGCTCTGTTTGGTCTGATAACATTTTGCAAAGCTGCAAGGAGAACACAGCTGAAGAATTTGCCGAGTGTTCTATTCAAGTTGGCGGGGGGATAACCAACAGTAGCTGGTTCGGTTGTAGGGCTGCAACTTGCACTGTTGTGGCTGTAAACCGATGAATACGTTTTTTTAAAGCGTCACACACAACTCATAAAATTACAGCCTCGCTATCACAATTTCACTCATTTGTTCTGATAACATTTGGATGGCGTAAAGGCGCACACGAGTAAATTATTTATTATTTAAGTTAGCCAAGGGCCAATCAGAAGAAGCTAGCTCCCTTGCAGAATAACTTTGTTCTGCCGTGACTGTAAAATGGTGAATACAATTTTAAACGTCACAAAACCACAGCAAATGGTTTGACTATCAGAATCATTCAGTCTCATTTACATTCAAGTTTGCGGAGCGCTAATCAGAAGCAGCGAGGTCACCGCTCACTGACGTTGTGCTGTTGTGGTTGTAGGCTGTTGTAGACTAAATTGTTTTGAACTTCCCACAACCGCCGCAAAATGACTCATTTCACAATCATAATTTGATGCGTAACGTTTGTAATAACATAAAGGGCCCGTGATTGTCCACACTCATTGGCAGAGAGCTAAGCGAAGTTCGGCTGACGTGCATCTCTGGCGTGCACGCTCGGTCATGCAGGGCGGCGTTCCTCACCTTCATCGCAGTTGGCTAATGAACATGCCAATCAAAATCCATGGCCAAGTTCCTCCCCAGCTACATGACCTTACTGGAAACACAACAGCGCTCTGACTTCCGTTTCACAGGGCCTTTAATTATGCCCAAGTCGTAAATAAACGCATTTTTGCTGTAGAGGTTGACAAGTTGAAGTTCAAAGCGTCTTACCTTGCAGTGAAGTTTAATCAGTGTAGGTTAAAGCTGGTGTAGAATACAATAGAAAATCAAAGAAATGTGTTTATCCTCTGCTATTAACAAGGGGATTTATACAATATACACATACTGTTCAGATTCTGCTGCTGCCTCACTCACAAGCACACATGGATGAGTAAGACAAACAAACCTCGCAACAAATTAACAAACGGCTGGCTCTTCTCACGCACAATCGTGATTCAGAAATCTGGAATCAGTCAGCTCAGACCAAACCTGCCGAAGCAACTCCTGCAGTCCAGAGGGCTGTTTCAGAAAATTAGACGAACGCACAATATGGCATCATTAGTGCCACAGGGATACTGGAGGTGAAGTGGGTGTTTGGGGGTGGAGGTGGTGGAGATGGAGGAGGGGAGGGTGAGGTGTGTGTCAGAAAAGAAGAAAACCACCTAAAAGGCTTGAGAAACACAATGACACATCAAAAGGAGAACCTGAAAAACATGGTATAATAAGACTCATGAATAAGCTCAGATCCCAAAGGAACAATGTCTGTTTAAGTGTGTGTGAGAGCGAGGGTGTGAGTGTGTGTCTGAAGCTGTTCACCAGTCTCTCGTTCTTATAAAAGGCCACAATTCCCTGCAGTGTGTGTGTGTGAGTGTGTGAGAGTGAGTGAGCGCGCGCGCGAGCGTAATCACTGACACAGTCGGAGAACGTCCATTCGCCACATTAATGATTTCATTGCTTCACGTAATCATTTCAGCTCTTGTCTGGTCGCATTTAAGAGACAAGAAACATTTCCATTCTCTTTCATGTTAAAAACCTTCTTTTTTTTTTCTCAGACCACTCTGAACTCAGCTAATAACAAAGCAAATTAAACAAAAGGGGGGGAAAAAAATCATCTTTTCTTTTTTGGAGAGGTAACATATTTGTGTTGCACCTCCAACATGCAGACACTGTGAACTCAGGCATTCATCAGACAGTGTTTTATAGCCAACAAGTGCTGCTAGCAGCTGTTTATAGACTTGAAACACATTTAAACGACCAGGAGGACTGTCTTTAGAGCGCAGACCTCTTTTAATGTTTACTGAGAAATGACTGAACACGTCCACTGAAAAAGTCACTGCACGCTTATAGTTTAGGGAACTGAAGGGTGAGTGAACCCACAGGTGAAAAGGCATATCGCCTGTAAGACTCTGGGACACTTGGTTTGCTCAAGACGAACAGTATGGAGGCATTTTATGATTTTATTATGCATTTCTTTACATTTGGAAATTGGTTGGCGTCCACTTAAACTGTTTAGGAGGCGACTGCAATACCTTTTTTGTTCCTGGGAAGCGCCAGCAGTGTTTTGTGGTCTAAAAAAAAAAACTTCACCTGACCCCCAATCAGCATGTTGGTAAGTAATTTTTTTTTTTTTTTTTTTTTAATTTTGGGAGAACTATGCCTTTTAGATCTATGTTTGTGGATACTGTGTTGGAATCTAGAGCAGCAGCGGTGTGCTGATACTCAGGGTTGCCTGTTCCCATCATTGAGCACAGCTCATTACTCAAAGTAACTACATGTTTAAACAATAGCGCAAGTCAGACAGGAGTTGTTTGGACAGAAATGTGAGTCAAGCGTTTGCTGGATTCATAGGATTCACGAATAAAAATAAATAAATAAATAAAAAAAAATCTGGCTTCATCATTGAATTTTAAAATGGCAGGTTGCAAAAGTTAAATAAAAAAGCCAGGAAATTTAGTAACAGTCATAAAATTTATCTCAATATCTCAGAGTCCATGTGGTTCGGGGAGGATTAACTGAGGAACATGGCTTTGAGTGATTATTAATTAAAACATGTTGATGCGGTCAAACTGTCAAGATTGCCATTCATCCTATTAAACATACAGATTTTTGACCCGGGTTTCTCCATGTTTGATTGTTTAATGTGTGACCAGATATTTCAGAGATTGTTCCGCCATGGAAATTTTCCTCAAAAAAAAAGGTGCCGAAAAGTCCTGGGAATATATTCGTAAAGTATTTATAAGATTGATCAACACCTCAGACGTCAGAGATCCACTCAGCTGATCTGCTGTTGAGCTGGCAGGGTTCAACTGCAGTTGAGGTCGCTAACTGCTTCGTCTCCTCTAAGTGAGACGGGAATGCAGCTGAGACTCAAGTGTGTGTGTATGACTTCGAGACCACAGCCTCCATTCAGTCCATTTTCATTCGGTAAGCGACTCTCGCAAACGTGGTGGTGTAACTTATTTGTACGCAGTGTAAAATTTGCGGGAAGTATGAGCAGTTTAAATGTCCTGGAGTTAGTTAGCACTTAAAACAGGAGACCATAAGCCAGTTGGAGGTTCCTTATACCACTGGGAGGGTCGCGGCTCAAAATGTGGCATGAGCCATTTTGCTGAGAAGGTTACGCTGCGCAAGTGGACAAATCTACCTGCCTGATCTCTCTCTTCAAACGCTGTATTATCAAATGCATGGCTCCTGCGCAAAAGCCGGATGTAGTTTGGCTAAATCATTTTCAGGCAGACAAGAGTTTGATTCTGGGTTGTCTGTGCTTTGAGTGTTTCTTCTCAGAGTCATTTTCAGGTGCCTGGTAAAGCCCGATGTCGTGCTTCATTTTGACATCAGAAATGTTGTCCACGGCAGATCTTTTGTTTCTGCTTTGTGTGACATTTTCAATCGCCAGACTCATGCCAGTTGCCCAGGTGCTGCTGCTCGCCAAGATTTAATGCGGTATCATGAGTACCTGCACAAATCTGTGCCGACATGAGGAAAGAGATGGATATTCAGCTTATCAGACTGTCCCTTCTTGTTAATGCAGCGAACAAAGGCTGTTCACGAGTTCAAAAGTCCAAATCAAGTATCAAACCACACGCGTGTGAGACCAAAGTGCGATTAAAGTCCAAGTGTCAGAGTCTAGCCCCCATCTCTGGAGCTGGTTGACTGAACCCATAACCTTCCACTTACGAGACAGCCACTCTACTTCCTGAGCCATGCCGCCTCGGAATAAATTAAAAACACTACTGATTTCCAAAAACTGTGTTTGGTAAAGTGGCCAAATGTAAAATTAAAAAAAAAAAAAAATCTGCATGGAATAATATTGGTCCATGTGTGCGTACACTGAACAAACACTTTTGATTAAACGTTGGTGAACCAGATGCTTTCGAAAAGCAAACCCAGAGAAAAAGAACACAAATATGTAATACAGATTCATCTGGGTTCTATATGCTCGCAGGATGCTGGGACTCATTAGCCCAGTGCTTCATTGTTTTTGGGGGGGCACTGCATTTTGGGTTTTTTTTATCTTGAATTTTATGGTTTGTCAACACAGTTGAATGGCTTTTGAGTGGACCCCCCTCCCTGTGTTGTATGACATCATTTCCCTATTGTGAGGCTATTTCTCCTTTGAATACAAAGTCAAGTGATACCGTGCCAGAAGTTAAGGGTTACAACTTCCCTCCCTCCTGTAAACAATGAGAGGCCAGCCGGCCAGAAGCAGAGCCCGCCGGCGCGTTAGGTGGGAAAAGACTCTTTTTCTTGTTTAGATGGAAAGTCAAACAAATTGTTCTGAGTGACAAACTCTCGAATGTGTTTATCGCAAGTGTGAGTGCAGCGGTTTTGTGGAAATGCATTCATTTATGAAATATAGAGGGGTCGACGGAGGGAGTCGTGGAGTTATTCTATATTATCCATTGTTTTAACGCACTTAAGGCTGCATCAGTCAAACGCTTGGATTTCTTCCTCCCTCCAAGCCCTCCCTCTTCATTCATGTCATGTTACATTTGCTGATCTACTGAGTTGTTTTTTACCACTTTTTTTGTTGTTGTTGATTTGTCAGGATTGTAAATGTCAAGTAAACAAAGTGTCGAAACTTCAGTTCTGCCGGTGTGATGAGGATTCTTTTGAGTCTGTATGTTGCTCAAAATCCAGATAGAAGTCATTGGATTAAGTCTCGCCACCTTTGAATGTTTTCGCAGGACTGAAGAATAAACTGTGTAAGGAAAGGGCACAGCAGAGCTCTTTTGAGTTTGTCAAATATTGAAAAATAGAATGATTTTTTTTTGTAACTTAAGCATCAGAGGTTGTGCGGGGTGTGTGTGGGGGGGGGGGGTCCTAGAAGACTGAGCTTGGCTCCCCCTTCCACATGTAGAGTCCAGAATCACGAAATAATTATTTCACAAATGCCGGCATGGAAGGTGGAACTACTGTGTGGCTCAACATTCCAGTCGGGTCGCTTACAGCGGTGCTCCACCACTGGATCAGTGCAATTCAGAACAGGATGGCAGCAACGGACGTGCGAGTTGTGAAACGAACACTGACACTGAACTAAATGTGACTGAAACAAGCGTGGTGGTGCTGTGCGTTGTGTTCTGTCAGTTTCCACTGTTTTCTGCAGAACTTTGCGACACATACTGCTTTCTAACATCTGCTCCAGCCTCCGATGCGTCTCACAAACTTGGTTCTCAGCGCCGTGTTTGCATGAATATCAAGAGAACATTCACAAGAACGGTCTGAGGTGGAATTCTGGAGGGAAGTTCCCACAGAGTGCTGGGATGGAGAGTGACGTCTCTAGTCGTTACTCAGGCTTTGGCATGATGGTTTCTCTGACTCCCGTCGGAGAGACAAGGAGCTGGTGCAGGCCGCTGGTTTACAAGGTTTTACATAACCTCCCCACACCTGAACCTGATCTTCACACACCTGTCCCTCATCAGGGGTCATCACGCCCCTGAGCAGACTCTAATCTGTCTGAAGGAGACACAGGTGCCCCTCACAGGTAGCCACTGAGCAGGCGGCTTGACCTTTGTCTTCTAACCTCTGGGAACTGAAAAAAACAAAAACCATATTTCAGATTCAGGAGACATGCAGCAAGACCTCCTCCTATAGTTTATAGTTATCAAAGCATCATTGGCAGATAATCAGAACAGTTTATTATGAAAAGCCACACGCTGACGAAATGTTACACTCTCAGGTGTGGATATGACAGAGGTTTCATCCACCTTCCATTTTCACATCCAGAGAATGGAAATAATGAGACACACTGAAATGCTCTCTTCTCTACCACACTTTACTGAACTCGACTGCACACCATTACACTTTACTGCACTTTACAGCAATTATACTCAGCTCTACAGCACTTTTATTATCTTTACTCTCCTGCACTCCACTCTACTGCAGGCAACGCCATAGAGTGGTGCAGGAACGAGTCCGAAAAACTCCAAAATAAGTTAGAACTGTTGATTCCATCGTTTCAGTCAGTGGGTTTTTGGTGAAAAGCCTGAAATAAGGTCTGCGGTTTAAAATAAGCTCTAGATATTTCTGCATTTTGTTCCCTTGTGTAAAATTTGCCCGTGAATACCACAATTGTGAACACTGAAGCTTTGAGGTGTCCTTAAAACTGTAGTTGCTAACAAGTGGCTAATTGAGACTCCAGAGGTTGAAGCAGAAGAAGCACAAAGCTGATGGTGTTAAACTGGAGTGTGTGTGTGTGTGTGTGTGGGGGGGGGGGGTGAATGTGTGTGTCAGTTAGACTGTTGTACGTGTCAAAAATAGTGATTCATGTAAAAAAACACACTGCAACACTGCAACTGAGATCAATTATAGGCTTACTGGGACATCATTTTATTCTAGTTAAAGACGTGAACATGTCAGGTCTTATTCATACGCGGTGCAAATTGTTTCACATAAATATACATAATTTCCTCATTCTACCTTCTCGGATCCTTAAATCAAAATTCCTATTTTTACTTAAATTGTTGTTACGGTTGTTTAACACAATTAAAGAAGAAATACTGTTGATAATTGGTTTATGTTATGGTCTGAGATCTGACCGTGCATACGCGCGTACACACACACACACACACACACACACATGCACACGTGCACGCGCACACACACACACACACACACACATCTGAAAAGCACAGGACTGGGAACTTTAAGTGGCAAACACTCTGCAGGCCTGTCCAATTTTCAAGGCGATTTCCTAACTTGAGAAAGAGCGGGCGGTGAATAATTGTGCTGCTCTTCATGCTTGTGATAATAATGTTATTCTAAACGGGTGAAATTGGTACAAATGGTGGAAAAAACACTTAGGAAAGGAAAAAGGAAAAAAAAAAAAAAGGAAGGACATGTAAGAAGCCGCTAACTTACTGCCAATTTGCTCATTTATCATAGAGGTTCATTTGCCTCGACAATTAAAGCTACGTAATGGTTTCAGTAAGGCCTGCTCCGCTTCGCCTGGCGCATTTATTCACATGCTGATGCTGCCTTGATGAACATTAGCGAGCTCCAAAGGAAAGATTTAATGGTGGATTTCAAAATGGTGAGAAATCAGCAAAAAAAACAAACAAAAAAACCCCTGTAGTGTGTTTTCTTTCGGTGCAGACTATTCTTAAACCTCTACACACCGGGACTGCGGCAGCCTTTGGGGTCTCTCACGCTGCCCCACGTTCACTATGGGTCTGCTGTGTCTTCTGTGGGGTTCGCCAAACAGCAGTGTGAAAAAAAATGAAACTAATTTTCTGGACTAGAAAAAGTTGTTTATTTTTACATGCTGGTGCCTGTAGCAGTGATATACTTCATTTGAGCATTGATTTTATTGAGCGTATGAAGCTCAGCACTTGTAAACCTGTACTCAAATGCTGAAACAAGCATGACACAGTAGTTCCTGTGGGACTAGTGAGAGTTTCCATGTTACATCACTCATATAACAACGTGTTTCTCTCCACTATCGTTCTTTAAGTCTTGAAATACTCGTGTTGTAGTTGTTTAAATGAATCTGAAACATTAAAGCTGGGATGGGATCTATTATATTTTGTCTGCAGGCTAAAAAGGGCAGGGAACCTAATTGTTCTGGTTCCACTGGTCTTTATTGCATAAATTAACAGAAAAAGCCTTTACAAGAGTAAAGCCTGAGATAAATAGGTGGTGCTGTGGTGAGTGAGCAGGCTTGTAACACCTAATAGCTCAGTCTCAGGAGCCAACTGGATCCTTCTAAATAACCCTAATTTGACATAAGTAGCTGCTCTTCATTGGATTTGGGGAAGCTCAAGCATCCGCCGCCGCAGTTGATACCCGAAGTAGTCTTACGTTTGCCAAACCCACCGTTTGGGGAGAGTAAAACACAGATATTAAACTTTGTTTTCTTCCTTTAAGAGGGCTACAGAGTCAGAAAGAAAGAATTTCCAACTTTTGTTCTCATCACGAACCCTGTCGACCTCTGAGGTTGGCCGGGTGGCGAGCCTGCCACGCTGCCTTCATTTTTGACTCAAGCGGGACTTTAAATATCTTCTTCGTAAGTTCTTGCATAATTCGTTTTGTGTTACTTTTTTTTATATATATTTTTAGTGATGTGTGAAGTAAACGTAAATTTGCCTCACCTAGGAAGTTGAGCATGCTAGCGTTTCTTATTTCAAACGACTTTGTTAGCCGTGTTATGATCTGGCCAGGAACGACAGTACTTTTATTGAATTATCCAAACTGCTTCATTATTATCAAATATCACCAAAATACTTTGTCATTCACCACCAAATTTCCAAACCTGAGGATTAAATCTCCAGATTTATTTATTTTTGTTGTAAAACTGCTTTTAGTTGAAAAAAATGGGATGTGCTGAAACATGAACCTTAAGAGCTGAAAACAGACAAGTTTAGTTTAATCACACTTTCTTTTAACGTTATGGATCTGTTTTGAGTTTGTGTAAATGTTCATTGGCCTGAAAGCCAAAGATCTGTAACAATGTGAAATATAGTTTTTCATTTTGCTACATGTGAACGAGGATTGAAAAAAGAACCGGTCAGGACCCGGCATCAGACTCACGGCATCTGTTACAGCGCGGTGAATCACTCACTACATGAGCTAAATGCTGCCGGCACAAAGTTAATTTCGACTTCATGTGTTTACTTTTCACACCGAAATTATTTGAATCTGCAAAAATTTAAATATTGAGAAAAAAAAGTTCTATGTGTCTCATAAGTTATTCATGTCAGGATATGAGCAAAATTAGAAACAGAAGTTGTCGTGAATCATAATAAGTGCATGCGTGTGTGTGTGTGTGCATGTCTGTGCGTGCGTGCGTGTGTGTGTGTGTGTGTGCGTGCACGTGTGTGCACCTTTGTGTGAGAGGGAGAGAGAGGAAGCATGTGTACAAGCCTTCAGTGTTTTGTCTGTGGTTTGAGTGGCCAGACGAGTCTTTCATCCTGTCTATGACTGTACGTGTGTGTGTGTGTGTGTGTGTGTGTGTGTAATACCTCAGAGAGTGCTCTTGTGTATGAACTGAATAATGCATCAGGAGATTCCCTTCCTCCTTCTTACCTCCTGTCTTATCTCCTCGGCTCATCCTAACCTGCCACTTCTCAATCCTTTTATTGTTTTTCTAATGTTCACTAACTTACACGACCTTTGTTCTGTGTCTTATCCCCTTCTATCAATCTACATCCTCACCCCTCCTCCCGCCTCTGCTCCTCTGCCCCCTCCCTCCTTCACCCTGCCCCTCCCAAGCCTACTCATGCGTAAGGTAGCAGGGTGAAAATGCTCTGCTCTCGCTGCAGCCTCTGCACGCAATAGTGCCGGGATCGTGTGAGAAGGCCGGCAGACATGATGCAGCCCCACATGGCCGTGGCATGGAGCCATGGAAGAGAGGAGCAGCTTGGAGGGGAGGGGGTGTAGAAATCCCCACAGTCCCTGTGACCAGGGGTCTCCGCTCAGACAAAACCATGGCAACGTTTCACACTGATGAAGGATTTTTTCCACTGCCGTCGCCGGGGTCAATCAGGGGGGTCAAGGTGAAATGGCTGCCACTCACGCAAGGCCACTGTTAAAAGGGAGAGGAGGGGATTGAAGCGGGGGTGACACAACACGCAGGGAAAAACAAACAGGGCTGGATCCATTCATTTAGGGGGGCTCTTTATGAAATCTGCAGCCCATAAATCCTCATAGATTTGTTTAAACATTTAAAGTGGTGATTACAGCGAAGGAATGGGTTCAGATCACAACCATCACTCATTCTCCTTTGATTTCCAGGACTCCATCCTCAAAGGCGGGCCAGCCTGCTCCTTTGACTCTCCCTATCCCCTCGGGTCCCCCCCAGCCGCTCTCCACACCTCTGCTGATTCCGGTCTTGTTTCAGGGGCGGGTTGTAATGACGTCCTCACCCTCTGATGTATGTTCCTCGGAGGCGGCGGGCCGTGTGGGCCCGGCCGCTGAGCAAGCGAAGGCCTCTCCGATGCAGACGGGTTAACATCTTGTGTCAAGCTTTGGCCGCCGTGGCTGCAGTTGTGATAACAACATAATGACTTTCTACCTCTGATTACCAAAGAGTCCGAAATATGCAGGATCAAAGTAAATAAAACCGTGTAGCACCTTCGGCTAGAATAATAAACCCTCTCAGAAGTGGTGCATGCTGGGAGGATTACTCATATTTTTTCATCTAATTAGGACAATACATCATTTACATCTCACATGTGGAAATGGGGCCCAATGAAGAGGCCCTCATTACCCAACACGGGGTGAGTTTAAGCTCGTGAGGGGGAAGGAAAATGAATCTCTTGCTAATATCGTTATGAGCCCTAGCGTTAGCATCATCAGTGCTGGATTTGCGTTGGCGTCAGGATCTGTTAGAGCTGCAATATGGCCTCTTGATACATTTTGAAAGTGTTTATTTAAAAAGAAAAGCGGTGATCCTGCAGAGATGCTCTGCCCATATGTTGTTTTCTACCGACTTTGAAGGCATCATTGACCCCCCCCCCAATAAAAACTCATCAAAATCATACAAGGGCTTGAGAATAAGAATGATAATGTAGAAATGAACAATCATCTTCCAGTTGTAATATCAGATAAAGTATTTGGATTTAAAAAAAACAAACATGCAGTACTACTATAAGAATTCTGGTAATATTAGTACATAAATATTAACATGTGGTTCAGAATATTCATATATTTAGTATGGCAGTTAACAGGTACTATGAGTCAGTATTATCATAACTGCTATGATTGCTATTTTTTGCTCTCCTGGCTCTCTCTCTCTCTCACACACACACACACAGACACACACACACACACACACACACA
The DNA here is from genome assembly GCF_037954235.1 of Aulostomus chinensis. NCBI lineage: Eukaryota > Metazoa > Chordata > Actinopteri > Syngnathiformes > Aulostomidae > Aulostomus > Aulostomus chinensis. The sequence continues at coordinate 4,030,641 of NC_141338.1, forward strand.
CACACACACACACAGAGGTTTGCCTAGGTATCCTTATTAGGACATTCATTGACTTCCATTCATGTGAATATCCTAATCTTAATCCTAACCCCAACCAATTGATGCCTAACCTCAACCTTAAACTAACTGCAGTTTACACCGTCACTCTAACTTTGACCAGGTGTTCATAAATGAAGTTCTGCCGCATCAGGACCGGTCTTTGGTCCCATGAGGACTAGGGGTCCTGATAAGGTTAGTGTCTATACCAGAAAAGGTCTCCAAAAGATAACAAAAACCAAGTGCACGCGCGCGCACGCACGCGCACGCACGCACGCACACGCACACACACACACACACACACACCTCTTTCACCCCAACTGGTCAAGGCAGAAGGCCTGCAGGAGTTTAAGCTAATAGGGAATTGTTGAGTTTCCTCAAATTAAAAGAAGTTTAAAGTTTGTGGTTCTACTTCAGCTCTAATCAAGAAAAAAAATAAGAGAAAAATTAATAAGATAAGATAACATCCAATGTTTAATAAAAAAAGAAAAAAAATACACAAATATGATTAACAAAATACCAATGCATTCATGAAGTGTCAGAACTTTTATTGTGTCCTTGTGTTACAGTAAATCAATAAATTTACTTGACTTGAATAATTTTGACTGACAACTTTCATAACTCGAATCACGGTGGCAGCCTTCAAACGTACGAGAAGAAATGTGTTTAGGGTTTCTCCTCTCAGCAGACGGCTGAATAGAGGGTGTGTGTGCGCGTGTGTTTGTGTGTGTGTGTGTGTGTGTGTGTGTGTCTCTCTCTCTCTCTCTCTCTCTGCCTGAACGTAGGGTCCTACATTTGTGTGTGAGTGTATGGTGCAGGTGTCTGAGTGTGTGTGGTCCCATAGCGGAGGTGCTGGCAGTATGGGGGGGCTTAGAGTGAGGAGGCCTCTTGGAGAACCATCACTCGTAGGGTTAATATCTGTTTCCCATCTTTTCCAAGTGGCTCTTGAGGAACTGCGGGTTTCCCCCATTTCATTTTCAAAAAGGGGGGAAAGAGGGGAAGAAAGGCCCCTCTTATGAAATTACAAGCACTTGAAAAGATCTAATGTGGTCTTAATTGTCTTGCAGAATTTGACAATGGGTGTGGAGGGAAGCGTTGGGGTTGGAGGGGGGGGGGGCTCTCAAGTATGTTTCAAATTACAATGGGGGGGGGGGGTTCTCGGCCGTGTTGTGTGGCTATGATGTCTTGAAAAGGGTAGGGAGGTGAAAGGCTGGGATGAGGCGCATGTTTGGAGGAAAGAAGCTTTGAGTGACAAGCTGGAGTTGCATTGGAAAAAATGAGATTTCAAATTTCCAGTCGCCTTGAAATTACCTGCCACTTTTTTTTCTCCAACCTCGTTGTTTGTTGTGTTTGTACAAAATAATTGAATTCAACCACCTAATCCCAGCTGATAATCCCGATGGTGGCAGATCAAGAAAGGTCATGTGCATAATTTTATGTAAAAGTGGAAGGTGCTGAAGTTCAAAACACGCTCTCCAAATGAAAATGCAAACATGGCGTCTGTCATCGCCCCACACACTCGTATTTTTTTTGGCGGGGGGGGGGGGTCAATACCTTTTAAAAGTGTCAGATGCTGCAAAGATAATCGAATTTGTTTTTTTTTTTGGAGGAACAAGAATGACACGGTAGCTCAAGGTTACCCGCTTCATTAACATCAGGAGACCTTTGCTGGAAGGACGCCAATTTGATGCGTTATTCTCAGGAGTCGTACCTCCTAGATGCCAGACACACTCTGATATGTCTGTCGCTGGATCGCAAATAATGGCTGCTATTCAAGACGAAAAAGTGAGGAGAACATCAAAAAGTAAAAGGATATTTAGCCTTGATGACTTGTTCATCAGGTGGTGCAGTGGTCAGCACTGTGGCCTCACAGCAAGAAGGTTCCGGGTTCGAGTCCCGGCTCGGGCACGGGATCTTTCTGTGTGGAGTCTCCATGTTCTCCCCGTGCCTGCGTGGGTTCTCTCTGGTACTCTGGCTTCCTCCCACAGTCCAAAAACATGCAATTTGGGGACTAGGCTAATTGGATACTCTAAATTGACCGTAGGTGTGAATGTGAGTGTGAATGGTTGTTCGTCTCTCTATGTCGGCCCTGCGATGGACTGGCGACCTGTCCAGGGTGAACCCCGCCTCTCGCCCGTTGACGCTGGGATAGGCTCCAGCCCCCCCGCGACCCTGAAAGTGTAGGAATAAGTGGAAGATGACGATGGATGGACTTGTTCATCAATCTAAAAGGAGTCTACGTGGGTGTTTACAGCGACGGTTTTAGAGCGTAAACGTGGAGTCGTCTTTGGTTAAAGCGGCATATTTTGGTTGAGCTGAGCAGTCTTTTCTCCTGTGTCGCTCTGTCTGCTGAGATGTCGAGTGTCCACACAGATGAATTCAACAATGAGGTGAATTTTTGGGGGGTTTTTAGGTTGTTGTTTTTCCTCTCCTCACACAGTGTAAATTCTGTTTTTTGAGCCGTTATCTGGGATCTAACTCAACACTTGCGGCAACCCCCCCCTGACACTTTGCCTCCCCGGTAACTGCTGAGTCATCCCTGCTCAACATCCACACATCCGTGTTTCAACAATCTGGAGTCAGTTATGCCGTCAGAGATCTCCTGACCAGCCCGGTTCCCAGGTGCGCCACCTGTAATTTCACACCAATACAAGTTAACGTGGATTCAATTTCCCTTTTGTTCAGGTGAGTGTATCGTGTCATTGCCTCGGTGATGCCCTTCCATCAATTTGGGAGATTCGGAGGGACCTTGAAGGGATTGAAGAGGAGCATTTATTTGTCTGTTGAGTTCAGGTATCGGCAGAGACCGCCCAGGTGGTCTGGTGCTGGTTCAGTTCTCCATGCCACAGACTAATTGGAGTTGTAGTGTCCTGGATGTTGCAGTACTGCCACCTGTGGACAGTAGGGTCACCCGTGTGTGGGGAGGTGATCCAGGGGGGATAGCGTGATTCTTCCACATGCTACATTCTGGCAACTGGGTGAAAAGATGCGATCGACATCTCTGCACACGACGGAGGAAGCTCGTGGTGCTCCTGGGAGTGGCTGAGAGGGCGGAGCAATGACCTGGACGGCTCGGCAGGGAGAATTGGCAATGTACAACTGAGGAGAAAACATGGTGGCAAGGCAAAAAGTTGATTGAAAGAAAAAAAACAAAACAAAACACCAATCTCTCTGCAGAACACTGACCTCACCAGTGGGCCACCCAGAGAGTGAAATAGTGAGGGAAAAGGAAAGAGAGCTTAGAGAACCTATAGTCTGAAAAATATACATTTTAGTGATATGTTTTCCCTTTTCCTTGTCTTACTTGTCCTGATCATCATGTAATAACCTTTGAGATCCCACAGGAATTCTCTAAGTTTGGAAATCATTACCTCCGTCTGCATTTGAAGGCCCCTTCAACATGTGGCCAAGTTTCTATTGCTGTTTTTCTTTTTATGAAATGCTCCAAAGCGACAATTGTTTTCTATAACAGAAAAAAATATATATCTTTCGCTTTCGCTGAAGCTGTTGATGGCCAACACCTCAAACACCAGCAGGAATCTAAGGTGATCGCTAAAAACTAAGAACCGCTGGAGGGTGTGCGGCCACCCCTGCTGCCAGGTTTCTCCTCTGCCACCAGCTGCTGTAGCCTAATTAGCCATTTCAAGAATCCCCACCCTGGAGGAGATGTGTTTCAGTGTGTGTGAATTTCCCCTCACCAGTCACTCACTTTGACATGTTTCCCACCAAACGCGACTACAAATCTGCATATGGTGCACATCTGGGCCGTCATTCATGAACATTCAGGGTACTGACGTGGTTATCTGATGAGAGGAACACACTCTGAAATTTGGCAGGCTCGTTGGCGTACAGTGTGACGGACTCGATGTTAACAGAGAGACATAAATGGCTCAGATCCCACACAGCTTAGCTGGGTTGTTATACACGAGTTCTCATTTTCCCGTTTAACTGTAGAAAATCTACGTTTTGCAGCAGAAACTCAACCAATGATTGATTATTTCGATCAAAGAGCAGCCTTTGGCCTACTAAGGATTTACAGCTTACAAAAATAAAAAGACAGATGCACACACATGCACACACACACACACAAATGCACACAAAAGAAAACAAAATCATCTCTAATTGGATCAGGGCAGCTCTTTGGGCTGATTCACTGACCATGGAGGCCTTGTCCTCTGATAAGTAGGGATCTAACCAGCGCTGGTTGTCTGTGTGCTGACCTCCACCGTCGCTGAGTGTCCACCGACACCTGACACAGCCAGCTTATTCTCCCCACTGGAGCCTAATGTCTGCTGATGGCGGTGGCGGAGACCACCATCCTCTCTTTAGTTTGGGTGCAGTGGGCCGCGTACACATAGGCCAAGCAAGTCTGTCACCCTCCACCCACCTCTCATTAGGACAACACAACCTTTTTTCAGTGCAAATGACTCGGTGGATTCTATGCGGGTGGTGGCACAGGGGTTTCCCACTTACTGTGACTCCCTCGGCTGATAGATAATAATTAGGCCCAGGGCTGCACTAAAATACCCCCAGAGTCTGGTTCTGGTTGGATTTATACAAGCACTTAACATTGTGCGGCTCTCAGAACAATTTAGAAAAATTATACCCCACTGATAGTCGCCTTAAGTTGTGGTTTTCCCTGTTACATGTGCACAGCAAGCATGAAACCTGCATGATATTAATAGTACGCACGGCAGCAAATTTGGCAAGGAAGTTGCTCGCTCACAGACCCCACCAGCAGCACCGCTATTTTCCCATGCTTTACACACATAGATATATGTATATATATTACTAAACGTTTTTTTGCCTGGACAATATACGCTCAATTGTGGATTTATTAGTTACCCCTAGATAATGCAACAACCATAAATCCTCCCCTCACGAGAGGTATAATGCTGGCTGTAATTTGCGGTGCTGTTTTGGATTATCCTGAGGGATGGTCCTGATATTTCGTCAGGCCCAATTCATGATTATATGTGTGTTTGTTGTTAAATAGGACCCCAGGTAAGACTCCTCTCATGTTAGCTGATGTGCTTTAGTGGTGTATAAACAAACCTGGTGACGTACAGGAACCCTGGAGCTCTCAGGCCCCCTGGACAGCTGCTTGCTTTGCCAGGTTTGGAATCCTGGTCGTACTTCCACAACAGCTTCAGTGCTCTTTTTTTTTTAATTTTTTTTTTTAATAAAAAAATAAATGGACTTAAAGATTTATGCCCTTTTTCAGATTTTGTCAACAACTATAACCAACAATGATAGAATGATTAAGACTGACTAATTCGGTCAAGACACATAAAATTAAACCAAAATTAGCTGCCCCCAAAAATCTTGATGTCACACTGAGGCTCACCGCAAAAATCTGAATTACAATTTTTTTTTATTTTTGACTGTTGGATGAGATTAAAATGGTTGGACCTTAGACAAATCCAGGGATCGAGACCTCCAGAGCAGGACCGTGACAACCGGCACCACCTCACATCTACAGGAGGGCGCCTGATCTCATCTTCCTGGGTGCCATCACATCTAGCTGGGGACTTGGGTCGAGGTGGTCTCAGTACTGTCCCAAACAAACTCTGATGTGGTTAGTTTGTGCTGAGTTATTAAAAGGGCGAAAGTAGACGATATACACTACCAGGGACAGACTGTATGGAAATATGCGCACTCAGTGTCGTCATTCTGTCTTTATTTTCTTGCTCACTCTTGAGATTTATGTATCTTTTGGGTTTCCTGGTGTTTGCTGGTGAACAGTTTATTGGTGCATTAAAGCCTCCTAACACGGTTTGCAGTGACTCATTTTGGTTTGCTTGGATTTCTCCCTGTGTGAAAACTAACCATAGCATATCATCAAGCTCATCAACAGATTCAGACCAGAGCAAACAAACTACAGGTGTGAAAGCAGCCTAAGTGGACCGCCTCAGCGGCAGTTGATGCCAGGGTGGGTCAACGTTAAGTGGGCCCAAATATCACCTCTGGACACCCCTGCAGCTCAGGGAAACCATGCCAACTCATTCCACGGCCACAAAGCATCATTACCTCGTGTGGCTACAAGGAAACCTGCCAGGAATCTTAAGCGCTTTTACAACTTTTGAAAGTGGGAATATTACGCCACTGTTACAACGTGCTTTCTGTGGAAAAAAAAAAAAAAGGCAACAGAATGTGGGGTCTGATTGTACCACCTGTGACTCGGTGACAGAGGTGGTAAGGGCTCATGCAAAAAACAGATGCTGTTGAATTTATAGACGTTGCAGCGCGCCAGAATGCTGCATAGATTCATCCACCGGGGCGGCATTCCACCGGCGTTGTATGGTTGAGTATGAACAGGCAAAGTGTCACAAAGTGTTCATGTTTACGGTGATACTGAGGAACCTCTGCTCAGAAGTGGGTTGGGAGGAGGGGAGGCTGCGTACGGGTGAGGGAGGGCAGAAGGATGCATTCCATCAGGGAACATTACAGTGACTTACAATCATTTCCTGCTGACTCAGCCTAACCCTTACCTAACCTTAACAAACAATAACCCTTAGTCCTCACCCTTAAATTCAAAGATTTACATCACGACTTCTTGTCCTGAAAAAGGAAGGCGATTCCCCACAATGTAACTGTGTAAACAGATTTATGTCCTCACAATATGAAACACCTGGTGCTCACACACACGCACGTGCACACACGCACACACGCACACAAAGTACACATGCAGAGCCCACTATAATGGGATACATCCAACACAAAAACATTAGCTTATGTGCCTGCCTGACACAAATAGTAAATAATCTCTATTTATTTTCTACCTTAGCAGCACTCGAGGGGTTTTAAGATGTTGCTTCAGTCTCTCTCAAACACACACACACACACACACACACACACACACACACTCACACACACACAGTGGATGCTGCTGCGGGGAGCGCCATACCCATCATATTTCACTGTGGGAAGTGAGGCTCAAGCCAGTGTCCATCCCTTACCAGATCACCGCGCTACATCCAAGCCACGACATCCCAGCACCGCAAATGAATTTATAATACAAATAATAACACATTTGAACGGATAGAAATGTTGTGGGATACAACATTAACCGTCACGATCTTTATCAGCCATTGACAGCGACTCAGTGGAAGTGATGTGAAGCATGTCAACATAACAACATCAAATGTTTGAAGTATTTGAGGGTTAGAGAAGAAAGTTCATCTCTGCTCTCTTTTACTTCATCACACATGAGACGTGATTAATCGCTCTTTCTCTGCACATGCTCGTCAGACATCAGTCCCGTCCAATTATGGTTAGGAAAGTGGAAGATGATGCTCATTACGCTGGGTGGAGAGGTGGAGGAGCGTCCTCTATTCCTCTCCCTCGCTTGTTGACACATGCTATAAGTCATCATGTGAGAGCAAGATTGGTGCATGTTAGATTGGGAGTGTAGCTCTACACTCTCATTCGACTTAGCAGGTGGTCCGTCTGAGTTATGGTTTTTGCGTGTGTGTGTGTGTGTGTGTGTGTGTGTGTGTGTGTGTGTGTTTTAACTTTAAAAAAAGGACACAGAGAAAGAAACACTCTCAACAACGCTATTCTAAAAGCTCCCATTATGTCCTGCCTCATGTGCTGTCTATGAGCACCACATGTTGCTGGTCAACAGCAAGAAAAATACGAGGCTCTAAATCACTTGCGGCGAGTTTACAGTACACATCCCTCGTTGTGTGTCTGTCCGGCTGTCCCTGCGTCTTCTCTCTCACAAAACACACACACACACACACACCAGTGTGAGATAACATCACACAATGAAACCCTCTTCATATTTGACACAAACCGGATGTCTGTCAACAGCCAAATGAGCAGCACGCTTTGATTACAACTGAATTTAAAAAGTGCATCGTATCCAAGTAGAATAACAAGTGAGAGATGCGAGCGGTGAAACACTCCTCGACTCAGTCAGATGGTTTTGCTGGGTTTGTGTGTTTTTCTTACCATTAGTCGTATTACTAAAGAGGTCATGTGATCACTAATCACTGTGTGTTAGCAGGACAACTTAAAAGGTTGTGGATGGATTTTGGTGTAACGGGTCGAGGGTTTTTATTTTAATGGATCACATTTTATCACACATTCAAAGAGCTCTCCAGTTACATTCATAGATCGCATATTTTTTTGGGGGGAGTATTATGCACTCCTCTCAGCCAACTAGAGGTTCACCAGAGAGTGCATGCCTCCCCCGAGGCAGTACGACGTCATTGGATCCTGATCCGGATCAATTCTAAAGTCAATCCATCAACTCCAAGGCGGGAATATTGTGCTGCTGCTGCTGCGGCACATCTATAGAGAGATGCTGTGTGATGGAATGGGAGGACAGAATGTTCCTGCGCTGAGTCAGCGGTGACGCTGGTCACAGGTTCCAGTCGTTATCAAAGTAGAATGGACAACATCTCACTCCAGACAACAGACGCTGTTGTGTTTGCGTGTCCCGCTTCTGACATCGCTTGTTTCTCTGTAAACAAGCACAGATCCATCATGGTGGGATCATTTTTACAGCAGGACTGTGGGATCTCTGTGTAAAAGATGTGCCAAAACACAAACTTAGTCTGTCCTGTCTGAAGTGTTAAAAGACAAATACTGATGCTGCTGCTTCCAAGAGTCCTGCAGCCAGTTCAGCTTAACTATTGTTCTGAGGGAAAATCTTCTCTTCCCCACTGAATAATTCAACTTTTTTATGTTAACTGTGCGTGACCTCAAATTGGGAGCCTGCCCTGCTTATCAAACCAAAGCAGAAATGTTCCCTAAACTGTACGCATAATTTCCACTGAAATAATGTTTTGAATCACTCAAATCACACAGAAGATGTCCTCATGAATCTGTGTGATCCGTCCCTGCTGAAAGAGTCCATCGCTTTCACAGACCAAGACGGGATTGAAATCTACGCCACCGTGTGTTGAAACGCCCCATCAAGACCAGTGACCCAGAAAAGCCTTGAAGCTGGAACGACGCTTCAGAGACAGTTGTGTTGGTGCCTTGTTACACACCGGCTGACAGTAGACAAGCCGGTCTGAGTTTAGAAGAAACAACATCTCGGCTGCTTTTGTGCATCAACGTCAAAAATAGAGTTTCACATGAAGTCCTGCTCCTCCCATCATGTGACACGGCTGATCATCGTCCCACTGACCACGATAGATCCACAGTTGTTCCCAGAACCAAATCTTGATAGAAAAAAATAAAAAATAAAATATATATATATATATATATATGTATATACACTGAACATTATTTCATGAGAATACTTTTGTCCTCTCTTATGTTTTAGTCTTTGATAAGTAAGAAATACGAGGATGGTGAGCAGTTCTATGCGCTGAAAAATGTGTCAAACATTTTTAAAACATTTAAAAGTTGGATTTGGCCTTTGATATTTCAGTTAATTTTCATTTAGACAACCAAGCATGTATGAAAAAGCTTGTTTACCATATTTACATGTTCATTTCAAGATTCAGCATTTCCACCTGTATTTTTACACGCAGATCCAGAATTTACGGCTTGCCAGTCCGTGGCAGGGCCATCAGGAGCCATTAGGGGCTCTGTATCTTGCTCAAGGATACTTGGACGTGGTCACAGGGGGAAGTGAGGATCGAACCAATGACCCTTGGGTTGCTGGACAGCTGCTCTACCTCTAAACCAAGCCATCCCCGTGATTATAATGTATTGATGAGTTTAAATCTGTCGCATAATTCAACTACCATAGTCGTTACGTTTCCCTCGACCTGCTTTGGTGGTTTGTGATGACTTGGCCCACAAAATCTCTCTAACGGGGTATTGATATATTGAAAAGTTTGAAGACAACATGTAGACTAAAATAATGGAGACCGATGCTGGGAACGATGCTGGATTCCACGGACAATCAACTGGAACATAAAACTGCGATGAAGAGAAAATGAGGAAAAGAGGGATTGATAAAAGAGACAATGTATCCCAGCTGAGTAATGTAAGTGGCAGAAGAAGTGAAAACATTATCCCACCCCGGGCTTGCCAAATTCAGTTACGGATTTCAGTTCGACCCCATCGCATCCCTGGAGCTGTTTTGAAGGGAGTGAGCAGGAAAGCAAACAGTATTAATCCTCAAAAAGTTCAAAATATCTTCCTGTCATAACAAAGGATCGAGTCCTTGTTCTGCGTAAAGTCTGCAAAATAATATTAACTGCAGATGTGAAGGAAGATGGAGGCATAAACACTAGGCCCTGTCTTTTCTAAATGTTTAAAAATGAGTCCTAATGCAGAAGGGCTGTGAGTATTTGCCCAGCTGTTGGATAAATAAGCAGAGAGATCCAAAGGCTGGATAACCTCCGCCAGTGCCCATCAAGCCAAACAGATGAGAGACCCTTGTAATCTGCTCCCTTCTCAAATAGGACAACACTGACTCCAATTAGCCTGCAGTCCCACATCCATGGGGGGGGTGGCATTGGGGGGGTCTGAGCCCCTGTGACGTTCCTGACTTACAGAACACAGAGGAGACCAAGGACCAGGCAGTGTGTCCATCCATCAGCTCGTTGTCTCATTTCTTCACATTTTGCCCAAACCTCCACTAAGACTGGAGGATGAGGTGTTTCGATTTCGATTGCCTGAGGGTCGAAGGTCACAGTCAGCGCATAAACAACGTCACAGTCACTCTTGAATTCACGTACAGAGAAATTTACATGCCAATGTCAGAAATTTTATTCTATGTCCAAAAAAGGTCAAAGGTCAACCGCACTGTGCTGTCACAATACTCCAGATAAGCTCTTTCATTCGTGGACGGTTCCGATCCCCAGACTACTGGGGTCCATCGGAACGTCCCATTTTTAAAAAAAATATGTTCTTCTTCGAGTGAAGGTTCAGTGATAAAAACCACGACATGCAGTCATGAGAGACTCTCAGCGTGAGCGGATCGGCTCACACCTGCAGTCGTCCCCCTTATGATTCAAATCTCAAATGTTTCATGTCATCTAGTCCAGACCCACTTCAGAAAATGGGTGGTTTTGCAGGTCTGTTGGCTGCAGCATGTCTCTGTCCACCAGCACCAGGGATGATCCACATGTGCATCATCGAGGCAAAGCTCTCCTCACATCTGGCAGCACAGGAAGCACCAATCCAGGCAGCAGCAACCTCCACCCTCCACCTCCTGCCTGTCCGTCTGCAGCTGATACTTTTGTCTGCGATGGGATGGTGTTTCCCCTCCGTGGCGGTTTTTCATGGCAGGGACAGAGTGGTTTTGCCAGTTAGCATTTAATCAAGTGGTACTAATATCTGTGATGCAGTGATGATTTTAGAGTTGATATTTCTGGGACCGCTACAGAAAAATGCAGATGTACAAATAATATCCAGGAGGTCAAACTACTGCTGAGCACCTCTGTGACAAACTGGCTGCATTTTCTTACACTGATCAGAATCGCCAGCTCAATCCCCTCCCTGGGAGACTGGGTCGAAGTGTCAGTATCAGTGTGTGCGTGCGTGTGTGTGTGTGTGTGTGTGTGTGTATGTTTGTGTGTAAAAATGAGGCAACATTATAAAGCAATTTCAGTCTCCTTACGGTAGAAAAATGCTCCGACAGCCTCGCCATTTCCACCTCGTCCTCCCTAATAGATGTGTTGTTCTTGGCCTTTCATCCAGATCACGGCAAGCACATAAATGCATCGTCTGTGATGCAACACTTTTCAAAGTCTCCATGTAATCAAATCCCGATAGTTAACTCGGTGGATCAGCTGTTTTCTTTACAAACACCAATATAAAGTCTGTGCTTTTCCTCTGACTGCATCTTTGGAGCATCCCTCACTGTGATAACACACTTCCCTCAGCCAGCTGCTGGTCAGTGGATGAGCGACGTGATGCATAAAAATGCTTTGATGTGCAGAAACAATTGGCAGCAGAATCCTCCTGGAAATACACAGGACATCTTTCATGTGATGTTTTCACTACTGTTGAGCTCACTGGCGCTCCTTCTGTGCTCGATTGGAGGGGACGGAGTGCACAGAGTGGTAATTAAAGTGAGATGGAAGAAGTGAGTTGACATTCGTCAGGGCTGAGGGGGAAAGTTGATGCGGAGCTCTGCGCCAAACCAACGGTATAACTCTTCAGCTCGAGTTATTTTCTTGGCCTTTCTTCCTTCTGAAGTTTGTTTTGTCATGCTACAGCCAACTTCTTCTTCGTTTTTTTCACCAATCTCATACTTACACATTTAATCCTCACTATTGATTGTACAAATACAATTTTCAAAGTTATTATGTAATTAAATGTGTGTTTTGCTGCTGGAAACTTCAAAGTGCCGGCTGTTTCTGAGGACATTGCTTCCCGCTGATGTAATAATTTCCTTGGGATATGTAAAATAAACACATTAGGCCTGAAAGAATTCAAAACTTGTCTCTGTCTATAACGCTTGGCCTTTTGATTGGCATGAGGCATGGAATGCCACTTTTCAGTGGAAACCGATGGTCGTCTTTAACAGCCTGCGTTTCCAAGCTCCCATGCAGTGTAAATTATAGGATAATAGGGTGCAGGCGATTGCAGTCTCTGTTTATTCAATCCATTTCTTCACACAAGTTCCCATTGCCTTTTTCCTTCTTTCTGCCATGTGTGTGGTGGTCCTCTGATCCTGCTGACCCTCGCCATGTGTTTTCACTTTCAGCTCTGATCTCAGCTCTGTGACCAGCAGGGAACCAGATACAAATTGAACAGTAACCATTCACAGGCCACTCTTTTTCATACCACCGTTAAACCCACTTTGTCTTCCCCAGGAGGAGCTCCGGGATGGACGAGCCCAGTTTGGCCTTACGTCTGCTCCCCTGGCGGCCATCATGTTGTTTTCATTCGACAACAGTTTACTGCAGTTCGTAGCACACTGGATGTCTTTTAAGTTCACCTCCTCATCACCCCCCCCCCCCTACTAGATCAGCAGCTACAAATGAAAACGGTTCGAAGCATTGAGAGCGACGAGCCGAACCCCAGAAAAACACAAGAGAGAGGAACAAATCGCCAGTGTTTGGGTGGTGTGCGTTTTATTATTTCAGTTAAGGTGAAGTTTTCATTAGGCCCATAAGCCCCCCCTTTTGAAAACGAGCCCTTTTTCTGTGAAACTCACTGGACAGCAGCCGCTTGCAAGTGGCAGGGTATGTTTGTTCAGCTTTTATTGGGAGATGTGGTTAGAAGAAGTTAAAAAGAACCCTTTTGTTGTTCTTGGGGTTCATATTTTCTCTGGAGTTGGCCCACGTGCAGTGTTTGTTCCCCTGACTGAAAATGAAAAGGGGGTAAAACCTGAACGCAATAACTCACCTAAAGTGAAGACAAACTCTGAGAAGGCTCCACGGATAATCGCTCAGATAAGATATAAATCACGCCGGGAGAAAAGCGTGAGCTGCGGGCTTTGGTCGAAGGTGATTGCTCGAATTTGTGTTTAGTCAGTTTAACTTCAAAGCTTCAAATGCTCAGCTAAAGATTTAGTGAACCATTTAGTGACCTAATAGAATCTAATCCACAGAACTGAGGCCAGACTTGTTAAACAAAACAAGATATCTGATCAAATCATACAGCACTGATAAAATCTACATCTATTGCTGTAATGTTAATCGCAACAGGACATGCTGATATGCAAGTGCAAGCCTACATATGGGTTTGTAATGTGATTTTGAATAATCTTTCCTTGGCCAGGATTCTCCCGCGGAGCCTCTTTATTAGAGTAAAAACACAGTCATCACCTGTTTCACATTAAAGTTTCACGCATGCAGCCCCAACCTCTTGTATCTTGTAAACTCTGCTTCGTTTACTTAGCCTGGCTTTCATTGCAGACATTTTGCACGGTTTACCTTTGTTTAGTTTATTAACCCAGGAGGTTACTTAACCTAAACATCCCGGTCCGATGCTTCGGCTTTCGGTTTCAACATCTTTTACAAAAGTATTCTGTTATAAACTGTTGAAAATGACAGAGAGGGGGAAGATGATGGAATTTATGACCCATGTTTATATGGTTATAGTTGTCAAGTGAGGATATGATTGGTGGGGAGCGTATAAAACATGAATCAGCCTTGGAAATGCGCTCGTTTTACAGTGGCTACGTTTACATGCACACTAATATTCTTGTATTAGTTTGAAAATGACAGCTCTCTAAATTAAATAAGGATCATGTAAAAAGACACATTCAAATTGTTTTTTGGTCTTTAAGCGATTCGATTTATTTATTCTTTTTTTTTTGTGCGTCTTTCATAAGGACTCGTGGGATTTGCTGACATTGCTTTAAGATACATTTTTTAGATATGTTCCCGCAGCCTATGTGTGTCTCAAGCTTCTGGTTCCTTCAACAGCGTAGCACCTTGCTGTCCTTTAGCCACCTTATAGCCACGTTTCTGTTAAAAAAAAAAATTGCTATGTTCTCTCAAAATCTTTCATCCAAAAACAAAAGCCAGTGTTCTTTTTCCCCACCTGTAAAGACCCTCTCCACAGAACCCCGAGCAGAGCTAGGGCTCATACTTAGACCAACAGGAGGGGAACAATAGCGGAATTTCGGTTCCGCCCCTCAGTCACACTGACAAGTCCGCTACTCTGAATCTATAGATTGCATATAAACAGGATTACTGCTGGAATATTTGTTTGTCTTAGCTGAGTGAATAACTTTGTTGGAATATTGTGTTTTTTAGAATAAGGAAAAACTCAAGAATTGTAGTGGAACACTGAGTCGGCTTGAGTAGAATTTCTACTGGTCACAACTCAAGAATTCCCAAGAACACTGAAGAGGTCCTATGTCCCATCTTCCTCCCAGGCTGCACCAGTGTCACCAGCAAATGTCTGAAACCCTCAGATGAATTACCCCTGAATAAATAAAGGCTCAGAGGAAAAAACTGTGCATGCATTGAAAGTCAAGTGAGACTGTCCTCATTTACGAAGCCAAAAATATCCCTCGTTTTAGCATCAGCTCCTCGGCTGATGGCTGGTGCTCAGTTCCCATGCTCCAGCATTGTGTCTCCTCCAGCTGCAGCCAGGGAAAATGGGGGAGGCACACTCATGGGTGGTCCGCCCCACATGGTCTCACACGCTGTGGTTTGCGCCCTACATCTGATAGCAGTGGCTCTCAGCTGGGGCGCGCACAGCTCATGTTGTGTGCCATTATACTGCAACAATCTCCAGCTCCGGGAGGAGGCTGGAACTGTTTACTGAGCAATATCTTTATCAGAGCGGCTCACTGCACAGCTGGCGTCTCCTCTCCAGTCAAATTCTTCTGTTAGTTTGTGAAGGACTTCTAACATGAACCAGAAAGATAATGGTTCCTAGTGATTGTAACTTTTAATCCACTTACCTACATGCTGCCTTTCAAATCATCCTTCTAGTAATCGACACTTTTACCTACTTTTATCAGTTAAGTGAGCATTAACTACTTGTGCTGCACCGCGGCCATTATTCGGCACACATTTGGCTTAAAGAGACTCTCACATGCCCTCGCTATGGGGGTAAAATCGATCATCATTTCTCAGCCAGAAGGTTTTGCAATGTTCACACTGAAATCTCAACGCCACACAGTCTAGTCAATGAGCAAGGGAGGCTGTTGAATCATTTATGCTGAAGTGGATTTATCCCGAAGCCCACAAATACCACATTTTATTGACTTTCATCCGCTGGCAATCACATCTGAAGTACGGGAGTACAATTAGCCTCATAATAACATTTTATGGAAATGATCGATATGAAGGGAGCAGAGACTGGAGCTGAGGCGAGAGCTTCACGTGTGGTCCTCCACTGAGTGAGACTTTGTTTCTCCAAGTTCACAAAGACGCCAGAAAGTAGCGATCGCTTTTTTAACAAAGTGACATGTGTGTGAGGATGAAAACTGCAGTATTAAAGCAATATTTCCCCCATGTATTTTGTCTCCTAAGTGCTCACAAATGTGGGCATACTGAGCTTGTCCATTAGCTAATACTATTACTTCAATGCACCAGCCTTGTTACTTCATTCCCACCCAGATTGTCGAATGTGTTCATAGTCAGAAGCAACATGACATCAGACCCAGTTTCTGGCCAGCAGTCCTAGAAAACTAGTTTTTCATGACAGCGCCACCTTCCAAATTAACTATCACACAATTTACTGCAGAAGTACTCCCAGTTTTTAAAGGTCTATCCCACACAAATTGCATGTTGTTGTTGCAGCACTCATAGAATCTATGGGTGTTTAAGGGTCTTTTCCAGCTGAATTCTACTTTTTTGGAACTGACGCGTTTGGATGTGTAATTGCATCATATTATATATGATATATTATCATGAAAGATCCAAACAAACTTTTTGTGATGTCACTAGTCTGGTCCCAACCTCTCTTGTTTTTTGGGTCTTTTTTCTTTTCTTTTTTTTTTTGATGAGCAGACACTTCTACATGAAAACAGCTTTCGACAAACATTTTTCACAACGAGGCTCAAACACGCAACAGAAGTAACAAAAAGGAAAACGTGTTTTTTGAGTAGGGGGTCGATTTGACTTTAGTAAATGCTGCTTCTGTTGCGTCTAATTTCTTGTTTATGTTGATGCACAATACCGTAATGTTCCGAGCGCAGAGTTTGTTGTATTTCAAATCCGGTTCACCCTCTCCTGGGAGAGAATGATCTACGGCTCTGGGAGAATGGGACTGATGCTCTGTGAAGGCAAAACAAATGTTTGAGAAAATCCAGATGCAATTGTACTTGAGCCAAGCGTTTTCACATCGAGTGTGTGTCTGAAGAGCAGATGAGTGGTTATAAATTCTTGAACTTCAGAAGTTGTCTAATGCACAACATGTTTCCGTAGAACGTGCTCAGCGATGAGCTCCAGAGGATTCAGCATGCAGAAAAGAGCAGAATAAACTTGCAACATGTAAAAGTAAGACATCAAGACGCAAAAAAAGATGACAATTAAATCCCAAAATCACCTCTGCGAAATATTTTCCGAGCTGAATCAAGAAATGACTTTGCAGCAAGCTACCAAATACCAGCTCCTTAATTGCCCCCCACGGTGATCAATAAAGTTTTCTGAATCTGAATATTAGAATAAATACTGATTTTAGATGAGAAATTCATTCTTTGCATCCCAGCTTATTTGGTTAAAGGATATTAGCCATTTACACCGACAGCAGCCCATGTGGCGGGTATGTAAACTAGTCTGCAGGTAGCTTGCAGGTCTCGATCGCTGTGGAAGTTGCTACTGTGCAGAACTTGCAGCAGAAGCGTCCAGAATCCAGTAAACCAACTGAAACAAGAGACACGTGTGACAAGAGCAGGGCTGCGAGTCGCCCCATGAGCACAATGAAACGACGTGTGTCAAATCTGCAGACACATCTCTCTTGTCGCGCAGAACACAAAATTGGAGAAAAAAAAAAGAAAACAGAAATATGAAATGCGACGTGTTGCCGGCACTACGGAGGTTACAGTGAGTTCTTCATGCCGTTGGATTCAGGAAGCTTGGTGGAGGGCTGCAGTTAATACCCTTTAACAACGTGTAAAACTGCAGTTCTGTCCCGGACATTGGCAAAGGCCTGTGTCTGTGTCAGATGGATGCAATTCCCATCAATTCCTCTCGTTTTAACTGATGATGACGTGTAGCTCCACGCGGGAGCGAGCTGGCTCATATATTCCATGAAACGACGTGCCTGGATCCCTCCATAGATGTCAGTCACACGAATGAGAGAAGATGTTCTGCCTCCAGTTTGTTTTTTTTGCCGAGATTCATCATCATAACGCCACAACAATCTGTTTTTTGTTTGCTTTATGCAGGAAGATTAAAATAAAAACACATTGTAAGCATTTTATGGTGGTACCCGACTAAGATTTGGCACATCAATATGAAAGCTCCCCAAGGACAGCAAATTGTAGGCTTCATCTCAATAAAACCACCACAGATTAAATAATTTAACACCCACATTCTCACCTAAAGTATGCGTAAAATGTAAATACAGTAATAGTACAACAACAGCAGTATTCCTCTCCGCTCGTCCAGAAGGAAATCTCTTAGCTCGGGTTGAGGAATCAAGCCTCTGACTCCAACCATCAGTTGAACTGGATTGATCTGGATAGACCGGGCTGAACCCACTGACTTAAACATTTCAATTTATCCTGAAAATAAAACACGGTCACATTCAACCTGGGTGCGAGTTGTGTTTACTGATGAGTTCGGGTTGAAGCCATCACTAGGATCTGAAATGATCTGAAACATTCTAACGTCACACGTTTTCAGTTCCGGCTCAAATAAACAGGGATGACCATCATATTCAAGTGAGTCGTCCACAGCGCGATCGGAGAGGTCATGACGGACATTTCTGGTGGGCTGACCCGTATTGGAACATTACAAATAATTTGAGTCCCTATCAAACACTTTTTACCCATGAGGACGAACAAAAAGTTCCAGGTTGAAACATTCAGTCGACTGTTGCTGCGTAAATTTCTTGAATCAAAGCATTTTTTTTCCAACAGTTTAGCAGTTTTGTGACTGTAAGGTTTGTGTGTTCATGCTGATCAGACCATAAAAAAGCTATTTTACCAAAGTAATACAGTGAATACAAGTTGCTGTTCAATTAGAGCCACAACCAACAGATCATCATTGCATCACATGATAAAAGTTCAATAAAACCTCTCCCGTGACACCAACGCACAGTGAATCATACGATTTTGAAATATGAATCCCACCACGAGAGATTTTATTGATGGACGCCATGTTTGCAAACAGTAATTTCTCCTCCTCTGACAGCTTCATCTTGACTTTGAAGGCATCGCTACAAAGGAAACCACAATTAGAGGGACATGCTGGATGATTAAACGACAATGCAGCCATGACGGAGGGCCTTGCTCTCGCTGACAGCCTAATAAATATCACCAACCATGAAAAATGCATTGTTAGCATTGTCAGTGGCAGATCTGATCAAACCACATCGCTTGAATTCAATTGTACTGCATTCACCTCAAACAACTCAGCTGCAGGACACAATGAAATACAGACTCTGTGTTTTACAGTAACATTTCTTTTTTTTTGTTTCCACACTTACTCTTTTAAGAAATGTCACCTTTTCTTACCAATCAATACAAACGAGGAGAAACCGAAGTGTTTGGGTGACATTCACTGCAACATCTGATAATGATCAAGGACCCAAAATTACGATTGGTAACATTTGGGAATATGACACTCGACTGCCTCGTGCCGTCTGGACACCATGAGCTCTCAGAAAAGTATCAGTTTCCTTTGTGTTTTTCATGTTTTATCATGCTTTAACTCGCTGCAGTGATTTCTACGACAGGCTGAGAGGTGAATTTTAAAAAGTTGCAGCTGATGCAGCTCGTGGGAGGGTGAAAAGGCAGCGGGCTCCTCTTTCATCCTGCAAGATTTCTGCAGTTATCACTTAAATGTGTCCGTAGTCTTTAATTCGCTGGCTAACGCACAAAAGAGCCTCACATGTGGGCTGTAGAGCGTGTGGGTTTATAAAATGATCACATTCCATCACAGTTCACGTTAACCTCCTAAACTTGTGATTTTCCAATGAAATTTTCCTTTTTGTTCCTGTCAATGTTGAAAAATGACTGACAGGCTGTGTAACAACATCACATGTTCGGTATATCCTGGATCAGCTATTCCATCATTGCACACATTTATTGAAGACCGTTGCAAAAAAAAAAAAAAAAGAAACATCATGCCACGCTTTGAATTATGGACATTTTAGTGTGATGTCAGCAAACAGATTAAAAAAAAAAATCAATCCAAGATAATTGTGCCAAAAAACATCTGTCACATCTGCTTTTGTGGAGAGATAAAAACAGATCCGACAGTCAAGTGTGATAAGAAAACTCAGCTTAGGAACGGGAAGTTACCTCGCAAGAAGCAGAAGCTGCTCAGGTCGTTTTGGCCAATCAGCAACCTTTAAGGCGATAGGGGCGGGGTTTAGTAGTGATGAAAGTCTTCCTTTAAATCGGCAATAAAGAAGAGGTAGATGCTACCATAGCAACAGTTACATAAGAGCTGGAGAGGATTTCCTCACAGCAAACAATGCCACTGAAGGCTTTTCGCCATGGAAACGTGTTTCACTTCCACTGTGTTGCTTCTGCTTCTACGTCACCTCGATGACCTGCGACACGAAGCATTCATCACCCCCGTGAGCGGCGCGCAATCAGTTATGTTTCCACCTCGTTGGCTTAAGGCGTGGCTTGCTCCTTTTAAACTTTGTGTCACAATCAAAATCAGAGAATTACATTTAAAAACACGACATGACGTAAATCCGTGCAACTCATGTACATCAAGAGCCCTCGACGTCAACAACAAATGTAGCCTTTGTAAACAGAGAACCTGAAACGGTGGCTCGCCGGTTGTATGGTTGCTCTTGGAGTGCATTTTGGAAAGAACTTGAGAACTTTAATCTGTGCAAAACATCACATAAAATCAGGACTGAAGGGAAGAAAATTATGACCCATTTTGACTTCATAGAAAAGAAATTGTTTATTTCACAGGATCCCCATGAGCTGACGTCAAGACGATAGCTCGTCTTCCTGGGGTCCAGACAACACACACAAAAAAAACCCCAAACAATCGTCACAATCACTGCAGTATGTACGATTGCTAACCTCTACATTTTATTAGGGAAGTTTTACAGCCGTGAATTTAAATTTCAAAACTCAACTCCATTATTCAAGTTGTTCCAGGTTGATTGTTATTTTAAGTCTCTGAAGTTGAGGACGAATAAGAAATGTACATCAATGATTGACATCCATGCAGAGGCAGTCAACAAATAAGCTGTCACAAATACAATTCTCATATATATTATATACACACACACACACACACACACACTCATACATATATATATCCACACAGAATTGCCTCACCTGGGTTTTTTGCATTTTGTTTTTCTTTTTTCTTGATCTCTGTCATAATTTTTGTTACGTTATTATGTGACTGTAAATCTTGATGCTGCTGTTGCAGTTCAATAGTGAACTGGAATGACTGACTTTTTTTTAATGTTTGTACACTGCAACCTTTAAATAAAGTTCCTATTGGAAAAAAAAAAAAAAAAAGAGTTATGTTTCTACCTATTTGGTGGGAGTGTCCAAGGTGTCGTGCAGTCAGTGTGTATAAACCCGCTGGCATCATGAACTCACGGCGAGAGCTGCAGAAATTTATGGAAATTAACCGCAAATGACAATACGACTTCCTGCTACTGTGCTGCGTCTGGCTTTTTAAAGCCTTCATGATAAATAAGAGTTCTAAATGAAACCGCTTTTC
Source organism: Aulostomus chinensis (assembly GCF_037954235.1). NCBI lineage: Eukaryota > Metazoa > Chordata > Actinopteri > Syngnathiformes > Aulostomidae > Aulostomus > Aulostomus chinensis. The sequence continues at coordinate 4,051,880 of NC_141338.1, forward strand.
CCCTGCTGTGCTGTTCGGAGCTCATGTTCGTTGCAGGAGGAGAAGTCCAAATTTTGTAGATGGGTTTTGATCAGATTTGATCGAACAAGTTTAGGAACAAGCGATTCCATTTTTCAGCTGATCCGGAATGCGGTCTGATGACATCATGTTGGCTGAGAGGAGCGAGGCCTCATCCAAATGCCCCCTGGTTCTCGATTTTGACCGAAATGAAAGCTTTCAGTGTGATCACGTTTTGTGCCCTAAATAGTTCCAAATTTCACTGCGATCACTCCAGCGTTTTAGAGTCAGTTGTGGATCAAAGTGGTGAACTAAACCCTCGATATTCAATCCAAACATCGAGGATAAACTTTAGTTATTAAAAATTAATCAAAAAAACGATTGATGACTCCATGAAGTAAGTATGCATCAGCCGTATCTGCGTGTACGTGTGAGGCAGATAGCTGGGAGATCCGTGCGTAAGCAGGCTTGTACATGTGTGTTTGTGTGTGTTGGTCAGAGAAGGCTTTGTTTCTGGGGTGTGTGTGTGTGTGTGTGTGTGTGTGTGTGAGAAGCGGGTGTGTTTGATTTCAAAGCAGGGCAAATGAAACCTAAAACTTGGGAAAAGCTGACAAAACATACCGATCCCAGGTGCTTAATGGGACAGGAGAAATGACCAGTTGACCAGCATCGGAGTCGACCCCTTCCTGCTGTAACCCCACCCACCCACCACCCTACCCCACCCCTGCCGGCCAGCCTCCATCTGCTAGATATTACAACTTCTGTTTATCCAACACATGTAACAGATGGGTGGTCTTGTGATAACACGGCGCGGGGCCTGTCATGTCACCCAGGGACACCCTCACTTGTCTCCCTCCTCACTATTAGTGCGGCGGGATGATGCCACAGTGGTGCCAGTCCCTGAATGGATGCGGACGTCTTTCAGACCGCCGCTGCTCCGCTTTAATCAGCCTGTCTTTCAGACGCCTCAGAAAGACACAAAAAGATGAGCCGAAGCCTGAGCTCGGGGAGCCGATTTGAGAAAGTTGCAGGTGTCAGGGGTGAGAGGTTGAAGGTCCCGCTCGTGTGGGTGGTTCTGATGAAGCCCTGTTAGCGGTTAATGAGGGCTGAACAGACACACTGATCACTCCTTGTAATTTGCAGGGGGCTAATCGCTGAATATTCCCTTTGACAAGAGAGATTACATGCAGGGTCCGAGGCTGGACAATAGAGATTTGCTATGTAACGTCTTCACTATAGACTCAGGACACAAAAAAGGGTGGCTCAGACTATAGGAGAGAGAGGAATTAGGGGGGGGGGGGGGGGCAGCAGGGGGGTGGATGTGACACCAGCCAAGAGGAGCCAGCACTGGGACAATGAAGATGGGGGGGGAGGCATAAGAGCACAAAGCGCAACATCACATGGGTCAACTTTGACCTTCCACATGTGCGCCAGGTATTCGGGATTGATTGAAATGAGGTAATAATGCTTTGATTCTTTTTCTTTCTGGTTTTAAATCAATGTGTTTGGTTTTTTTTAATCTTTATAGGACAGTCACATGACCACCGACCGGTGTGTGAGAGGTTTGCTGCCGTTGAGGCATCAATCCACTTCACCAACTTCACAATGTTTGATAGCTCGTCTCTCTGGGTGAGCTCTCATTCTAAACTTGACACTGTTCAAGGAAAAAAACCAATCAAATTCATCTATTAACAACCTGTCAAGCTGAAAGAAATCACAAGCAGACAAAGTTAAGATTTTTCCTTGGGAAGTTGAAAAAAAAAAAGAAATCAGAGCTGAAAGACAAGTGACTATAGGACTGAAATTCACCTGGTTGATGGACAGGTAACTTCCAAGACGGACAGAACTCACAATCACAGATCACACAAACCAACAAGAGTGCACCTACTGTGTTGTGAATATCCCTTCCTGTGTCCACTAGGTGGCACTGCAGATGACACACACGCGCACGCATAGATATTTTCGGCACTCTCGTCAGATGTGTGGTGTTCAGAAATGATTTGACCACATGGAGTACAGTTTCCTGTTCCACAGCAAATATCAAACATGGCCGCCTCACCACGGTAACATGTGACCCATCGGCAAACCGTTCAGATGTTTCTGAAAAAAATGGAGATAAAACCGGCCGACCCACCAGGAGGAGCAAGAGTTCTGAAACAAGTCATTTCCTGTTGCCACCAGGTGGCGCTGTGACTTATCTGCTCTGAAGTTTAAAGGGTTCTTGGCGGGTCCTCCGCCAAGTTTGATGAAAATTGGTCCCATAGAATTACTTGTTCTTGAGCAACTCTGCTGACGGACAAAAACATGACCTCCTTGGCGGAGATAATAAACGTCAATGTTGTGTTTACATCTTTATCGATACGGATGGAATTTTTAATGACCCTGTCACGAGTCCATCACCCACTTGCTCCACGAATGTCATTTTGGATCTGCAGTTGAAAACCAGAGGAGAGAATTTAGGTCTCAGTCTTTCTAACACATGGAAAGCCCATAACGCAGTGAGGCAGAACTCATATTAGTGGTTTTCAATGACATAAATGACTTTTACAGAGTCTGAATTATTCCACAGTAAAAGAGGCATGCACTCCTACATGTGTGAATCTACCATATATATATATACATACATACATATATATCCATACACACACCCACACACACCCCGGTGGTCCCGTAATGTACATTACATTTAGAGACTTGTCATATAATGTCACCAAATGCAGTTTGAGGTTCGGGTTTGCCGTGATGGTCACGTTAAAATCCATTAAACCGCTTATGAGCAAACTTCCATTCTGACTTTCTCAGAGTTGTGGAGTTCGAAACAGTGCATTGTGGGTATTTGGTCCTTTCCCGTTGGTAGATGGCGGGGCTGCTAGAAGTAGGCGAGGGCTCCTATCATCTGTTATAAAACTACCCATCGGTTCATCATCATGGGGCTTCCCAGAAACGTTTGTTTCACAATAAAGAAGAAACAAATAGAAGGGGGGAAAAAGGAAATTCTTGGGGAACCATAACACTGTTGAATGATTGTTTAGGTTTAAAAAAAAAAAACTCAGAAAAGGGATGATGAAGAATAACCTGCTGTGGTTTACCGCTACAAATGTTGCAACAGTAAACAAGCACCAAACAAAACAGTCTTGCTTTACATGTCATCTGATATACAATTTTTCTAGGTCATATTTGCGATGGCCACTAGAGGGCATCTGACCAACAGCAGGTAAAGTGGAGATCATCCCCATAAAATCCACCATCCACTTCCAACTGACATTACATTTTTTATTATTTAGAGTCATTATATATTAGTATTAAATTGACATGGTGAAATAGTCTTGTAACTGCTTTAAAATGTAATACCAGAAACTACAAAGGATTCTGAAGAATCCAGCAAAAATCAGAAAATGGGAAAGTGAAATCCATCCTTGGTTGTTATCCAAAATAGTTGGTGAACGTTAGCTTGCATGCTAACAGCTACCAAACGCAGAACATGCTAGCTTTCCCTCCTGCCTTTTTCAGAGTCTTCCCACTTTCCGTCTACTTGAGCGTTCACTCCCACCGACTCTCTTTTCAGGGAAGAGATACTGAGCAACTCCTCCAGCTCACACATCTGTGCCAGCGAGCCCATTTGCTGGAAGCGTTTTCACTGTGGCCGAGGAGGGTTAACAAAAAAAAAATGGACGCTGCAAACAAAGCAAAGCCACATCATCTTGATGCTAAAACTGACATGGATTTCCTTTTCCTCTGTAAGTGATTCCATTGAAATAAACTGATCTGCCACAGAAATTGTAATCCTTTTGAATGATTTTGTAATCAGGCCTTTAAGACGTATGAATGGTCTCAGCAGGGAACATTTCCAGGACAATGAACAGAGGAGGTTTGGCCGACTCATGTGATCTAATAATCATGCTTTGATTGGACCGTAATAAAGGAGGCTGAGTCAGAAGCCATATTCTTGGACACTGAAATCCAAACCTGCAGCTGCTGTGTTTTTGGACCCTGTTCTGTGTTACTGTGTTGTTTCCATGGTCACTCATGTTAACTCTCATTTGTTGTCTCCTCCTCTGCTCTCTCCCTTCCCTCGACATCCCTCGTGTCACTCATATTTGAAACGTGCGGCTTTTTGTTTTGCCAAAACATCCTTTGGGTTTGGCACACATGCAGAAACCAAAGGATGCATGCAACATGTTGTAAAAGCCTGCAAAGACGGACAGGATTTTTTTTTCTTCCTTCCCCCTTGAGAAGGCTTTTTTTTTTTCTCCCTGCGAGGACCACCAAAGTTGTCAGCTTTAAACTCAAATTAATTACAATCTTTAGGATGTGTCTGACATCAGATGTTGGTCTGTTCAAGTCTGTGTGCGTTTGCTTTCAACTGTTTCGCATATCTTCACATGCACTAAATTGAGCTCGAATCCCACAGGCGCAGTGACAGTCATGGGAATCTTGAAGCTGCACATCGAACAGAAACTCCCAGTGGCAGCCCGACGAGTCCTCCCTGGGCTGTGTCACCGGCGTTTTCGCAGGAAATGATACTCCGTCTTGCACAGTTTCGGGGGTACAAAGACGATTGTGAAACATGAGGTGCCAGTGGGGAGAAGAGGTAAATATACTAGGTGGAGCCTTGATTTAACAGCTGACGTTTTGAAAGCCCAGTGCATATAAAAGCCTGCCATCAACACATATAATCTCTTAGCTGAGCCCATTGAAAGCTGGGTCCCAGGGGTTAATTCTCCCATCACTCCATGTTTGAATCAACTCCTGACTCACATTGAGATGAAAGCCACAGAGTCCCAGGACCGAGCCTGGACTCTGAGGCCCACTGATCCTGGACGACTGGAGCGGATTATTGCATGTTCGTCTAGTCGGACCTCCATCGGGACAGGGAAACTGAAAAGAAAAACAATAATTAGAGATAATTGCTTGTGTCCAAACACGAGCGTTAAAGCCCTCCTCCCTCCCATCTCCTTTCATAGTATGTGAGGTGGAATGAAAGGGACACCCCCCTGTTTTGACAGCTGGGCAGGCGAACATAATTTGTGACAGCTGAACTGAAACGTCTTTAACCGCAGGGAAAGACACAGAGTAAGGAGGATTTGGGCCGAGGGAGAGAGAGAGAGAGAGAGTGAGGGAGAGGGATCAGAAAGAAGCTACAAGAAAGGAAGAAGATATCAGAAGAAAAGAGACAGAGGAGAACTGAGGGGAAGCGATTGCCGTGTAAAGAGGTGGAATTGCAGGGAGGTTAAAAAAAAGGGGGGGGGGGTTGAATTGGTCACACATCATAAAAGAGAGGCAAATTTAAAATAACCCTACAAAAGAAGACAGGATAAGAGAGTTGGAGTGTAAAAGAGGAGGATATTATACAGCAGAGCTCGGCTGAACATGGTGTCATGCCAGGTTTGACACATTGGGTTAATTTGCTGCTCCCTGGAGGTGACCCTTGAACTTCAGAGACACGGGGTCGAATTCAGCTCCGAGTGAGACAGCCGAAATCATGTCAGTCTGAGGATCGGGTCAAAGGTCACCTCTGAGATTCTTGGTATATAGGCCAAAACAAGGACCATATGTGGACGGAAACACATTTGAAACAAAAATAAGTCTTCCCTCTTCCAACTGGCCCTTTTTCTTCACCTCTCTTCCCGCCCTGAACATCGCGACCCACCACAGACTTTCTGCCCTAATTCAATAAAGTCATAAATACCAGCGTAACAGCAAATTGACATAATGTTGGCCGTGTGCCCTTTAAATTGTCAGTGACAGAAGTTTTCCCAAAGGTGAAATATTAATACAAACACAGGATTTCTTTTCCAAAATACCCAGCGCCCAAACTCTCCCATGTTTACTTTTCTCCTTGCTCCTAATTTCTGTCCGTGTGAAATGTTATACTTACTGTTGTATTTACTGACAGGGAGGAATGGAAACCTGGGAGCAAGGAGGGTAATCCTTACGGGGGCTTTGCTAAGCCAAATAAGTGAGTCTCTGTCCTTTCAGTTTCACTTCATACGACCAGGAGAAACCCTTTCACCATCTGGGAACTTTGAGTCCGTCGCTGATTAATCACCATTCAAACAGTAAATAAACTAAGCATTAATAATTTCTCGCTATTTGCTTTTTGTTGAAGTTTCTTTCGCTGCTGCATCGAATAGTATTGAGACATGGTTTCCTACCGATATTCCCCAAAGTTTATTATATTACAATACTCTCCTGTGTTACTGTAAACCAAAACCAAGCTGCTTGAGGTTGTGGCTGCTGAGGATTAATGCTGTTAATGTATCCAATAAGGTTTACATTCCATGCTATACATACATTTTCTATCAAGTGGTTTATAATGAATATATATATATTATTAAAGATAAAGATCATTCTACCCAGAATGCAATAGCAAATATTGAAAAAAAAATTGCTACATTTTAAAACTACAACAATTCAGAGTATAAAATACTTGAGCTGAAGTATTTCCTACAGTACATGCACCTCAAGATGTCAGGGTTTTTACGAGGAAACAGGACCCAAACACGGACGGTTGCCACGGGGAGTTCCACAGAAAGTATTTCTCATCAAAAAGGTGAAGTAAAAAAACAGCGAGGTTCAAAGGAAGAAAACAAAGTAACACCAAAAGGGGTCAACGGGCCAAAGTCCTGGACGAATACGAAGTGCAAACCAAACCAGGAAACTAAAAACTTACTGGGGAACGCAGAGGAGCCGGGAACACGAGAGAGTGACCAGCGACGGAAACAGCAACCGCAAGAATGAACCGACACCAGACAATGGGAAACACACAAGGAGACGAGACACAGGTGGTGCAACAATCACAGGTGAGACACATGAGGGAATCACAGCAGGGCGCACACAGGAAGACAGGGCACCAACTACAAAATAAAACAGGAAATCAAGACACGGATCATGACACAGGACCTTTATAACAGCCGCGATGTGTCAACTAGCATTAGTATGCAGTTATTGGTGTTAAGTACAATGAATGTGTCGCATATATACTGTTTATACTCTTGACAAAGATAACACAAAACTATGGAAGAAGTGGCATTGTCACATGACATGTTAGCATTCAAAAAATTCATCATAAATATGATGTTAAAACAGCATCATCACATATTGGAGATTGTATTGTGAGTGATTATTGTGCTTGTGCTTAAGTTGCACAGTGGTGATAAAGCACCCGTTGCTAAAGGCAACAGAAGAGTCAACAGGGCGGGAGGGAATGAGGAGGGTTGAGTTCACCTGAGCTCAGTCTAATTTGTTACATGTTTTGATGAATGTTAATTAAAAGAGACTGATGTGAATTTTTGCTGCTTCTCCAAATGAAATATTCCACTGATGGCGACTGATACCCAGGTCAGTTTGAGCTTTGAGCTTTTTTGTTGTCCGTCACGTCTCCCACGCGCTTACGTAAAGACTGGCGTCATCTGCATAGAAGAGTGAGTATTTAGACAGGGCGTTTTCATGAGTAGAAAGTACAGCCAAAATACACCTCAAATACAAATTATTCACTGGTAAGTCTTAACTGGTGAGTCGTGCTTTCTGTTCCACACGTGTGGAGGTGTTAAGATTAGAACCTGAAGGTTTACGTGATTGAAGGACAAATAAAAAAAAAACCCTCTGCTGATTTGGACCGGAAATTTTTTAAAAAGCTAAAAACAAATGAAGAAATAAATAAAATAAAGTACAAGAAACTTTTCCCCCCGAAATTGCTAGTAGTCCCAGTTTTTATTTTTCACAACAGAGAAATTGTATAAATAAGAAAATGAGTGGAACTTAAACTTGATTTTAACAGTAAGTCACACAACCTTTGATGCAAACACAAGAGCTGTATTTCATTTATTATTCAATATGCCACATCTGGTGTTAATAATTACCAGATATTGTGATATATTGCCATTTTACAGCCTCGTTAAAGTAATATGCTGTCCTCCTAAGGACTACTTAAGCATCTTATCATATGCAAAATGAAATATAGGCTAAGTGCTGTCCTCGAATGTAATTATCAGCTGCACTCGTTTTCCACATGATATGTCTTCCTGTGGTGTGACGAAGCGCTGACCCTTGCAAAAGTCACATGTAATTGCGTTCAGAATACATTCAAATCCGCTGCGGTTGACCTCATAACGCTTTTTATTTCCAATAACGCAGCAACATGAAGCTGACCCTGGTCTGCTCTCCGTGAATGAGCTGAGCACCTGCTCTCCGAGGTGAGCCGGGTGGACGTAAAAACGCCGAGATGGGAAAGTTATTACAGACACAGACGGGGTGGGGGCGGAGGAAGAGAGAGGGAGATGACTTTATCAGCACGAAATACCATCATCATTACCTCACTCTGGAGCCCCAGAGTGACCATCGAGAGGGAGAAGGATTATTTTCTGACCACATGACGTAAGTCGTTCCCACGCTTTGATCCATTTTTTTTTTTTTTTTTTTTTTTTTTTGGTCATGAGATGTAACTTTTACAGTTTAAGTTATACTTCAACCGGGAGTGGGAACAAGCATCAAGATCACCTTGATTAATGAAAAGCAGTCAAATTTGGGGGGAAAGTTATGTCTTCTAGCCACAAAAATGATGTATTTCCTCTCACAATGTCTACGGCACAGCTTCATGCATCACTGTTATATTTTTTTTTAAAAAATAGGGAAATGATTTTATTGTGCAGTTATGATTTGTTACCACCATTTTATCTATGAAAATCAATGAATCACACGGCGCTTACATTTTGTTTTAATATTTATTTCTGGAGCACAAATCAATAATATTTTTGGAATGACTTGTGCCCTGTGGCCAAAAAACATATTTTCCTCTCTCTGTGTCAACTGTGGGAAGCTTTACATGAGAATACTTGAAAAAAATGAAAAACAACCTTATTGTAGAGATGTTACTTGTTCCTACAAAATGATTAGCCCACAGTTAATTTATTAAATTGTGGGAATAATTAAATCTCATGGGTAAAAATAAGTCACATTTTGGGAACATGTTACATTTCGTGACAACAAATTAATTAGTTGTGGGGACCACTTACATGTCAGGGGGAACAGTTTATTCGAAATTTGGAAATAACAAATACATCCTCTGACCACGAGTACTTTTTTCTCTGTCCATGTTTACTGCATGGCTCCATACCATACAGCTCTTTTATTTGAATTGGAATTTCGAGATGTAATTGTTCCCAAATTGCAATTATCATCACGTAGTCAAAACATGGGAACAAGTTATCTTGCGGCCACATAATTATTGAACTGTGGGAATAAATTCAATCTTGAGGGTACAAATGAATCTAAGCATGGGGACGGGACGTGTGTGGTGGTTACAAATTCCTCCAAAAGTGAGATTATCTTTTCTTCTCTCTTGGTGTCACCACGGCCACCCGGGTGCTCCGTACCTTAGGGTGAATGAAAAAATACTTTAACTTTGCTGTAGCTGATAGTTTTACTGCGTTCGTTCGGGGAAAACAGGAGCAGTCTTCTGCGTGAAAAACAGTGTCGAAAGAATGTTTGTGAGAGTGTGTGTTTTCTTTATTTGTGCATATGGTGTGTGTTAGCGGGAGAAGCAGTTACGTGTTTCCATGTATACAAGGATGAGTATGCAAATGGGTTATTATGCCGAGGAGGTCTGCAAATCATTTCCTGTGGGTTGACTATTTATCTGATCCCCTTGAGGTTTAGAGGCTCGTCTAGAAAAAGAGAGAGGAAAAAACAAGATTGAGGGAGGTTGTTTTTCCCTGGATCCTGAAGAAAAGACACACTGGCATTTCTCACCACCTTTTTTTCACCAGCATAATAAAAAGTGTGAGGAGTGTCTGTCACCAAGCGGTGAAACCAGCTAAATCCCCACTCGGTGCGAGCGTGTGTGACCTATAAACTCTTAACGTTTGTGCACAGATACAAACCTGCTCTCTGGGTGGTGACGTTACTGGTGAGCAAACTTAAAACTGCAAACGACAAAAGCTGGAACAACAGGAAGATAATCTACATTTGATTGGTTTCACGTGTTCTTCATAAACAACAAAGTTTTCCTGTGCCTCCAGCGTGTTTTCCTGCCAACATGGAATCCATTTGTCCCCTGTCTTCATGCCCTGTAGTTGCACAGGCTCTTGCGTAGCACATCACACACACACACACACACACACACACACACACACACACATGGAAGCAGGCACAGAGCGAGCCCACCACTGTGGGATCTTTTGATATACGGTCAGGAACTTATTTTGAAAACAGCCACTTTCAGCTGCTAAAAATAATCACGAGGGACTCAGAGACGAAAATGTGAATGAGCCTCGCCAGATCAGCCTCTCCTGTCTCTAAATTTCAGAGAAGTTCAGACAGAAGCCTCTAACGTCATGTTTGTGAAATGCTGTTGGTTGGGTTTTTTTCCCCCCTCAGATAAAGCAAATGCCACACACGCATACAGACACAATAATCAATCATCAATAATCACATTACTGCTGCAATGTTTGTTGGCACAGGTCCCGCCACAGTTATGAGAGAAGTCTAATAAGGACCAGGGTCTCTGGGGAGCGCCTGCTCCCTCCAGGGGCAGGGCTAGACACAAGAACCAAAGACTTGAGGCCAGGACATCTCCCGTGGTCTTCCTCGTGCTGGGTCCAGGAAACAGTGAGATCAATGTGGCCCCTTACACCACTGCTCTTCTATGGGGGTCTTAGGAGGTCCGATCTTCTCCTGCTTATGAGGCACCAGCAGGCTTTTTGGACACCTGGTCTGTTCCTGGTCCTGAGATGTCAGCTGCAGCAACAGCTTGGACATCCTTAGACCCCCAGAGAAGAGCAGTAGTGGAAGGAGCTGTGATGACCCCACTGTCCTCTGGGCACACCATAAGGAGGACCACAGGAGATGTCCTGGAGAGTAATCCACGATCTTGAGGTGATAGTCTGGATGACTGACAGTCTCAGAACTTGTTTCTAGCCTTACACTTGAAGGAACAAGCACCAGCCAGAGGCCCAGCCGTGCTCACTGAAACCAGGTCCGTTCTTGTCCTCTAAATGCTGGCTGACCCTGCTGAACTCCAGCCTGATCCTGGGTCATTTGCAATCACCGTGACTCAAGCCTGGCCCTGGTCCCTGCCACCTTCAAGCCTGTTCTACCCAGCTGCAGCCTTCCAAGTTACATTTCAGCCCTCTAATCAGCAGCAGGCCCCTGAAGGCCACAGCAGGCCAAGTCATCTTAGCCATGCAACAGCTAACTAGCAAAGTCCCCAGACCTGCTGCCATCCGAGCCACCAAAGCATCTCCTTCTGCAGTCCCAGTCTTCAGAGCTCCAGAGAACCAAGTCAAAGAACCAGACCTTCAGTGACTCAAGTCTCCAGCTGCAGCCACTCAAGTCATCGCAGTCATGGCCACAACTTCTCCAGGGTCACTTTCTAATGTGGCTCCTCCTCTGTCACCGGCCACCAGTGGGATTCCACCTCTGCTGCTGACCTACGGGGGAATCCCTCCTCCAGCCTTCAGGGAGGTTTTCCTTTGCTGGGGTCACTATCTTGAGCAGATCTGCCTTTGTTGCCTGCTTTGAAGGTTCCATCTTTGGTGGTTCCAGTGGTCTGCTGAGCCTCCCGGTTGTCTTCTGGACCAGCTTCAGCTGTTCCTCTTGCCCTCTGGCTCTCTCAGCTTTCCCTGAACGTGTCTGCTTTGCCCATGTTCACCTCCACCTGGAGTTTCCACTTCTCTGCCCTTAAGCCTTCCGGGCCGTCCACCCAGGGCCAAGCACCTGAGCCTCCCAGACCGCCTCCTTTGGTCCGGGGTTACAAAATCGAACCCTGCAGATTGTTTGTCTGTCCACGGTCTCTGAGAGGGAGTTAATTTTTGTTTGTGATGGTTACGGCACTGAAAATGCTTTAAGAGCAACATGTTTCTGTTTGATGTCAGAAATATTGTCTCCTGTGGACGATCTGCGAAAGTCAGCCAGCAGGATTCATCGTAGCTGCGTCTTTGGTAGAGAGAGCAAATTCATTCCACAATGCAAGTTACATAAAATACCAAACAGCAACTTTGATGTGATCACTGTTGGATGCTGCTAAACAGTTAAACGCACCTTGAGAAATTAGCAATGAAAAACCCTCTAACGGGCGGTGGGACTGTCATTGCCACTGAACAGAGCAAACATTAAACCGACATTCAGATTATTTCAAATTGTAGCAGCGAAAGTTTCCAAAGCAAATAGGTCAGGCTGAGTGTTGGGTGACATGGTGCACAAGACATCTGTCGCTTTTAAGGAATGGTGCAGCCTTAAAAGGGGTCTTTGAGGGTTGAATATTTTACTCAGCATAAACATCATAGCTTCTGTGGTGAGTAAGAACAAGATGATGCAGAATAGATGCTGTCAGACCGCGTCCAACCGGATCACACTTAAAGCCACAGAAACACGAGGGGGAGCTGAGTTTGTTGAAAGGTTTAATAAAGACGTAGGGGGGGGGGGGGGGATGGCTGTACCATTTTTTAAATTTTAATTTTCTGCTCTGTCAGACCTGCGTTTATCAGTCCAACGTATCCCAGCTCCTTCTTACAACAGAATAACCTCACACAATAAACTCAGATTAGAGGCTAAACACCAACTCAAGCTGTTTGTGAGTTGCACCTTCTTATTAGCATGCACCATACGAGAGTACGCTGGCGGAACAATGCAAACACAAAGGCTGGGTCCCCTCACTACCAGCATGCTGGGAGAGCAAGGTCAGTGCTAATTACTCTCGTCTAATCACCATTTCCAGGGATTATCTGACCCTTTTGGAAGTTTTTTTTTCTTTCTTTCTTTCTGGATTTCAAAAGGAGAATTCAGTTTCACATGTAGTTTCCAAATCCGTCCACTAATGTTTAGCTGGGAGCACATGTGGTTTGGTGAGAGGGCTTCCAGCTCAGGCCTCCTGCAGCAATTAAAGCACTTTAGAAGCCAAACAATAGCTCATCTTGGCAAACACGTGACTGAAAATGCAGACAGCAGAAATAAAAATGAAGAGGGAAAAGCACACACACACACACACACACCTGTTGCGTTCAGACGTCACGCATACGGAACACGCAGGCTTTCTTAAATTAACGCTCCTGAGAGGAAAAGAGTGTGCAAATAATTAATATCTTTAAACGATATTCAATTGGAATTATTACTCTTACGATCAAGCACAAATAATTCATAATAACCCACTTTAAACTCATATCAGGTCTGTCTTGGGACTTCCACTTTCCCTCCTCCCTCGGTGTTTGAGGCCCGTGTTCCGTCATACCTACTTTTGCAAATCGTTTCACATTTTCTCCAAAATGGTGAAATAATGACTTTGTGTCGGCCACCCGCGTTTTACTGCGCTGTAAAAATAATGAAAGTCATATTGCGCTGCGGTTGGAAGGAGGTGCCGAGGCTATCTGGAGGCTTTGTGCTGCTTGGAACGGGGTTTTGTGAGTGATGCAAAAATATATATTTTTGTATTTATCGCGTCAATATTTACTTCTGCGTCACCTCATTTCATTCATTTTTTTATTTTCATCTGTTTTATTTCCCTTTGTTTAATCTCGATTTATTTTTTGTGCAGCTTTGACGTCTGATTTTCGGAGACTGCTGTATTTTTCAACTGATTAATGCCTGATGATTGCTTTACTAGTGTTTTTTAAAAAAAAACATTTTAACAGGTCTAGCAATTATTGAACCATCAAGATGATAAAATTGACTTTTTACCAACAATATAAATGATTCAAGTGGATTTTTTTTTAACTTTTTCACGGTTGCAGTTAACATCCAAATCTATTAAAAAAAATAACGACTTTTAACAAACTCATGTATCAATAAATGCGTGAAAATGGTTGCTTTCATTAACTTTCACCTGCTGTGTACGGACATGACCTGGAGACGTGACGCTGAACGTACCTCGGTTGTGATGAAATGATTTTATTGTTATTCGTTTCCAAATAAGATGAATATCCACATATATTAACAAATTAACGCAAGGCAACAATTTATGGGTAAAAAAAACAAACAATAGTAATTGATTGAATAGCATAAAGCGATTTTAAAGTGCTGCTAAGAAATCAGAAAAATGATTAGATTTGAACAGGAGAGGAGACGATGGAGCCGAACACACCAGGAGGATTAGAGTCCCAGCTGACTGGCAGAAGTCAGACTGGACTCAGTTCTGGTTAGTAAGAGTGTTAAAGGACGCTGTAATTGCCGGTGTGATCCTGCTAAACCCACCTGACCTGCCCCGTGAGTGGAGGTGCTGATTCCCTCAGTGTTTCTGCCCCCGTGTGGTGCTCGGACTCGTCTCTCCTGCGGCTCCTCCTGGATCCCTGCGTCATGAGTGCGTCCACAGCTCATCCACTACGCACCGGTAGAGCCGTGACTGCACGTCCAGAGCTCTCCTTTTTTAACTGCTCGTGTTTGATGGTGTAAACACAACGACGTGACCAACTACAGCAGAGTGTCAGGTGATTGTCGTTACTGTTTCATCCTGATCCTCCCTTCCTACCGGTGTTTGAACTGGTTTTAGGAGTCTCTGTCCAGTTGATTCCCTGTTTGTTTCTTCGCTGTCTGCATCCTCAGTCTGCATTTAACTGTCATGTAGTTTGTGCTGCAATTGGACGACTCCAATTTCTGAATTTTGCAGAGCCTTGGAGCCTTCAGGGGAAGACATAAACTTCCCCCTTTTGCTATGTGAACATGCGCATTCAGCTCCTTAACACCCTCGGCTAGCATATCAAACTGCTCAGCTCTGAAAGGACATCTCAGCCTCACCTAATTGATTTACTGCTAAATGAATTAAAGTGAATGAATGAATGAATTGAAATTAAAATGGCAGTCAACTGAAACTTTTAGGGCTTTTTGGGTCTTAAATCTCACGTGACATCACTTCCTCTCTCAAAGACACCTTGAAAAGACACTTCCTCAGTCCCACAATTTCAATGCTCCGTGGACAAATTACATACAAAAACACAGAAAGATAGAAAAGTTTGTCTTCTGCCAGCCCGTGTCGTCCTCATTGTGAAGCTTGCACAGTTTTTGGTCACACAGCTTCCAAGTAGTGAGCGCGCTCATCCGATCCTGCACCGACTGCCATGGTGAACAGAGCTCCTTCTGTCCCTGACACGAGGGACCAAGGTGTTGCACATTTTAAAAAAAAAAAAAAAAAAAGTTGGCGTTTTTGATCTGCACAGTGGATTTTTATGACTTTATATCAGTAATGCAGTAGCTGGAGGACAGGAAAGTGCAGATTTATTGTTGCTGTGTTTGTGAGATGTCAGTGAACGTCTCAGAGAACCACACAAGACACTTCTAGGGTGAGTGACGTCCACTCAGGGACGGGTAGATGTCTTCATATGCAGGTGGACGAGCACGGGTGGCGCCGCCGTCGCCCTGTCGTCTTTCGTCTTCTCTCCTCTCAATCCTGCAAGAAATTAGAGGCAGACATCACATGTGAGGGAGGCTTGGTTTAAGGTGGCTAATATCCAAGTGTTTACAGGCCCAATTGCTTTAAAGCACACGTTAGGAAGCCAATTGCCCTTTTTAAAGGAAACACTGACGTTGAGCAATTCCTCCCTTGATCATTCCTCTATTTGGCATTAACCACTGGAAACAGACTGAAACAGGTCAGAAGTTGTGACAACATAAGTGAGAGGTGGTGAGCTGAGCATGTGTTAGTATGATCAGGGCAGCGGTTTATAGTTATCTTAGGTTAACTGTATTATTCCTGCTGTCTGTTTTTATTATGGTGAATTACTTTCCTGGAAACCTGCTGGGAGTAATCGCTAGAAACAATAAAAGAGAGTGAAAACTTTCCACTAATGGAATGCAGCTCCGTGTTCACTAGAATCGCCCCGTCCAAGGATAGTTGATTGGATTTCAAATAAATGGGATCCTGAAATTAGTGGAAAGGAAAGCAACTTGATGTTTCCCTCTGCAACGAGCCACTTGGTCGAGGAACAGGTGGGAAAATATGATGAGCTACATCTTCATGGAACAAATTTCTTTTCCCTTAAAAAATTAAAAAAAAAAAAATCACATCTCGATATGAACTGGAACATTAGGAGCTTTGTTGGTTTAACTGTCCCAATTTCAATATTGGCCCTTCTTTGAGAAAAAAAAGGTGATTAATTTATCCCCCCCCCAAAAAAAACTTGCAACATTTTGTGTCATGTATGTGAAACAAACCAGGATCAGACTGGAAACTACATTCAGCTCTGGCAAGTCCACCAGCCACAAAACGTGTATGTTTTTTTTTTGGTTTGTCCCAAGTTTTTGCCCTTCATCCTCCATCTGTCCACCTGCCGGTGTCCTTGGCAGAGGGGGGGTGGGCGACCATCGCCCCTGCGACATGGTCTGTGGTGACTGTCGGTCTCCTGATCTGAGAGGCTCCTCTGCCTCAAGTGAGCTGCAGCAGCCTGGTCGGTTCTCCGACAAGATGTTCTCCTGTAATTTTTGGTGGCCTCGTGCCTCTTTTTCTGGTGAGACATTTGGATGACAGTTTATGAAACGTAATGTCATTTTTGGTCCATAATCTTGTCATTGTCCGTTGATAAGCAGCCAGTGAGTCCATGCAAACTCCTGAGAGACTCAAGGAAAATGGCAGATATTCCTTTCATCCCGTCCATCCAACATTTTTAACTAGAAAAACAAATCTGTGGTTGGGTTTATGCACACACACACACACACACAAACCCACTTGGTAAAAAGGTTAGGGACAGTTTTATTTAAAATACAAATACGTTTGTCCGTAAAAGCTGCCAATGTCCCCTAATGAACAACAGCTGCTGATGTCAAAAAAACAACAACCTAATTTCATCACCAGATCAACGGCTACAACTTTCTGGAATTCTTTCAAAAAACCTGCAGGTTTTTTTTCCCCAGAGCAACAGCTGCAAATGTGGCAAACTTTGGGAAAAACACCGGATTTTTTCAATTGAACGACAGCTGCCAGCGTCCCAGCATGTTACTAAAACACACGGTTCTGTCCCCTCATCAATGGCGATGAACCTCCCCATTTCTTGCTAAAAACTCCCCAAGTTTTGTCGCCAGAAAAATGGCTGGAAGCAGCCTGCAACATGGGCCTGGTATTTGCCAGAACTCCCAGATTACCAGTCTGAACTCAGTGTAATCTATCGTGGAGATTGAATGCCCGGCAAGAATCTGAGGAGCATAATGAGATCCAGGTGTGATCGTGTTCATTGACTCCTCACATCTTTTTATCGGCGCTGTCTCACCTGCTGTTCGTGTTAACGTGCTGAAGGAAACGCCAGGCTTGCGTGTGAATGGCAGCTGTTTATTTTTGGAAAAAAAGTGGTGAAGGAACCTGTAGTGTAAAAACCACACGTTCTGTGTAGCAGCATGTTGGAGCCCAGCAGGACTAAACCATTATGCTTTCACAGGCGTCGGAGGCTGTAAACACTGATGCCTACCTGCTTCTTCTGCGGTCGGTTCCCGTGCTGTGAGCTGAGCCGTCTTCTTCTGTGGTGAAAGCTGCGTTATCCACAGAGTAGACAGCGCCAAGAGGAGGAAGGGCTGCGAGGACTCCAGTTACAGGCTGCAAGTCAGCGGCCTGTCTGTCCTCCTGGGTTATTAAGTTATACGGCGGTGGAATACACAGCATTGTTGTGGCACCGTGTAACATGATTGGCTGACTTATGCTGCTTAATGTAAAAGAGCTTCCTGTCAAGGTTTGCTCCCTCGCCGGCATGACGAGCACCTCCTGATCCCTCTGTCTGCACAGCCTGCAGGAAATGACGCCGAACCTGCAGACGCTGGTGAGCACGAACATCCCTCCGACCGAGATCATGATGGGACCCAACAGTTGGGGCCACTCGTAGTGGGGGTTGACCTGGTAGCGCTGCCACCCCATAGCGGTGAAGGTGATACCCACCAGGGCCAGGCAGATCCCAGAGAAGAGCAGGGCCGCTCCCGTCTTCTCACCATCCAGGAAATATGCCGACAGGTGAGGAGGTGCAGCTGCAGGAGCCGGGTCTGCTGTCGGACCTCTTGCCCCGGCGGGGTCCAGTACGCACCTTTGTCCTGGCAAGTTAGTCCTGCACCTTTGGGGTCCTTGTTGGTCCATGATCCCTCTGTGTCATACATGTGTAGACACGACTGACTGACCATCCAACACTGAGTAACTCTGAGGGCAGTCGCCAGCCCAGAGGACGAGCTACGCATTAACCTGCTCCAGGAAATGGTGGACCAGCTTGAGCATCGAGTGCGACTCCAGATGATTTGATTGAAAACCGTTTGGGTCAAATATTACTTGAGTGCTGAAGTATGGCAGATAATGAGAGACACGTTACAGAACCATTTTGGCTCAATAAGACCTAGAGAGAACCCATCACGGTGAACTCTGACCCTGGTCCCGGTGTTAAGGACAACCCACCGTCTTCAGTGACACACCAACAAGTTCTGGCGTAAGAAAAACAACAACTTGACGTGATGTTAAGACTAACTTATTTAGCTCTGTCTTGACCCAGGCTCCGCCCCTCCACCAAGCTGAGTGAAAATCAGTTTTTGTCCAATCCTGTTGAGAGATAAACAAACACAACGGGAAACACGAGGTTCTTGATGGAGGAAATGATTAACAATGCAGTGAAATAACTCAAACATATTTCCTCCTCTGTGTTTACTCATCCATCAGGCTCGGCACCGGCCCTGAGACAGAATAACGTGATGCAGTCAGACCACGAAGAAGATCTGCTGTGTTCGAGGTCTGTCTGAGTGAAAGGGAGATTCCTGCACGCATAGAATGTGATCCAGAATCCACCTTGTCAGTAGTCGTTTCACACAGACACGTCTTCCAACTGCTCGGTTATGCATAACTGATCAGCGACAGCTCACGCTGCAATAGATGAACAATCGGTCTAGCGTGTTAAGTGGAATGGGCTTAAAAACACATCACGCTATACGTGTTACAATCAGAGACTAAATGAGCTGCACACGGAGCGAAACCAACACGTTACACGCAGGCGTCTCGCTGCAAGAGCCTGGGCCAGCGTGGTGAGTCTGCTGAGGCTGACTGGTCCCTCGGCGTCATGCTGCAGCTTCGTGTTTAATCTCTGGACACTGCATGGAGCCTAAACCTGAACAACCCGCAAAACTCTCTCCATCTGTCAAAGGGTATCACTATTTTGATGAGAAACAAAGAAAATGTGAAGAATCATTCACGTCACAGCGTGACGATCCCCTCCAGGTCTGACCTGCGGCTCTCGCCTCATCCACCAGTCTGACCTGCAGGTGCGCAGGAGAGAGAAATGGTCATTTTTGTGTCCTGCAAGTGGCATTGTTGACCAAATTTGCCCACTTTACATTATAAAACCTTATGTTCTGGGGAGAAAAATCAAACTGAAAACAAGGAAAACTCTTTCTTTTTAAAGTTCAATTCTGACGATACACTAAAATTCTCTCTCTTACAGGACAGAGTGCAGTATTGTTTTAATTGCAGCCATAGCCGGAGGTGTGTGTCCTCCATAGGTTTGCTGCGAGACATGTGCGTCTGCTCTAGTGAAAAAAAACACCACTGTTCATGAATCTTTAATTCTCAATGCAAACACAGTGACATGCAAACATGTTTTTCTGGTGAATTTCATAGCAGTCTGCTCTTCTCCCGCTGGACAGCTTGCTTTCGCCTACATAAAAGCACATCCGCACCGCATCGCGTGTCAGAGGCCCCGTCAATCAGATGCGGCGCTTATTAAGCAAAGTTCTTGGGCGGGAAACTATCAAATACACACACACACACACACACATACACACACACTCCTAGTTGCCAGCCGTCAAACCTGTGTATCTTTATGTTTCACAAAGCTTCAGCTCATTTCACTTGGCACCAATGTACAAAGGGGACAGACAACCAAAGAAAGAATCCATGTTAAGGAACCCCCCAGAATCCAAGCTGCACAGATTCTTTCAATTAGCAAACTCCAAATATTTATGGACTGTACATTTCCTCTCTGGAAGGAAGGAGAGTTCTCCTGTTGACTCACATGGGGGTGTATTGATCCCCTGGGCTTATGCTTCATTTCACTGCAGCTCTACCACCATCCTGTAGAAGTACATCTATCCTAATTATTCTTATTCTATCCCAATGCAGCAGCGTGAAATCTAGTAAAGTGGATTTAACACAGGTAGTTTGGCCTAACAACACTATTTTAGTGGACGTCCTCAGCCTTCACTGCTTTCCCAGATGCTCAAAGCCCCCCTTGCAACGGGAAAGCTAGCTAGCTCGCTAGTAGCAACCTACATGCTAAAAAAACGTAAATAATAAAAAAATAAAATAGGGCAGATCTTTTAGGGTATCCTGAAGTGTTGTGAAGACAAACATGAATATTTAAATTCTGGGTTTTTCCTGGACGTTACATTGCCAGGGCCCCGTCGCTGCATGCAGGGCTTATTAGCACAGGCAGCAAACTGCTTTCAAGTTCAAGCTAACGTTTGGAGGGAATGTTTCTGAGGGGTGCAACTGTGCAGAATTTGCAGCTCCACTAAGGAAAGCCCAAATCATTTGCATTAAGACGTAACCATTTCTGAGTCATCCCCCTCCCCCCAATCACACACACACACACACACACACACACACACACACACCTACATGCTTACCATGACAAATAGCATGTGACGTGCCTCTGTGAACATGGCACGAAAGGGTCCACTCCCTCTCCCCGGGGCTGATGAGGCAGCGGCGTCAGCCAGTGGACTGAGCCGATCTTCACTGGATCTGGATTTTACTCCCTGTGAATCATCTCCCCTCTGCAGCAGCAGTCAGGAAGCATTTACAGTGAAATCACACAACAGTAGTATGTTTTAGTCTAATTGCGGTTTCCAGGAACCTGCAATTATTGCAGCTCGTTTCTCGTCTTAAAAGAAGCAAAAGGGGGTCGAGGGAGGCACGGATACGTGTCTGACAACGGACGTATGCAGCCGCCCTCGCGAGAGCAGGCTTGCAGTGGGAATGCTTGGTCGCAAAGGTCAGGTTGTTTCTCTCTCCAGGTGATGTTTAAAGAATAAATACATGCTTTTCTTCACAAACAGGATGAATTACAGTCATGTGCCATTTTCAAATGCGAGTTAACATGTTAGTTTGTGAGCCTGAGAGGTTCTGGCAGGTGGGTTTGTAACGCCAAGCTAGCTGTATCCCCTCGTTTCCTGTCTGGGCAGAAATGTAAGCCTGCTGACTGCTGACTGCAGCGTCAAATTCAGAATTCAGACCAATCCCTTGATTTGCCTTTTTCAGGATTAAATTAAATCTATATTTGTCTCCAAATGCACTCAGACAATGAAATCTGAAGTTCGAAAGTTACTTTATGATGGAAAATATTTTTCTTCTGCTGTACAAAAAGTTTGGTTCACTATGAATTTCAATGCCTCAAGCCACACGTCAGAAAATGTACATATTTCCCCGAATTGCAAACATAAAAACACAGGAGAATTTCAGTGGAGAGTTGAGCATCGAGGTGGAAACAGACAACGTGACGTCAGAGAGTTTGTGAACGAGGTTTTGTGTCGTTTTGCACTCGTTAGTGTTCGTCTCCAGCAATGATTACGAGGCTGCTGTTTTCCGGCTCCTGAAGTCACCGAGACGTCATGCAGGAGGAAAATAATTTCTTCATGAACTGAAAAAAAAAAAAAAAATCAAACGGTGAGAAACTGATAAACCAATGGTGACAATCGGGGGAAGTTTCACTTGAATTCTGTTCAGTTTGTTTGGGTAAGATACGCTTTTAAATCGTGTCTAATAATATAAATAATAATATAAATCTTGCCACTGCAGGAAAAGTCAACTGATCATCCGCAAAGGCGTTGACTACATAAAGTGCCGGACAGCAAGAGGAGTTTGAACCGTACACAAAAATATTACAATACTACAATTATACTGTGATACTCTGAGGTGCGTTTATTTGAGACGGAGTGGTTGCAGTAATAACATCCTGACTTTTTGCATTTAATGTCATCTTCATCTTGTCCTTCTGAGCGTCGGTGTGTCGATTGCATCAACATTAAGTGCACGGGTATTTATATTTTTCTTATATCTAAGGATGACTAGAGTATTTCAAGTACTCTGGAAGTGATTAAGAAAATGTAAAAATGGTACAATTGCCGTCCTCTCTGTCTACTGTAGAACAAGAGGGACCCGCGCGCTCTCCTGTTCTCCGGCCCATTAATCGGTGGCTGCGTGTTCCACCAGGACAGTCTGAAGCTATGATGTTCCCCTTTCCAGAACGCTTGTAAACTACTGCAATGTGCCAGCTTTCAAAATATTGCGGCGGGCTGGGGTTCGGTCATGGCAACGACCCAGCGAGACCATTTTCTCTTCTTCAATAATCCACTTTATTAGCTGCAACTTGCAGAGTCACAATAAATGAAATGTGAAACAGAGCAGAACACGCCGCGTGGAGTTAACTCTGCAAACAATTGTAAACCAGAACGAGCTCCTCCTCTTCCTGGTAGCACTGGGAGGCCACGACATGAGGCCGTTAATGACACTGGCGTACTGGAACGAGCTGTGGGAAACGTAGTAAGGTGGATGTCTGTTTAGAATAAGAGTAGAAACCTCATTTTTGTCCTCCATTATCATTGTTTATTGTTTTGTTTTGTTTTAAATCACTAGACATCAACTTTATGCGCTTTCTTTCAAGAGTTGAAACAAACCATCATTTTGTTTTTGTGATTACACCCTTTTTTGTTTTGATTTTTGTTCTTTCCCTCCCTTTCCTTAGTCGGACATTGCCAGTAGGATGCCACAGGGATTGCAGCATCACCGTGGGTTCCCTCGTCCAAAAGCCACAAGGATTCTTACAATATAGTTTGGATTGTTGTCGGAAACTAATTTTGTGGTAAACGAAAGTTCATGAGGCTTTCACAATTTGTTCAGCAAGACAGACATCGTTGGGTTGCTTTTCCGTCGTTGAGAGTTGTTGACCGTGGGGCGCCGTTAGCTTCAAGCTAAATAGCTATGCGGCTGGCTCTTTCCGCATCGCTAAACAGTGATGAAGTGGTGGCGAAATGTCTTTGTGAGCTCAGGGCACCTGTATATGTATTTTTTGGGGGGGTGAAGTGTCGCTTTCATGTTAAGGCCCTCAAGCTGGGCCTGCTGGATGGGTAGGACTCCCTGAACCAGGCAGCCTAAAATCACAGAGTTTCTGAACTGAAACTTCTGTCTGATGCAGAAAACTTTTCAGTTTCCAGACTGCACAGGCCTGTCCTGTCAGCCTGGCTCCCTCACTTGTTGACTTCTAAATTTATTTTCATAGATTGTCCTCTTCCATCATTTTTATTTCATGGTTATGGTGTGTTATCCTTACCCTGAATGTTATCTGCATCAGTGTGTGATATTGGTTTCCCTTTTTTGTTGTAAGTCACAAAACAGAATTCTCACCAAAGACTGATTGATTGATTGTCCTTTTAAAGACTTTAATTCCCTGTCAGTTTTGTCAACATTGTGTTCATATTTTTATTGGCAGGAGGAAAAAGTTGTGAGAGTTCTTCTTGCTGAGTGGAAAATGTGACAGATGCAGTTGGACGTGAGTCTGACAAGTTCAGGGTTTGAGTTATTCTAAAGAGGTCCGCAGGGGTTTGGAGCGAGCGGGAGAAGCAGAGGAGAGGAATCCATATTAATGCAATAAACTTACACCATCTTTGTTTGTTCAGATGGTTTTCTTCGTGGTGAAGAGGGAGGGCAAATGGGCACATCAATTATAAATTGGCCATAAAAGTTACTGATGTGGGGCTCGCTCTCTGGACTGTAGAATAACTCAACTGTATGGCTCCAGCGGGTCTTTGGACAAACACAACTGTGATGGTGGACAACAAAGACTGAACGCTTCCTCTGCTCCAACTGCTTCACGGAGCTGATTCTGACATCCAGCTCATCAATTGATACCAGACACATTCCGCTCCACATCCTAGAAAAGGATTTTCTCTATTTTCATTAAAATATATATATATGTATGTTGATTTGTGTGTTGCTGAGTGTTAAATGAGAAGATTGAGATGCTTTTCTTGGCCACACAGACCCAGTGGACCACTCAAGTGTTGGACAGGCATGCATGTTCGCAAGAGTGTTGAATTTTACAGCTGTGCCACAGAAAATACCCCACAGTGTGTCGACAGGTCCGTGCAGCCATTTAATTCCTTTAATGAGACAACTGAATGAATCTCCATCTCCAGTGAATCTCCTTTAAGTCCAGCTGGAGTGCCATGGGCTTCCGCATTTTCACGTTTCTTCTAAATTCGTGACGCAAGTGTGACTGCAACCAAGGGTCGAGCCCTGAATGCCTGTTTTACCTCCTAGACTCTCGATGACGGATTAGAAGGGAAGAGCCGAAGCGCCTGAGGGCGGCCGGTTTGACGACCAGGAGCAATTCCGTGGTGGTTTTCTCTGCAGCTCCTCTCCAGACACCCTGGGGCTGAGTCAGCTGATACGACCACCAAAGTTAGCTGCACAGCTTTTCCGGTCTAAGCAGAAGGCCGTCCCCACTGATCCTGGATCTGCTCTACGTTCCTGCCTGTTAAAAGGAAGGTTTTCGTCGCCGCTCTTGCCTGATGTGCTTGCTCATGGAGAACCGTAGGGTGTAGCTTCATTGAAGGAGTGTGGTACTGGACCTGCTCTACTTGTGAAGTGTCATGAGAGAACTTTTGTTGTGATTGGGCGCCGTGCAAATAAAATTGACTTGACTTGACAGCTAACTGAGCTAACTGTCCAACAGCAGTTAACCAGAACAAGCAAACCAATCAGACCAGCAGGAAACTCAGCGCTACTGCGCTCCTCATCATCAAACTGGTCTCCGTAGGGTTTCAGTCCGTTCTGTTACGTCCATGCTCACCAGGAAACTGCTGAGCCAGCACAGCTAGCACCAGTTAGCATTAACACGAGCAACACTGGGCCAAGATAACATGTCTGACAAAGCTCGCACAGCTACAGTATGGGTTTCCCACTTTGTCAAAATTATTTCAGGGATTTTATTCACAATTATTTTTCCTGGAGTTTAAAAGTTCCTTTGGCCCACTGCTGGCCCACTGCTGGCCCACGGCAGGCCTGCGCCTCCTCCTCCTCCGTCTGACTTACTGCTGTTCTCCTCCATGATGTATATGTAGTTTAGCAGCAATGAGACCTGTTAGTGTGCAGACTTTCTTAAACATGGCAGCTGCAAGCAAATTTGAGGCAAATACTGAACCAATCAGAACCAGTAGAAAAAAGATCCTTCCCCATAGTTCCTGGAACAGAAAGCGCGACCTACCGAGGTGTTTTTTTTTTTTTGTCCCTGGAACTAAATTTTGAACGTGATCCCTGCTGTTGCAACAAAGGTAGTTCCTCCAGAGATTCCAGGTTCAAAGGGAACGTTCCTGTGGTCCACGAGGGTTTATGGACGCCTGTGCACAGAGACTGGATGGTACGTACGACGTGTCTTGCCAAGAATAACTCTGGAATCCATAATAACGTGATCAAGATTTCAAGACATTGAGCTAATTTAAGCTCTTTTGCTGGCTGGCGCTTCATGTTTACTGTATTATCCTAAATAATGTCTCACATTAACTTTTGGACGCTCGCATTTGTCCCCATCGACTTGCCAACTTGTACGCGTCAGACTCGCGGATCATCTAGAGCTGCATAAAAGAACTAGACGCGCACAAGAGCCCTCATATGGATCCACAGTTTCTGGATATGACAACATCTCACACGTCTCCTTTGGCTTTACCAGAGAATAACATCACCCACCAGAGCGCCTAAGATCTCTTCCTCTCCGTCTGAGCGAGGCAGACAGGGAAAGTAGAGTAAACACTGATGGCTCACACATGTGGCTGTGAAAAAATGGAGGCAAAGGGACGTAAAGCACAAGTGTGTAAATAGGCAGGAGGTGTTGATGTAGCGCTGAGCGCACACACACACACACACACACTCATGCATATATCCTCCTATCAGGGCTCTGCATGAGCGTCTCGCAGCAGTACATTAGTAACACGTGTGTGATGGTGTCTTGGAGCTTTGTTCTCACGCTCCATCACCCTGTGAGGGTTGAACACAACCCTTCTGACGTGGTGCTTCTTAAATATAAACCCGGCAATAACAGGTTTGTGGGTTTTATCTGACAAGTTCTCGCTTTAGTCGCGGGGGTCGATAACTTGGATTCGTCCGTGAGAGCGCGTGACCTGGCAGACAAGCCAACCAGCGCTCATCAGCTTTGGATCAACATTTGTCTAAATCCTTAGTGGCGGATTAAACACTACTTGTTTGTCTAGACAGGTGCTTTCTTTTGTTATTTTTTATCTGTTCATGAGAAATTCATCTTCAACAGCTGAAACTTTTTTTTGCCATCATTTGTCTCTTAGCAGCCCCCATCATTACCTCCATAAAGGGACTTTTTTTTTTTTTTTTTTCCCCTGTCGACTCCTTTTCAGGGCGATGAGGAACTTTTTCACAAATTGTAGTGGAGGAGTGCAACGCAGGCCCAGCAGCAACCCTCTCTGATTTTGGCTCACATCTGCTTTACCTGGTGAAACATGCTATTTTTGCGCCTGTGCGACGGACGTTCTCAGGTTGTCGTCTCAGTCCAAACTTGACACACGGCACAAGTGTTCACCCGGACTTGGAAGGATAATTTGAGTCTGGTGGTCACCAACAGTTTCTGACCAGAAATCGTAAAAAAATAAAATAAAAGTGTCCTGTGGCAAAGAAGTTATTCCATCAGCATGAGGATGAGTAGATAATGTCTGAATTTTCATTTTTAGGCGAACTATCGTTCATATCCAAAAGGTCAAAGGTCAACTTCAATGTGAACATTAAAATGTTCAGGGGAAAAAAAAGACAATTTCCTGGCCATTTTCAGAAATATCAGTAACAACTCTAGATTTTTTTATTTTTTTTTTGTACAACAAGGAAGAACCCACCACAAAAACCCTGCAGGCCGCAGGTTTTCCATCGGCCTTGGCATTTTGGGTTTGAAAACATGAATTTATTATTTCGACTGCTTCTCCTGCACAGGGGAGCTTTCAGCCTGGGGACAGGTCGCTGATCAAACGCCACTCCTCACACAAAGAGAAGAAATTCTGATGTTTGAGGGCACTGATGTTCAAAAAACAACCCTGTATTCACGACGAGCTAAAAGAAACCACACGAGGCATGTGTAAAGTAGTCATTTTCATATATTTGTATATATTCATATATTACACATTTGATACAGGCACAATGAGAAATCATAAAAGTAGAGACAAAAGTGGCTGATACTGGTAAAAATGTACAAATTACGAGAATCATTTACACAATTTTTTTGCTTTTTTTTTAAACTCTGTTAAATACAAAACAAAGAAAAAGAATGTGAAAGTGACCAAAAACGGAGCCTTGTAAATTTATACTGACAGGTTTTTTGTTTTTTTGTTTGTTAATTTCTTTTTAGGGAGAGCAAGAACCAGCTTGCTTCAAGACAATTCTAGAATCTTTGTGCTCTTCTTCCACAGCACCCTGTTGTCTGATCGCACCGAGACAACACAAAGACATGCTGATGTCTCACAAATATCTGCTGCTACAATTTTAGGATTTCATGTAAACTCGCGTTTAAATACCTTACTACAACATTTGGCTGATTAAAATTGAGGGTGAGAAGAAAAAAAAAAATCAACATTTAAAGGAACAGTCCCACAATCCATTAAAGAATGCTGTCTGCCTTCAAATCAATATTAAAGGGTTTTAGCCTTAAAAGAACACGCCAACATTTTGGGAACTTTTTGTCCGTCGTCCCCAGAGCCAGACAAGACACGAGAGACCCGTCTCTTCTCTGTGCTGCATTGAGGAGCTGAGACCCGCTAGTTAGCTTAGCAGAATGAATAGCAGCGGATGGGAAGTGTTAGCACACCTCTGTCGGAAGTCATCAAATGGATCAGGCTCCAGATGTGGGTTTGTCCAGCAGTAATGCTCCTCTTACAGTCCCTCTTCTCGTCAGAGTTTCAGCGGCTGACGTCTCGAGGTGCTGCGCCCACTTAGGAAAGTAGTTCCAGCTATCTGCCCGATATAAAAATCTTATAATTTTACATTGTCGTTTCATAACCCAGGTTATATTACATTAATGCAGGCAAAGACTGTCTTGGAAAAAAAAATTCCTCCATTCTTTGTGCTAAGCTAACTAGCAGTCAGCTGGTCTCCGTAAGTCTCTGCTTCCTTATGTAGGACGGAGGAGAGAATAAAGGTGGTGAATAAGCGGATTTCCCCGAAAAAAAGTTAATGCAGGTACAGATGAAGGGGAAACAAAGCAGCGGATGATTCATCACCCAGGCTGGATGCGATGAGTGAAAACAGATAAATCACCAGTTAAACGGCAGAGAGAAAGTCCAACAAGCCATGTTTACAGCACAGAGGACACAAGCGAAAGCCGTGTTTGAGGTTGTTCTCTGACGGAGGGGTCAGGCAGCCTTACGATCACTAATCAATCACAGCATCCAGGTATCAATCAGCCATTGAGGGATCACAATCAGACTGACAAACAACAAAACTCCAACTCCAGCAGCCCAGAATAGTGGAAGCACCGAGAGTCAACTGTGGCAGTTTTCCATCCATGCACCCATTTTCCAGACTGACTTGAAAAGTCTTTCCCAGCAGGCAGCGGGTGAGAGGCAGAACTGTCAAACCACGCCGGATCACTCAGTGCCCAGTAGTTGTGATAAGGCATTTCAACTCATAATCTGGCCTTTCTTGCGCGACTCATCCACATCGTCTACTGCACAGTGAGTGAATGAAGATCGTAGAAAAAGATTTTTAAAAAATGACAATCACAGAGAAGACAAACACGTTTTCCTGGAAGACAGTTGAACAAAAGACAAACAGACAAACGTGGAGATATTTTTTTTCCCTTCAGTATCCCAACAAGAGTAAAAAAAAAAACAACAACGCAACAACACACAAATGGCACAATGGTTGGTGCTGTTCTTGTTAACTGTGCTGTCGAGTACAAAAGAAGGAGTCGAGGAAGATTCAGGCACATTTCTCCGTTCGTAATCAGAAATACTTCAAGTTTTCTTTTTCAAAGGCTGCGTTTAGGGGGCCTCTTACGTTTGTTTTACAGTCAATTCGATTATTTTAGAGTAGAAACAAGGGGGTTTAATATAAAAAGTACTTGACTAAAAGGGGAATTCACAAGAATTATTTTTTGTTGTTAAAAGCCCACCGTGACTAGCGGGCACTTATTTAAAAAAACAAAACAAAAAAAACAACACTTACTGACAGAGAAATGCTGCTTAAATCTGGAAACCCCAGGAATACAGTTGTTGCCTTTAAATCCACAGAAGAAGAGGAGGCACTGAGGTCGGATTCTTTTTTTCTTCTTTTTTTTTGCATTTGTTTGAAAGCACTTCAATGTTATTTAGACAGAGATCAAGCTTGTGCTACACGTGTGAGAGAGAAAAATCAGTAAACAAACTGAATTTTCAGAGCGGGTCGGGGGGAATATTCAGTGTCGACGGCGCGAAGGTGAGAAACGATGATGTTCTTCTCTTCCACACGGAGGGGTTTGATTTATATTCCTTAAAGGCTCTTGAAGAAATAATAGAAGGGGGGGGGGAAGTGTCTGAGAAGATAGTTAGTGCGCTTTTTTTTTCTCTTTTTATGATTTCAAATATAAATTTATATCTAATTCATAAACTGTTTGAATATACAAAAGTGAATTGATCAGAAAGCATTATTAGACTTCATATCTACACATTTCCTGAAAGCTCATCTTAGTTTAGCTTTTATTTCTCTCCTTTTTTTTTTTCTTTTTTTTTTTCTTTCATTAAACAGTGTTCAATACTCAGTGCTGTTTTATTGTAGTGACGTTCTCCAGAGGTCCAGGACGCTTTGCAACGTTGCTGACTTTTGTTTTTAAGTGAGATTTTTTTTTTTTCTCCCCATGAGAGTGGTGGGTCACTTTAGCAATCTGCCATGTAACGTCCTAGAACAGAGGACAGAGACAGGTTGGAGTTGAGCAGTGTCCCTCAGCAGACAAATGTCTGATGAGTCTGGAGGATGGCCTGGACTACTTACCGGTGGCAAATCTCTTCTTGGTGAGAGAAAGTCTGTACCCGCTCCCCTGCAGCTCCATGTCCACCCCCGACAGGGTGCTCCCCTCGTTCATGAACTGCACCGCTAGAGTCGACGGGTTCGACGGACCGTTCGACAGTTCGAATTTGGCCCTCAGAGACCCGGCGCCTGGGGTCAAACACAAACAATTACACTCATTTGCAAGCAACTGATCCACTTCTCTCCCTCACTCCAAGGAGGGTTTGAGGAACTCACGGCAAACAAACGCTTACCTTCATTGTCAGACTTTTCCGAGATGTCGCTCAGCTTCCACAGACACTTATTCTGATCTGAATTCCTAAAATGAAAGAATGACATGACATGTTCAAGTGATATCCACCCCAAAAAAGCCCCCCCCACCCCACTAGCAGCACCAGAGCTGTTCAAAACTCTTAAATGCATCATCCAGTGTAATCCACGTCTTCATAATCCAGCCATATGCCAAAAAAAAAATCCACAAAAACTTTGATTTTGGCAACAAAAACCACTTGCAGTTCAGCCCAACTATGACCAGCTCGAACATACTCAACCTCCTGAGCACGGGAGCTGGCAACAATTTTCTTATTGTTTTGTTTGTATTCCTCAGACACAAATCAGCAGTCTTTTTTGTTAGTTTGTTCTTCGCTCACATCAGACGGTTAGTTTACTATTGAGCACACAGCTGGATACAGATGTTTTGAACAATTTTAGATGTCGGTTGCAATAAGCTTTGAGCTCAACAGTGAGACACTGAGAGGCAATTTACACTTTGAGTTAAGTAAATGCTTTGAGCTGTTTTTATGGTAAAAAGGTGTTTATGTATCCCAACATTTCGTCCCTTTTAATGGAACCCCGATTCGGTTCCGGTGAAAGCGGTAATTGGTGAGGACTAAAGCAACCAATCCCGTCTGTTTCACAGCGAACCTTGGTGCCGTTTAATTACAGTGAGCACATAATCCAACCTAGTTGCAGGAAGTAGAGGATTATGTGCTGTCCGTGTGCTGCATTTGATCAGACGTAGACAAAACACCAGGTAATATGACAGAAGGGGACTGCCTGGTCCTTCATATACGCCCCTCAGCTCGTGAATTTTCAAAATTTGGCTCAAGTGCACTGTGAAACCGAATCACACAAGAGATAGATGGATACTTTATTGATCCCAGAGGGACATTCAAAAGAAGAAGAAACCAAATGCATCTATTGGGTCCATACAGACTTGAACGAGCCCCAACAGAACAAGTGTTCCTGAGCGCTGCACACGTCTCCTCTCGTCTCACCAGATGGAGTTGGGCAGCGACTGCATGCCGGTGACTCCTCCGTCGACGGGCACTAAGATCTGCAGGTTGGTGAGGGGCCCCGGGGAGGCCATGGACTCTGGGTTGTAGCGGTAGTCTACCCGCAGGTCTGTTGTACTGGGTGTACACTTCCAGTACACGGCCAGGTTGAGCGGAGTGGAATGGATCCCGTCAGACTGCACCTGAACACAGCGTTTTCGTCGTACTTTAAATAGGAACAAGGTTTGATCAACAGCAGCACTTCCCCAGGTGTTCTCCCCTGTCAAAGAATCATGGGCGCATGCTGGAAATACAACAGTCCGTGTTGCAACTCAGAAGGTCAGTCTCATTTATACCGTATACTTTTGACCCAAACACTTGGTTTGGCACAGTTGGTCTGCTGTGCTGAAAACACAAACTGGAAGGGCACTCTGTTGGGTGCATACCTCCGCCAAGAGCTATGTTAAAAAAAAAACAACTACAATTACTGCCTTGTGGTTGTTTTGCCTCAGCCAACCAGTTCACATACAGTTAACATCCGTGCTTGTTCAGACTCAACATACATGTACTGTACTGAAGACTAACAGGGATGTTTGTGCCAAATCTAAAGAAATTCTACTGAGTATGTAAGTCGTAACTATGACCGGGAAAACTGTTAAAAGAGATAATTCATTCACAAGATACAATGCCGGCGAGAGCCACGGTCATATAAATATGATATCCTATTTAACAGATCTGCATAAAATGTAATGAGTCTTCCATGGCCCGCGCTCCACCGCACCAACAAGTTTCCTTCATGTCGGCCAGGTAGTTTTTGTGTAATCTTGCTGTGGGAATAACTCATGAAACAAAGAAAAGACCAGGGTGAAGACCGGAGCAGTTCACTTAGCAGGACCCTTGGATTGTTTGTTTTCCACCACTGTGAATAATTCATTATCATACAACCTGGATCATTTGTTGTCCATCTGGAGGCCCCCGATATTTGACGAGTGTTGCTGAACCAGATGAAGAGGCCCTCAACTACATATTCAAGCTCTACCAACTCTGGCGCCCCCCCCAAAAGATGGATGTTTTCCTTTCGCATTTCACAATGTGTGAAGCTGCAGGATTTTTGGATGAGGATTTTAAAGCTGTGATCAAAGTTTGAAGCAGACTATCACAGGCTTTCAGTGTAGTAAATTCAGTTAGAAAAACAGTCACTGACCATAAATTCAAAAGTGTAGAAAGAGTGTGGGGCTGTGCGGCAGACAAAAACAACAACATTAAAACTATTGGAACCTTATAGACAAACCTTGCACGGGGCTGCAGGATAAATATCAACAATGAAAACGCTGTGATGTTATTTTTTTCTCAACCTTGGTGCGCTTCACACACACACACACACACACACAAAAATATGTGTTATAAAAAACAAAACAAAACAAAAACAACCCAACTCACTTATTGTCACAAGCTTTGGCTGAAAGAATACAACCCCTGGCTGTTCCCTGCCAGCGAT
Source organism: Aulostomus chinensis (assembly GCF_037954235.1). Classification (NCBI taxonomy): domain Eukaryota; kingdom Metazoa; phylum Chordata; class Actinopteri; order Syngnathiformes; family Aulostomidae; genus Aulostomus; species Aulostomus chinensis. The sequence goes on from NC_141338.1 coordinate 4,084,629, forward strand.
GCGTCTCTCTGGCGCTACGGTTACTCACTACTGCCACTTGAGGAAAAAAGTGGTTTCATCACACAAGACGGAGCAGCGAAGTCCATAAATGCAGCTCCTGGCGATTAAGCCAACACTGTGGCCTAATTTTGGAATTATAAGTGTGGCGTCCAACACAAGATGCTCACTGGCGGTCAAAAAAACAAAAACAAAAACAAGACTCCCTCCCCCCCAGAAATTTAAATTGTTAAAAAAAGCAGCTCTTATTACTGTCATGAGCATCTTTATCAACCACACATTCCTGAAATTTTGTGTAATATTGCAATATTGGGAAAAATAAGCGTAATAGTGCTGTAATTACCGCTGTATGTGGACTTCATCACAAACAGCCACTTAGGCCAGCATCTCGTTATTTGGTTGTAAGTTTTCTTTCGTCATTCTGCTCCACGATGTGTCCGGAGTATCGCAACAATCAACACTCGAAGTCTGCTGACTTCCTTACGCACGGCAGGCGAACTGTAAAAGCAGCAAGTGGCGATGTTCAGTGGGAAAGGACCCGTGGATGTGGTACTTTGAGCTTCAGCAGTGCCTCCTGAGGCGGGACTAAGATTGTCCCCAGAACTAAATCTGGACTTTAATTCCTGCAGTCAAAACAAAGGTAGTTCCTCCAGCGGTTCCTTCAGAGCAAAATTCCTGTGGTTAGAAAGAGATCTAAGTTGATCCACTTGGTCTGATATCATTTAATCACCATTTAAAGAAGCTGAACGCTAAACCCGTTTGACCAGCAGACATCTCTACGCGACTTTCAAATTGATGAAAGGGGGTACGATGGAGGTCCAGGATCTAGTTCTCTGGGGCTTCATCGGGTGCCCGAATCTTTTCAGGTTATTCTGTGTACAAATTGTTTTGGTCCAAATACATTTTCAGCAGCCTGGACCAAGTAGGAGCTGTAAGCAGCAGCTGAAGAGTTTTGAGGAGGGGTGACCCATCCGTGGATGAGCAGGACTCCCTGACCATCACGTTCACTTACTTCTTTCAGAGAACAGTCTGGAGTGTCAAGCACACGTTGTGAGAGAGCATTCTTTAAACACAGTTATTCTATCTGGATCATATCCTTGGCTGGATGTCTGCGGACTGACCTGGTATTTTAGGATGTCTACGTTATAGTAGGAAGCTGTGGGACTCTGATCCGAGGCTTTTCTGAGGTAGGACGTCAGCGCTTGCATGTTGAACCAGAAGTCCTTGGAATCTGAGTCTCTTTGGGAAGGATCGCTAGATAAAAAGACAAACAGAAAGATACATGCATGCGTAAGCACACTGAAACACACAGAAGGAATAATCAGGGGCTCAATTATCCATTGCTCTTCTTGGCTTTGTGTGTAAAGCTCCAATAGCTTGGAAAAAATGAGCTTGTATCCAACCAGCTACTAAATCATGAATTCCATTTGATTCAATTAGTCCAGCCATGTGGTCTCAGGATAACCAAGACAAAACCAGTGCGAGAAGCTTAAAACAAGCCCTCAGCTTTCCTTCGAACTGCTTTTGGAGAAGACACAACCTGTCAGATAAAATTCCTTGTATTACATGTCAGTTCTAAAATAGCAATGACCTAACAGAGTGGCATATTTGTGGGGTAAAATACTGTAATACTGGTATTAAGTATAATTTTGAGTATTTTACTTTTTCTTCTTCTCTCACTACATTTCAGAGGGGAAGAGTTTCTTCTTCAGTGAATTTATGACTAAGACAACGGTGTAGAAGACGTGCGTTGAACTGCGCACACTTTGATAATACAACTGTTTACTGATTCAAGAAAAAGCAGCATGCAGTTGGATGTGCAGCTCAACCAATGAGTGCCCCCTCCCCAGACTTCTTACATAGTTTCATTTGAATGAATGTTTCGAGTGATCTGATATCTCACAGAAATAAAGGATGAGAGGAAAAATTCCCAAACCTGATGTGAGATTTGTGTATCAGAAGTTTATTTGTTCTTTCCCAGCCCATTAATCATCTCACAGCCCCAAACACTGATCTGGTATCCTTGGATATAAAACTAGACACTGATGCTTCAGTATTAATAACCAAATTATGTCATATACGAAAATATACAAAGCACAGGGACTAAATCTTTACTTTTACTGCTGTTAATATAAAGTAGGATTCTTCATGCAGGACTTGTACTTGTAATGGAGGTATATTCACAATGCTGTATCGGTACTTTATACCAGTAAAAGGACCTGAATGCTTCCATCAGTGAACATCTTTTACTTGGTGAGAGATAAAATAACCACGCGTGCTAAATGAAGCAGATGTTTTGTGAAGTCTGGTGTTATTTGCTATTTTAGGACACGTTGTTAGGCTGTTAAGAACCTGGCTGTTAAAGTCTGGTGGAAAATACTTCCCTGACAGCTTAATGATAGGCTTATGTCAGTTTACTAATTGAATTTCCTCTCACTGACGCAGGCTACATTTCCTTGATTCTCATTTGTATCATCAAGTCCAAATTTCACTGAACCACAACTCTGAACTCATGAGTTCTGCAACCTTCGGTGCTTGCCGTGCAGACCTGTACGACTGACACGTTACCTGTAGAGAAGCTGTTGGTTTGGGAGGATCTGGTCCAGCCTGCTGGTGTTCTTCAGCTTGAAGGTGAGCACAGCTGGTGAGGGGTTGGTGGTGAACACCTTGATGATGCCCATGGGGAACGACAGGGTCATGTCTCCTGTGATTTTCACAATGCACCTGGCGAGCACAGCCACATGAAATTGACTTGTCTTCATTTTACAACTACTTATCCACCATTTCTAGCCATCTCATCCAAAAGCAAAAAATATAGTGTAGAGAAAAAGTGGAAACTGGACGCCGAAAATAAAGAATGTTTAGTAATTTTGCTTGATAATTTTTTTTTCTCTTCATGTCCAATTTTCTCACCACTACAACGGTAGAGAAACGACATTTAGCAGATGTGGTTCTATTACTGACCATACATAAGCCCACTAAACTTTTCTTTACATGGGGGAGTATTTAAAGCCTATCTGGAGTCGATAGTCAACCTGTTATCGTACCCTACTGGAATAAACACAGAAATATACGATACTATGCAAAGTGTTGATATGTTTGGATTGGCAAAGAGGACCGCATCCAGAATAACACACAGGCTCTTTGGCCAATTCAATTTTAGATACCACCATATATGGACAGATTTAAATCCAGGTACCTGCCCATGAAGTATGCATATACCCTAAAATTGAATATAAACATGTCTTTTGCAAAGGTTTCACATATTGTACACATCTTTAAAGTGTACCGTTTCCGATTATCGGTGTAAAACAACAAGACACCAGATAGACATTGATACCCTGAATAGTATGTTGCCTATACTAGACAAGATTAGAAAGTATTGATTAAAAATGTTCAATTCATGTTTGTTCCTAGATGCAGAAAGTTACATTTATTTCAAGTAAATCCTGAATTTAGATTTGCATGCATCTTTTATCATATTTTTTTTTATATTCTTTAATATAAGCAAGACGAACCAGACCTAATACCAGCTGCAATCTTTCAGTTATGCGTTGGTTGTGATTTCTGCGCATTTGAATCATTTTTGCAGATAACACTCACGTACAATCCCACTCAGCTCACATACAACACTGGAAAAAGCTGTCAAGGACTGACTTCATAGTTCGCGTTTAAACATTTCTGTCTCTGCTTGTGTCAGTACATTATACGGCGCACAGCATATACTTCTGAAGCTCCGATTTCTAAACAAGTTCGGTGGCGCGATGGGTCTTGCTTCGATTGGGGTCTTGCCTAGGCTGCGGTTGTAACAGTCCACCGCGGGTCTCAACCCCGCACTGCGTCTCTGCTGCATTGCTTATGAAATGTTCCATTTGCTAATCCTTGCAAAAATAAGCCTTTTGCACAGCAGCAATTTAACAGCAGTTAACCAATAAAAGGCTGTATGTTTTCTCTGCCCCAGACTATAATCTGCCCCATGTAGGTTATCCACTCTGAAAGAATGGTGTCAGACTAACGCAAAACATTCCACACATACGCAGTGAGAGGGAGATACACTCGGCGAAACACACAAGCAAGGGTCTTCAATGAAGGAGATGAAGGGGAAGTGTGTGCGCTGAAGCTAGGAGCCATGCGGTACAACAACATGTACAATATAACGTCATACAGTTCAAATATGGATAAAAATGTGTATGCGTGCATGTCCATGTCGGGGTCTTTGAGCAGCAGGAGGTCATGTGAGACTCACTTAGTGGGATCAGCCCCTTTGAAGTAAGCATTAACCGACTCTGTGAAGGCCACAGCAATGGGCAAAGCATCCTGGGACGCCAGGGTCACAGGGCTGGGACCGCGAGACGTTCCTGAGAAGGAGAAGGGCACAAGATGGTGGGTCTCTGTTGATTCAGCTGCAGACCATAGCGGCGGGGTCCAAAGCTTACATCACAATTAGGAAGGTTTGATCATGCAAAGATGCGTTACATAATTAAGAATATTTGTACTATTGCATTTCACAAAGTGAGTCACTCATCGCAAATCAGCACATTCAGTTATTCTTCAAATAAACAGAAATGGGATATGTTTTCAGAGCACAACTGTTACCTAGAATTATTAGAAAGTCAGAATGACCTCAGAGAGCATATTAAAATGGAATTAAACAAAAGACATACAAGTCAATCAATCATTTCTATAACAAAAACAAATTTAATCATGTTAGGAGTTGACGCTGTTTAAAGTAATGCAAGAAACAAAATGAACAATTAAACATGGAGAACACACAAGACAGAGGAATGCAACCACAAAGCAAAAAAAATCCGGTTGATGTCCGGCCTGGCCGACACACTGGTGTTAGTTGGAGTTAAGTAGAGAGGAGAGTCCTCTTGGATGAACTACAACCGTACCTGCTGGTGTTTCACACCGCTTCTCAAAGGTAGGCAGCTTGGCTATGAACATATCATCCTCTTTATGCCAAATTAAAAGGCATAAAGAGGAAAGGAGGAGATAAACAAACCCATGGATGAGAGGACAGGTGATGCTAGGCTAGCTTCTATAAGCTGGCCAGGCTCATTGCACAGAGATGAACATGATGGTACTTGTGAACATCTGTACGTAGAGTGGTACAATGAAGAGATGGGTCTCTTGGGGAAACAAGAGTTTGGAAAGGGGGACTTACTTTGGCTGAGCAGAAAGAAAAGAGAGGGGGAGAGCAGCTCTTGCTCTGGGAAGGAGAAGGGGATAGCAAAAGTGTGTTCAGCTCCTGTAAGGAGTGGAGGAAGGAAGGAAGGAAGAAGGAAGGAAGGAAGGAAGGAAGGAAGGCAGGAGAGTGAAGGTAGAGTGAAGGAAGGGAGGAAACAGCATATTTTGGTGCAGAGACAAAGGCTGGTGAGGAGATGAAGGAAAGGTGAATAAACAGTCAATTAGTAATAATCAGCGAGAAAGTGAGGGAGCTTTCTTACCAACTGTGGGGGTGTTGCCAGCGCTGAGTGAGGCATTGGAAGACAAGGAGGAGGAGCTCTCTGCCCGGGCGAGGGGTGCGGTGGGAGGGGGGCTGGCACCGCTTGCCTTAGGTGGGCTGAACGGCCGTACCTGAGTGGATGAGGTCGGTCAAATAGGGATGATGTAATCCGATGTAATCTTTGTAATATTGACCCAGTTTCAGTGGTAAAGGGGAAGTTCTTTTACTCTGATGTGTATTGCAGACATGGGTTCAGTGACGGAACATAATTGATTATTATCAATCAACGACTGTTTTTTATTGATTGTCCAGTCTTACTGGACACTAACTCATGATGCCATAACGCTGGGCGCTGCCATACATTCAGCTACACAGCAGGAGAACATGGCCAGAGACATAGAAGTGAGAGGCAGTACCCACTTTTGGGATTTGATGTATTTTTCGAGAAGTATGAGACGAACATGACACGGTGAGTGCTGCGCAAGCTAGCCGCTTCCAACCTGAGGAGCTAACGTCTGACAACACAAAGCAACATGTGACAGCTGGACTTTTGTCGCAACAGACTCCTATCGCATGAGAAGACTAAATTACTGTAGATCAGCGGAGGACTGGCAGATTTCAGCACTTTATGCAAGCAGGTAAATACAAAATTAATTCTCTTTTAAGTTTATAAACTGATTGGAAAAGTTATAATGTGCAGAAAAACAAAAAAACTGAAGATGTGATGCTTCATACAACTGGATGGAAGGCGGGCAAATGGTGATCAAATCATGTTTCCGGTGAAGAGTCACAGCCATATCTAAAAGCAATCAACGTGCACATATTTACTCACAATCTCGTTGATTCCTGTCAGTTTTCCAGTTGGGAGTTTTGGCCTGGAGGAGGGACGTGGTGGGGGAACCAGGACTCCAGCTGTCAGAGGGGTCGAAGGTCGGTTTGGTACCGGCACTACAAAAGTGAGGACGACTGGTTAGCAATTGTTAACAGCAACAGGAATCGAGAACCACCATGAACACACGATGGGAATGGGCTTCACTCTGGTCAATGAAACACAATCATGCAATAAGTCCTTTCAGAAAAGGCTGGTTATTGTTGAATATCATCACAAGAAACAAGCAAACACCATTCCAAAAGTTCCCAATGGAAACGCATTAAAAACAAAGGAAAAAAAAACACTGAGGCAAACAAAAAGAAACAAAAACAAACAAACGTCTGTTTCATATCTGAAGTTGGAATTTTTTTTTTTCAAAACATTTTACAAACACAATAAAATGATACCATGCTTTAAAGATAAAATAAAACCAAAGAACTCCAAACCTCAGGCATACAACAAACTTCTAGCATCAGTTACCAGTGAACATTTTGCTTGATGGAACCGTTGCTCTATCTGTAATCCCAGCAAAGACGTCAGAAAAACAAGAGTTGCCGTCGTCTCCGGTGGCCGCTGCTTTGCTGTAGGCATCGGCGGAGTCATCAGAGAGGAAGCGACTAGATCGGCCGGCGCTGGACTGAGGCCTCTGGAGCTCCTTCACAGAAGAACCTGGACCCTGATGGCGAGGTGGCGCAAAATTATCATTGAAGGCGATCCACTGACTCTGGGACCATGACACGGAGGAGAAGGCATCAACGCTCTTTGGAGGGCTGGCATCTGCCGGGCTCTTGACGATGGGGTCAACTGGCTCAGTCGGCAGGGTGATGGGGGCGCTTTGGGCCCTCGCTGGCACAGGCTTGAGTGCTTGGAAAGGGTTCTCTGGTGAGTCCCAGGGAGAGGACGTGGATGAAGAGAAAGAGGAGACATCTTTGGATTGCTGGCTCTCTGCCAAGGGAGGAGAGCGCTCTTGTTGCAGGACAGTCTCGGCTGAAGGAGCCGCGTGATTGACGGCGGAAAAACATGGGAGATGCAAAGCAGAGCACAGACGGTAAACCTTTGAGAAATGTAGTCATGGTCCAAAATGATGTCTAAATAAATCTCTCTGTATAAACAACACATTATTATCTGTATTTACACAGAGACCTGATCGTGAGCAATCAGCCAACCACACATCTCTGAAGCCTGATCTTGCTAAAAAAAAAAAGTTCTAATTTAAAGAATCCCCCCCCTTTAAAAGTCTCCTGAGTTCTACCGAGAGGTTTCCAGGTATAATCAGGGCATTCTTTCAAGAGAGAGTATTGCTCTGAGGAAAGGTTCCCTGAATGAATACGTGCAAGTTAAAGAACAAAGAAACAAAAACACTTTTAACTTCCATTCCATTGCACGACCCTGCATATGAGGTGGGGGTGGGTCAGAGGCTCCTTTGAGACCGGGAAGGTCAGAATTCAGGTGCACTCTGAAATTCAGGTGCTGACCGAGTTAAAAAAAAAAAAAAAAAGAAGTTACAATTTGCAATTAAATTCATAAATTAACATAAAATATCCAACCCAATATCACGTTGATATATGCATCAGATATCAAATAAGGCTGAAGTAGGGCTGGTCTACATTGTGCAGCAACACGATTCATATTTGAAACGAAAATGCCTTCAGTCAAAACATGCAAGGCACTGACCTTATTCAAATTAGTTAGACAACACAATAAATGGTTAAGCTCAATCACACATCGTCGTGCATCTGTGGTAAGAATTTAGAAACGAATTTCAAACGCACAGAAAACATTTCAAACAGTATCTGGGTTTATGTCTGAATCCCACCTAAAGTTTATAGGGACAGGGAGCACACGTTTTACCTGGTGTCTCTGGCAGAAAAACGTCACCATTTATTGGAAAAGATGGAGATGGAGGGATGGAGAGGAAAATACAGGCAAGGTCTAACAAGATCGGGTGAACAGAAAAACAAAACATCAAACCACTAATACATCAAGTAACTTAATCAAGACCAAGACCAAAAATAAATAGAAAAACAATGCTTATAACTGAAGAAAATAATCCACTAACAAAAATAAATAAAAACTATATATGGGATATAACATAACAAATCCACACATTTGTTAGAGTTGCCTTGTTTGCAGGTCCACAGAGAGATTTAAGAGACTGTAAGCAGGGGTTTAATTCCCATCACCATTACTTAATAAGGGCACTTTGTGATGCTCTTTTGACTTTTAAGCCGCGACGTTTGACAGTAACGAGACACTGTTTGACAACATACGTGCCAGAGGGCTTTCATGGCCGACCCATTGACCTCAGCTAGGTGCCAATTAACTGTGGATTACGCTTAGCTTAGGCAACAGGTCAGCACTAATGTCATTCTTCTTAAACACTTGGGTTATGCACGTAAAGCCATGAGAATCACATTTTCAACGCTCTGTGCTTTAAATACCTGACGAGTGAAGTAAAACAAACACTTAAATATGACAGAAAACACCTCAGGAAGATCTCTGCGAAGCACAAGTATGAAAATCTGCCTTAAAACAATATACAGTAGGTACTACAGAAGGATTTGGAGCTATTTTACTTCCTGGAAGTCAAATATTCAGTGGGCGTCGAGGGTGAGTCGCTCCGTACTGCCCTGTGAGGCGCCATCTTGTAAGAGGAAAAGAGAGAGAGGCAAACTAGGGCGGGACAGACGGAGAGAAGACGATGAGATCAAGTAGCAAACAGGGTAGAAATTACCGGATGAGTGATTTAACTTTGAGAATGAATAAAAACAAGAGAACTGCTAACACGGTTCTTCCGAACAGGAATTAAAGTAGCTCGAGGCGGGAGAGGAGAGTGTCACAGAATAACGTATTTTTGAAGGCCGACACAGAGGTTGCAGCGCCATCACCACGGGTTCCCTTCTGCAAAAGCCAAGTGGATTTTTACAGCTGATTTTGGATTTAAAAATAAGAGGCCCAGAGGACTCAAACGTGCATGGAAATAAAAAGTGAAGGTGAGGCGATAAACTAACAGACTTCAACATCGCCACAACTAAGCCTTGCGCTTCCATCTGTGTTTGATGTTCAATGTCTGCGACAACCTCTGTGGTCTCGTTTACACAACTCACATCAGCATCCCGTCTTGAGAGCTGCACAAACAAACACGGGTCCGGAACAAAGTAACACTTGATCCTAACACTTGATCCATCAAATACTAAACAATGCAAATCAAGTGGGCTAAAAATAAGACTCCCCCCTCCCCCCCCCTCCCCCCTTAGTCTCAAAAGTTCATCATCACAAACCAGTATAATTCCATGAAAATGTTCCACAAATGCTTTTCTTCATTAACAGGTGCTGAAATAGTGCAACAGCTGTGCAATCATGTCATTCAGTAGGTTTATATGCTGTTACAGATCGCTGATTTAACGCGTTAGGACTGGATTAACATACCCAGATGATAGGGTCTCGGACTGATACCACAAACTGGCCTTGCACTAATTTATTGAACTCGGAAGTCGAACAGCGAGGTGTCATCATGGCGGGTGCTAGAGCTAAAAACGACTCACGTCTAGATAGATAAGGAGAGTTTCACAGCTCTGTAAGGTTGCCAATGTTTCCATAACAAGTCTTTCAATTTAAGTCCACCGCTCGTACGGATAGTATGTGATGCAAAAAGAGAGCTGCAAAAAAAAAAAAAAAAAAAAAAAAGTCTGATTGCAGGCAACTGTTAAGGATGTACCGCCACCTCCTGCTCTGGGGACGGACGTACTTCCATCAACGAAATGATTCTTTTCATTTCTTGTATAACAACAACAGTCCAATTCAGTTGTGACTGCACGTGCAAACCCACTCACCGACAATGTGACTGACTACTGACGTTGAGAGATACTGCACGACACGCAGTGCAGACGAAGTAAAAGCAAATCTTGTGACGTGGCGAAAGAGCTGTGAACCGGAACCGAGCTTTGAATACCTGTCGATGAGGACACAGAAGAGGAGGAGCCTGCCGGTAGAGACGGGCCAAACGGATCCAGAGACAGAAGGTCGTTGTTAGTCAGCCTGCCAGATGAGGGAGAGTCAAGCTGAACTTTATCACAAATGAGGCAGAAACGTACAAAGCAGACAATTCAAAGTGCATAGATACATAATTATATGTAACCAGAGACAATAATGGCACTCTGGAGGACTTCTCAGTCTTTAGCTCTCCGACTTACTCGTACGATGCTGGCGCTCTGGCCTTTGCTAGTTCATCACCTGCAGCGAGAAAAAAAACAATACTTAAGAACCGCACAAAGTGATGACAGAAAATACATGTGCACTGCAAGTAAAACATAAAAAAAAAAATCCCAAAAAGGAAAAGATTTTCACCATTTTCCAACACATTTGCCAAAAGAAACGAGTATATGACACCTAAACCCAGAAATAAAAACTGAGGTTTTGACTGAACAAATCAGAGTCACCATCTAGCATGAAAAGTCGGTGAATTATATTTGCTTTACATTTTAACACAATTTCTTTGCCTCATCTCTACCCAGAAAGGCAAGACTTTCTTTCAGAAACCTTCTTGTGCCTTTTATTGTGGAGGCAACACTTTAAAACAGGGGAACAATAGAAAAAATTAAAATAAAATCAGGTAATGCCTTGTTATTTTGTGCCCCTGTCTAAAGTTTCAAAGAGCATCTGGAAGCAGCACCAGTTTAAAGAGCACAGATTTGAGAGGACCCCGATATAGACTGGCGCAGGAATGAACCCGGAAACAAGTTGGCACTGAATGTCCGGTTCCCTTGTCTCGAAGTCAACGGGTTTTCAGTTGAATGCCTGAAATAATATCTATGGATCCGACCTCGACGAAGACGCTTTCTTTTTGCTCTATGGTGTAAAATTCCAAAGTTAACGTCACACTCTTGAACTTTGAAGCCTCTATGCCTCTCAAAAACCGCTGTTGCTAAATAAAAAACATCACATTGAATCACCGAGAAGAAAAAAATAAAGTGCACAAAGGTGACGGTTTAGCACGACATTGGCTTTATTTCTAGCGGTTGCATTTTTGCTTCTGAAATCATAAGCGTGGTGTTCATTTTGCTCGACACGATGTCACAGCTCATTTTCTGCAATCATCCAAAATATTCGTTTAACTGCGGTCAAGGGATGAGGAGTAGTAGGGAAATTCCAACAATTTGTTTCACGTCAGTTGGCGCCACACTCGTCTCCGTGCACAGGACGTGTTTGCTAACACAATCCAAAATTCAATGTCAAAAAAAAAAAAAAAAAATCCCATTGGCTTTTGGTCAAGGGAACCCTTGGTGATGCTAACTTCCAGGTTTATGGCGTCCCTGCAGCAGTCTATAAAAAAAAAAAAAAAAAAAAAAAATCACACACGTAAGCAAACTTAAAAAAAAAAAACAAAAAACGAGATAGTTTGAGGTGAGAGAACACAGTGTCAGTGAGGTTAGCCGGCTGTGTAGAAGGCCCCGATGAGGGGAGCGGGGTGAGGGCTGCGGCAGGTATTCTGATGGGTGGGGGGTGGGGGGAGAGGGGGAGGCAGGGTTGTAGGCCAACTACTGTAGTGAAAACATACTCACCAGGACCCTGAGCCTTAGACCTTAATGTGGACACTCCTGTGAACCCTGAGCGTGTGTAGAGTATACATCTATCAATGCAGTTACCTTTTGTAAGTCGATCTTAACTTTACGTTTTAGCTGCAGAAAGTAAATATTATTACCATTTAGCAACATACAAACATTGTGTGTGAAAGAAACTTTTGAAAAGGGAAAACTTTGAACTCGTAAAAAAAAAAAAAAAAAAAAAACGACTTGCTGGATTAATAGTAATGGCTTTTCTGTTGAAGACCTCGTGGAACATGATGGATGACCTGTAGGCGTAACCATGCTTAAAGCATTTTTCAAGCACTTGGGGAGGAATAAAACTCGGCAAAACACAGAAACTTGTGCCAGTTTGCTGAGGGGAAAAGATCATTTCTGACATGTCAAAATATTAACAGCCAATTAAGCAATTAATCTTATTTGTGCCATAGGAGGGGGATACAGGAAAGAACAGCTTTTTGCTTTTTCTCAGGATATGTTGGTTTTGGCGAGGTTTCTCAATGTTCCTTCTTGAGGACAACTTCTTTTAAAAATAACTCCGGCCAACCAAAACGTAATTGAGAGGATGTACAGTCAGTTCCCTTCATAGTCATCCAGATATAGAGAGGTCAAAGAGACAGAAAATACTCACTGGACTGATTCCTCCGCATTTGACCCTACAAACAAAGAGAGACATTAATTAATGAAGGAGCCATCGTCCATTTCAAACAATTACATTCCAGGACTTTGATGACCTGAAAAAAAAATCAAAATGAGAAAGCATCTGAAACAACAGTGCATCGCTGCCAAGAAAAAGTTGATAATTTTCTACGGATCCTGAAATTCTTTCCCTTAGAACTCGACCAGTTCAGGACATTTGGGCCAGTGGTGACACGGATATTTGGGGGGACATTTTCTGATGTCACACTTTATCAACTGATGTTCTTTATGTATCCTAAGTGCCGTTAGAAAAATATATTTACATTAAAAGTAAAAGTTCAGAGTATGTTAAAACCGCCTAATTTAAAGTTATGTTGGTCATACATCCGTTGTTTCATTAACTTTTGAAAGTCATTTTAAGTTTAAAAATAAATATCAAATATTAGGTGCTTTCATACCAATCAACATATACACACTGGGCTTCTATTAAGATAAGAAAAAAATAAATTATTCACCAAACAACTATTGTAACCACATGAATTCAAACTAGTAATATTGTTTTACAATATCTATAAAAAAAAAAAATTTGGAAATTTGTGTCTTCCTGGTAAATTGAATATTAAATTGAAAAGGTGAGAACAGCGCGGCAGTAATTATGACCGCTGCTACGCTGGGATGTGAACGCCGGACTATTAACAATTTTTTCACGCGTGCACAATAAAATAAAAAAAAAAAAATCCACTATTTTATTTTTCAAATATCCCAATTGTGATCCATCTCAGTAAATTCTAGGGTTGTGTGTTGAACTCACACTGGTAGATTTGATCAAAGGAGTCCAACACCCATTCTAAGATGCCGATATCTATAAATGTCACTGAGTGAAACACGCGGAGAATTCATAGAGACGTTCCGATACTTGTGCGATACACGATGACCGTTGTTGAAACATGATGACTCATTCATTATTCAACACAAACTGTTCACCGCAATATATTGACGAATCCTTCCCAGTAACACCTCAGTTCCCAATAACATGATGTCTATGAACGGCCAGAAACAGACCAAAGAAGGGTCAGGCTCCACTTTTACCGTCTCTTAAAGGTCATCGTATTCCTCTGTGCTTCAGCACAACATTTGGAGGGTTGAACTGTCTCCTGAACCCCCCCCCCCCCCCCCCCCCCCCAACGTGTCCACCGGGTCCCGTTTTGTTTTTTTGTTTGCAAATACATAAGATTTCAAATATACCAAACCGCAAAGAAAACAGACGACGCTTTCAAGTGGTGAAAATTATATTAATTATTCCCACTGGCAAACGTGGAATTTCCCCACTTCAGAGTTTAAAGACAGTAAATCACAGGACTACACTCGACTCACACATACCAGACGTTAAACCTAGGGTGAAAAATTCAGCAGCTCAAAACTGCATCTAAGCCCGTACGACGATCAGTCAGGGACAACAGAGAGCGTGCCCCCCACCCCCCCAACCCCCCAACACTTCACACAGCCCTTTCAGACCGTAAATCTGCTGTGTCATGCTGCATAACACAAGATATGCTCTTGAGGGCCACCAAGCTGATGGAAACTGATGGAGAGCATCAATTTCAAAAGAATGTATTCCTACAAGGAGAGACGTTGGGAGGGACGTCAGGGGAGAAGGGGAGAAAGAGAAACAAAATGGGTTTAAGGAACATAGCAAAAGCATTTAACCACCATAGAGCTGTGAGGCCAGGGTTTAGTCCCACAGGCGCTAAGCAGCAAATGGGTTCAATTATGGCTCTTGCTGGCCACACACACACACACACACACACACACACACACACACACACACACACGCACACACACGCACACACACGCACGCACGCACGCACGCACACACACACACGACTTCCACTGCTATTTCAATAAAAAGAACACAGCAGAGGGGGACAGAACAGGAGGAGAAATGAAAAAGACAGAAAATGAGCATGGGGGGGGGGGGGAAGCAAATCTCTCAATAATTCACACCAGATGATGCAACGTTCGTCATCACCTTGGATGTATGTTTTAACTTTACTCCAGAACTTTTCTGTAAATATAAATAGGAAAAGGGTGTGGAGAAAAAAAAAAAAAACTGGAATGACAGCGAGGAAGGCAAGAATACCAGTATTAAATGTTAAACACACAAACTGCGGTCTGGTTTTTTTGTACTTTTAGGATGCAAAAGTAATTGTGGGTTTGTTTTCAACAACAAAAAACAAACTCCATTGGACAAAGATTTAAAAGGGAACATCTTTCCTTCTGACTCTCGTTACATAAAACAGAAGAAAAATATCCTCTCCAAATGAATCTTTGCTATTTATTCACAGGGCGGAAAAAAGAAAACATTTGCAAAACTAGGCAACTAAGACTATAAAGTATTCATAAATAACCACAACAGAGTCCTGTCAAAAAAACAAGTAGGCTCCAATAAAATAAGAGAAAACAAACAAAGAGGGGATAAAAAAGACGAGAGGAGGAGAGAGCGTAAGCCGGGAAGATGCCATGAGATTGTGCAGCCGGGGAGCACGGCTGGTGGAACCCACTAGACCTTCGTGACACTGAGCGTGCCCTCTCAGCCGCTCCACAAATAAAAAAAAAAAAAAAAACATGAACAACAACAACAGCAGCTCAGTACACACATGACGCGTGTTTGCACACAAGCAGTAGTGGCTTTAAATTTTAATGGCAGCAGCTATTTTCATAGAGCAGCAGAGAGTGATTCAGAGATTGAGTGATGGTGAGAGACAAGCAGCTGAATGAAGGGTTCCATGACTGAGGTCACGGATCCGACTGGGCAGCTAGTGTGCGCGTGTGTGTGTGTTTGTGTGTGTGTGTGTGTGTGTGTGTGTATCTTGCTTGCCGCAAAGCATTCTCTTAAGTGCCTGCAAGGAGAGCAGTGTGCATGTGTGAGAGTCTACAGAAAAGGCCAACAAAATCAGATCCTTCACTCAGAAATTATTGTTCTTGAGTTCTTGATATTCTTATTTTTAAACTGGAGGAGAACACAGAACTCAGCCAAGGCCAATAACCCACTGCAAATTCGCAAATGAAACCATCACTTATATCTGGACACGTTCCCACAACTATTAGAGTTCATACATTTTTATTTATAACTTCACGGGTATGTTTCCATGAATTTACTTTTTGTGTTTTTTTCATGACCATACGTTCTCTGAAGCTTCCGTGTGTGCATTAAAAATTAAGAATAAAAAAATCGACGGTAAGTGTTAAATGCTTGCTGCATTACTTCAAATTTAAATTACCTTTAATATGAAATAAACCAATAAATCTTATAACTTAAAAACACTTGTTGGATTTTTTATTAAAAAAAAACAACAAAAAACTCAAACCTGACAGTTTTCTCAGAGGAAAAGTATTTAAAGTATTTACATTCATGAAAAATGTTATTTCTTTATTTATTTCTACCCACCCCCCCCCCCCCCCCGAAAAAAAAAATTAAGCTGAGACCCAAGACTTCCACGTAAAATGACTTGACCTTGCCCTACTCTTGATAAAATCTATATTTTTCTATATTTAATGGATGTCACATCCGGACTTACGATAAGTCAATCTCCATTTCCATGACTTTTCCAAACTTTCTGGATTTGATTATTTTTCCAAAACTTATCCAGGCCTGGAAGAAGACATTTCAATTTCAATTGCTTTTTTAGGTTTTCCTGATCATATAATCCCTGACTTGAAGTATATCTGATTTTTTTTCATCCAAGGTCGAAGTAACATTTCCTAAAAAGTGAATGAGAAGTCAAACAGACCAGTCTTGCAATGATAAAAAAAAAAAAAAAAAAAAAAACCTGGAATAAATTATTTTGGATCCGGACCAAAATGTAATGTGTTTTTACTTTGCCAATGATCATGAAACTTTGTGGAGAGGTGGCGCGTGGGCCAAAGAGGTTTTTGTGTAATCCTGCTTGATTGAGAGACAGACAGACAGACAAACAAATGGCACCAAAAACACAACCTCCTAGACGTAAAGAAAAAAAAAAGAAGAAGCAATACCTGAGCCAAAAACTGAATTACAAGTGAAAACTAAACATGAAGTGTGTGTAAGCAAGAACCTTCCTGATTCAGAAGCCAATTTGGCTTGTGAAATGGTTTAGACATGACCCATATGACTTCCCAATGTAAATAAAATGAGCTTCAAGAGAGAGTGACTAATGGCGTTCATCCACAGGAGGGTTACAACAGTTAAAGACCTTCCCAACCGCCCCTGCAAGATATTCTCCTGTTGCCCTCTAGTGTTGCAAAGGTAGACTTCTCCTGCAGCAGACAGGTTTGGGGCTGGGATTTTCAAACATTGGGTGTGTTTTCATCGTCTCACTTCAGTTACAGACACATAGCAAACAAAACGTTGGAAATTTTGGAGGGACATCTCGTGAAAAATGAATGCGTGATTCTTCATCCTTGAAAACTTTAAACGTTATTACGGTATCTATTAAATCAGGTGGGGACGCTGCGGGATCACTCATTTGTAATTTTTCTCTTCATTCAATTACTAATTACAACATCTACCATTAAACTTAAGTGCTTGCTCTTTTTCCAAATAAAAATTCCAGACCTTATCCAGACTTTTTCAAAACTTCTATATTTTTTTCCCCCCCAAGACCCCTATAAGACAATCAACTGAGCAGAAAATGATGTTTTTTCGCAGTATTTTTGAAGCAATAACATTCTTTTGAACACACACACACACACACACACACACACACACACACACACACACACACACACACTCTACCAATTCAAGAAGCGGTCATCAGGTTAGTTGTTTTAGATACCCCCCCCCCCCCCAAAAAAAACAAGAAAACATGGTGCTCTGCTTTCCTAAAGTGTAATGTTTGCTCCCAGCTTCAGACACATTCAACGAATGACTGCCTCCTCGAGCTGAAAACGTAGCTACACGAGCTTTGATTTGACATCGCTCCAGAACCGAGCCGCAAGCGAAATCACATCATGTTTTTACATCTAATTTTACAAGATTACGTGTCTCTGAGCACACAACTAAAAATTCAACTACGACAGAAAAGTTTTCCATACTTTATTTCAAGACTTGAACAAAAAAAATTCCAGACTTTTCAAGGTCTGGGAAACAGATTTGCAAAATTCCATCCTTTTAAAGACTTCCAAGACCTGCGCAAGCACCCTGTAAGCAGGTGCTTGAACTGAAATAGACCGCTTTAGGTATCCCAGCGCATCAGCTTACATTAAATATAGATTATAGTCGAGGATACTGATTCAGCCCTGCTCCTTTCCTGACTGGCAGTTAAATATAACAAGCATGACAGAAATGGTAAGAGTAACTTCAAATAGTAAGAATGTGAAATGCACATCTGAGTAAATCCATACCGAGGTTGATGGCGACAGGATGATGTTACCGATGGAGGCTTTCAGCTCGTCAATGGTGGCTCGGTGCTGATGTGTGCCGTTGTTGGGCTGAACGGGTTTGATTTCTACGTGGAACTTCCTAGGTTCTTCTTCATCTTCTGAATCGCTGGATGAGTAGAAGGAATTCTCTTTGGCATGTTAGCAAAAAAAATAAAGTTAAGGAGACAACAGTCACGGAACAGAGTTTACCAACAATATCGTTCTCTAAAAAGGCACCCGGTGAGAGAAATGTTCTTGTATGGAAACCAAATAACAATAAATCCTTAACATCTTAAAAGCCGGACTGATCCGACCGCAGTAAAGGATATCATTTTCATTCACTTCTGGTCTGATGCAGAACCCTTCTGCATCCACCTGAGGAACATTCTGCAAAAACACAAGCACGAAAACGGTTATTTTTAGTCAGACTTTGGTAACACATAACGTTAAGTTGATGTGAAAAGGCAACAAAGCAAATTAAAAAAAAAATGTACCTATCAATTGTGAACACATTTTCAGCTCCAATCATGCTCTTTCTTAACTGCATTAATTTCATTAACACTGAAGGAAAACCACGCTCCATTTGGCTGAATGTTTGCCGTGGGCTGGAAAATTCAGTGACTCCGAACTTGAAAAAGATTTTCTGCAAACTTGAAATGTACTCCACACATGTTTCATGAGTTATTATAGCCACCAATGTACTGCTTATCCAGCACCTGCAATATGGTTTAAAGTTTAATCTTACAGTTCTTCAATTTTACCAGTAAAAACTGACAGTTTAGATATTGTTCATGTTGTCTTACAAATCGACAAATCTAACCAGCTTGTCAGGTATGGATCAGGAAGTATTCTCATATAAAATGAAAATATAAAATGTATTTATTATCATTAACGATATCATTATTTTGGTATTCCACTTCTGAAGTTTTCACAGAACCGGACATCTGTGGCAACACTCCCATTCCCGTGTCCCGTCCCAAAGACACGGCCTGGAAAATCGTCCCACAACACACCCGCGCCTCACATGAGGCTGACACACACCGGAAGTTGGCTAACGTTTTTACAACTCCAATAATCTCAATAAAGATTTTCTACTTAAGTGGCTACACGCAGAAATACAAGACAAAAAAAAAAAAAAAAAAAAAAGAGTCTTTTGTTGTCATTCAGTGTCCATAAAAATGAAAACTTATCTCATGATCTCCTTTATTATTCTTACAAATAAAGCAATAGCGCAGCTTTATTACTTTTTTTTCCCTCCTCTCTCTGGTAATCTTTCTCGCTGTCATTTATGGAACTGTATGTGTGCATCATCGTGCTTACGGCGTTCTGGATGTCTATGGCCCCGTAGTATCCAGGGGGAGCGCCATTGGCAGTGTTCTACGAGCACAAACAGAGTCATGAATGAAGGAATGAATGACAGAATGAATGGGCCAAACTACAAAAACAAGTGAGCTGAGAGAGAGAGAGAGAGAGAGAGAGAGAGAGAGAGAGAGAGAGTTCCATGTGACGGTAGTGAAACACAGAGAAGAATCATGTGCTCATCCGTCTCTTCTATCTCCTGCAGCTGTTTGAAAAGAAAATGACACACTGAGCAAGAATGGGAAAAATGACATGGACAATCCTGCCCATCGTAATTACATGATTAGTGCACTGATGTAGAAAATGTAATGATCGATTATTCAAACCTTAATGATTCGAGAAGTCAGTCAGCCTGCCTCAGCATTTATTGTATTTTGCTCAGATGAATTCAATAAGCTGAACATCATTCATTTTCATAACAGAAGATTGGTTAGAAGTTTGAAAACTCTGAAATTAGCTCTCATCAATATAAGGTTACAATATTACTACTATTATTATTATTATTATTATTATTATAATTATGGAGGGAAAACATCTCTTGTGTTTAAGTTGGTGGTACAAGATTAAGAAACCACACCTGGATATAATGGTGGAACTTGGATATTATATAACTGGGATAAAAAAAAATATACTCTGTGCAGCGTATGTTTTAATCAGAAACTGAGCTGCAGCCACATTCATTGATTTAAGTATTTGATCTCTGGCTCTCATAAATCAGAATTTAATCAAAGTGAGAAGCACCTGAATCATTTCACACCTGTATAAAACTGTCAGTAAATAAATGAAGCAGTATCAAGTCAAAGAGTGAACCTCTCCAGCTGTTAAGATTAAAAACTTCACTTACAGCAGTTTCAACTTCTGTGGACTCCCTGTAAGATAAAATGGTCACAGAATGATGAAAAAAATCTTTCAAACTGTCTGGAAACAGAAAAAAAAATTTACCAGTGGAGTAGAGAAAAACCAAGTCTTCACTTACGTGGAGTCGGTGTCCTTGTCTTTTCTTCGACCAGGGATGCCAAATGGTTTTCTCTTCCTGGGTTTGGCACCTTGAAACAAAAACAGCATTTTATTACAATTTTGATTTAAAAAAAAATAAAATAAAATAAAAAAGGTATTTGTTCTCTATCATTGCTTTAATTTGTATGCAGTGCGCATTTAAGATTTAAGTGAAGTGTGAGGATGTTTTATTTACATTTCAAGTTGTGCAGGCTCTTACCTTCAGTAGCAATAGCTGCATTGCACTCCTCAAACTCAATGGGTCCTAATGAGACAAAAAATTCATTTAGGTTCATTTGGCACAGAAAGGGTCAATGACCCACTGCTGTGAATGCTGTGAATGTACATCACGCAATAGTCTCACACCCACACACACACACACATACACACACACACCCACACACACACACACACACACACACAAACATTTTGCCAGATCCACACCATGCAGTCTGGCGTGCCATACAGAGAGTGTATACAAACAGGGCTGGGCTGATCCCAGAGGGCAGACAGGGTCAATAGCGGAGTCAAATATGTGTCTGGTGGCGCTGGCAGAGATGCGCCAGTCCCTCCTCGGGACACAAAGCACTCCACTACAGCATTGAACAGACACACACACACACACACACACACACACACACACACACACACACACACACACACACACACAACCCCCACCTGGACCACATAAATTGTTACTCATGAACCAACTCTTAATCAATGCAAGGGTCTTGGCTCTCACAGCAAACAGCAGGTATGAGGACTAAACCAGGCTGAAACTAAACCTGCCCACACGGGACACGCAAAGTCACTAACCCTATTACAATAAGATAAACAAGTCCAAGATTACATGCAATGAAGTGTTTAAAGCCACATGGACAAATCTGCTCACAGGCTTAAGAGATGCCCTTTTTGACTTCTCTTTGGCATGAACCGGGGGGGAAAAAATTAAAGAAGAGATAAACAAACAAACATGATCATCCACACATCAACATACAGAGCCAGGGAAATAATCAACCCGAATTAATAGTCTGAACTAACACTGTCATATCCATTCCAGCCAACAACCATGAGCTCACTCGGAGCACAACCAGCCACGGATTTAGAAAAGAAACATTGCTTTTGGTTATTCGGATACATCATTTATATGATGAGAAAAGAGCGAATAACAACAAAGTTCACACTTAATTTAATGCTCATCAATTAAACACATTTACCTCCAAGGGCCTGTACTGGGAATGTCACGCTTCAAGTATGCCTCCAGAAACATTTGGGGGGCTTTTTGAAGGGCTGGCACATTAACATACACACGCATGCACACACACACACACACACACACACACACACACACACACACACACACACACACACACACACACACACACACACACACACTGAAAGCTGTAGAAAAGGCAGCAGCAAGTCATGCAATGTGGGTATGTGTCAGTCATTGAAATGCAGGAGGTCGGGCTGTTTGTGTGTGTGTGTGCGTGTGTGTGTGTGCGTGTGTGTGTGTGTGTGTGTGTGTGTGTGTGTGTGTGTGTGTGTGGTAATCATCTATTGAAGGGAGTGATGCTGGAGTTATACAGTAAAACAAACTGAAATTTGAGTAGTTAATTCACAAGAACCATTTATTTAACTAGAAGTGCACTCAGACTTTCACCAAGGCCCTTTGAAATATCTCCTGAGGAGGAATTAATGAAAACTTCCTGAGACCCACTGTTTGACTGATATATCTGTGTTTGAGTACCCTGTGTTATGAATGAGTGCGGCAGGTCATTTATCACAATAATACAAGATGAAACTAGAGGGCTATGAATGTGTACCTCCACCAAGGCAAACTTGGCCAAATGCAATAAAAAAAATAAAAAAAAAACAGCCATTTTTTTCCCTGTTAAAGCGATCAGCACCAGAATTTTATGGGTCATTTTTTGGCTCATGCTCCACCCCTCCACTAAGTTTCAACAATCAGCCTCTTAGTTTTTAATCCTTCCAACAGACAGAGGGACAAACAATGCCAAAAAAGCTTGAGCTCTGCCCATGTTTCAACAACAACCTAAGTTGAAGTAGAAGCCGGATAGAAATGGCTGTCAAGTTTTTGGTAGCATCACAGACATCAGAAAAGCCAGGCCGGGGTTTCTTGTCAGGAAAACAAACAAAAAACAACAACAACAACAACAACAACAGACAATTCAAGCAGAAATGTCGAGCTTGTTGGTATGCAGGATGTCTGTTAGCTAAGGCTAGCAACTGAACTGTAGCTGCCATCTTGACAGAGCTTCTAGTCGTAGAACCATCCTGGAAAGGCAGGTGATGATCAACCTTTCTGGAAAATTCATAGTTGCAAACAGAAATTGTTCCCAATTTTTCTGCCACACTGCTTCTTGGTTGCTAACTCCTGCTATTTCACAGCTCTCTAAGTGGCTCCTCTAGTCTCTTTCTTACACACCGACTACTTATGCTAAACATTTGCAAATGCCTGGAAGATGCAGGGGTGTTGTGCCGCCCATCATCCAATAAAATATGATTGGCTGAGACAACTGTCAAAATCAGATTATTGCCCACATTGACTTACTTGAATTACTTAACGCGGTGTTACAGCAACTCAGAAGTTCTGGCAAGGGGGAGTCATTGATTCACCCAGACACCAATGGAGGAAAGATTCTGATTGGTTCATTTCCTGTTCCGTTATGTCAACCCCAAGGACATACTCGTCCAAGTTTATACAAAACTTCGTGGTAGTGTGGCTCGAGACGAGAGCAGCCTGTTTACTTATCAAGGTGTTTCTGGTTCAGTCTCCTGGCTCCCGAGTCTCCTTGAGGAAGTAACTTCTCACTATGCAGTATCACAGTAAAACTGACAGTTGTTACGATGCTTTGATGTTTACACAAGGCCCAACACTTCTGGAATTCTGCAAACGATGAACGATGTGTGAATCAACAGTGTTTTGTTTTTGTTGTTGTTTTCTTTATTGAGCTGCTCAGCTTTTCTGGCTGTCCCTCAAACACAGACATGGATTTGGCACGGTGAATAGTTCCACTGCCAGATCACAGGCTGAATATCTGTTCCTCATCTTTCTGCAGTTTTATAATGGTGTACTATTCAGGCCTTGCAAAGGCTGTGTAAGAAAAAAAAGGGCTACTGGTTGGCACCTCGCATGGCAGCCAACTCCATCAGTGTTTGCGCGTGTGAATGGATGAATGAGGCAACGTCGTAAAGCCTTTGAGTACTTCTAAGCCCATTTACCATCTCCTGAGCACAGCGAGACAGAGTTTGTGCGTCTGTCTACAGTGAGCTGTGGCGTCTGCTGCCTATTTAGTTGTGGTACTAATCTAATATATGACTGGTTGCCTGGAAAGATCCAGTGACGACACCAGCGCCTTTCTGAAGAATTCAGAGATTTTAAACTAGAAGGCCACATAGTTGGACTGCTCTCATGAAAGATGCAGGATAGATGCTTTTCTTACTTGGCAACTAGCTGCAACACACAAGGAAAAAAAAACCCACTGAATAATATAAAACAAACATTCTTTTAATTACAAGACATCCAATTCATGAAGACTGTGTTAAGAGTGCATATGACTAGAAAGCCTAATAGCTTGCAAGATGAGCAGAAGAGAGCGAGAGGGAGCGACAGAGATGGGGCAGGGCCCTCTGGCACTATTTCCCATACACTAATACGCCTTGACCTGAAAAGAACAAAGCTAATGATATTTTAACTCAAAATGTATACAGTAGCGGCATGTCAATGCTGTCTCCCCAGAGGAGTCGCGAGCTGCATTGACGCATTGTTTGGCGTGTGCAATGCCGAGTGAAGCGCAGGGAAGCGGCGAGTCACGAGAGCCATGCATCACGCCAAGTGAAGTGGATAAAGTACACCAATGACTGATCTACTCTACTGTGCAATATCAGGCCTTAACCGCCGGCAAATACACAATGACAGCACGAACGACTGTTTGTGTATGTGCTCGTGTGCGTTTCATGCCAATCAAAACAAAACTGACTTTCGACAACTTAATCTCGTGGGAGGAAGTGAGGGAGATGCGCCCAGACACCATAATTTCATCATCCCTTCACTGACAAGAACCAGGTACGGATTAAAACTCATCATTTCCTGGAGAAACTCATAATCATTATCTCATTCAAATCTGACGTCTTTCATTAACTGCATCAGTTGATGATATCAAACAATTGTTACAGGGCACAAATCTGGTGGCATTACTGGAAATTGACATTCTTAAGCTCTGGGATGTTTAACAAAAGCTGCTGTGAACCTACGTAAGGCCCAGTCAGAGCAGGAACCCTTCGCAACAAACATCCTGCGATTGCATTTGACAATATTTATGCACACCAACTGCAAAAAAAGTCCAAACACCAGACACATGAATATTACCTAAATCTGGGCAGACATTAGGAACTGTTTAAAGCTCTCCTAAACAGACAGACGACTTTGTTTATACAGGGGAAGATGTTTCTTTTCTTTCTCCTCTGTGAGGGAAGCATGCAGTCACGCATGAGTGGAGGATGGTTTTTTAAATTGCATATGCTTCACATGGCACTGGGAGTGGGAGAGGGGCAGAGGGGGGTTTGCGTGTCTGGCCCACCGCCAGTTGACAGCTCAGCTGGATATCGTTGCACACTCTGAACCCCCCTGCCTCGCAGCGTGTCACTTTGGGATCGTTTCCGCAATAGAAAGTTTATTCAACCTCTCTCTCTCTAAAGGCAGTGGACCGGCCATCCGTTCAACTATTTAATCAGGGGACAGACAGGTTATTTTTCTGACAGGGCCGGGGCTGCTGCGCAATCCCTAATGAACAGCTTGATACGAGAGGAATTTTCTGACCGTTTTTTTAGCCTCAATTAATTCTGCTGTCCAAACAAATGAGGGCCACCACTTCTTGGACGCAGCGTCTGGACACAGGGGTCACCGTTTGTTTACACACATACACAGCAGAGGTGAACCCTTTGTGTCTGTGACCTGACGTAATGTAGAACAAGAACAGAGACGAGTGAAGTAATTGGATATTTAGGCTTTGAACTATACACAAGCATTGGATTTCACACACTAATTAGAACTTATAAAGGGGCTGGTATAAAAATCGATCCTTGTAGAGTAAACTAAGGGGCCTAATGTAATTGAATGAGCTGTTTCTGTGTTTGTGTATCAAGACGAGGTGAGGGGGGAGAGTCAAAGGAGTATTCCCTTGATTATTGTGGCATGGCAAAGTTTACACAGGAGTCATTGTTGAGCTCTGACCTCCTGAAAAGGTTGGTTCTGCCTGCTTAGTCTGCGAGCCCAGCAAAGCCCCCCGTGTGTCACATGCTTACTGGAATGCCAAGCCTGCCTACCTTTACAGCAGATTACTATGATTGACTCTGATGGCCCTCTCCTACTTCTAATTGCCCCTCTCTATATACCCCTCCCCTCCCTACCAGGCAGGAACAGGCCTGTTCTCGTGGCTGCTAGTTTATTTAAACAGACAAACACTTATTATTACAATTAAAGATACAAGATGGCTTACCTGGTCTCTCCTTGCCTGTTCCTTTGGTCTCGGCCAGTTTCTGTATTAAGCTCTCCACTGAGGTGTTCTCAACGTTCCTCACAAATTCATTTTGAACCTACAAAATAAAAATAAACAAATTAAAAAAAACCTTCACATTAACGACTTCAGAGTTATCGGGCAGTGCACCAGCAAGTTCGTCAAAAGCACAATCTTGTGTAAAATCACCAGCCCCCTTTGGTACCGGAATAATTAGGGATTTACACAGTTGATTAATGTTCTATTTTGCGAATTACATCCACTTCAATCAATTAACGGAACATTTATTTGAGGTTATATAATGGGATCTGATTTTCTCGTGGAAAACTTGAGTTTGCCAGAGCTCCTTCTTGACAAAGGTGTTTAACCAAGTGAGATTAACTACATGCTCACGTCCTGGCAGCTCAACTACATTCAAACTCACCAAAGTAGTTCCCCCTTAAGACGGAACAACACTTAGTTAATATTGTAGTGCGGTTAGCCAACCTCTGGTTCTGGCCAAAGAGCGAGACGGTTTCATTTCATCTACTTCAAATGTGGCTTCAGACTGGCAGTACTCCCTACTGCGCTACTGGCATTTCCTTGGACTGCTTTTTCAACATTTCTTGCATTTTTGTCCCTTTAGAAATGCAATAAAAACGGTTTTGTGACTGATATGAAATTATTTTATTGTTCAATTGGGATCGCAACAGCACACACACACACACACACACACACACACACACACACACACACACACATATAGAATATATACGGTTGGTGATTTGAGCTTCCAACAACATTCTGAGTTTCAGAATCAGAATACTTTATTCATCCCCAAGGGTTGTTTATCTCGGTGCTTGAGCTGGCACAAAACGAGACTCAAAAGTGCCTTGATTTCAAGATAATTTTTACATTGAATTTTGATTTTGTCATGTTTGACATGCTTTCAACATTGCATTTCTTCTCCTTAGTTGTTACCATTTCAAAAAAAATTGTGTTACTTCATTACTTTAATTTGTATCTTAAATACAGTTTGTAGTTTTCTCCATTGTTTACGTTGAGAGATTTAAGCAAAGCTTTTAAAAAAGATAAATCTGGGTGAATATTTTACTTTGCATTTATTTCATCTTTTTTTTTTTCTTTTAGCTCAGGTTTTAGGATGCACATGTACTTTTTCTATTTACTTTTCCTGTCTGACTTTTCTTGTTTTTCAAATGTGTGAATAAATAACTTATACGTTGATGTATTTGTCAACGTCTGCAGCAGTCAGAACACAAATCTCCACTTACAGTCGCCTTTTAATTGGTATGCATAGATATTTTTGGTGCACTAGAATGGAATTCACATGATTACATATACATTCAATAACATCCCCCACAGCTAAATGACGTGAACCTGACATTTAACTTAGTCCTCGTCGATTGAGTTTGGCGTTTGGTTTCAGTTTTGTGATAACATACAAATACTTCAGAGAACAAAGGAAAACAAAGCACAAGCGTCAGAGGCTGAGTGTGTGGCCAGATCTTGCAGGATGCGCTTTACAATACACCAGACGGGAGACAAACGCAGTCTGCTGCGGTTAGTTCTGCCCGCTACTCATGACGATTCGCCTTCAGTTGATATTTATAACATTCACTTGGCCTGCGGAGACATACTGTACTTTAGTGTAGCGTCAGGTTGAATCATTGTTGTTGGCAGAGTTACCACTGATGCCCGTTGGGCAGTATCAGAGGAAGCCTAGTGTTTGTTTGCTTGTTTGTTTTGGATGTGCATGTGTGCTTGTGTGTTTACTGAGGGGGAAGTGAAAGTGATGTATAGGCATGGGGATGGAGAGCAGCGACGGATTCTGTGCCATCTCACCAAACCATTTAGATGTGCGTGATACTGTAAGCACAGAGTGGCTCTACTATCAAACAAACACACACACATATACATGTAACCCTCCCTCCCCCCTCCCCCTTGAGGCCCTGTGGCGAGGTGGAGTGCATTAGCCTTCTGTGCCCTGGCAGGAGAGGATGTTAGACGGAGGGCGATGTGGGTGAGGGGGAGCGGCGAGGAAGCATGCTCACAGCAGCACACGCAATCTGTCAGGTGCTGCTGCCACGGCGGAGGGCACTAATGTCATCAACCTGCGTGCCCCGCTAGCCGCTCTCTCACACACACAAAACCTCCTTCCGCTGAGACTTTTGCCCACATGCTTGAAACATGCATCTCCCTTCAAGGCATCCTCACTCTCACACAAATGCTCACTTACAAAAACAAACACTGCACGCACACTGACAGAGACACCTGCCCCTATGTGAGTTTAAAGCTCTCCACGCAGGGGAACAGCAATGTGCACTTCATCTAATCAAACGTTGAACCCTACATGAGGTATTTTCCTCTTTACACGGCTCACTTTTCTCCTCCCGTGCTTTTATTTTAACCGTCTTCTCCTTCATGCCCAGTGAACTGATCCTGTCAGGTTGATGGGATTTCTTTTTGACAATATGCCAGGATGAGACGACAAAAATTCGGCCGGATTTTGACACCATTTTATCTTGACCGACACATCTCTATGGCCGTGCTCGTCCATGAACGTCAGGCCTGACAGATGGTCCTCTTTATCTCATACAGAACAGCATAATCCAAAACAGCGATGAGGCGTCTGGGATGTCCCATGAGTCTACAACTGAGTCAAGCATGCCAGTTTTTTTAGCCTTTTTACTTCTAGTGTGACAATTCTGGCGATGTGCAGGCGACATGTTGCCTGACATTGTCAAAGGGGATGAAAGAGTGCACTCTGGCGCACAAATGTAAACATCATGGTGAAGGGAAAGAGAAATGCAGCTGTTGCCAGGGTCAGACGGAAACAGAGGGAAGATTTGTCAAGCAGTGGCAACAATAGTCCTCCTTTTTTAAGTTTCCACCAGGCTACCATGACAGAATGACAAATCTTAGACACTTTAGCAACCCAGCGAGTAGCCGAGATATGCAAGGCTATCGTTCACCAATAACGTTAGCGCTCAGCTACTAGGGTTGGGTATCACTTGAAATTCGTCAACTCTGAATAGGTTTATCAGTTCTGATTCTTAAAAATTCCCCATCTCAGTTCGAAAATGGTAAAAAAAAAAAAAAAAAAAAGAGGTCCAGATTACAGTAATATTTAATTTTTTTTTTTTTTTTTAATTTGACATGCTAGCCCAGGGGTTCCCAAACTTTTTCATGTCATGGCCCCCCAAACAGCATTTGCTTCTGGCCACGGACCCCCCCCTTTGCAAACACGCATGGACAATTGACTGGCAGGCAATCAGAAAGATAAGCATGGCAAATAACATTTCGATATGATATACTATTTTAAATGATATTCTATAATGATGATTTCACAAATAATTACATTGCATTTCATAATAATGATTCAAAAAATTTAATTATTTTTTTCAAAACTTTTTTTCTTCACTTCCCTCCAATTTTCCGAGGCCCCCTGGCGGCCCCCACTTTGAAAACCACTGTGCCAGCCAACTGTCATCACAGCTGCTCTTTGGTCTTCTTGGAAATGTATCAATTCTCATGTTGATTCTCTTTATCGATTTCAATACGGATTCCAACAAATCAATTCCTTCTTGGAAGTGAATTTTTAACTCTATTATATATTATACAGGTGTATGTGGGTTATTGGTTATTTGATGTGAACGGATCCACAATCACTTCCTCTTTCTTTTAAAAAACAAAACAAAACAAAAACTAAACAAAACATGACCAGCATCATCACACAAATCGCTTCTGTTGCCATGATTGACAATTTCTTGACAGCATACTCTTGTAGTTTATTATCAAGAATTTGTGGAACCACGGTTGCTTAATCGAACACAACCATCGCGAGAAACGAAAATATTGCATGATCTGATCCAAGCTTTAGTGATGCTTGCAGTTGAGGGTTAACGGTCGACTGATAAGGGTTTGCCTCTGATAAGATAGAATTCAATTACAATAAAAAGAACTGTGACACAGAATAGTGGAATAATCCAACAGATGACCCAGTCTGTCACTCGCTACAGGTATCCTTAGCTTTGGTTTGCCTCTAGTAACTCGTGACTGACAACAGCTCCAGCATTGCCCCCGTACAGTCCCTGCTAACGCCGCTGTCGGCCTGGTGCTAGTGTAAACAACCATGTCTTCTCTAATGCATCATTACACATGGAGTCCTCAAACACCCCCATCTGTTCACCTGCCAGCACCACACGAAGATTCTGTCCCACCTCAGATATGTTAAGTCCTGTACAGTCACTCGTGCAATGGTGAAGAAACCCACAAGTTCCCACCAACGAACATTCCCCCTAAAAAAAAAAAAAAAAAAAAAAAAAAAGTCCTTCCTGCAATCGGGTTTGAAACCAAAGAATGTGTGAATATTTGAACTGTTTTTTTTTTTTTTTTTGTTTGTCAATCAATGATAAGGTTGTTTTATTTGCTAGTGAGGCACCCAGCAACTGATATTTTAGGAACTTAAAAAGATGTTCAGTTTTTGAGACATTTCTTACAGGGTCAAGCGCTATTTCGTGTAAAAATGACAAGAAGTCAGGATTTACTGTGATAAACCATCGATAGATTAGATAGACAGATAGATACTTCCTTATCAAGTACTTATTAGTTACTTACTTTAGTCATCCCTGGAGGGAAATTATGTCGTCATAGCAGAATACAATAAAAAAAAATACAATGGAATAAAATAAATATGGAATAAAGTACACTTGTAGAAGAGTAGTAGACACAAAAAAATAAAAATAGGACAAAAACACTTCAAAAAAAACACAAGATAAATAAAAGATAAATAAGAAGGTAGGTAAGGTCCAGTGGCAAAATGATAATGATACTGACAGTAATAATACCGATGATAGGGTGGTATGTAATTGTTACGACTAAGAATACAGTATATAGTAAAGTAACAGCAGTACAGTATATATGTATATAATTTAGTATAATAATTATATGTATAAATATTGATATATAAGTATATGCACACAGATATGGTATAATATGATATATAGTATCTATAGGCATATAAATAAATACTTGAGTGTACAGGCTATACTTACAGTAGGTAATATGAGTATGAGAATATGTAATTAGATTGTGCCAAAGAGTGCAAGGTAACAGGACGGAAGGATTAGTGCAGTTCTGTGATTGTGATAATCGAATTCTAAGGCTTTGGTTTGAAATTCTATCAAGTTTAATAATTCTCTTTTCCACCCGCTTGCGTTATTTTCATGCATTTTGCAGAAGCTTGAGCCTAAATTGTTTGAATTACTGGGTCAAGCTAAATGAAATTCCTCCCATGAGCATGCACAACAAAAAGAATTTACAGGTTCTTTCGAGGCAACGGTAAAAACAGGAATGAGCCAGGAGACGTGGTGATGCTGGAGTGACCTCCTCTAACAGCAGTTCTGCCGCTGCCACTGCTGTAACAAATATCACTAACCGGTTTAAATTCAGCTCTACACACATATAACAAGTCATACTCGCTGAAAACTTTGTAGAAAACTACCAATCCCTGCATGCAGCCCCGAATCAGAAAGTGGTTAATACATTTGTGTACATCTTAGTTCATCAGTCTGGACTACTGGAAAAATAAAAGGTATTTGGGTGTTTATTTCATTTCCATGCTCGGATCAGACCACCTGATAATGAAGAATTAAACTGGGTAGAAAAATGAAGGAAAGAGAGCAAAGAAAGAGTAAAAGACAAAGTGACGGAAAGAAAAAATATAATTAAATTAGTGTCCATAAGAGTTTAATTGAAACCCTAATATTAGATCATCTAATTTCTTACAGCAAATGTAAATCTATGATTTGGTCAGCGTGTTTGCTTGTCAGCACGAACGCCAGTGGGCTCTGTGACTCAGCAGATTACCGCCGAGTTGGCCTCAGCCTCCTTCGCTTAGCCCTCTCCCCTCCTCCCTCACCCGTATGAGACAATACTAGTCCCAAAGGTCTGGCAAGTGTTTGTCTCCATGCTTGTGATTTCCTGGTCTGAAAAGACTTGCTATGTGTCTATTTTAATTCGGCTCGGCGAAAGGCAGCAGCACTGCCCATCCATCTTCTTCTCAGAACCACAGGGGTCTGCATAACCCGCGGTAGCCTGTGTCGCTGCAAATTCTTTCCCACTAGCCGCATGAGCTACAGGCAAGACTGAGAGAGTTTTGGTGGAGTTGTGGGACCCTCTATGGACGTCAAGGGAATTGCACTGGCAGATTAGTGAGAGCAGCAGAGAGCGAGTCATTTGGGAAGTACAGTATGATTGCTGATTTATAGAATCCTGGAGAAGCCCCAGAAGGGAAATATATGTATATATCTTCAGGCCACGAGATATAACTTATCTTACTTTTGCTATTTTGAGGCAACAGGCTATAACTTGTCCCCTAAATTCTAAAGCTAAATTCTAAACTAATTTGTGGCCACCAGGTACATCTTCCTTCAATTAAGCAATACTTGGGTATTGAGATCTAACTTGTTCCCACTATTTAACTATTTTGAGGCCACAAGATATAACTTGCTCCCACCCCCCTTATTGAGGCAACAAGATATACCTCGTTGCCTCAATTTGACTATTTTTGGCTAAAAAGGTACATGGGCCTCAAAATAACTAAGTTGAGGGAAAGTTACATCCTGTGCTCCCAAAATAAACCTGTTTGTCTTTGCTACGGGGCCCCAAACTGATTAATAAATAAACGGGGGGAAAAAAATTAAGGGTCGTTTCAAAATACTGACTTACATAGTTATTAATTATGTCTGAAAGCCTTCACAGTTTGACTTGATAACACGTTCGGCTCCGCCGGAGTGTATTTAACTCATCAGATTGTTTCAGATTGGTCGAGAGGGAGTTTTGATCAGTTTTTAATTGCTGTGCATAAAAGGCTGAATGGACCATTTCCTGTTTCTCAGTTAAATGATTAGTGAGATCAAAGATGACACTAATTGATATGACACAGTGAACCCAATGAGCACAGCCTCAGGTCAACACCTACTCAAGCTGCAGGAATGTTTGAAAGCATGTCTGTTTTGAGCGCACACTTACCTCTCCTATCTGAATGTGGGTTTCATCGACCGACTGTGAATATGAATGAATGATCTCCTTCATGTGGAGGATGTGGTTTTCTTCGATATCTTGGAATTTCTGTAACACATGGTGAGGGTCGTTATGGCACCGCGATGCGTTGCGTTTCCGTTTTACTGTCAGGTGAATAACAGACAATGTAATGCTGCCAGAAGATGGCGGTAGAGGCAGCGTTAAGCATGGCTGCAACAACAGAGCAGAAGAAGAGCAGCAAAAATGGGGAGAGGTCTTGAGTCTGTCGTGGTTCTTCAGTACTAGCTACAATTGAACATGTTGCTACTGTCCACAGACAAAGACTCAACTTGGGAATATCCGTAAGGACAACAGCAGTGAAAACATCCGGTCAGTCTAGTGGGTTAAAGATCTGCTACGTCAGAGTTTACTCAAACCAGAAACATCAGGATTGTATGATGCGAGCCTGTCGCATTGACCTTGACCTTTTACCCCCTTTTTTGGTTCGTCCTTGAGCCTCAGTGGACATTTGTGGAAAATTGGAAAACCTCCCTCAATGCATTCCTGAAATATTCCGTTGACAGGAATGGGGCATATGGATGGACCATAATGGTTCCAGTCTGCAGCTCTTTCTGGTGCGGAGGCATAAAAGTAGGTTTCCATCTCATGTTTTAGGCATTTACCCTTTTCTGCAAAATGGGAAAACCACCTCAAACGAGTGTGAAATATTTTTTGCGGAAATTGAGGGAGGGGTTTTATTTTTTCCCTCTCTCTTTCATTCTGCTGTTTTGATTAACCTTCTCAAATGCAAAACTTGAAAAAGCTCATCAAAAAACATTGATGGAAACCCAACTATAGCGTCCATCTAATACATGATAACAAATATGCAAATAACAGGATGCAGCCAAGGAAACAGCACATCCTTATTATGTCACTGCCACTTTCCATGCGACTGGGTGGTCTTCCTCGTCTCGCAAGATGTCAGTTATTTTGTTCATGTGATACATCACGTAGCTCACTAGAGGAAAACACAACTTTAAACGCTACTAATTACAACCATTTATATCTGACTTTACTTTTGGGGTAAACCACAGAGAATGAGTATAAATAATCATAAACTGGAAAATCACAGTGGGGATGGGAAGGAAGATGAGCCTTCCTGACCACAAACACACACATATGAAGAGCCGCTCACTCCTGCTTCCACACACATACACACACACACACACACACACACACACGCACACTATAATGTGCTTTTGTCAGTCGCTGCGATAACAACTAGCATACGCTCAAACACAGACACACCCTCCCTCCCACACACACACACACACACAGACAAAGAGAACACACATGTCGGAGCCCCAGTGATGTCAGAGAGCACATGTGTTCAGTGTTTACAGACTCATGTCCACATGTGCCGCGTTTGAGATGAGCCATAGACTGTGATCCCGGAGGAAGCGAAAAAGCTGCAACGGTGCTCTCTCTCCAGGGGGAAAACAAAAACGTCAGGCTAACTGGAACCATTTCTGGTGGCGGAGCTGCTGCGGCCCAGGAGGATATGGAGGCCAAATTCTGTTGATCTGATTTTAATTTGGAGTTTATCTAATCAGTCCCCTCAGATGGATCCAATCAAGGATTTCCACAATGATTCCGTTACAGAGGAAAAAACACAATCTGGAGATAATACAGGACATGAAATGTGGAACACACACACTGGGCTGACAGATTACACAATTAACCCTTCGGGGTCTTGGCCACTTATCCAATGTACTGGAGCCTTGGACGTCTTACTATTTGAACTAGTGCTGTGAATTGATGAAAACATTTAATCCAGTTAATCGCAATAATATCCGCTGAATAATTGCAAGATAAAAATAATCGTTTTTACTGCATTTTTGTGTGTGAGTGCGTGTGTGTGTACGGGGGGGGGGGGTATTAGATGAAGCCCTTGAAATGAAATGGTGCTCTTATTCTTTTTAACTTGTGTGAACATAATATATTTTGTTAAAGATTATTACGAAGGTGCGGCTGAAACAGATCGATCATGTGCCCACACTTTTGTAACTTGTGATGATAACAATATATATATATATATATATATCATGTTCCGGCAAACTTAGAAAAATAAAATACAACCCACTCAGCGAGTAGGGAGCGGTATTCAAACTTGGTCATTCGATTAATTTGCTTGAAAGTACAACTAAAGACAAGTTTAACTTCAGGTAAATTGCTGGGGTTCATGTTGACAGTACTAATTGAAACTTCTAAAAAAAAATTGTTCTTGATCAAAGATATTTGAGTGCTCAAGCTGCGGTAATATCATGATTTTAGACAGAGTTCAAGTTTGAGGCTGAATTTTTGCTTTCTTCGTTTTTCGAAACATTAAAAAAAAAAAAGGTAGGGCCCTCCATAAATCAGTTTCTGCTTTTCCCATAATTGATGGACCCTGAGGGAATTAAAGTGTTGCGCAGCACACAGACGGACTAACCAAGCTCACATTTCAGTAAAGCAAATGTATCCAAAGGAAACATCACAATACCTGTGCAGTTTCTGCCATCTTCTGTTCAAACTCAGACTTAGCTGTGGCATATTTCTCCACATATGACTTGTAGGTCTCTGTGGCTTTTTTGGCTTTCACTCCAGCCTGCAAAGTATTAACAGACAGATAAATGGCTATCATCAGTTTACACACAGCAGACAATGGTTCTCTGTTCTCCAGGATCAGCACACAAATCTAAATCCAACCTAGCATCTGATGGCGAGAGACTGTTGGCGTTCAGACTGCAGTGTCAAGGCACTTCATCATGCCTTATTATGATTACATGATTTTTGTGTGTGTGTGTGTGTGTGTGAGAGAGAGAGAGAGTGAGAGAGAGTGACCTCCCACCTTGTCCACATCTCTCTGGGTGGCCCCCTCCTTGCGGAGGCGCTCCTGCTCCACAGTTTTGGCATTGTAGTTCTCCTTGGACTTCTGCAGCGCCTGGGAGGTGGTCTGGATGTTCTGGACGGCCTCCAGGGTGGACGCCACCTCTTCCTTTGTCTGACAACACATGCAGGATTGTACATTTACAATAGGCTAGGATATAATACGAGCAAGTGTCTCCCATTGTTCTACCCTCTAATGGGATGTTGCCTTTTAGGTTCACAGTCATCACTTGTCCTGAAATACCCTTGTTTAGTATGTGGGATGAAAAAAGCAGATACAGTTTCAGCATGGACAGAGATCACTTATTGCTCTTGTTAAACACTGGTAAGTTATATTTCAAACTCCAACATGTGACTTGCACAGTCCAACTGGAAGCAACACTTGATTGTGGCTTCAATTGTTGTAGACAGACTGATTTATTTATACAGTTCTCCGCGTACACTTACTTGCACAGGATTTAATGCAATACATGAATGACAAATCCTGGGTAAAGTATCAGTTACTCACTCTTGAGGTCTTGAATCTATGTGGACATCTTTTTTTTTTTCCCCTGCATGACTTCTTGGTGAGTCCAGAAGTCAGGAAATGCTAGTCTCATAGTTGTTGCTTGAAGCTAATGGAGACTGACGATTAACGCAAACAACACGGTACAAAATGTCTGTTTACAAACTCTAAAAAGCATCATCGGTATGGTCAAAGTTTTCTTTATCCAGACAAATGCTGAAGACAGTGACTTGAGCGACTTTCGACGCGCTGTCATATCGACTGCAAAAGTATGAACCGGCACTCTTTTTTGCCCTCCTTGTCTGGCACGATCCCAAATCAGATGACTACAAAAATCACTTCTGGGGCTATGATCTTCCCTTCAAAGTAAAAGCATTAATACTTTATCATTATTACCAATAAAATGTTTTTTTGCTGCTGACCTGCAGCTATCGTAGCCATACATTAAGGTTGTCATGGATTCTTTGTTATGAACTTTGAGGTGGGAACAATGGATGTGAATGTCAGCGCTGTAAACAAACAATACTGATAACATCCCCCTACATGTATACAATGCTTCAACAAATACTCCAAGATGGGCGCGTCACTATTCTGCACGCCAACTAAAGAAAACCAGGCGTAGAAGAACAGGAAGTGTAGGTCAGTGACGCACAGAAGCTCTGGCAGCCTTTCTGTCATGCTGAGACCACAAACACAACGACGCTAATTCCAAATTCTTATTTTATAGCGTTCTGCAGCATCATGCAAGAGATATGAGAGTGCAAGAAATAAAAGAGGCGTATGCTCTGTTCTAGATATTCTGAAGATGTAATCAAAAATGTTTCTTGTGGAGGCTTAACACAGTCAGCTTCCCCTCAAGAGACGGTAATGAGAGTGAGAAATATCAGATATCAGAGAAAAGATTTGAAAATTGGTCTTGTTAACTAAACACATGTGTGCGCTTGGACTTGACCTGGATACCCAAAAATTGTTTTGGTACAAGACATGTCTGCAGCAAAACTCAACAGCCAGTTCAGCTGGAATCAAACAATAAATCTAATTTGTTTTTTTCGTCTTTATTAATTGTCATGTGACAACTCACCCCGAGTTGAGACGTGTTTCCTACATCCACCCACCTTTTTGTGTGCTTTGGCCTGCTCTTCCACATACTTCTGAACTTCTTTTATGAGTTCCTGCAGCTTCCTTACCAGCTCCATGTGACAGCTGGCCAGCTTCTCTGTCGAGACCTTAAATACATCCCAAACTGGAGCGAATGTCCTGAGATAAAGGATGACAGGTGTTCAGA
Organism: Aulostomus chinensis; assembly: GCF_037954235.1. Lineage (NCBI taxonomy): Eukaryota > Metazoa > Chordata > Actinopteri > Syngnathiformes > Aulostomidae > Aulostomus > Aulostomus chinensis. The sequence goes on from NC_141338.1 coordinate 4,122,203, forward strand.
TGCTAAGGTAATGTTTTCAAAGACACTGTTTGACTGGGTTTATTTTAATCAAACTTGGTGAAGGGGTGGGCCAGGGGAGAGCCCAGTCACATTTTAGACAGATGCAGAAAACATTCTCAAGGTTCTTCTATTCCAGGTTTGATTTTAGTCAGACTCACACAAAACTCTACTTTTTCTAACCTTTAAACATACTAAATGTAAATTTCTAAAAACAGCCTCATACGTTTAGCTCCACGAGCTTCTAAACAGGAACATCCAGCCGACACCAATGGAAAGTGAAACCAGGATTTTTAAAAAGGAACCTAAAGCGGAGGCTTTAAAAAAAAAAAAAAAAAAAAAAAGCAAAAAAACTTTTCCCACATTTTTGACACCACAAATAAATAATTTATATCGCTGCCTTCAGCAGTTTCTTTCTTGTCTCGTTGTAGCTCCTCTCATTTCTAACATAGTACGCTCAAGCATTCATATGTCAAACAGTGAGATGCAAATTTTGATAAGAATAACAACGATGTCATGCCTCTAGACAGTTTCTTGAATCTCTTGGGGAGTATTATCTGGATCTCAGCACCTCTGATGTGCAATCATTTCAGACTTTTTATATTTAAATAATAATCTACTCACCCAAGCTGGGAAAAGTTTCCAGCTGACTTGGCAAGTTTGGTCATCGACCTGGCGTAGGCCTCTTCAATGACACTCCTGGGACAGAGCAAACACCAACACAGGCACAAGATATACGTAAAAACAATAAAGATGTAGTAAAAAAGAGCTGCTCAAATTACAGTGTCATCATATCCTTATGGTGACGGGAAAAATATTTCTTAATTTAAAAAAAAAAAAAAAAAACTGTTCTTGTATTCCAATTTTTTTTCCTGAGTATTTGCAACTCGGCTCAAACAGGAGATGTCTCTGAACGTCAGACTCTTTGCCAAAAACAACCACATAGAACTGGTAACATAAATGTTTGACCACATGCACAAAGTGTGGGCAAAGAAGTGTGGTTTGGCTTTTGTTGAGCTCCTAAACTCCACAATGAAGCTGGCCAAGTAGAAAAGCAAGTGTTTGAATCCCCCCGTTTCTCTCAATTTCCTTTTTTACTCCTTCATTCTGCAACAAAGTGACAGGAAAGGGGAAAAAAAACCCAAAACTGCAGCAGTGTTATAGTGAAAACCTGAATTATGCATGTTTCATTTAGCCATCCTCTCTCTGCAGTCACGTCACAGGAATGGGGTCGACCAGGGGGGGAGCAGGACAAACACAAACCATCCCTTCCCAAGTAATATATTGGTCTGTCGGTCTACATACATTAACTTTTTCTGATCATTATGGTGCAACATACAACTTCCTGCGGTGAAATGTTGTCCCAATGGTGCTTCAGCAAATGTTTGGTGTTCCAACTGTCCTAAAATACTGACAAACAATAACTCACCAAAGAGTGTCACATCTGTAGGACTATTTGCATCGATTTTCAAGGCTTAACTTAGTTGCACAGTTGAAGTAAATGTGCATTTGTTGATCCTGTTGAACCCTGAAACCTCCTCTTCTAGAAATGACTTAGAAAATGACTCCAATATTTGGAAACCCAACCCTTCTTTCCACTTGGTACCAGTTTGCTGTCCTTTGCACCTTTGGTTTTAACTTCTAATGACAGAAGGGGAGGGGGTGTTTGAATATGGATACACAATTCTGGAGGCCATCTTCTACAGTTTCAAGAGTTTCTGTTGGCCCTGGTCTATGTTTCAGGGCTTCTGCTGTAGCCAGCGGATAGTCGGGCCAATCTAAAGTCCTCCTCCATTTGCCAGCTGGGTGTGGTCTGTCACCAAATCCTGGGCCTTACACACCAGAATTCTCTGGAGGCCCCCTGACTGCACAACAAACTTTCATTCCAGGATTTTCAGGGCCAACTCCCATTAGGGCCCTGAGTAGTCAGTCCTTGTTTCCCCCTGACCACTACACCCCTGTTTCCCGGTGATAGTTCCAGGTTTGGTTAGCAACTTGTGATGTCAGAATGGAGTTGGAGGAGAAAGACGACATCTCCAACTGGATCAGTTCACAACAAGCATATGAATGTACATCATCTAAAATCGAAATTCTCATCAAGTGACAGCAGGTTATCCACCTGTTGCTCTCTTCTCTGGCCTGCCTGGAACCAAATCAGTCAATACAACAAACATAAACCAGAAAACTTTGAGGCCCAAAATCTTGTCCCTTGACTCAGAATCAGCACTAATGTGGAGATATCTATCCATGAGGATTTATTGTCCCAGTCACGTTTGACCTACTGTGCTCAAGAGATGATAATTTTGTCCACGCATAAAAGCAGAGGATTACAGTCGAGAGAATAATATATTTTTGTCATATCTATTTTGCAATTTAAGGGTGTGATGTGATGCGAGGTAATGTGTGTATACGGTATCAGTTAATATTAGCCAGTATCTTCTTTAACACTTTTCCATTATTTTTGCGAAAGGCCCCTGTATGAGAGAGGCATATAAGTAACAGTGCACAGAGCAGTCTTCCCCACTAGAGGGAGCCATAATGCAGTTTTTTTTCTTTTTAGGTAAATGTGAACAACCCAAACCAACTTCAAAGCTGGCAGAGTGATCAGAATTAGGATAAAATAAGCAATATATGATTACTACAGGCAACACAATGCATCAATGTCCAGCCAACCTTCTCTGTCCACCAAAATGAGTTTCCTTTCCTCATGAATAATACATTTGACAATATAAACAACTACATGCTTGCAGGCTAGAAGATGGAAATCTGGAAGATAATTTATTATAAAATAAATAAACATGAGAATCTTTACGAGTGACACATCAAACATCCTTCAGCAACCAAAAGTCACATTATATTTAGTGAAAATGATTTTCCTTCGCTGCAGCTTGCTGCCAAAAGGAATAAATGTAGATATGCTTATGTAAGTTGACCGTATTAAATGACTGGAAAAGGAAAAGGAGCTGCTCTTTCTCAGAATCAAGACAACATTTTAATTCAAAGAACTTTTTATATCATTTATTCATCAGAAGACGCCAAAACTCTTTATCAAACGAATCAAATCTTGTGCCAAGTGTTGGATGAACCTGCTTGGCTGAGTACATTCTTCAAGGTAGACGCTGGAATGCACTGCTGAATTCCAGTGGCTGACCATATATCAGGTGGCAGGTAATAAACACTCACTTCTCACAAAGTCTAGCTAATCTTTAAGGGGCTGGGAAGAGTTTAAAACTGAGCTATTACTATGGTTTAATCTTTGAAGTTGTGTAAGCTAATGGCGGGTTACAGGTGAGCTCAGATTTAAGCTCTTTCCACAACACAAACTATGCGCCATTCAAACGTTGGCAAACAACTGCAGGGACATAAACGGATAGAAGAAAGGGACAGATACCGATGAGGAAAGGGAAGGATAGAGACAAAGAGAGAGACAGAAGGCGGAGCGAGAATGACAGACAGACAGGGGACATCTGGAGCAATCGGGGACATCGAGAACAGATCAGTTCCATTTTGGGTACTTTTACAAGCACAGTACAAGGAACTGGAGCTGCAGGTGCTAACTTGGGCATACACCTACGGTCTAGGTGCATTATATCAAGGCTATTGAGTCAGTATGTTTACACGATGTTACAAAAGGTTTATTTCCTGTGAATCGGACGAAAACTCATTTTTTTGAAAATTGACTCTTAAAATCTGATTTTAACTGACCACCGAGAAAATGTACTTCCACCGATGAAGAAACAAACAGTCTCCCTCCATCATTCTACGCAGTGAAGCGCAAATGTTTGACTTTAGGACCAAGATGAAAAACATATTTCTGAGTGGAAGGGGACTTAAAAGTCCACCGTTCGACAGGGATGCTGCTCACTCGTCGTTTGGTAAGGGACACAAAAGGCGACCTAAATCAGAGTCTGACTTCAAACCAGCTGTAAGGAAAAACAGCGTCACCTACCATTCCAGATGTGCACATTCACCTGTCAAATCCATCAATTAATCCAGCTGTTCATGTACGGTAAACCTCGTCAGTGGGTTTCCAAATCCCATAACCATTATTTAACGCTTTCAATCAGACGAACACGCTGACATGCATCTTAAAACGCCATATTTAGTCAGACTAAGACGATAACTTTCTCGAACATCATGTAAACATCACGACTGCGTGGGATTGATGAACCACGTTTGGAAAAAAGCCACCTCCCCATAATAGGACTGGTAACTGTGTACGTGACTCACTCGGGCGTCCTACCTTTCTCTGATGAAGTCTGTCAGCTCCTTGGAGGAAATTTGGCCATGCTTCATGTTGTGGTACAGCACATCAAAGCCATTATTCTTTTCTCCCTGCATTTCAAAGGAAGCAAACAGATCAGGATTGGGCGATTTATCGAGCTGATCAACAAGTTATTGTACATTACCGCCAGAGTTTTTTCCACAAGCAGCCTTCTCATTGTGTGCATGGCCTCCAGCTGCATTTGCAGCAGCCTCTGATCAACCATACTCATTTTTGCCATGTTTGAAGTCAGGAATATATTTAGAAGTATTTGCAGATTTAAGCAAATGATGTTTGAGACCGTCTGACGAGCGTCCTTCTGTGTTGCCGTCACCATGCCACTGGGCAGCCGTGTCGAGTTACGTGTTAAAGATGCACACATGCCTCTGAATAATTAATATGAAGGGAAAACGTTGGGATTGGGTTTAATAGCGAATATACATCGCACAGCTACAGTGACACCGTGCAAATTCAAACTAGTTTTGTAAAACACGTGTATGACGACTTTCCATTTAACTCTTCTTGAACAAGAAGAACTTTACTGATTCTAAAGTGGTTTGGAGGCAACGATCAGACAGAAAAGTTCAAATAATGACTTTTACATATGGACTTCTGCAACCCGATGGATTTAAAAAGTAAATTGCTTGACTGACCTTAATGAGCTGACATTGAATCGTTTAGTTGATCAAAAGACAGAACTTTAATTTTGATATAAAAACCAACCCACCCAAATATTCATCCCTTTCTTTTTCAACACAGTTTTAAAAAAATAATTTTCTGTGTCAGAAGTCAAAAAAGACAATCACAATAATTAAAAATTTAAAAAAAGAAGAAGAAGAGGAAGGATTCCCCCCCCCCAGAATCATTTAAGGTCTGTTTCCTCCATTCATGACTCATACGCCCTCTAAAAATACTTTTCACGGGCTTCAGTGTGGACATAATGACAGAAAGTTCCGGGCCCTGTCACGCAAATATGTCCATTTTTACTCCACAATAATGCAGTTGACAAGTCAGGGTTGTTTGTCTTATGAGCAACCGGCACTCTCACACACATCCATTCATCCATTTTCTGTACTGCTTATCCATAAAGGGTCACGGGGCGTGGGGGTGGAGCCTGTCCCAGCTGAGATTGGGCGAGAGGCGGAGTTCACCCAGGACGGATCACCAGTTCATCGCAGGGCCATCAGGAGCAATCAGGGGTTCAGTATCTTGCTCAAGGATACTTGGACATGGTCACCGGGGGAAGTGAGGATTGAACCAGCGACCCCGTCGGTTGCAAGATGGCCGCCCAACCTCCAAGCCATGCTGCCTCGCACATATGCAATTCATAACCTCCATCGCTGTCACCTCTTTAAGCAAGAGACGAAATCACTGTTCTTCCTCCTCCCTTCTGGCTGTTCCTTCAGTCAGGGTGGAAACTTATAAATCGCTGCCTGAAGCTAGAAAATGACATTTTGTTTAACATAAATTTTTTTTTTGAGGCAAGAGAGACTCCATGAATACCAGCACAACTTAACTACTCTCCAAAAGATTGCGAGGAAAACCTTCAATTACTGATGGGATGATTTGCAACATGCTGGTTAAAAAAGAAGATAAAGGACGCAGGTCTGTGGCAGCGAGAGACCTCAAGTGAACTTGCTAACTCTTAGGGAAAAATGCCCATCCTCCTCAGAGCCAGACAAGCTGATGGATACCCTTCCCTCGCGTGCATTAGGGAACTGAGACACACGGGGGTCAGCTGACCGCCTGTTAGCTTAGCAGTGTTAGCAGAGCTCAGTCAAAATGATAAAAAAAAAACACCTTGAAGTCCATTCTCGCATTAACAGCAGTCCAGACTAAACTTGGGTTTTGCAAACTTCACTAAGAAATAACAACTTTTTTTTTTTTTTAACAAAAGACGTTCCTGGCCAAAGTGTAGCTGTAGACAAAAAGTACTCCCTTTGTATCTGTTCTAAAAAAAAAAAAGATGGCATCAAGTAAATATGAAAGGAAACACTCCTGTTCATCCTCATTCTTGCAACTTCGTTCACCTCGACTCCAGACTGTCAAACAGATATTTCCTGGTTCCTGGAGCCGTCCACAGTCAGCACTTTGATATACAAGCTGCGACATCAGTGCAGCCGTGCGGCTTCTACACACACTTTTAGCCTCTTTTTTTCCCCCCACACAGACAGGCTAGCTTCAGTAGGATTATATTTACAGAACAAATAGACACTGAAAGGAAGGTTTCACTCTTTAGGGTACGGCTCGCTGGCCTCCATTTGCCTACAATGCATAGACCACACCAATGTACTTCATGGTGTAACTGGAAAACTACTAAAACACAGGTTTAGCAGTTTCCCTGCCCACAGCAAACAACAATGATATGCACACTACTGCCTGAGATAAACTTTGCAAAAGACTTCTACTTAACAGCCAAAACAATAAGAAGCAAGAGGGAGACACATCGTCAATTGGCAAATCAGCCTACAAAACAGGGAAGTGATGAAAGCGGGAGAAAACACAGCGGCCCAAACAAAGCAGAACAGTGGCAGGAAGACAGTCCATTCTGTGTAGCAACCATGCTCATGTGGAATGTGATATCAATGAATACACAAGACAAATAAAAACAAACACAGGAAAGGAGTTCTGGGCGTTTGTTTTGGGGTTTTTTTATGTTCCAGCAGTTCACAATACTAGAACCGATGCCGAGAAACAAAAAGCAGCCCAAAATACAAAGACATCACCGAGAATAAAGATGTGTGATTTAAATCTCCAGGACTTACAGGAACATGCCACCTTCTTCAGGACATGTGTTTATTTGCCATCCTCCCCAGAGCCAGACAAGGAGATAGATACTCTTCTCTCTGCTGTGTGCGGAAGCCGCTAGTTGGCTGGGCACAATTAGTCGTGGTGGAAGGCAAGGATTGGTCAATCAGAAGTCATCAAATACACTTTTCTCTCAGATATTCCTTACCTGCATTACTATAATTAAATTTGAGCGACAACAATTTAAAAGTTGTGAGATATTTTAATTGTACAATCAGAAAAGGAGAAACTACAACTGCTGGAAAACTGATTTCACACAGACAAATCAAAACATCACCAACACAATAAAATGCAATCCTGACAGCTCCTCCGAATCATGACGGACTATGCAAAAGAGGAGGGTCACTTCTGGACCAATCAGGATCCTGGATCCTTTTCTATTTGATGACTTTGGTATGCTAACTTTTCCCATCCAGCACTGTTCATTGAGCTGAGCTCAAGCACGTACAGAGAAGAGCGGGGTAGCCATCTTCTTGTCTGGCTCTGGGGAAGACGATTACTTTGCATCTTTCTCCAAATGTCTATGTGCTCCATTTTCATACATGCGCAGAAGCAACGAGGAGAAGTGATACCGCAGTGTCACACAGTTTCTTGACGTCTTCATCTGTAGGCTCATTGATGAATGCCGTCGTTACTCAGGGCTGTTTAATATTCAAACCACACATTGTGAAATCCAGACCGCAAGTATTCATTATGCCAGGATTCAGAGGAGAAATTTAATCCTCTGGCCCACCCGAAAGAAGAATACATGCTGAGAGGTTAGCGCACGTCAATGACTGTTTGTGCAGTAGCACAGCTTGCAGCCTCCGCCCACTAAACAAAAAGGACGAAAATAAACAGTGCAAGTTGTCAAACATTCAGTCCGTGCAAATATTGTCACTGACAGAAACAGATCCCACCCTGGCTTCGACATTCTGCATTACACCACTACTATTACCCACAAGCTACAAGGGACCTGGCTTCTTTGTAACAAGAACTCCAGTTGGGAGCCCAGCAACTAGACCCTTACGTCATGGCTGAATGCGCCCTAAAGCCTTCGCTGGGAAGAGGAGTTTCACTCAAAAGGAGGGGAAAGGCAAGCTTTGGCGGAAAAAGCAGCAGCCTCATTACGAGTAAACGCATAATTTAATATACAGCAGCAAAAAGCTACAGCTTCAAGGTGAACAGTGGTGATTAAAACTGTTGAATCTTCTCAAGGGAAAAAGCTAGAACTCTATTCCGTCTATGCCTGCTGGGGATCCAAAGGTACCGGTCCAATGCTGGGCATGAACGCTTTAACCGGCAACCACAAACGGCTGCAAACTAACCCAGAGAGGCATTAAAAGCAGGGGTGGGCAACCATGTGCCATGGAGGGCCGTGTGTATGCAGGTTTTCCTTCCAACCAAACACTTTAACAGCTGATTCCACTGATTAACACTCTTCTGTGGCTGAAGGTGTGTGAATCAGTGGAATCACCTGTTAAAGTGTTTGGTTGGAAGGAAAACCTGCATACACACGGCCCTCCATGGCACATGGTTGCCCACCCCAAAGGGTCCACTGACAGCTTTATATTATTATTGCATGTGTCTCACAACCTTATAGAAAGGATACAACAGACATACTCAAGGCCCCCCCCCTCCCTTTTTTTTTTTTAACAATCTTTTACCATACACAAGAAGACCAAAGCTGTGTACTGATTCATTACAATCAGTTAAACTATTCATAATCTGGGGACAAACTCATAATATAATCATTAATCACGCCAGAGGTGTTTTTTAATCTTTTTTTTTTTTAATTATTTGCTGCAGACACGTGACTGTGCGGGTGCACGGAAAAGATATCAAATGCTGTAAGCAGCCTCTCTAATCCTCGTAAAGTTGTCGTGAAGGGGAGGCTGTCTTTGGTCAGCAGTTGTTCCAACAGTAAGAGACTCGACATGAACTGAGATCCGTGCGTGTACGCCTCGTCCACTCTTCATTACTGTTGAGCTGATTGACAAAATAAATTCACCACAAAGTAGAGAGACAACGACACAACATGACTTTCACTGTTACTGATATTTCCATAAGGATTTTCACAATTTTTCTTTTTCCAATTTAGGGCCAAACCTTCAATGAAGGAAAGGAATGATAACGGGAGTGAAAACAGAGGTACAGAGAATGGATTAAACTGGCAACTGTTTTCCCCAGAAATGACAAGGTGTAAAATGTTAAAACATTCCCACCACATTGTCACAGAGTCCTGCAACGCATTTCCCCGTCTTGTTCTGAATTATTAACAGACCAACAGTCTTTAATTTACAAAGACAACAAAACAGACCAGAAACAGCAAGTCCTCATCTGGGACCAGACGTTTTGAGAAAAAAAAAGGGGGGGGGGGGATAATGGGAATGATTAATTGATTGTGTTGTTGGGGTAATTGATTCATGCAATGAAAATAGCCATCGCTCCAATGTGGCATGTTCAATGCTTTGTGTTTGATCTTTTCAATAAAACGCCCAGAGATGAAGGACACTGTGTGGTCTTACATAAGGTACCGTACATTGATATTTAGCCTTCTTACTGCTCTCCAGACTCCCATGTCAACAGATCAAGGAACAGAACATGAGATGCAGGATGCGGTCGAGTCAGATGGCTCTGTTCTAATTATGGCCAGAAAACACACAACAATCTTCTTAAAAAAAAATCAAAAATAAAAAAAATCAGCATGCTGTGTTTTCACCGAAACAATGTAACTACAGATGAAGAAGAGAAACTGTTAGAATGCTGTCAACTCTAATCTAAAATACCATCTTAAAAGACAGCTCGACAAAACCACAATGCCAGGGTTTATCGTGTTAACATCTGCCGGGCAGAAGAGGGAAGGAATGCACCTGCTTCAATAGCCTGTGTAAAGGAAATCAAGCGTTTATTGCCTGTCAAGCAGAACTCCAACACATGACATGAAAAGAGCTCTGGTTATCACTCAGTATTGTTAGGACCGCCTCTGAGAACAACAAACCATCGCTTGAGTGACTTGAAGCATATTTCAGTTTAAATACTAAACCGACAGAACATAAACTGTTAGGCAATTAATCATATCTTGAAACTCAAACTAAATGTGAGGCTGAGGGTCAAAAGTAAACACGTGTTGTGCTTCTTGTCCGCGTGTCACCGTCTCCGCCGATCGGCACCAAAACTGGCCTCCTGCACAAGGTGTCATTCTGCCCTCTGATCAATTTGAAAAGGAAAAAAAAATAATAATTTGAATTTTTACCTCACAGGAGGGAAAACTGCACAAACAGTGATTTACATAATTCTTTGAAATGTTATGAATTACTATCAACCTTATTACGACAAATGACAGGCCAAATCGAGCCGTACGTGAAAACTAAACATTTCAAAAAAAGAGCATTACGTATGAGACATTTGCAAACCCCAAATATAAATCTGTTTTGCTTACCCTGAAAGTAGCATTACTAGCAAAAACCACTCTGCCGTGACTGTTCCTGCAGTGGTTCAGTGTACGTTTATCTCATAATGGTGCCAAATGTATCACAGGTAGCCGAAGTGTGCTTTCAGAAGCCTCAGACATATAATTTCCATTGGCAACCGAGTAAACTACAGGGAAAAAAATGAGGCCTTCCTGCTGCCGACACGGCTTGTTTTCATGGCTAACACGAATGTTCAGGTAAATGTGCTGGAAAGACGTGTGACCACACACTTTCACTCAGGCATAAAGCTAAACATGACTCCCCCTCTCCAGACAGCCCGCCCAGACGACGGCCTGCTGCCACCTGTGTAGACCCCCGAGCCTCGAGCACCGAGCCAGTTGACAGCAGAATGACATCAGCCTGTCTGTCTGCCCTTGGTCATGTGACCAGGGAGGTCTGAGAGCGGTGCACTGAACTGTTGCTACTCACCACACCATCGGCAAGACATGCGGGGCTTTGTTTGTGCTAAACACAAACATAGATCTTGACAGCTGGTTCTAAAACATTGAGGGTGTTACATAAAATGTGTTTTCTGACTGCTGATACACAAGCACTTAAAAACTATCACCACGAGGGAGAGGGGCTTTTGATTTCAAGCATTACTCAGAAGCTTTATGGTTCTCATGGCACTTGCTTCAACTCCTCATTGCAAAAGCTCAGCAAGACCTTCCTCTGAAGACAAATATGTGATGCAACGTGGTAGCACGCGGTAGTTTAGAGGCTCAGTTGGAGAACTGAGAGGGAAATTCGTCACTCGCTACTGGCCACCACTTCTTCATAGTTCACTCTTTGCTACATTATTGCAACACTTCAAATGTGGGACTTGTGTGAGAACTTTCTGGACCACACACACACACACACACACACACACACACGCACACAAGGCAACAGGGACAAGACTGTCCCGGGGCTGTTGGCTGTATCAACACTGTTTGCTTATCACACTTGCATCTTATTTTCCCATGACAAGCTGGAGGCTCCACATTAAACATAAGATCATCATGGACACAAGGCTAACTCACCAGCATTTGGTCTACAACTGGTCCCACTAATCCTGTGGCCGAGTGTGGAGACCTGAGATGTTCTGATACCATTTTCCCTTCCAGATACCTACTCTTACATACTGGAGAGCGCTACATAGAACCTGGCTCAGGTTAAGTCCTGTATAGAGGGAACACATACAGAGAATGAAGCAGCTGACCTCATCCTCCACCTCAGTGGTTGACATGCGTTTTTAAGTCCCTTGGAACATTCAAACCTCCCTCTGTGCACCCCTCTACCTCTGCAGATGTTGCTAGCCCCACCAGTGGCTAGTCTAACCCTGCTAACAGTAACACTAGTACAATACTGGAGGCCTCCTGAGCAGGGGGTTTTGACCTGGTCTTCAGCTGCCTCTCTTTGCTCACTGTTTCTACTGCTCCCATTTCAACCAGTTCACCATGTTAGAGAAAGACAGGTGACGTATTGGGAGCTAAAGGGCCTTATTATTATTTTTTTTTAGATTGCAGGAGGAAATGTTCACAGGCGGACTGGGTGAGCACCCCAGAAGACATGCCAGCAGACCGACTGCCTCTGATTGGCTAGTACTTAGTGCTTCTAGGCACGTGGAATGACGTGGATAGTACAGATTTTATCAGTGGACCCCCTGACATAACTCTGCATTCTGCTGGGGGACGCAGACACCAGTTTGGGAATCATGGAGGGACTTTGTCGGTCACCTTTCAAACAACAGCCTTGACACAAGACGCATCCATGTTTGACTGTTGAGCTTTCACACTGTAAAATAGTGACACATTGCTGAAATTCTGCTACCTCCATCCCACTGATTTTCCGCGTCAATTAATTCTTCTAGGCCTCAGCTGAACAGTGGTTGGTAGTTGACGCACCGTCGCTTCATGTGTGGGCTAATGCTACCATTTTAGAGAGGCAAAGAAAACTGATTTCCTCTATCTAATATTTGACAGATATAACTGGGATAATTGAGTAGCAGGGTCCCGTCTCAGGGCTGATAAATCGAAAGTATCAAACTCGTGCATAGACTTGTACACTCACCAGTACTGCATTTTTAGCCAGTATCAGAAAAACGGTTGTGGGAACACTCACAATTGATGGCCTACTTCTCTGCTCAGACCCGGTGCACTCACCACTTACCACTGACCCTGTCATGTAGATGCATCAATTAAAAAAACAAAACCAAACAGGGAAATTGCCTTAAGAGAAGCGCAAATAAATCTAGAGAGCAGAAATGTTGCAGCCAGTGACGAATAAGTGTCTGACTGCTAGGGAACTTGTTGATTCAGCTGAGGTCAGATACTGTTGAAATCAGAGATTTGAGCTGAGATTACATACAAGGAAATAGTCCAAGGAAAACATCTCTAGAAAGAGTGAGCGAGCAGGGTATGTAGGAGACCCAAACGCAAACGTGTGCAGCTGCATGCGGCAAAAAAAATGTGTGAAACTTTTCACACCGGACAGCTTGATTCTGTGCGAGTCTGCTTCTGTAGATGATTTGTAGTCAATTCAAAGGGAAATGGACGCATCGCCTAACGCCAAGAGTGTGTGTGCGTGCTGCATGTTAAACACACAGCTGATCTTCGCCATCACTGGATTCTCTTGTGGCCCCAAAGCGGGGCACAAAGGGCAGATTGACGAATCAAGAGTGTTTTGGCTCTGCTCTTTTGCATTTAGTTAATGATAAAGTCTCCTTCAGTAGAGGGCTTTTGGGGATTGACAGCACTGTACACTCCCTAACACTCAGATTTAAATCATTTTCACGAACAAAGCTCATTTCATCAGCTTTTAGAATGTTTGTTCGTAGGCAGAGACGAGGATTCACGTAGACCTGTGGGTTTTTGTCAATCCTAATTCGGGATGCACAGCATTGGATTACTTTTGCCAATATGCCAATATTTTGTAATAACTGATCTGGTTGATAACTGATGTTTATGAATGTGATTTTAAAAAAAACAACAAGTTTAGAGGATATTCACATTTTGTAATATAGGAAAAATAAGTAAACCTTTTTCTTTTTTTATTCTAAATGTAGAAAATTCTACTCTTGAGCAAAATGCCCACTGAAGCGATACTGGCATTGTTTAAATTTTCTTTTTTTTTTTTAAAAGAACAATACCTGCAGATACAGATGAGCTGCTGACAACTTTGTGAAGCCCTAATTACAACTGGTGGACAACACAAAATATTGGGAACCCCTCTCATTATATACCGGCGCAGTTCTACATTGCCAGAAACATTTAAACATAAATAAATTAGTTTACCTGGTTACTGAAAATCATCTGAATTAAGCAATAACACATTAATTAAGACAGAGTCTTCCATATGCAAGCATCCTGTCTACCTCGGGCTCATGTCCTACTTCCTTTGGACTGAAAGGGAAAGTAGTTGTCCATCAAGGAAACCTCGGATTTAATATCCAGACATGACTCAACATGTGAATAGAACTAAAAACGTGACCTACTTTAGTTGCAGGATAATACACAGATTTAGCTTGGAGCCTTGATGAGTTCATGAGCTGCTATATAGAATTATGTCATTCAAAGAAAACCAAAAAAATAAATAAACACAAGACGTGGGTGAATGCAGAACTGAGGAGGTGTATCAGCAATGACGGTGGGATTTGACTTCTTTAACCTGCTTTAGCGTAGCCACGTCAAATAATTATCGCGAGAGAAATTACCTTTAAGTTTGGGACATTGCTCCAGCGTACACAGGGAAAACACTACGAATATTATTACTTTAAACCGATAAGGAAAGTGTCAACTCCACAATGAGGGAAGAGGTTGATTTTATAACCTGTTCGCTAACTTATTAAACATCTGGCCTCTCAATGAAACTTTATTACGGAAGAATATGACGCGTCTGGCCGAGGGCTATGAGTGGCAGTCAAAACGTCCAATCAGCCTTCGTCGAACGTTGCCATGAAAGCTACGGGGGCCAATCAGCGAAGACAGAGGCGTGTCCTTTGATATTTCAAGTTAGATAGATTTAAAGAGGCCCAAACCCCGGGGTGGCAAAATAATAATCTCCGAGGCTAATTAACGATGGCCGGAGGTTGCTCGCCAGTAAGCTGGATGCCGGCACACTTCAGCCGGAGGAAGCGTAGGGACTGGAAGACTGCTTCCGCTGAGTGAATTAAACGTGATTCGTAGCTGACATGAACATGATAGGGAGGGAGCACAGCGGCAGAATAATACGGAATAGCACCGGTGTAAACACCGTGGATAAAAACACAGCACCTACCCAGAAATTCTCCAGGAAGTAGGGCGTTATCATCTTGTTGTCTTCCTCTCCGCTGCAACCCTAAATGTGTAGTAGGGAAAGTTTTTTAAAGCGTAATTCATCCACCGTTCTCCCCTCGTTTCTCTATTATGCCTTTCCCCGTTTTCCTCCTCTCTCTCCCCTTTCTTCTCCCTCCCCACCTTCAGACTCCACCTCCCCTCCTCGGCTGTGCTGCGTCTCCCGTCGCTGGTTTATTCCCGTCCCAAATCGAACCTCTCAGCCTCAGCCGGGGGTGAAACAGCGCCGCTGATGGCGGACACCGCCAGCGCCAGCGCGAGCGAGGAGCAGTCGCTGGGTAAAATGTTGCGTTCAAGTGCTCTGCGACAACTTCAGTAACACCGGGGAATCTTGGAGAGATTCTGAATAAGCCAAATTAAATGGACGGACCATAGTGTCATAACCAACGCAAAAATAAATTAAAACATATTCTATCTGCGAGACACATACAAGCCGAAACCCGCAATTATTCTCACGTCACCTTTTTTGTTCAGTGTGATGGACCTCTCCTGTGGAGAACCAGAAAGGGTCGGGGGGTTTCTTTGAATGAAGGTGGAAGAATATTCGTCAACAGACAGACATCATGTAGATCAGCCTTCCTGTTTGTGATATGTATGATTGACAAACACTGTAGTTTTGGTGGAAGTTATACTGTTTTTCTTTCTTTTTAAGAGTCAGAATAAAAGAGCTGACAGGTTAACTGTTTTTTTTCCCCCATGTATTTGACGTACAATGAAGTTATGTAGGGCAGATATGATCGGCTCAATGCTTAATAAACAAATAATGATGTATTATGCAGTAGTAACACTATACATTTAAATCAACACAATTTTTTTCAAGTAGTGCAACTGACCCTTTGGAAAATTATGATTCCAATCATACAAGCTCAGGGTTGCAATTAAAAAGTGATTTTCCTAATCGATTAATCTGCAGATCATATTAACATTGAATAAATTAATCCTTTTAATTGACAAGAAAATCTGAAAAATGGTCCCCCATAACGTCCTAGACCCAAAGCCAAAGGTTCAAATTGCCTCTTTCTCCATCCAGAATCTTGATTTTCTGTAATAATTTCCCCCCAAAAAGTAGAAAATCCTTTAAGCGTTTTATTTTGAACAGTTTTGCTTAAAGACTGAAACAACCAATCATTAAATTAGTCGTCTTTTTTGATTGACTCGTGATTGCAGCTTTAGGTTTGGATGGAAGATACCACTTGTTCAGTGAGCTGAGCCTCAGCTGTTGTATCAATGATGAAATACAGGACAGAACAACACTACAGCAGCAATGAGAAAAGAATGTTTAAAACTTGAGGAAAATACAAGACAAAAGGCCCATAATAATGTAAACAATTTATTGGAACAATGTACAGATTCAAGCGATGGTAACCAGTCACACCCACTATATCATCTTACAAATATTACAAAATTACTACAGTACAATATAGATTCTTTGCATGATCCAAAATATTTGGTGGCCCCAAAAGTATTACTTTTTTTTTTTCAAATTCAGCAGCTTATTAAAAAAACATGTCTATCAAAGTGATGTTTTTGCTTTTAATTAGCAAAAAAGATGAAGGCAGAGAGTCTAATCAAGTTAGAAGGCTAAATGATGATGAGAATACAGGAGTTCTTGAACTAGACATTCCTTAATATTGGTGGGTGCTTTATAAAATACAAATTTTCAATAAAGCTCATAGAAAGTCAAACTTATATCGGCAAACGAGTTTATACCAAGTTATCGAACTATTTCTTTGCTTTTAAATCAGGCATTTCCTGTCTCTTTAGATACAGTTTACTGTATAACTATTGCAAAACAAAATCCCCAAGTACTTTTGCTCTCAAGGCATTGTGTATACATTAAATATTACTGTAGTCTGATGACAATCACTTTTGACAAAAAAAAAAGTACATCAAGTATGTGCAAGTTACCATGTCCAATTAATTCTTCCCTCTGCCTTGCAGCTTTAATTCTTAGTGTTTGATCAAACCGTCACATTAGAGAGCTAGCAGTGTTGCACACGACACGGGGCGTCGATTCCTAAAACGAAGGGCGAGAGTTCGACGAATCTCAGTTGTTTATCGATGCATATATGTGTAGACACATAGGGGGCGGAGATAGGAACAAGAACACAGACGACCTGAGGTTAACACACACGAATATTCAAGTAGTGAAACACAACTACAAATGTATAGCAGCAGTCAAGTTAGAAATACAGCACAGTAACAGTGTGGATTGTTCCGTGGGTGTTTTACAGACCCAAACCCTTTCAGTGAAAGAATATCAGGACTCTGTACACACACACACACACATACACACACACACACACTCAAGCCGTAATTACTCCTTTTTTTTTTTTTTTGCATGCCTAACAGCTGGAATGTGACAGACAAAATTCACTTGGAAACAAAATAATGTGGCACAGACAAATTTTAACCTCTGTATTCCATGATGCATTATCTCCCGTTTCTACCACAGTGTACGTCATTAAATACGGTCAGCAGCAAGAAGCTGAACAGGATTTTTTTTTTTAAACATGATCTAAATAGCATAATTTAAAACATTTGAGTGATTTGAATTATATAAAACAAAACGGATTCACATGCACTAAAAAAAAATTTCAGATTCTTACCCAATTTTTTAAAATGCAAAACAAATTATGTAATTCAAATTCAGGTTTAGAAAAAAAACAATCAAATGTGTATTGAATTTGTTTCTAATTCAAACTACAGTTTCTACTCATATCTGCTCATACGTGAATGATTAATTCCTGTGACCAAATATATACGCCATATTGTCAAATATGCAACGCAAGACACATTTGCAATGTTGTCAGCCAATTATAAATCACTTTTTTTTTCCTTCGCAATATCAAAGTACATTTCAGCAGCAATTCGTATAGTGTGGTAATACTAAGGCCATGATCTGAAGGGTTTGGCTACGTCATTAATTACAAGCAATGTAAATTTCATGTGCATCTCAAAAGGTTAAAATACTGCATTTATAACTCTGGCCAGCAGAGGAAAAATGACCGGGCATTAAAAAATATTCCTATCACTCCAACCCATCATGGAATACATTCAGGCTTCACGTAACTTAAAACACGTATGAAAAACAAAAAAAGTCACAGCGCAAAACTAGAGACAAAAACGTTGATGAAGTTTCACAGTATTTAAGAACTATGCATCCAGCTATGGGGCAATTTTTAGGGAGAACACTCCAGCAAAAATGATGATAAAAGTCCCAGTGTTGCAACACACGAGCGATTATTATGTATACCTTTAATTGAAGCTTCCCTCCCTCCCTTAATCCCCTTCCCACTATATGTTGGGGTGTGAGGGGCCACCAACATGCAAGAGATGAAAGCATCCAAGTACCCCACAAAACACAACCACCCAAAATATTACAGTCATCCTCAAGATCATGCTTTTAGCACAAGAAGCAACCAATAGCAAAACTTCAGTACACTGAGAAAAGGAACATATCTAACATTGGTTCGGATGGTTCTGACAGCCACGAAAGAATCACGACAACAGAATTCGTGTCGTCGTTGTGAGAGTCCAAGAAACGACGATGAGGATGAGGATGAGGATGATGATGATGACGACGATGACGACTGGCTCACAGCGTGTTCACCTGCATTCACGTTTCCTTCATGAAGCCAAGACAGTGAAAAGGACTGTAAAAGCATCCACAGCTTTGATATGCTTGCTGATGAATGTCCACATTCACATTCACACCACGAGACCGTACTAAGATTCACTCCAACACTACATCACAGCCAAGATTTGACACATTTCCTAGGTTTGGTGTGTAAACGCAGTCATGCTACATCACAGCCGATTGCTGTAATTCTCTGGTAGAAGAAACAAAAAACAAAACAAAAAAAAAAAGCACTGTAAATAGTTAAATTACAAAAGGTCAAAGAAGAACCTTATCACAGGGCAATGACAGCTGTCAAAACATACATCACTAATGCTCTACAGAGTTCCACAATGATACAAGCATGCTACCTACACCCGGAAAAGCTGCTCTTAAACAGAAAATATTGTGCTCTCCAGTGACATAATCAACAGCTTTGCCCTGCTAACAAATAGGAACACTGAAATCATCTGGTAACTAGAACGATGACGACGTACTCTCGGTGATAGGCAGCATTACAAACTTCTCCGCATCGAATGTTTTGCAGTCTAAGCATCTATTTCCTTAGCTTTAAGCTAACCTTTTATTTATAGGTCTTCTGTTAAACCTTCAACGTGTTTCTAGAACAGCCTTCAGGCAGAATTCATGTGACCTCCTCAAGCCACATCTACATGGCTGAAATGAATCCTACCCTTTTAATATGAGCCAACCCCTCATCTAAACAACACTTTACAGAGTTTGCTCTCTGCTTTGCTTACGTTTATTTTTCAGTAGTTCGGGTGACAGAATATGGAGACCCAATGAGAACAAAAAATGTGATTATTTCTGATTGTGATGAGATTACGTGATTTTTCCTCCCATGATAAGGTTGTTCTGGCAGTCCATTCCCCCCTTGCCTGTGCATAGGGGCACTGGACACTGCAGGTACCACCTCCCTCCCACCCCGTCCACCAGGTCGGAGAAGGGTCCGCACCCCTTCCCTCCCCTTGATAGGCAGATCCTTCCCCCCAGTAAAGGGTAACATGTTCCCTGGGTAAAAGAGGTTCCCTATATTGTCTCCCATCGAGAATGACCTAAGCAGAGAAAGAAAAACAGGAGTGAGTGCAACATGTGGTGCTTTTCGTTAAAAAAAAAAAAAAATTTCTTCGCCTAAACAAATTCTGAAACTGACCCCAGAGATGAGGCAGACTGCTGAAAACAGTTACACCCCGTAAAAGGTTGCCAGACGATCTTTCAGCGGCATAGGGAACTGATCCGAGAAGCGCCTCCAGTTCTCCTCTCCCACCTGGTTCTTAAACCCGTGAAGGATCTGAAATCAAACACCATCACAAGTTCATTCCAAGATATAACTGAGGCTTTCAAAATAGATCCAATGCATGTCAGGGATATTCGACGGTGTCAACTGTAGAAATTGCAGTTCTTCCGTTTGGCCACTCGGGGGAAGCAAAGGGGGGGGGGTTGATTAAATGAATCAATCGGGGCTTGTAACTCAAAGCTAATCTAAAGCATTTTCCAAAAATCTTAGCAGCAATTTAATTTTGAACAAGTAAAACTGTTACAAAAAGGTCAGTAAGCTGTGCTCAACAGCAGCTTTTACCTTGTAGAACATGTCTCGCAGATCATCTTTTGGATTTACCCAGGAGGCCACTGCGTCACAGAAGAATATAAAATCCTGTTCCAGAGAAGACAGGTGAGGCTATTTTTCAACGGCGGCGGTAATAAACAACACACTGGTATGTTCTTGATGGATCTCACCTGTACTACTCCTCCCGGGTTTACACTGATCATAGTGCAAATTCCTCGGAATGCCGAGTCTTTCTCCTCATTGTCTCTTATGTTTCGTAGAGAGGTGCACCTGACAACGGGGACGGCCACATTTAACATCACATATCAGCATGAAGGTTCAAGTAACAACATGAGAAACTTGTGTGAATCTATCAACTGCTGCTATGCTACGAATTACTTAAACAAGTAACCAAATTTATTTACCAGTAAATACATCCGGCTAATAGAAATCGTATATTGGTTCTCTTAACAACTGATTAGTACAGGGTTCATACACAGG
The DNA here is from genome assembly GCF_037954235.1 of Aulostomus chinensis. Taxonomy (NCBI): domain Eukaryota; kingdom Metazoa; phylum Chordata; class Actinopteri; order Syngnathiformes; family Aulostomidae; genus Aulostomus; species Aulostomus chinensis. The sequence continues at coordinate 4,142,721 of NC_141338.1, forward strand.
TCAACCTTTAACTTTCCAGGATTTTCCACACCAACGAGGGAAATTTTTTTACCTGTGTATAATTAACTATAATCAACAATCAAACTAAAACATCAATATTCAGGACAGCTAATCAATTTAAGGCAAATGATTTTTTTTTCCCTCAATCAATCTTAATCTTAATATTACTGGTAATTATAAAGAAAAAATAATCCATAACTTTTACAAACATTTGTTTGTTTGTTTGTTTTTTTTACTTTTCCAGGCTGGCAATGGCCATTTTGTAATTCCATGACTTTTCCAGGTGTTTATGGCCGTATGAACCCTGTTTATACATATTTGTACTCTAAGTACACGTGTGGAGGAAGTTGTGTCTATCATGAGCTGAGATAACCACAACAAGTCAAGCATGCACACAAAACTGATCAAAAGAAAACAAATCAAACATTTTACTTTTAGCACAACTACTCTGAGCTGTAATCACATCACTTTTGTTTATGAGCAGTGTGTCCAGCAAAACCTCATCTATAGCACCTTGAAAATAATTTGGACTAGAAAAGGTTTGGGGTAGTTTTTTTTTTTTTTTGGGACAGGCACATGCAGCTGGGCGACTACAGAACGAGAAAGGGATCTGGGAAGACTATTTTGCATCCTTTCTCTGTTGTTGAACCAGCAGGCATGTGACTAATCTGATCCCATGCATCTCTGAGGTTGTTAGCGACAATCAACAATGAACAAAAAACTAGAAATTAAACAAATCAATGTATAATACATGAAGGTGCTACTGAGGCAAAACAAATCACAAGTAGGACCTAAAAGAGGACAGGGTTAGTCACATGATTGGCAATGATTACAAACTGATAAAAAACAAAAAAACAACTGAAAAGACTTCTTTTGAGAAGGAAAGTGAGGAGAGGAGAGCCACAGGAGACAGACAAGAAGAGAGGAGGAAAGCAGAGAGGAGATGAATTAAATAAAAGATTGAATAATACACACCAGGGTCTTATAAACTGCTGTAGCATGGGTGCCACCTCTTGAGGACAAACGTAACCAAGACGACCAATTGTTATTGCTAAGGTAACGCAATCACGGTTACACACCACCAAACGCCAACCAAGACATGAGCAATGAGGAGGGGGAGGAGAAAAAAATAAAGAAAAAACAAACAACTCAGACATAAAATCAACAGAATTTGTGTATGATAATAAACAGAAGATTTCACTAGTGTTGATTATTACTGCCCCCTTCAGTCGCAGGGGCAGAATGTAAAATATGACACTTAAAAAACATACAACACGTTTAAGGGAGAACACATTGACAACTTTGACAAGACATTCATAGAAAAAAGGCAAACAAAGGCATCTGCTTTCAGAAATCATATGGATCAAACAGCTATTCAAATCTTTTATGAAAACGATTAATCAATTCAAATGTGGCTCTCGTTGTAAAGACACAGGCTAGCTGAGCTGTAGCATGTGTGTGTGACTGGCCTAAACAAGAGCATTTCACTTGTGGAGATTTCTCCCTTAAACTCACAAATGTTAATTTTACAGAACAGAAGTTTTTTTTTTTGTTGGGTTTCGTGTGTGTTCTTTTGAAAAGAAATGACAGATTACTCCAAGCCAACTACATGGAGGGAGACTAGAATCCAGCACAGCAGGTTCTTATGAGGCAGAGAGGAGGGAGGACCTAAGTTTAAGAGACACAAAACTATGCAACATTCTCATTAACAAACAGGCATTTATGAACAGTCCAATGACACATGCAGAAAGCAGATGGTATGCTCATTAGAATAAAGTTCAGTGCAGGATCAGCTGATCAGAGTGACGCCACATACTGCCACACCTGCATCGAGCTGCGGTTTCACAGTACATGGCTGTTTGATCTGAATTTAGTTTGCCAGGCAAATCGGTTCTGTCGAATTTGCATCCCTTTGTATCCACTGTTGTGTTTTCAATTAAAGCTATGGATACTGCAGCACTTTGTCCTTTACGTTCACACAATCTCTGCATTGCACAGTACGTGGACTTTGTGTCTGTGGCGTCCCACTCTTGTGTGTGAGTCCTACAACACTGTTGAGTGTCCGATTCCGTCGTCTCAAAGTCAATGCTTTTTGAATGGGTTTTCAATTAACTGCCCCAGATGAGGTCTGTGGTTATCGTAAGCTTAAGGTATTTTAAAATTTAATTCTACAGCATAAAATACATCAGTAGATATCCCACTCGTGCATTTTGAAGCTTATTATGAGTCTTTAAGTTGCTAAAATGTGGCTAAACCAGACTTTAGTGGACTTCATCGTGCAGAAAACTGAAGAAGTGTGAAAGTAATTATGTTGTAATTCATAGCATAATTTTCTAACATTTAAAAAAAACATACAAAAGGCGTGTTTTTCGGCTGTAAACCAAAATCCAAGACATACTGAAAAACCCCTGCAGCTTTTGGACAATGGAGCCAGTGATGATGCTATCATCTGAGTAGGCCCACGGTGCTCTATCGTCAGAGCACGCACACAAGAAACACATGCAGGCCAAACTGGCTAGTCCCGGTTAGCCATCTGCTAACTTCTCTACTTTTCAAATGTTATCGGATAAAAAAATTGTGATCGTGAAATGAGTCATTAAAATGTGGTCGTGTGCTGTTTTGGCAGGAAATGCCTTCGGCATCAGAGTAGTCTGAGATGTGGAGACCAGAGTGCAGCACGATAGCTTTAATACCTTGAAAACATGCAACAATAATGAAAATCTTCAGTGATCAAAAATGAATAAATTTGTCTGAAAGGTAATAGTTATGAAGTATCCTGCATCAAACATCTTAACAACATTTAACATCTATTGGCAGATATGCATCCACATTTAAAGAACAGTAAATAAAAGCAACGAATAAACTTGACAGCAAACAAACAGGAACACATCTACAGAATCCCTAGTTTGTCTTTTATTTAGGCAGGTTACACTTTACCCTTGCATAATCTCATTTTGACTGTTCAAATCCCAATTTCCAGATTAAGTGTTGACACAAGAGCGGAGTGTAACCTTTTGTTTGCTACATTTAATCAGTTTAGGTGTTCTCTCAATCATTCAAAAGTAGTTATTATGTATGTGTATTTAAGTATTTCTTATGCTAATGTAGAACTATGTGAGGCTATGATCTCATCTATCTAGCTCACACGGCTTTGCATTTTGTTCTCTCTCTCTCTCTCTCTCAACAGTACAGTTAACTTCATGGTGCACAGTAAGTGAGTTCATTCCAAGGCTGGGCACTTACATGGCTCGCTCGATTCAAGCTTGTCAAGAATTTCACACCAGGGCTTGCCCAAAGTTGCTTTTAGGATTTGCTTTCATCTGTATTTACAGGCCACACTGCCAGGTAGCAAATCGGTCGTGGAAATAGTTTGAATACTTTGGAGAAACCAGCGAAACCAGTAAGGCTCATGGCTTGGCAACGTTGTTGTTACAGAGATTAAAGGGCAGGATAGTGAATGTGGTGAACCCTGGCTGAGTGGAGTGTGTGAGCACCTCCCTGAGTGTATGTGTCCGTGTGTGTGGCGACCTGGCTGGCTGGCTCAGCACTGCCACGGAGTGGTACCTGTGTTTTCCAGTAGAGTCTTTGGAGTGTTGGGCCTGTTAATGATCTCCACCAGCTGGTGCAGCACCATGGCAACGTACGGCTGCATTTCAGGCCCTAAAATGTGGACAAGAATCTGCACTGTAGCTGTATTTTCACAACCCTAACAAAATGATTTTGTGAAAATGTGATAACAGAGAGGTACTCACCCATTTGTATAGATATTTCTCCGATTGCCCATGTTGCATTGTTGCACACTGATATTAATTCTGGGTTTAAATTAGTACCCAGTATGGGCATAAAATCAGCTGGAAGAAGGAAAAGGAGTCATTTAGCAACTGTTTTAGAGGCCAAACATTACTCCAGATCCAGCAGTGTGTTTTCAGAACATACCAATGCATGGTTTGACGTGCTGGAAACACGCCTTGGTCAGATCTCCTAGCAGAGCAAAAGAACTCTGACGTACTTCTGGCATTTTGTCCTGAATGGTTGTACAGGACACCAAAGATGAACAATGGGAGTGAGTCTGCGCGTTCATCAGATACACAGCATACTACGCATTCACAGTTCTTCACCTGCATGCACTGGTACATGAGAGTAAGGATGTTGCTACGAGCAACAAGCTGCTCAATGGTGCCCCCCAAACCCTCTGCCAGTCCACTGAGGAGATCCAGAGCCACGATCATGAAGTCTTTGTCAGGAGCCTCATACTGGTCTGGCTGTGACTGATGCAGCTAGAAGAGTGAAAGATGGTGGTAGAAAAAGAAAAAGTGGAAGAGCATCTACACACGTCTATCTCTGTCAGGATCCTGGCCATCACGTCGGACCCCTATGAAGACAGTCTGAGCCAGTCAGGGGCGACCACGCAAGTGTCTGAAGGACCTGCACACTCACCATGGCCTGAGCGAGGGTTTTCTGGACCAAGTTAACACAGCGTTGGTACACAGGCTCACAGTAGGGCAGGAAGCCACTCTGCAGGGCAGTGGCTACAGACGACAGACACTAAAACACACAGACGGCAAATACACTCAGTCATCAGTCCATCACAGAGGTTGCATCTTTTTGCAACCTTTTTAGGGACTCACCTCTAATAAAGGGAAGAGGTCTTTGTCTTCGTCTTTCAGCTGGTTCCATTTCTGGATCAATGGAGGCATCAACATCTGGATGTATTCCTGATTAAAGAAATGAATTCGTGATAAGGACATTTTCATGACATCGACAGAAAATTTGAACAGAAACAATTTTAGCGCTTTCAGTCAAAATCGTCTTTACAACGGTAATTGCACACAAACAGTATGTGTGTGTGTATGTACTTTGCAGTAGGGTCTCATGACTCTTGAACAGGTTCAACTGTAACAAAGTCACCCAGACAAATAAATCTAAGAAACTCTTGACATTTCACTTGTGGGGAAATATAACTGATTAAAATTACACTGACCAAGTAACACGAGCAAATGGTGCACTCATTTGACATGTAACCACACAGAAATGTGAAGTGAAACCGTACATGAATCTACTCAGCATACCGGTTTATTCAGATGGTGCCCCACTGAGTCTGCAAGCGTTCCGATGGCGTCGTAAAGAATTAGTAGATTTTTATGCTGGTATTTGTTGAATGCAAACACCAGTGTGTCCAGGATGAACGCAAGATAGGGAACCAGCTCTGTACAAGCCTCCTCCTCCAAAGTGGCAAAGGCACTGGTGAGGAGGGAAAACACATTGTAGAAAAACAATGTTTTAAAAAATATGGATGCATCTTAATGTAAGGTTACAAAAAAAACAAAACATAACTTATACAGTTTCATCAGGACTTCCTGCTCACCTGCAAGCAGCTTCCTGCACACGCTTGTTGCTGTCTAGTATACGTTTGAGTAATTCTGTCATCAGAGGCTTCAAGTAAACATCTGGAGGTTGGCTAACAACCCAGTGGGCGTAGCGGCTCAGCGTCCAGCAGGTGATGGAACGCACCAGGGCCTTCTTGTCTGACAGACACTGAATGAGGTGGGGAATGAGCTCAGGCAGGTATGGGATCATGCCCTGCATGCACCCTGAAGGTGAAGAGGGATAAGAACAGTCAGTATCAGGTTTACAAAATGTTCCACAAAGTCCATCCATCCATCCATTTTCTCACTCACTTTGTGAGAGGAACTCCACTTGCTATTCTTTTGTCCCTCAGTTCAGTTTCTCACCTTCAGCTATAGCCCCCAACACCAGGATGCCAGACTCCTTAACAACCCACTCTGGATGGAAGAGCAATTCTTTGAGTAGTGGCAGAATGTGGAGCAACAGATCATCCCTGAACACATTGGCCAGCACGTCCAGTGCTGCGGCGGAACACTTGCCTGAATTTTTTGAGTAGAAGAGGAAGAAGAAGAAGAGAGACGCAGATGAGTGACGGGCAGATGTTCAAAAAAAAGGTCGGTTGACTGAATATCAATTTAGAGATCACCACTTGAGAGGATTAATCCAGGCACTGAACTCACGTAGATTCCAATCAGAGATAGTATCATCATCATCCAGTTCTTCATCCTCATCGTCCTCATCCTCGATCCCATCACCCTCATGCTGCTGAGCAACTGTGCGGGAGCGGTGGAAGCGCGGCCTTATGTCCTGTTCGTTGTCAGGAATGGCCTCATCTTCCTCAATGTCCCCCTGATGATGAATGAGCCAAAAGAAAGAGACATTAATGTTACCCGTCACTCACTCCCTAACAGGCCTAAATGACCGCTGGTGTACTTTAAGGAGCCTGGTGTAGGACTGAGTCCTCATACCTCAGTGGGTCTGAAATAGCTTAATACATTTTCATGTTTTGTTCTACTGGCTGTTGGTCGAGGGAACCTGAAGTGTCACAGTCACATCCAAAGTTCAAACTGGTTGCAACCAGATTTTTTTTAAGTGATGTTGTAATTATATCACGTGCCATAAAATCGATGCTACTCCAATGTATCTATACACCAAACAATAACACAAACCTTAATTGAACCACATGTCATGAACTGTGTGTCACCATGAGTCAAGGCCTTCCTGCAAGTGCAAATATTACACTACATAAACTGACCTTGAGCAAGATAATGTCAATCTCAGAGTACTTCATCCCGTTGACAAGCACCGGAGTGAGTCTGGAACGAAAGCCAGAGGAAAAATTATGAGAACAAAGGGCAAGGAGAGGTCGAAGCCCAGGAGCCATCATTCACATCTGATTCCCGCTGAGGGCACTGTTTAATGTGACAGTATGGTGAGGGATGTTACAGCCGAGGTCAACAGTCAGGGTTCTTTCATCAGCCGTCCTGAAGTGTGGGGGAAGAAGACTATCATACTGGAGCAAGGTCTTCACTGACTTACTGCCAAGGTTCCAATGAATCAGCTGCTTTCAATATTTGTACTGGAGTGTCACTATGTGAATTGTGTGCAGGTGTATTCTTACTGGGAGAGGTGTCCACATAGCACTTCCTTACACACCGGCTGCTCCGCCAAAGTAAGCCAGAACTCACAGGCCTCCAACGCCACATTTTCATCTTGGTCCTGTGTCCTCTGGAGCATGTACTGAGAGGAAATTAAGAACTATTTTAAATAATTTATCACTGACATTAACAAAAAATTCTGACGCACAGCATCTGGTCATAAGAATTCATAAGGTACCTTCCCCCTCCCTCTCACGTTATCAGGCCGTAGTTTCACTCACCTCTATGATATTGTGCATGTGTGGAAGGAGACGGTCCAAGCGGACCTCCAGCAGCATGACGAGAGCTCTGCACACATTCTTCCTCACCTCTGGTTCCTCATCGGTCGCCAGTGCAAACAGATTCTAAAGAGAAGAAAAACCTTTTTTTTTTTTTCGTTGAACAATCTGAAGGCAAATGAATACAGGCAGAACAAGTTTTATTTTGTACCCTTTATTTCTTTGTTTTACATTGAACCTATTTAACCAATTCTCTTGAAACCTGGTGGGAGGTTGGGGCACGGGTGAAGGACAAACCCTTTCATTTTTGGAGCAGATATGCTATGAATAAAAGGATGTTTTAATAACTTTTTTTGACATAATAGGACAATTTCCAACCATGTCTTGCAAGCCAAGATATATCATCATGAAGCTAGAAATACTTCATAACCGTGAGCTGTCTCTGCAATGCGTGTCTGTGAGCGACTGTGACACTTGTCTTGTTCGATCAACCGTACAGATAATTGGTGCCAAAACATTTCCATCTAGTTTGCTATTTGGTAAAGAGTTTTCTGCCATTCCTGAAATGCAGGCATCTGTTAAGCTTCCCATATTTTCCACCACCCTGTACTGTGTGTGTATGCTCCTGCAACCGTGCTGCAGATGTCGCCATTGCTCTCACGCACACTAATCTACAGCAGTCACACACGAAGGCTGCAAAGCTGAACATAACAGTTCTTAGTTAAAATCCCCTGCAGACATCATTCATGACCGATAAAGTTCTTTGCTTGAAATAATTACGTGTGTCTAATATGATTTTTCCATTAAAAAAATTATGATCACCAATCTAATAGTCCTCAAAAAGACATCTTCTTAATCCATGGAAAAAGTCAGCAATCAAAGCAATCAATGCAAATACTGCTAATTTCAAAAGGTGAGAGTGCTGGATGGTGAGTTGTGCTAGTAGTTACATATCTGCACTGACATTACTACATACGGTGAATTTCAAAATCAAATGTGCAACTGAGGGACAATTTTGACTTGAAGAGGACTTGGTTTAGCTCCCTTGGTCTTTTCAGAAGAGGGGTGGATTAGCCAGGCAGGTGCACAACACTGAGACTGAGCCCACACTGGCAGCAATGACCAAACTGGGGTTTGAGGGTGCAGACCCAGCAGGAATACATTGGGTTCCCACTGGGACACAAATGGTTTAAACCTTGCTGCAGGTGGGAGTTGGCATGAAAGGAGACGGCATGTATCACACAGTGATATGTACTGTGCTCTCTTCTGGGGACAACATGTAACTACACGTCTGAGTTGTACATCAGCAGCTAGTATTTAGGCCTCTAACGCTCATGTACTAGCTGGTGAATTCTTTGCTGCCATCAGGACGGGGTTATGTTTGAACTCACTGGAAAATGAACCGTCCGGCAGAATTACTTATCCACTTCTGCAATCAGCCCCTTAAACGCTCCACAATTTTTAGGTAGGCCGGCTGTTATTCATTAGTTGGACTATGTTCTACATGGTTTTGTTTTCGGCTTCTTGGCATATTTGTTGTTATATGCTGTTGTATGTGTTGTGTACCAACTGCTCACAATAAAACCCACCAATGGGACTCATAAAGTGTTTTGAATTGAACTGAACCAGATATATACAAATGAATATGTAGGTATATGATGTAATTTAGGGCCTGATACAAATACTGAAATTACAAATTTTTTTATTTCAGTGTTGTTATATTGTTTGCAGTTTATACATATGATTTTTTGCAACAACCCCTCAATCGTTATCAAAATAGCTACAGAGTAGTAATCAAAAAAGCTGCTACAGGATATTTTTACTGTTTTGAAATAAAATTTATAGTCCAAAATAATATCAGTGCACAATATGTTCTGTAGAAGTTTTCATATTGGTAGATATAAGAAACTATCAACGCTGATACCGATACATCCGTGATAGCCCAGAATTATCAGACAAATGGGTTAAAAAGCTACTGAAGTATTTTCAGAGGTGAGGTGAGACCTGAGGCAATTTCAAAGATCATTTATGAGTGTTATCATGTCAACACGCATAAAAACACACATGAAATGTGACATTAGAGTGAGACTTGCCTCAATGAAAGGGTCAATATGCAGCATTAGAGCCTGAGTCCTGCTGATGATGAACTGATTGACACAGGCGATGGCATGAGACCTGCAACACAATGACCACCACTTGAGAATCCCAGCAGCACATTTTCCTCACATGTCGTACACTATGAATGAAGCCTCTGTCTTCATCTTCACTCCATTGGCTCTAAATTTAACCTTAGAATAAGAGCAACTCTTTTCCCCTTTCAACAGGCAACTGCATTATGACAGATGACCATACAACAACACCCACCTTCATTTCCTGGACACAAACCTAAAATGTTCCATTCAAGAAGGTCTCACAACATATAGCATTGGTTCTGGGTAATATTAAATCAGTTAGCAATTCATTACAACATTTATTTGGTGTGCTATAGATCCTCGACAAAAAACGATGCAGCAGATTATTCATTTGGAATTGGCAACAGATGAAAGTATTGGAGGAGATGTTATTCTATATTTTTCCTGCTTTCCAAAAGTCTCTTCATCAGCTTTTTGGGTTATGGAAATACAATTTGACAGGTTTAATGACCAATATTCCACCCCTGTGCATGGCGACAAAGTTCAAATTTGACCTTCAAACATTATCTTCGTGATAAGAATGAAAGCAGAGGATAATCTGATACCTAATCTTGGGACTGTTGTGCTTGAAAAACTGCAAGAATTTGGGGATCATGATGTTGAGAGGTCGATCCAGCATGTCACTATCCAGGATCTCAGCAGAGTCTTCGCAGATCTTCTGAAGGGCTCCAAAAGCTCCCTGGGGGACAACAAAAGAAAGAAAGCAGAGTTGGTCAGAAGAGTGACAACATCTTCATCATGATGGTGAAACTACTGGCCAAGGAAGAACACTTTTAGTTTTCTGGCCAGCTCTGGATCCAGGAATAAAACCTTCCATTTAACATTTTGAGACAATGTCATTTCCCTTCATTTTTCAGGAAACCCTAAATTGACCTTGATGGAAAATCAAGCAGGGCGGCGTGGCTCAGAGGTTGAGTGGCTGTCTAGCAGCCAAAGGGTCGCTGGTTTGATCCTCACTTCCCCCGGTGACCGTGTCCAAGTATCCGTGAGCAAGATACTGAACCCCTATCTTCAAAAAAGTTTGAGTAGTTTTGGAAATACACACAGACATACAGTACATGATGGTTTCAGTTCATCGATCCATGGTTAGTATGCGAGCTCACGATGGGCTGCAGTGTCTCACACAAAACTCCAGTCCAATTAACTGATACTAGACACAGTACAGCGCTGACAACGACGGTGCCTGAAATGAGTTTCCATGGCAACCCATTCCATTTTGGCATTCCTTTCAGATGATGGATACAGAATGTGGAGAACTGAAAAGATGAAATGACACAAGAAGAAGGAAGCTGAGTTTACGTCAAGGTCACAAACAGGAAACCCGCCTCCCAGTTGTATTTGGGAAGTTCCTCCACCATCTATACTTACCAGAAACATAAGACGCAAGCACATGTGACTAACTGGTGTCGAAGCTTTGAGATACTTGAATCTAAATCTGTATTGGTAAGATCAACAGTAAAGGATATGTGGCTCAGTTATATTTTCTAATCAATACAAATAAACAGAAAAGGCAAACCTAGCTATGTAAAAGCCGTCACAACCAAGCTCATGCAGCGATGCATGAAGCAAGAGACAGAACCTGTGCAGCATGTTTTCTGTCAACAGAGAAGGGCAGGGAAATGGGCGTGGCCTTCAAGCACTCCAGTGACGCTGAGATGTCTTGTGTCACCCCCTCACCGCCCTGCTGTGGAGAGTCATTAAAGGCGAGAATGTGAGCCATACAGTGAGCTGGGGCAAAGACAGGAATGCATCGAGCCAAGTCGACATCTCCTTTCTGCTCTGGAGACTGGAATGAGTTACACTTCAAACGGGCACAAAGGTGAAAAGAAGTATAAAGTATGTGATCAAACTTGACCCTGACGACACCATGGCAACCGCCATTAATCAAAAGAGTAAAAATGGCTTTCAAGTGAGATCTATATAAAGCCATCCAGCACCATCACACGTGACATCGAACACACCTGCTGGTGTCTTTTTATAGAGGAGTGCAGCGCCGTCATCATTAGCATGACATCCTGGATGTTCGAGGGGCAGGAAAAGGACGCTTTTAGCCAAAAAATATGAGAACTGTCAAAAAGACATCCTATCATAATTGAGCGTCACGGAAATTATACTTTTTTTTTAACGTTGGTATCGTCATGAGTTCCTTCGAAGCAAAAAGGATTTATATATCAGCTTTCAAAATAATAATAATAATAATAACATATTTAGAATTTAATTTTTTGTTTCTCAAGATAATCTTCACATATGAATGTTGTTTTTAAACTTATGCACAACTTCATCTTCACCACAACTAAAGTTCGTGCTTCTTCTCCCTTCGGCGTGTCGATGTTTAACAACCTCTGGCATTTCATTTAGCAACCTTTTATGGAACTGCAATTTTTGTACAAACCTTAGGGTTAAAGATTCAGGGTGGTGGCATTTTTTTTAAGCAGAACAAAAAAACCCCATCTGAATATCTTAATTTTGTGTGCACCGCTGACCTCATTTCATGCTTTTAACCAAAAAGTCAATGGAAAAACCCACTGACTTTGAGATGAGGGAACCAGACATTAAACACCGCAAACTTTAGGACTCATTCCTGTGCCATACTAAGTGGCTATTATTACTACTTAACCCCCCCTTACCTGTAAAGAAGATAGCCCCGCCCACTTATAAACAAGCAGAGGCAGAACAAGTGGAAAGTTTCGCAGAAAAAGTGGACCAGTGAACATGCTTGAGCTCACACATTATTAGCCACTTATTCTGCATGAGTGGCAAGGATTTAGAGCCAATCCCAGCTGACATGGGGCAGGAGGCGGGGTTTACCTTGGACAGATCAGCAGTCAATCACAGTACTGACACAGAGACAAACTTTGAAACTCATTTTATGCGATATTACTTTCTTCTGATGCCTTTTCTTCTCCTGGGTGCAGGCAAGAGCTTCAAAAACTGTACTTAACGGGTCTGTTACATTCAAATGAAAAAAATCTAATGCGTAATATTGATTATGCCAGTGTCATTATTGGGAGCACTCACTACAGTTAAACGTACTACGCCCCAACCTAAATTGCACTTGGTATTAAACAACGTAATATTACATAATAAGCCAGATATAATTCAGACGTTTTACGATATCACTTGAAGATTATATCACCTGACACATTTAATTCCAGCAAAATCTTAACCATCTCTACCATCAGAAGTTAAGAAGCTTTCAGCCTCCAAGCTGCTTTTCAAAAACATAGCGAGTCTTATGAGGAGTTGCTACATTTGGTCGCTGTTCTGTGTTAAGCCGCGCACGCACACGCGCACACACACACACACACACACACACACACACTTCACGATCCTTCACAGTAAATAGCTGACCTAAATCTCTGCTTGTGAATAAGCTTTATAAAAGAGACGGGCAATGGCGCTTCAAGGAGAAACATTTTTAAGTCACTTCCTTAAAATTCCGATAATGCAGCTTATTGAAAGCAATATGGACGTTCTTACAGTAAGCAGCGGCGACCGATGCTGCCAGGATACTCTGCCCTTGCAACATAATATAATGTATCCACCTTCTCTATAGTGACTGATGTCACATGCACATGCTGCTGACAGCATATTAAGAGCCACTGAGTTTATGTGAGCCTAAGTAAGGCTGCAGTCACACAGCTCACATGGTCCAATATCCACTACCAGCCACTGTACTGGCACTAAGTGGTTGCAAAAATAGACGCCTTTCCATTAACGTATGTGCATTAGAGAGTTTCAACTTTCAATTCAGCAAAAAAAAAAAAAAAAAAAGTTTTTACACTTGCCTCAGGTGTTTTGCCCCTCAAGAGTACCAAGACTGAGTACTTAATCCAGTTATATGGAGTTTTTTTTAAGTATGAAAGGATGTAGCATTTAACCCACAACATTAATTTTGACATGATAAAACAAAAAAACAAAAAAACACCTTCTCCAAAAAAAGACATGCAGACATTTTATTCCGAGCTGAGGGTGACTTGATGTTAATATGAAAGCAAAAACAGACTTGCATTGAAGTGTTAACTTTAGATTGCCCTTGAATAACTTATGTCAGCTCAGGACGTCGCCTCTGACAGTGACCGCTCCACCTACACCCCATTCCAGTTTGACATGGGCTGAATGAGGAAAAGAAACAATGTGTCTGCGTCTGAAAGTGGGAGAGGACGCATGAGCAAACACCGTCAGTTACTTTTGCGGATTCTAAAAATTACATCACAATTGGTGAAACATAGGAATGTTAGCCAGAGGCTGACAAAAGTTACCAGGGTTCCTGTGGGATTTCTCCAGGATTAAAGCTGGTTATCGATCCAAAACATTCAACAATACCTTGACTTCCATATCAATTCCTGGAATTTTTTTTTTTTTTTTAAATGGATTAAAATCCACTCCATTGTTAAAATGGATTTTTTTTTTTCTTAACAAAATGAAAATTACATCACACATCATGCTGACTCACTTTGGTCTTTGGTTCCTCGGAGTTTCCACACACAACACTTTCAGAACATGGAAATGTGATTCAACCTAATTTGTCTGTTTCAGCTCTTTAGTTAAATGTCCCAGCACATCTGCATTTTTCCTCTCCAATCAGTTTTAAATCATGAAAAAAGGAACTGCAACTGGCTATTTACCCCTCGGGTACTGAACGTTGATGTGTCTTTTGATACTCAACAGAATCACTGCAATTCTGTCTGTATCATAAAAATATCGGCCGATGCCAGCCCTCTCTGGAAACAGGAATCAATTTCATCAGACAAAATAGCAAATTAGAGCGGGCACGACTGGAAGCATCACACCAGATTTTATTATAAGAATGTCAGAATTTATCATTGAATGTAATAATAATGCTTTACTGCCAAGTGACATCACGGTGTGCATTATGCATCTCTCAACAAAGACTGCCATGTTGATCTTCTATTTTTGTCATTTAAACTGGGCTTCGGATCCCATTTCCTTGTCGAGCTGCACACGGCCACACTCTGAACCACCTCTGCACACGATACCAGCTACAGAACTGCGTCTGTGAGTAGAAACCCATCCTCACAACTCTGTGTACATAAATGGTCAGATGAGCTCAGTGGGACCGTGACAAAGACGAACTCAAAAAAGCTCACAACAGAAACCAAATACGATCAAGTGTGCAAGTAAAACTGCAGCAGAATTGTATGAATAAAAAAAAAAAAAGTAGAAATGTGACATCATTAGCCACTGATGACATCAAGCAGGTCGATAAGGGAGATGATTAGGAATCAATAAGTATTACATACTACAAACTAATGATGGGTGAACAGTGAAATGGGTTGTGATCACAAGTGAGGGCGAGGAAACAACTTGCTCTCTGAAGGTATAACGACGATTGTTTTGGTTGGCGTAATAAATCCTGATCTTTTAACCGTGTGAGCGAAGTCTGAAGTCTGAAAATTAGGTCACAAAAAGGATAGAAAGAGAATAAATGATGTCTATGATGAATAATCTGTCGTTGTGGCTGACGCTCCAGCTGTGAGAGTGTATTTAGCTCATCTGGCCAGCAGGATGTTATCCAGATGCTGCTTTGTATTTGACCCAGCTCTTCCTTTTTTCACGATAAATAAATAAACTAACAGATAGAAACACAGCGCTCTGTGCCAGACACAGATGTATGTTTACTGAATAGAACGAGTGTTATCACAAATTTGCCACATCCTTTTTCTTAAGAGCTTCCAATCCAGACAATTCATATGAATTTACTTTTAAGGAACCTTGGTACTGACAGCTACCGGTAACATGAAATAGAACATTTCCAAAAAAGTGAAAGCCCTAAAAAAGGTACTGCCATAAAGACAAACCCAAATGTCTGCATGGATACATAGTTTCTGGCATCATTCGCTCAAGAGGAGTAGTAAAAGAGAGTCGAAATTACAACACGTGAAAAACCCATAACCACGAGCTCCTACACGGCCACCTTGCGTCCTCACCTCACATGTGTTGTAGTCCTCTGAATCCAACAGCAGGCAGAGTTTGGGCAAAAGCTCCGGCCAGTTTTGTAGCTCTCCCTTGGAGGCGATGGTGGTAATAAGGATACCTGTTTGGGTGAAGGATTTCCTGTCAGTGACTGGTGTTACACAGCAACAGAGAATAAACAGACATCCTCCTCCAAACTAAACAAGAAGACAGAAACCCCTCACTCCTCTGTGTGCGCACTGGGGAGCCGAGACCCACAGAGAGCAGATGCCCTAAGCTATTTAGCTTAGCACAATAATTGGTAGTGAGCTGGAAGTGTTAGCATAGCTCCATGAAAAATTAAATACATTTTTGTCCAAAACTGTCTTTGCCTGCATTAATATGAATTGGGTTGTAAACAGAAACGGTAATGAAACAACGACTGGAGGAAGCATCTAAAAACTTTGAGCCAACAAAATCAAACAAGTGTTGACAACTCGAGGCGCGACTGCTACCACTGGTCACAGCCGACTTTTTAAGAGAGGAAGATGATAACCGCTTTTGGACAAATCAAGTTTCTGAATCTGGCCTGTTTGATGACTGACGTATGCAAACACAGCCCACTCACTACCAATCACTGCGCTAAGCTAACGGACAGTCAGGAGGGGTCTGTAGGTCTCAGCTCCCTGATGCAGCACAGAGGAGAGAAGGGTATCTACCTTCCTGCCTGGATGGACCACAAGTATAATTCCCAAACAGTTGGGGGATGTCACTCTATCTAAACGAACGGTTCCATCCCTGGACACATTTAATGATATGAATTGTATCAATGTTCAGTAGTTTCTTTGTTGTTTTGCATGTAAGAGGGCTGCATCTTCCACTGCAGAAGCTGAAGGCAGATTTACGCTTAAAATAACAGGAATGGATGATCCAGGGTACACAACAAAATAAAACCTTTAACAGCCCAACAGTACAAAGCATAGTTATAAATAAGCGAGTTATGGTTGCTAGCAGGCTAGATGTGCGTGGGAATGAGAATCATGAGTGACATTCTGGTTGAGAGGACACAACCTACCCACTGTGGCCCGGATGAGAGGTGAGGAGTCTCCGATGTTTTGGAGGCACTCGCTCTTGATGAAATCGGAAACGCCATTGGGGAAGTTCTGATAATGAGCTTTGACATTGTTCTTCAGTATCAGCCCACTCAGGGACCGTGTTGGTTCATCTTGTGGGGGAGGAGAAAATAACCAATGAATGACACAAAGGTTACAGCCACGCTCACTCCCTCCACCGCATCATAAACACAGGCTGAATCTTAATGTGTGAGAAGTGCGTAGATCTCTGTGATTTGATGGACATCAGCTCGGTTCGTTCAAAATTTGTAGCTGGAATTTTTGGGTTGAATATTTGCAATTTGCATCATAGCTCAGAGTAACAGCGCAGCAGCATCCTAAAATGTCTTAACACCACTTAACATTTAGGTCATCTACTGTGCAGACATCCAAGCCAAGAGTTGAGTGGTGCCAGGAATTAGGTTTAAAATTAGAGTGACCCATATTCTGACTGTCTCATCATCTGTGGCAAAGATTCATCGGGGTCACCCGAGTCATGGCCAGACAGACCTTTCACTGAGCCGTTACATAAACGTGACGTGTTCACACTGTCCAATACCATCAGGTGATCTAGGAACATTAAACAGACACAACAAACAGAAACAGTCAGACTGCTTACCTTCTGATTTTAACTTTGTCAGGACAAATATCAAATAGTTGTTGAAGTCTGGATACTGGTTGAGCTGCTCGAGTCTCTGGAAAACGCGGTTGAGGAAGATATGATGTTGCAGTCCTTATGAGCACATTACCACGAGCAGGTGTTTATGTGGTCAGGTTGTGGTATAATGTAACAGTAGCATGGTACATGTGTGTATGTGTGTGTGGGGGTGTCATAAAAATGTCATTTGAAGGGACTGACTCCTCCAGCCAGGTGGCATATTTATTTCTGCAGCACATCCATGAATGATTCTTTTAGTATCAGCAGGCACAGAACATACGGGAAGCAACACGGAGCAGAAGATCGTAACAACTGTCTGATGCACGAGCATTCAGTGATTAAAAAACACTTCTGCATTTAAATTAGTGGCAGCACAGAAGCTATTTGACATTTTGCAAAGCAACAAAATTTACTTTTTAATGAAAGAAAACGATTTAGTTCAGCAAACCAAATGCTTTTGATGGCAGTAGCTTCCTGACTGAGTGACACTTGAAATTGATTCAAGTAAAGTGAATATCAATTTAACAGCTACAATTACCATTTCATGGTCATGTGCCTCCCAACCTTGATATCATATCAAAATTGACCTTTGACCCTTTGAAAAAAAAATCAAAGCCCCTTAATTCAACATAACAGAAACCACATGTTTTCATTACTGAATAATCTGCTGTTTATTTTCATGATTCACTGATTATTTGTTAAATCCATGAAATGTCAAGAAAATTTAAAAAATGCTCATCACAATTTCCTCAACAAGTGACATGTTAATTTGCATCTGTGTCATGCATGACAAAAAGATGCAGCGAATCCTTACTGAAATGACAAAGTAATTGGCAATTTTTTCAATCAACCAATCCATGAATTGTTGCAGGTCTTCTATTAGACATTTTGTGTCAAATTCTGTCACAATCTGCATACAAATTATTGAGTTATGCCCAAAAAAAACCTGTATTGTGAGGTCACAGTGCCCTTGAACATTGGCTAGGGACAGGAATCAAAACCAGATCCAAAATGTACAATTCACTGCAATCAGATGCTGCAGTCAACAATAAGGACTCATGGCAGAAAGCGGAGCCGCCTAATGCCTGGTTTCATGTTAGAATAACGCCACCGGTGCCTGATATATTGTCTGTAAATGACCACATCCTATAGCTGTTGAAACACCAGTAAAATGCTGAAACGTCACTACATCATTCCATGTTAGGCAGGGCTGCTGCTTCCCAACACAACCTCCATTACCGAGGGTAAATATCCAGTGTTGTAATCAAGTTACCCCCCCCCCCACCCCGGCGGCTTTAAGAGATTTCTTTTATGTCTATAAAAACCTCACTGAAATAAACACTGTACAGATATTCTGACAGAGAGCATGTTGCAACAACAGCTCTCAGGCTGCAGCAAGCTTGAATCGCTGACCAGCTCTATACTCTTTAAAGAGTAGGAGCCTTGTCATCTATTTTAAGATGTTTAAACGTGATCAGGCAGACATCCGTTCTCCGAGTAGAACGCTTCACCTCAGTCACAAGCTGCCTTGATATTAGCGTTTCTACACAGTGTTCAGACTCCAACGATGACACAGTCAGGTCAACACTGAACACCTGATCAGGAATCAATGACGTAATCAGACCCATAAGGGGAACAGATAAGAGCGTTGCTATCAATAAAATCAACATGAAAAAATTAATTTGAGACGAACAGACGAGCTGAAGATAGTGCCTCAAGCCATGAGTGTCGCCAGTGTGGAGGCAAAATTACAACCAGACACCATCTCGTGATGTGATCACAGCAGCCGCACCAGCCTATATGTTGATGTTCTGACACATGAGTGCGAAGTCCACATGTAGTAATGTATTAGTGACCGCCAACTCCTCAGGGTCAGACCACACCCATCTCCACACCCGTGTGCCTTCATGTTGCTCCCAGCTACACACCTGTTAAATTTCATGGCCGCATCTTGTGAAGCTGTCGCAGTTAATGTGTCCAGAGACAGAGAGGCTGACACATGAACACCTACTCAGAACACCCGCCTCTGGTAGTTCCAGCTATTGTTGGTGTTTCCAGGAGCACATTTTGCATGGATCTCACACACATACACACACAGTGAATATAATACCCGCAACGTGCTGTCACGGCTGGTAATCATCTTTGCAGTCATAATCTTTGAAGCCCTACACAGCTTAAATTACGGAACCACGCGTCTTTCAGTCAGTTCTAATGCTGGCTGGGGACCATCACAGCAAGTCCAACGAATATTAGTTTGGTGTTTTGTTTTTTTAAATAGAAATCTGTTTGGGTCTGATAAACAGAACCGTTAAAAAAGGTCCTGTCATTCTTGCTCATCATTTGTTGTTCATGCGGTCAACATGTATTTTAAGAAAACAAAATGTTACTTTTTTTCAAATTCACAATGTTTCCATGTTTTTTTTTTTTTAAGTACGAAATGCAAGGACACACAAATTTGACTTTATAGAGACAATATTGACATCAGCATAAATCGACTGTAGCCCAAATAGGTTTTAAACATCATATGGGGGGGAAAAAAATCTTATTTTTGTGCATCCCTTCTTTAATTTAAACATTTCCTCTATTGTGATTTGCCTCCCTCCTGTTTCTTGAGTGTGCTGTCAGTCAGCATGAAGCAACACTGTTGGCGTCAATCATGTCAGATGAGAAAAAAATGACACATTTACGAGGTCATTATCAAACATTTCACTAGACTCTAACAAACAACATTCAAGACTGAAAAATAATCAAATGTCTCATATGAAGATGTCGTTATGACACGGCGTTACACGGGGACGCACGATAGTAACAGCAGACATGGATCGTAGCCCAGTTTTGCTCAAGACTCTTCTCAACAAAAGATAAGGAAACAATGCGATAAATGTGTGATTAATGGGCTTCATTAAAAGATTTGGAAATAAATTAGTATGGAGCCCCAAATTCTTGGTTTTAAATACAGATAATTTCCGCAAATGTCAGCTATAAACCAGTATCGTGCATCCCAATGTTAAATAAACATACTTCCTCCTCTCAGATGAGTAGTTTTCCAGGGAAATTACGTTTTAATAAAGAATTTTTTTGTTTTCCTGGAGCGTAATAGAACAGGAGTATGTCGGTGGGGAGGAGACTACTACTGGATCTACCCTGCTAGCTTGTGAAGCAGCCATAAACACACCGCCAAACTCTTGCGTTTTCATCAATCAAACTTAACTCTGCACGAAATGACCTTCTTTGCCAATAGCACGGGGGGACAAAACAAAACAAAACAAACAAACAAAAAAACACCCACCATTCTGTTACCTGCGTAACCTGCTTATAACGGTAACCACCCCGGCTAACAGCAGCTAGCGCTAGCCTGTTGAGCCTTGACGTGATTAAGCACCGCGTTAGTCAACAAGGAACCGTTAATATTAGTTATGCCGAGCGGGGGGGGGGAAGGATACTTGCTGGACGGATCTCTGTGTGGACGTATCTGGCGACTGAGACTCCTTAAGCAGCTGTAAAATTTGTTGAAGTCCTTGCTCGTCTGGCTTCCACGCACACTCCATCTTGCTGCTGCTGCTGCTGCTGCGGATAAAGACACAACATGAGCTAACGGCGGATTTGTCATGTAGCCCAGCGCGCTAATGCGGACTCCTAGAGGCGGGGGCAGCGTAAGCAACACACGGCGAAAAGAGGCTATTACCTGTTGGAACTAATTAGCCGGCGTACTCGGGCGTCGTTGACTGTCTGTTCAAATGTGTGTCTGGGTTTTCAGACATGGGCCTGTTCCGCCGTAGGAACATCCGTTTTCGCATCAAGCTGAAGAGCTGCGGGCCATTCAGTCTGCCCGTCGCATTTAAGCGCCTGTCTGGTCAGCTGACGCGCGGCCGAGCGGTCCTAGTGCTAGTCTAGTTTCGCCCAACGTGCTCGCAAATCAGCAGATTAGTTTTAAGTACAGATGACGTTCGTGTTATTCAAGAGGTCGGACTCCGAAGGGCTTGACACAAGCGCGTATCTGGTAGCTTACACCGATGTGGGCAAAGCAGTGGCGGCGACAGGGATGAGGGGAAGTGAATGCCGCGAACGGTTTGGGACGCAGCCTGCATCGTGTCGTTCAGACGGCTCAAGTGGGTTTTAAGACGATAAAACAATGACATCTAGAGGCCGGTGTCAATATCATCATTATTCACTTTACTGCGTGGAAATGAATGGAATTTGTATTATTATTGTATTATTTATCACTACATGAGCCGTTGGAGAGGGTTTTTGTTGTTGCTGTTGCTGTTTTCAGACCAAAACACGATTACACACTAGGTCCGATGTGTACTAGTATGTTATGGAGTGTTACATGAAAAACATACATAGCTACTCTACAGAAGCAGACAAAGGCCGTACTTGTAAGTAATTTTAAATGAGGCTGTCTCATGACAATGGGTTAATTCACAACAAGATAATTAACCCCCTGCAGAGATAATGAATCCATTAGCATGTAATAATGTCATGAAATGTCATACTTGTCATTTGTTTTTTAATGCTATTACCACTTATCTTGTAAGAAGGGGTTAATTCATCTTGTAACAATGAGTTAATTAGCTTGTTATTATTAATTGAAAAGATAAGCAGCATCATTACCTTGTGATTATTAACCCGTTAATAATAAGGATACTTTATTAACACCACACAGGGGGAATTACTCGGAAATAACACATTACAGGTCATACTTGTGATTTTTCTTTTAATGCTCTTATCTGGCGATAACAACATAACGATCATTTTTCTAATGAGAAGAAGTTAGTTTATAACAAGATAATAAACCCATGGTCACATAATAAAGGTATTTAGAAAGTAATTACATGTAAGTCCTTTCTTGGCTTCCATATATATGGGATTATCCATTTTTCCAGCATTTGGAGATACATTCTGGAGATGTACAAAAAAAATTCTAAAAATAGATGAAGCTGTTTTTTTAAATGGTTGAGCAATGAATAAAAACATTATAAATATTATCGTCTTGTATTCATGTAATAAGTATTTGTTGTATTGCATTATTGTTGTATTGTATATTCATATTCATTGTTATCCATTCTTAGAAAGGCTTTCAATCGTCTTTGACTATGATTTCATAAAAGCCTGGTAATAGTGTATTTAAATGTTTGGATTTTTTTCAAATAGGAATTCGCCTGTTTGTCATAGAGTTCTAGAAAGCCTTGATAGTTGCAATTTATTTGAATTCAATTCCATGTCCCATGTGTCTTTGCAGCCCAGACGGGCCTCTTTATTTGACTTTCCTTGTTCATAGGTGTCTTTCTTACAGTCCCTCAGTCTTCTCTGCAGAGATGAAACTGATACTTGCTGTCTGGGACGCTGTTAAGCTGCTTGAAGCTGCTTGAAGCTGCTTGAAGCTGCTGTCCCATGAGCCGACGATTACACAGCTGCTAATTTCCAACTTGTCTTGTGATACTGTTGAGGCTTTGGGTCCATCAGACATTTTCCTATCACACTTTTGCCCTCACGCACTTACGTTTTCGCGTTATGATGGCCTGTCTTCCTCTGTTGGTTGCATTCTTTTTTATTTCTCTTGCCATTATGATGCAATGTCCTACTTCCTGCAGTGAAACATTGTCCACATTATGAGGATGTGGTAAATCAGTCAGTTCCTACACAGTGTTTATTCAAGACAACAGCTTGTAAATCAACAAAAGTTGTGTTTTTTTTTTACTCTCGACCTGTCATACTTTAAAAGCAGATGCGGCTGAAACTTCGGTGCTCAGATCTGCCCTGAAGGTCACCGAACAGTTCTTTATTCTGTTCAACACTGTATTTTTTTTTCTTCTCTAGGTTGTATTTATAGTGTTGTCCGCCAGGTGGCAGCACACGAGTGACGTGCGTGTAGTCCGTCCTGAACGTCAGATGAAGAAGTTAGCATTACATTCACTGCGCTGCTGCCTCTCAGCGTACAGTGCAGCCGCTAGTGGCTCCGCTTCAAATTACCTTATTTAATCTCATACTTTGGTGTATTTATTTTCTGCTGGCCGTTATAGTGGTTTTGTAGAACGAGGACTGCCAAAAGAAAACCGAGAGTACCTTGGACCGGTGAGACTTTGTCCAACAATCCTTCTGATACGCCTCCACTCTGCTCGTCTTTATTTGCCAAGAGAATCGTTGTCTGCTGTCTGAGGAAAACATGAGCTTTCTGTTGTAAGTTAAGGCAACTTTTATGTTGGATATATTTTTACTTTTTTTTTTTTTAAATAATTGCCGCTAAATTCTGCTTTGAAGATATGTCTCCCGGGTTAGCTGTGGCTAGCGATAGCACAGTGCGGGCTTAGACTATTTCCTGAAGTAAGGTTAACCTCCGGGTATAACTTTAACGATAATTCGTATTATTCCTCTAATTTTTAAAAATGTAAATGTTCTCGCTGTACGTTAACGACACCATCAGAGTATTTCGTATGTCCCGTTGCATGATTGTACCACCCTTCTCACTCTTATCGGGGAAGCGTTCGCAGTCTGGCCCGGATAGTTGCTGGTCGAGCCACTTTTGTTGTCACGAGCTCGTCTGGTTCGCGTGGTTCGACTTTAAAGCTTCTTAAATGACGCCGTGTTTTATAATTGTATCACAATAATCTGTGTCTGGAAAACTATCTGGTTTGGTACATGGAAAAAGCCCTGTGTGTGGACGACATGAAAGGGCGGAGGATATATCCTGAATGCGCCCTCTGGTGAGGTTTTGTGTGTGTGTGTGTGTTTTTTAGGTAATTAGAAATAGAGAAACCTTAATTAATAAGCCAGCACGCAACCCCGACAACACGTTGTGCTCAAATCCAGTTTGCAGAACTTGTCAGAAAGTCAGTTTGGGGTTGAATCCATTTAAACCGATTGCATTTCCATGCAACAGGCTCGAAAAAATAATGGTTACTGATGTAAAGCATCTCTCAGATGGAGGAAAGCTAATATTTTACCTCCTACAATTCTACAATTCTACAATTACATTTAGCAGACGCTTTTGTCCAAAGCGATGTACAACACAAGCAAGAAAGGATCAGGATGCTTGATTGAATCAATGCGATGTATCCCCCAAATGGATGCTCTTGAAACATGGATGCTGATTTGATTTAGATGGCCATTCTTTTGTTTTGCATACAATTCTCCAGGAATTGTGCGTTAACATTAACAACTTATTAGATGCAGGACCGGCTCAAGTTCATTATCGAGGGTTGTTAAATACGAAGCTAAAATGAAAATTGCACCTTGGCACAAATTTGAACCTTTAAATCAACTTGCCTCCTTTACCAAATGTTGCAGCATCGCCTAAGATATGTGGGATTAAGCACATTCAGTGTCCCGGATGAAGCATAATTAAAATAAATATTTTAGTGTGCACTGTAACCCACCACATTGTTGTGACTCCCCTAAATTCTTGTTTAATGGGGCTGTGAGAGAAAGTGAATGCTGGGCCTCTTCAAATGGCCTCATTACACGATATAAACAGAGAGACACTCTGTTCTCGCTGCCCATTCTGTTTTTGCCAAACCGTCAGGTCAACTAGAGCTCTTGTCAGCATTTTTTTCTTCTTCTGTGAGTTTGACTTACTGTTTGCAGAGGGCCCTCAACTGGGGTGGGGGGGGGGGGGCATGAACTCATGATTTGTCATCATAACCGAGTACCTCCTTATTTATCACACTGCTTGTCTTCTTTGTGGAATGTGACTCACAGTGGAAATCGTTCATCCAAGACTTTCAAGCCCAAGAAGAACATCCCGGAGGGTTCTCATCAGTACGAGCTGTTGAAACATGCTGAGGCTACTCTGGGAAGTGGAAACTTGCGCATGGCGGTCATGTTACCCGAGGGTGAAGACTTGAATGAGTGGGTCGCAGTCAACAGTAAGCACCACGTTTACCTCCTTCCCCCTTTCCTTTGATACGCCTCTTTTGGTTCAGCTTCCCGGTGACTTTGTATGCCTTTTTAATTTTGATATCTGCCCATCTTTTCTTAGTCTTTCTATGTGCATGCTTCTCTGTAGTCCTGGCCCTGACGTTCCAATGAATCCACTTCAAGAGTCGGTTAAAGTGAACTATCAGGCTGTAAGATCTTGGCATGCCCTCTAAAGACCATGTGCATTCACGCTGGAGAAAAAACACTGTGAATATTAAATAGACTTGTTTGTCTGTGCTGTGAGAGTCCCGTTTACTTTCCTCTAAACTGAGAGTAATAGCATCTCAATGGAAGCCTCATTTTCTCTCATTAGAGATCTGGTAGTGGCGCAACTGTTCAGTGGTTCTGTACGTTTGGATTTGAATATTGATTTTGTCCAGTTTTGCTTACACTCCTGTGGCTCTGATTAACATTTAATGCTTTATTAACTCGTGAGCCTCTTTAGGTTCATTGCATTTGACTGAGGTATTGTTTTGTCTTCTTTGTAATGTTTTGATGTATTTTTAATCCATTTCTGAAAATTAAATATATGTATATATATGTGTGTATGTATATATGATGACAAAGCAGTGAACAGTGATTTTGTATGGTTGCACTTTGCTTCACCTGTATTCTAAAACTCGTACGTGTGAAGCAAATATTCCACAATATTCACTGCCTCGATAAAGAGAGACGTACGCACAACTTGTCTCATTTCTTGTCCTAGACACTGTGCTGCCTGCCTTTGTTAGCTGGACTCCTCTCTGAACGTGTTGCTCAGAGTTTACTTGAGCATTAACGCGGGAATTTGGGTGAATGATTGTATTTTATTTATATATGTTTACAGTGATTTGAGCCAGTGTCTGACCGATACCAAGTATGAGTAGCACATCCCTCATTACATGACAGACATCCCGTGTTTATTTGCACAAGATTGCATCTTTGTCGACTTCACTGCAGAAAGGAGACAGATGGATGGTTGCTGGTTAGTACGGCAAAAGGAAGTTAGAATCAAGTTGAACTAATTTGAGTGTAACTTCCTCCACCGAGTATATTTATGACTTTCCTTGCTATACCGCCCGATAAGAAGCTGCTACTTTTTCAGGGGGTATACATGAAAGAAATTATGACATGCAACGAATGTCCCTGGCCAGAATTGAAAGTTATTTTCACTTTATTTCAACGGACCGATACTGACAGTGTATTTCTGAGCATGTACAGTTGCTGCGTCTTTGCATGCTGCTCCCTGTCAAGCCCGCGGAAAATCTGTCCTGGAGATTAGGGACTTTGGCACCTGTCTTTTCCGGGGTCATGGATGTTGGCCAGCTGAGAACATAAAAGAAACTACAGATCAGGTTTTATTTAGTCTGCAACACAATGAGTGTGTCATTCAGGAAGCCTAGTTTTACTTGACCAATGGCAATAAAACAGAGACATTAAAAAAGGTAAAAAAAAATACACATTATCACTGAGTAGTGTTGGGCAGTGCAGCCGAAAAAACTTTTTGAAAACGTTTATTTTCAGTATATGAATGTAGTGATAATTTTCCAACAGTCTAGACCACATCAGGACAACCAGCAAACGTTTGACATTTTGGTTTGATAAAAGACTGAAGGCATTAACAAAATAGTTGCTGTTTCTTGTGGTCGATGAATCAAGAGGAAACTAGGTTTCTGACGTCAAACAAAATTTAAAAAAAAATCCGTCTCGCTAACAAACTGGCTTGTCCCTTTAAATCAGCAGTGTCCACAAGAGTCAATGCCATTTCCTCATCCACGCTGTTCCTGTTTTAGTCTGTTACCATGTCAGCAGAAAATGTGAGATAAATGTCAGTGCTTATTTGAGTCCAAAATGTAAACCACAACCTAAACAAGCATTTTAGTGTTTAAAGCAGACCGAGTCTTCACCAGAGTGTCGATGCATCATGAAACATCATTACTTGTTTGCAGTGATTCGTTTTGGTTTTGAAGGAACTCTCGCTGCCCGCCTGTTTACTGTTTCACATCTCTATTTTTGTGTATCGTTTCCCCCAGCTGTGGATTTCTTCAACCAGATCAACATGCTGTATGGAACCATCACTGACTTTTGCACAGAGGAAAGCTGCCCAGTCATGTCTGCTGGTCCTAAGTAAGAACGTCATTGATAAAGTTACTGCTGTTGTTATGAACCTCCCCAACTTCCTGTTCTAACAAGGTTCAGCATGATAGACAGGAGAAAGAAGCTGACTCTAAATCGCTCCTGAACAGAATACTTGCCATTGATATTTTCTGTAGGTATGAGTATCACTGGGCAGATGGAACCAACATCAAGAAGCCCATCAAGTGCTCCGCTCCCAAGTACATCGATTACCTCATGACCTGGGTGCAAGACCAGCTTGATGATGAGACGCTGTTCCCTTCAAAGATCGGTATGCTTTCCTAAAAATGTTCTGGCTGGTGCTCAGCTCTGAAGAGGAGCGACTTTCATGCACCAGCTGAACATCCAGTGATTCAGTGTGTGCTTGTCTATTGTTAGAATAAAGGCGCTGCCCAAGGGCTCATACTAACAAGCAATCTCATGAAGCGTTTTCTGCTTCCTGTGAATTTCTGTCATCCAAAATATCACTGCATGTTCTCACTACAGTGAGGCAGCAATGTTATCAGTCGTGTCGGGTTAGCATTTTCATGCATGTAGACTAATTTATACCTCCAGCTATCATGCAGGTTTGCCTGGAATAATGTGGAAAAATAAGTTCTATTGAAGGTGCGATGTTTGAGCACCCAGAGAAGGCGGTCTGTTGTGTCGCCTGCCAACACAGGGCCTGCTGTCCGGCTTCCCTGTGGAAGAGCCAAATTTCAGCGTGTAAAACAGAGTGAATGCTAACATCTCTATTCAGGGTGCAGGGTGCAGTGTTTTGAGAATGATGCTGCCTCAAATGCTGTGACCTTTGCGGCCATTCCACATTAACACCTATGGTAGATTTTGACTTGAGTTTTTGGAGGAGTGGTGTTCCTCCCTCCAGAGACTTGTAGCATCTATGCCAAGGTGTATTTGAAGTCACCCTGGTGGCCCAACTTCTTACGAAAACACTTAATGTTGGCTTTCCCTCCCAGCACTCATCTGGATTTACAAATATTTTTAGATGTACTGGGCAGGGCCGCTGAAAAGACTTTCAAACCAGCTGAGGCTTGTGCCCTCCTGGGTGGAGCCCCAGTAGAGCTGAATGGCAGCCAGCTCAAATAAATAGTTGATCTGTTGCGAAGTACATCTCTGAGGAAGGAGCCGAAGAATGAAACTG
The DNA here is from genome assembly GCF_037954235.1 of Aulostomus chinensis. Classification (NCBI taxonomy): domain Eukaryota; kingdom Metazoa; phylum Chordata; class Actinopteri; order Syngnathiformes; family Aulostomidae; genus Aulostomus; species Aulostomus chinensis. The sequence goes on from NC_141338.1 coordinate 4,170,994, forward strand.
TAAAAAATAAAATGATAAATCATAGAATTGTTCATCATCAATAGAGCTTTTATCATAAACTTTTATCATGCCATCTTCCGACCCAACATGATAACAATTCCTGAAATAATCCTGTTCAGTACAAGAATACACGTTCATTATTTCCAAGATGTGTCACTTGCACGTCCAGTCGGAGGTGGCAGCATTGACTAAGATCCACTTCTGCTCTCTTACTTTTCACGAAAGCACCTTGGGGCCTGTGTCCACCAAAGCGTTTTCTTACAGAGGTGCAACGTTTGGATGCTATGATGCAGAATGTGACCAGACCTGCTGTTTTATGAGATCATCTTGCTGAGTACAGTTGTGTGCTGTTGTCAGCACTTTAAATGAAGGATGTATTTTGTCTTTGTGGCATTTATCCCCTCCTGTGATTGGACGAGCACTGGCTCTCACCCAAAGTTGAACATTCTCAAACTCTTTAGCGACTGGATTATTACTCCTAACACTCAGTGCCTCGTCATGCCGCTGGCATTTGTGGTATAGCATAAAATTGTGGTGCTCTCATTGAAAACAATTTAAAAGACACACCAGCTGCAGGGAAAAACGCCATGGTGGATGCAGGCCCGTGCTGCTGAGGAATCATGGGGGAGCTGCTCAACATGTGTGAGTGTTGAAACAATATGATTTCCTAACTTGAACACTTGACACATCATTGCCATGAGGAGGTTCTGTGTTTTAGTCATGATTGTTAGCACTTCTCTTGCATCGTGCTGTGGCCTGCCTGGAAGGAACATGACGCTACATCTTTCATCACTCTGAGCTTATCGGACAAATAAAGAGGTTTTTTTTTTTTTTTTTTAAAGGACAAGTGATTTTACATGTCCCAAGGCATATTTAATATCTAAGTTATGGCTGAAATAACCACATAAACGCAGTGAAATGATTCATGTAGCTGGAATAGATCCTATTTTCATCATTTTTTAGCTTGTGACTCCATTTTATGATGATCTCTCTGCTTTTGTGCCTCAGGTGTCCCCTTTAAGAGAAACTTTATGTCAGTGGCGAAGACCATTCTGAAGCGCCTGTTCAGAGTCTACGCCCACATCTACCACCAGCACTTTGACTCGGTCATGCAGCTGCAAGAGGAGGCGCACCTTAACACATCGTTCAAACACTTCATCTTTTTTGTTCAGGTGAAGAACCAGTGAAAAGGCATAGGTGTGAAGTCAAAGGAACACACCAACATTTTGGGAAATGTGTTTGTATCCTCCCCAGAGCCAGACAAGAAGCTGGACACCCCTCTCTCGCCCAGAGACCAGCTGATTGCTAGCTAGCTTAGCACTATGAATGATAGTGGATGGGAAGTGTTACCATGCTGTTGTCAAGTGATCTTTGATGCTCAAAACCTCCTTTGTAACTTCGGCCAAAACCAAATGTTGGTTGAAGACTACAAGAGGGACTGCTGCCACTAACCACAGCCAGCTGAGGATCACGGCTCATTAAACCAAGACCCTGAACCTTATCCATTTCCCAGCTTTCCAGAGAAGTATGCTAACACTTCCCAACCACTATCATTCATTGCATGAAGCTAAGTAACAGTCAGATGGTCTTTGTGGGTCTCAGCTCTCTATTGCACTACCCAGGAGAGACGATGATCTATCCTGTCTGGATCTGGGGAGGATGGACATCAAACATATTTCACAGTGATAGATGTACCGTGTAAAAACACCGCCTGACATGATTTGTTCCTCGTCTCTTTCCTTTCAGGAGTTCAACCTCATCGACAGGAAAGAGCTGGTCCCACTACAGGAGCTGATTGAAAAACTGACGACTAAGGACAGATAAACAGCAATGTACTTCATATTTTAATGGTCTTCTAGTTTTGCACAGACACCCACCCCACCCTGGCTGTATGTATGCAGTATATACTATATTTCCATTTGGGGAAATGTTTTTAATAAGGCCAGGACCATGGAAGGGTCATGATAGGTTTAAGGCACCAGGACTAATGCTATCAGGGATTACACTTAATTGAACAAACTACAGATTAACACGTCAGAGAAAATGGTTTTATCTGTATGGAAAGACCCCCAGTGTTCAGTCGTGGCTTACATTTAGCTCAGTAGAAACATGATAAATAACTATAGAAGTCTACACAGATTATCCTACTTTCCACTTGGATTAAACAAGACGACCAGAATACCAATCTGCCTGCAGTGTTTTAGCAATGTTTTTGGTATCAGGAGGTTTGTTGGTGTTAAAACTCAATTTTAAGGAAATCCAACGCCAGTAGCTTGTTACAATATTCATTTATCTGCTTTAGAAGGAGCTGGGTAACAGTTTGCTACTCTAGAGTTGTGCGGGAATGAGCCCTAGAACCCAGAAGTCAGTCAGCCTTATCGGACCAGCTGGTTGCTCTCCTCTCGCATTCGATGAGATTTACTCTCGATTAAATGTCAGAAATAACATCTGTGGTTCACATGAGCTTCATATATCTGAGCATTTTGTTGTAGGAAAGGATTCATGTCAGTAAATACCACACTCATGAATTTCAAAGCATTTATGTGCCATAAAATAGTGGTCGTTAAGTCTACGCAAGACAACAAACATAACCACGCAGGAGCAGCAAGTGTGAAGCCACGGCGTAGCTCATTCATTGCCCAATGTTAGCTTTGTACTTCTCACAGTTGCATTTATGCTTCCGAATCATAAAAGTGGTGTTCATTATGATCCTGCTAAACAAAACATGCAAGTCTCATGAATACTTGTTTGCCACGGAGCTCATTTTCTGCAACAGTTATAACTCCAATGGGAAAAAGACCCCCACGAGCTGTTTGTTGAGAGAACCCGTGGCGATGCTAACTTCTGGGTCGGCGTGCTGGAGTTCCTTTTCCCTGCAGCACTCTATTCTTTAGTACTTGCCCCCATTCGTCAGTACATCAGAATCCTAAGTGCCTAGCATGGCTCAAAATTGCCCTGTATCAACAGTGAGTACTGTATGAAGATAAAGGCCATATACCATTGACATGACAAATTAAAACTCCTCCACATCTCCCTTTCCGTTCCTGCGGTTTTAAGTTCCCTACTGCTCTCCAACATCATCCTTTGGTTAGGAATCCCTTACCAAGTGTTCTGTGCAGGTTCTGATGAATGAATGTTTTAAGAATAGATACTCGTCATGTAGCTGGGACTAAAAATTAGCTCAACTTTTAGCCTATTCTGGGGACATGTTTTTGTGTACTAGCTTCCCCCTACCACTTCAAGTAGAGACACATTTTTAGGAAACTTAAAATCGGCAGTAGACAACATTTTTGCTTGTTGTTGTGAAGTAAATGTTCCATTCATGATGATGTGATGGCTATAAAATAATGACCCTGTAAGCAGACTCATATTTATGGTATTTTCCTGAATGCGTCGAGTGGCAGTAATAGCGACTGCTAGGAAACAAAAGACGACCCAACAGACATCTACATTTGGTTCCACCATGGAAGTTCTTTCCTGAAACGAATATTAACGCATGCAGCAACTCGCTGCCTGTGGAGATTTAGTTGCATAGAAAAAATAAGCCTTGTGGAGAACTAGTCTAGCTTACTGGAAGAACATTGTGGGTACAAGATTGATATTCAACCATTATTTCAGTCTTTTGCTTTATTTTTCATGAAACGGATCCGATTACTTTCTGTCTCTGCGGCAGCTGCACTTCCTAGCATCCATCTAAAAGCGTGTTGCTACTTTCAAAGTCGGTGTTACACCAAACAAAAGCAAGCACGACTGCTGGCAAGCTGCTTTGTTTATGGCGAAGATCCAGATGAGGTGACACCGGCAACTAGCTTGTCTTCCCAGGGACCACAGCAACACCACGCAAATGAGGAAAGTAATTACAGAAATAACAAATAGCAAGTCGCGCAGATCTAAACCCCGATGGTGTCGTCGTTCTAAAGCCATGCCGTCATTGTGCTTTCAACATTTACCTCATTAATTTAAAGCAAAAAAGGGGGGGAGGGGTCTTTTTACCACTTAAAATTGTACATAAAGGTTGAGAAATAGCGGACCTGTGTTCAAAGTCACAACATCGACTGTTAAAAGCATTCAGAATCGCGTGATGCTTCACCTCCTATCTCACTAGCCATTAAGCACTTTGAACAATTTTCCTGACCTCTCTTGCCTGAATGTGTATTTTGCATAGACTGTGCTGTGAGAAGCTGTATCATCATGTGACTGATCATAGTTTCTTTCCTCCCCCGATACCCCCCCCCCCAAAAAAGAATGTTGAATTGCTTAGATCGGCTATAGGGCACAATTGAGAGTTCATAGGCTTTCTTTTCATGGTCCGAGATGTTTGTTGCTGTGCGTCAAACAGCAGATGCATGTCCCTTCCCTCAACTCAAAGTGTAATTTACTATGCAACAATTTGACACACTTAAAAAAAAAAAAAAAAGGCTTTCCAGCTGGCTCGTTCACACTTTATACTATTAATTTTTACTTGTGTGTTGCATAAATTCCAGTTTATGGTAATGGAATGGCTTCTCTTTTAGGTTTACTTCAAAAAGTCACGGAATCATTTTAGATATCTGAAACGTGTGCAGGTGTAACTGGGCGCCTGTCACACTGTCTTAAAGATCATTTTCAGCGAGCATGGAGTTGGTTAAAAGAATGCTTTGAAGCTTTTTAGAGGCAGCTTTCCCGTCCTGTCCCCCAATTTGGATATTAAAGTTGTGTTTGTTTGCTTTAATTGTCCAGTGCCCCCCCCCCCCCCACTTAGCTAACTGTTATGAATGTTACTGCTCACCATATATCTGAAAATGTAATAGAAAGTCGGTCATCCTGAAAGCATCTCATCCTAATGAAATGCCCACAACATAGCCTGTTGCCTAGTTATTTTTCTCCTTGACTGTAATAATTGAGGAAATGTTTGTAAATAATGGCTTGGTAGGGGGTTTTCAATGCTACTGAATTGATTTCTGCTGTTTACGAGGCAAATAAAGGTGGTGTTGACTCTTTGAATGTTCCACGTCTTTATTGTTTATAACAAATTCAGGATAATTAAAAAAAAACAAAAACAGGATAACACTTGCGAGACCTCAGGGACGTTGGGAGCAGCTGCTACTTCCGGGATGGTGACGCAGCTGCGCAATTCAGAGATACTGTAAAAATAGATGGCCATGTTACTTCCGCTTGGGTCACGACGCTGCGTTCACGTGACGCTTTGATATTGAATATCCTTGGGTAAATCGTGCTTGCGCTCTCCCAAGTTTCATAATCTTTGGAATAATAACCTTTAGTGAATCCATTCAGCTGGAGTTCAGTTTAAGTGGTGTGACTGAGCTCTAAGGAACTGATGATACCGTTACCGTCCAAGAAGCTTCCCCCCCCGTAAATGCGTTACGTCAGTCGCAACAGCTCCTACTTCCTTGGAAATTATCATTTTCTTTTGTTACCTTCTTTTGTTAGGAAGTGTCAGAGTTGGTAATCTATAGATATGTTAGAGATTATCACATGGATACAGTAAGGATCATAAAACGAGGGTCTCAGCTAGAAAACCTTAATGCCGTAAAGCGTTTTGACCTGAAGGTCGCAATCTTCCCCTCCAGAGCATCTCTGATGTAAACCGCCACTTCCTGAGGTCTTCTGCCGCCAAAGCTCAAACAACAAGAAGGTTTGGAGGGCACTGCCACAGCTCATTCCCCGCATCGCAATTTCACAAGAGGTTTTTATTTGCTTCCAAAAAACAAAACAAAAAATGTCTGCGACTCCGAAGAGGCCGTGCCCGGATCCAGCGAACGACTCAATGGAGAAAAGAATGATGCGCATTTCAATCGAAGGGAACATTGGTGAGTGCAGCACCCGTTATCGACCAGTAATTTCACATATATGGCGCAAACTTTTAATTGTGTTTCCGGAGGCGGTTAAGGTGTAGTTATGGGAGGCTTCAGGTAACTCTATCCGGCTATATTTTATTTTTTTTACCGCCTTGCTATCTTGTATGTATCAATGCGTAGCGACTGCTATTCTCGCCAGTTCGTAACCTTAAGCTAATATACATGCGCACCATCTAAGTTTGTCGGGATATTTGGTGAAAAAGGTTTTCTTGCATGATTTGTTTTCAGCGGCAGGGAAGAGCACTTTTGTGCGCTTTTTAGAGAAGGAGAACTCGGACTGGGAGGTAGTACCAGAACCCATCGCTAGGTGGTGCAATGTCCAAACAAACGGCAGTGACTTTGAGGTATTACTGCATTTCTACAACTACAAATCTTACACACACACACACATCTTGTAATGATGGCTTTTCCATCGACCATCCAGTCACCATCCAATCAGGGGCAGATAGGATGGATTTCACCGCCCTGAGAGGAACGTGATCCTCGGGGTTAGGGTGGTGCGATGGAGCGTCCTCAGCTGGAATTAGAGTGCAGCTGCCACCTGGTCAATGTTGGAACCAGCAGAACACACCCACATGAGCAGATGGTCCCACGAAGAACATGCCATCGTCAGTACGCACACACACATCTGAACCTTCAACACATATACAGAATACTTAGAATATTTTAGCTTTACATTGTAAAGAGATGTCAGGCAAATGAAGGGTGTGAGGATGTCAAATCATGGGATGTATTAGTATTTTCTGCTCAGTGATTGAGTACCGTATACTTAGCAGTTAAGCAGTGTATATAGTACACACCGTACAGTATATTTTAAATGTTAGCATAGCAGCACTGTCAGTATGTACAGCTGTTCATGGCTCATGTCAGTGCTCATCACCCCTCAACAATGCACCATGTAACTGCAGACGTGTGGTCATGCGCCCCCTGCTGGTCGTTGGACAGTTTGGTCTTGAATGCTAAAACTGTTGACAAGTGTCCTAAAAAATATATGACACGTGATGAGGGTTTTTCTGTTGCTGATATTTATAGATCCTGGAAGATGACATTGGTCCGATTCACTCATGTAAACCCATTTAAGCCTATTTATTCTCATTTTATATTTAAATAAAAATGTATCACCAGCATAAATGTGCACAGGTTATTTAAAAATGTTAAAAAAAGACAATTTTTTTTTTGCAGCATTTACAAAACATAATTTGTAAACTTGTAAAAATGAGTCACTTAAAATATATCTTGTTAATTGTGAGAATGTAGATGATAAAAACCTGCATCAGTTTTAATTAAAAATAGAAATAAACAACAGGCTGTGAGGTGGATGGCTCAGCTGGTCTCTGCGACAGGCGGTGTGGTGGGAGGGGAATTCAGTTTAACTCCAGCTGTGAATCTGGCCCCCCAGGAACTGACCACGTCTCAGAGGAGTGGCGGGAATGTGCTGCAGCTGATGTATGAGAAACCGGAGAGGTGGGCGTACACGTTCCAGAGCTACGCCTGCATCAGCAGGGTCCGCTCCCAGATCCGCTCAGCAAACGGGAAGCTGCAAGAGGCGGAGAACCCGGTGCAGTTCTTTGAGCGTTCCATCTACAGTGACAGGTACCAAGGAAGGAAAATGGCTCTGCACCTACTACTCACTGCAGAGGAATGTGTTTCATCTGAGTTACAACTGAATTCACCATGAGGAGCAAAGTCAGTTTTTACCAAACGCTTGATCGAGTAAACGTTCCCACAGGACCTAAGGTTGAAAAAAAGAATCAACAACTTTGGGGATTACTTTAATTTATAAAGCAAAAAATGTCCAGCTCGTTCGAGATTCTGTTTATTTTTCATCCAAAAACTGTGACTAGAATATTTGGAAGATGGACCCCCACCCCGTCTCCGTTAAAATGTGTTTTATTATTGAGTTTAATTTATTTGCACTTGAAATTGGAAATAAAAAAAGGATGTTCAAGTCATGAATTGCCTTTTTTTTTTTAAAAAAAACCCAAAGGTAAATGTGACTTGATCAAATATGAAAACTAAGACACGTAAGTGGAACAAACATTCTAATGAGCAGTGCAAAGAGGACAGAGTCCATCTTTTTCCTGTTCATGTACTGATAAGCACATGTACTTGCTTGTCAGACTATTTGAGTGTTGAGGGAAGTGAAACGGCAAACAGTGGCTCTGTTTTTTTGTTTTTTTTTAAACAACCTTAAAGCTTCAGTTTTATTGTGATAAAACAGGAAGTTCTTAACATCTAAACTACCACCAGATACTTCCTCAGCTCACTGTGAATCAGGGCCCTCAGTCCCAAGTTCTGAACGTGCGGCTCGCATTGAGGACGTGCTGAGCTCATCCAGGCCCGTCCTGTGTTCCAGGTATATCTTTGCCGCTAATCTCTACGAGAGTGAGTGCCTCAATGAGACGGAGTGGTCGGTCTACCAGGACTGGCACGGCTGGCTGCACAGCCAGTTCGGCCAGCACATCCACCTGGACGGTATCATCTACCTCCGAGCTTCACCAGAGGTTCGTCCGGCCAGTTTCTGCTGCCGCATACTTGTTCCAGCCCAGAGCTCTGTAACTTGGCGTGTTAAGGCAGCCGTGTCCTCCCTTTTTTGTTTGTGTGTAGCGGTGTTTAGAGCGGTTGCACCTGAGAGGCCGAGAGGAGGAACAAGACATCCCGCTGGAGTATTTGGAGAAGCTCCACTTTAAGCACGAGAGCTGGCTGCAGCACAAGACCATGAAGTGAGCCGAGAAACGTGTCTGTGAGGGCACGAGATCCGTTTGTGTCACGACAGGAAAAAAAGGTCACACGCTAACTGTCGGAGTCAATGTAGCTGCTTGAGAAAAGCCCCCATTCGGGGGGGGGGGGGGGTTAGGGAAGGGAACAGTTTCGTGCATGTGATCTGCATCTGCCTCATTAATGTCACTCAGATGAAGTGGGAAGTGGCTGGTGTGTTGAGGTCATTGTGTGTGTGTGTTGTGTGGAGTCTCCTGAGGTGAATAATCTGGGGAGGCGGTCAGGATAAACGTCATCACCTCTGACCCACAGAATGGAGTACGAGTACCTGAATGACGTGCCGGTGCTGACGATAGATGTGAACGAAGACTTTAAAGGGAATAAAACCAAAATGGCTGACATGATTGAGAAGGTGAGTATGGGTCGAGTCCCGCGAAGCTGCGGGTTTAGTCTCATCCAGATGTTCCCGTCGGATTCATCCTGAAGTGTTGTCAGGTCTCTAGTTAGACGTCGCCTGCGGGACGCCGCAGCGCTCTGCTCCACGCTGGAGGGGGTGGTGTAATGTGACGCTGGAGCAGCTGGTTAACTTTGATTGTCATTTTGCATTGATCCAACTGTCCTCAGTGTCCCCCCCTGTGTTTGTCCTCAGTGTCCGTCCTCCCCTGTGTTTGTCCTCTTTGAGGGTGAAGCGTAGAAAAGCTCGGGGGGAGGCTGCTGCTGCTGCTGCTGCCATTTTTGGACCGATACACGTCAGTGTAAATGTCATAAAGTAAAAGCCAACAGATAAAAGTACCAAGAAAAAAGTGTGACGTCATTAGGTTCCTCGACAAAGTTCCACATACACTCCCCTCTCCCTCCCCCCAATGAGTTCTAGTGGTGTTCCAGACAACTCAGAACTACAACTTCTCCAACCTCCAGTGCCACTCAAAATCTCAGTGTCTCCTTGGGAACTCGGAGAAAGAGATTCTTCTCCTTTGACCTCATTTAGGATCAGTGTTCCAAACATGAATGGCGGCGCCCGCAGAGAACCGCATTGTTGATGTTGGAAACGGAAACTAAAAGTTGTTTTTAAGTATACTGGCCACAACGATATTGAAACAACTCACGTGGTCACATCGTAAAACTGACGACACGATGGAATACACAGCGTACATGGACTGACGTAGCTGGACTGAACTCATCCATGTGCCACTCAAGTCAAGGAAATCAGTTCGTCAGTCTGACGTGTCCGTGGTCATCTGCACCTGGACACATCTGCAATGCTTCGAGGTCTGAATTTTTAAACAGGGAACTTCCGAGTTGTCTGGGACGCAGCCTAGCCTTGGTCCAAAATGGCGGCGAGTGCTGCGCGACGGTGGTGCAGCGGAAGGATCCGTTAGCTTTCTCTTCTCATCACACTCACCAGAACATGTTCTCGTGCGTTTGGTTTAGCGTGTTTCTCTCACTGAGCTGAAATGGACTTCAATTGAGATGCAAAATATTTTGGATTACAATCCAAACATTTCTTCGAAGTGAGTAACACTGGACTCCTTGGCGTCCTGCAAGTTATAAAACACGGTCACCGGGGGAAGTGAGGGTGGAACCAGCGACTGGTTGCGAGATGGCCGCTCTACTCCCGGACCACGCCGACCCCGCCCGCATATGTGTCAGCTGCAGATGGAAATGAGGCGTGAAGATGTGCTTATGTAGCAGTTTCACGTTGACTGTAAACAGGCCTGATTTGGCTGAATGTGTGACTCCGAACCACAAGAGTGACGAGCGGAGCTGCTAGTATCACCGGGGTGGTGGTGTTGCGCACTGGAAGTACTGATATCCTCCCTGTTGTGCCTCTTGTGCAGGTGAAGGAGTTCTTGAGCACGTTGTGAAGATGGCGGGACGCACAGACGAAGGACCTTCCAGTATTTTATCATGAAATGTCACCGCTGACAAGTCCTTATTTTTCGAGTCATTAAAAATGATTTCTTTTTAAGTAACTTTATAACCGCTTTCCTATAAACAATTGTACATATAATATTTTTGTGTGAAGATAAGTCGTTGGTTTCCACGATATTAAAAACCCCAAAATCATTCTGAGCGTCGATTTGTGTGATTAAAGCTGTAAAAACACTCACCTGTGAAACTTCCACACCTGCGGAAACAGAACACCCAGTTTTGACTGAACCTGAAGATTGATCAGAGACGAAGCGCATCGCTGAATCTTGAGTGCTTGCCGCCACAAATCGAATCATTTGTGTGTTTTGTTTGGTGTCCATTGGAATCTTTAAATTCGGGTTGTCCGCTGAACACGTCAACACATTTGTGACGGACACAAACGAGATCATCGAAGCATTTTCACCACTTAATTATTAAAAACTGGAAGGATGCACTTTATTGGGCGGGCTAATATTTTACCGTTTATCATGACTGATATTCACCAACAATATCCATCTGAATAGACATAAAATTCACAACTTTTAAGAACTGAAAAACACCCAAAAAAGTGAATTTTTATTCCCACGTGGAAAACATTTAGGAAAACCTACAAGTTATATATTTCCCAGCAACACATGAGCAAAGAAGAGACTTGAGCAGACCTGTCCTGATGGACAGACACCATACATAAAAAATAAAGAACAATGTCCTGAAATTATTGTGCATGTGTAACAAAACTGCACCACCCCACTGGGACCCCGAGGAACGAGACATTTAATGTGGAAAGTTTGTGGACCCCAGCCGGAAAATACGTGGAAAAGAAAGTAAACTACAAAATGTAACATGGATTTTTTTTTTTTTTTTTTTTTTTTTTGGTAAAGATTGTTTAATTTTGACTCCAGGCGGGGCGTAGAGAGAGTACCCTGTTTGACAAGTTCCAGGAGATCCTCAACAAAATTGAGTTTCAGTGTGTGGCCCACCTCCTCCAGTAGGTGTCGCCAGCGTCGCTCTCAGTCCCCTCGGCTATTCTAGCTCTTACCTGGAAACTCCAAGAGGATTTGAGGAAATCTACCTGAAATAGGTGCTCCCGATTTCACTTCAAATACTCTGCAGTAAAAACTGATCACTCTTAGTAGTTGTTGTTTTTTTTTTTTTTTTTACTGCAGTTCCGTGATATACAAACGTTTTAAATCGTATTAGTATTTTACACCAAAAGAAATAAAACTTATGTGGGAAAATTCTGGATTTGTACGCGGTAGCATGTTTTAAATGTGTGTGTGTGTTTTTTTCCCCCCAAATGTAGAGGCTGCAGCGAAATGTTGAGAAATGCAAAGTGATCAATAGAAACAAGGTTGGCAGTAACTTTGTGACCCCCCCCCCCCCTCCCCCCCGTGGCGTCACGCAGGAGGAGGGATGACACTTTAAATATGGAAAAAACGACAAAGACACGCCGCGGTTCAGGGAGTCTCCTCCACGCGCTTCCAGCGACACACACACACAGAGAACCACAAGTTTTGTCTCCAAGATGTCACCTGGGAAGAACCCGGAGGAAGTCTAGCAGCTGCACGACATGAGGAGCTTCCTTAGTAGAGACGAAGAAATAATCCTAGCGAATAGATAGAAGGAGAGAACCAGAGTGAGAGGGAGGGAGAGAGAGAGAGCAGCTCCGGCCACGTCTTTGACTTTCATCCAGTTGGAGAAGCGACAGGAGAGAGAAGATAGTTCGGCTCAGAGACTGAGAGACCAGGACCCGAGGTGGACTTGAGAGACCAGGAGCCGGGGCGGACTGAAGACAGACGCAACAAGGTTGTCACGATGAGCTCCGACAAGAGCAAGTAAGTTTATCGCGTAACTTTCTGCAACTTTTCGCCTTCTGTTTTTCTTCTAACTTGAACCTCGCGGCGACTTCCTCGCCAGGTGGTAAAAATAAGCCTCCATGAATATTTCACGCGTGCAGGATCGTGCGTAAACCTGCTGCCTCACTCGCTCGTTTGGGGTTTTAGTTTCTCTCTGTCTTTTTACTTTAAATTTACACACGGAGCACAACGTGGCTGTGCCTCGCAGTTGGGAAGGATCATTTTCATTCATTTTAAACACCCTTGGACTGGATAAGCTCCTACTGCTGCGCCGCGGCGGCTATGAACGGCAGCTAATCTAGTTTCCGAGAACCTGTCACTATCCATTAGCGGGACGCGTGTGGAGGCGCAGGCCGGGCTGCGAGGATCTCTCCTCCGCGTTGCAACGTTGTCAATAAAACTTAAGGCGTTACCTCTCACAGACCATGTGTTGTCTTTCGGGGCTTTCGACCCCATACTCGACAGTCCAAACACGGCGTGGGGGCAACGTGTGCTCCTACATTGCGCAATGGGGGCGTCTATAACGCAATAAATCAGATTTAACATTTGCGGAAATCCACGTCTGCACGCGTCATCCTGACGTGCACCGTGTGTCGGTAACCTCCTTCAGCTCGGGTTTTGGAATGTAGGCTGGACAGTTTGTATTATAATGCACAAAAGCGTTGTTGGTTCCAACATGAGCACCTACCTCCGAACCACCAGGGCCGCATCAAAGCACCAGGCGCCCCGGGTTATGACGTCCTCAAGGCTCCCTGAGTAAGACTGAACATCGGTGTCTTGTCACTTTCATGCAGCGGACCTGCTACAATCTGCACTATTTTGTGTGGTAAACTGCACCTTCAGATGCTTTCCATAGCCTACAGTTGCAATTTCACCCTGTCGAAGCAAATATTCACCCCAAAAACTATATTTTTGCCTTTCAAGTACTCAAAAGCAGGTGTTTCATGCTCACAAGGATAATTTCCCCCTTCTTACATCACTTCTTTGTGTGTCCAGAATGCAGAAAGAGCCAGCCGCATTTAGCTTGATGCTAATGGAAACTGATGGCTAGCAATGGCTGAACTGTCCTAAAATGTCCGGTTACAACCTGTGAAATGCATCACCTGGTATCATCCATGCCATCTCCATCCTGTCTGTGTTGGTAATCAACACTTTGATTTCTCCTAAAAACTAAACTTACAACACTTAAGGTTCTGTTCCTTAATTTTATTTTCAACTGAATGCGCCAGCTGGTTGTGCTAGGCACTAGCATAACTGAAAACTAGAAGTGTCATCTTTTCTTTTTCTTTTTTTTTTTCATAAAGCTCAAATCAAAGTATTTATGATTACTGAGGATACGGCTGGATAAAGAAGACAGGGTATATCCTGAATGATGTGCTTGAGAGTTTATAAACAGACATTTTAGCCATAAGTTACCGTTAGCTTCAAGCTAGATAGACGTAGCTACCGCTTGCTGTATTCACAAAAAAGTAATGCAAGAGGGAAGAAAAAAGCCTTTGTGTGAGCCCAAGATAATATACAGACACAGTAAAACATTCATCAATCCATTGTCTCTTCTGTATGGTGATTGATTCTAGTCTCCAGGAAATGTTTCTTATTTTGCAACATGCATTTTTTTGAGCAACTTCGCCCTAATGGTACCTGGAATTACGTGTAGACCGACTATTCTGTGTGAGGAGATATTCATCTATTTCCTCGTCTTTGCTGTCAGAGGAAATTCCAAAAGACAAGGTGAACCAGAGCAGTAGGCAATTACAATTAAATGTTACACAAGGTGTCCTAATCATCTGTATATATGTTATCTCTCTGTCTGCTGTGTGGAGTCCTAAAACATGGAAGTAGTTTCGCATTATTCCCTTTTCTCAAAGCCGGTCATTTGGGGTTTTTTTTGGGTGGAATACCTGCAACAAAAGCTTACAATATTTTTAATGTGGTGCTCTACATGAATCAGTAAATACAACATACTTGAGTTTTTAAAAATGTTTTTGTCTCTCTTTTTTTTTTTTTTTTTTGAAATCCTTGCCACTTGCTAACAAGTGGCTGAATGAGAGGCAGTTGGTGAATGCTAAATGTCACCATGACAAAAGGCGTAGCATAACGTTAGCTCTGTGCTACTACAGACAGCAGTTACATGTCCAGAAATCATTAATGATGTTTATAAAGATAATCTTGTTGACCGAAGTAGTAAATCTGGTGTTTGTTAGCCACAGCGCTTATTCTATTTCCACTGGCAGGCATGTTATCCGCAACAATTTTGAATGTACGTCATTTTTTCCAAAACATTCGCAGCTTCTTTCTCCAATTTTAGGCTTTGCTTCTATTGGCTTGACTCTTTGGGTTAATTGAAATACTTAGCAGGTTAATTGATTAGCTGTTTGAAGCTGTATAATTGTAGCATTGTTCCACTTCAACAGCTTGAAAGGTGGAGGTGGAAAATGTGAAAAGCTACTGAATGATAACTAGAATGTTTGTTGTGCCAGTGGTGACGCTGGGACACACACACACACACACACCTTCAGGGTGAACCTGGCCAAGGGATTGGCTGCGTCACTCTGTAAAGAGATGGGGATGATCCCTGATCCCGAGCAGCTGATCTGGGTTCCTCACGCATGGACAGGTTTATCCAGCCTCATCAGGTCACCAAGCAAACAAGCAAAGTGAGAAGTTGTCCAGCGCAGCAGCTGGTTGCACTGACTCTCACCCAGCACTGATGCTATTAATCAAGCAGAGGATCTCCATCTCGGAAATTAAAGCAGATCAAGAAGATTTCCTGCGTTTACAATGACGTGAATGGTTGAGATCTGCTGTATGTATTTATACACACGCAAGTTATTATGTTTAGCCTCAGATTTGTTTTCGGCCCATCTTGTTTTTATAGAGTTACTTTACATCCTTATTTCACAATCAAGCAGAGAGGAGTTGCAGTTCAACATAGATTTTTGAGCAAAACAAAGTTGCTTTGCTGCTGGTTAAATATATTTGTGATTGAAAATCTATTAATGCAAATCTGCAAAATCCTGATTTTTTTTTTTTTTTTTTTTGTGTGTGCATCACAAAGTTCTGTTTGTTGCAGGACTGAATTTGATGGTAAAAGTCCAAACAACAACTTCTGTGGGTGACAAACTACACCTCAGGATTTGTTCTAGTGAACTAAAGTCCTGTTTTAGCTAACCAAACTTATGTTCTTGCTAACCAAACCTGTGTTCTAGCCAGCTAAACTTATGTTCTAGCTAACCAAACTTATGTTCTAGCTTACCAAACTTATGTTCTTGCTAACCAAACTTATGTTCTAGCCAGCTAAACTTATGTTCTAGCTAATCAAACTTATTCTCAGCTAACCAAACTTACTGTTTGTTCTAGATAATCAAACTTCTAGCTAACCAAACTTATGTTCTAGCTAACCAAACTTATGTTCTAGCTAACCAAACTTATGTTCTAGCTAACCAAACTTATGTTCTTCCTAACTAAACTATAGGACTAGCAAGCTAAACTTTTGCTTGACCTAACTAAACTTTTGTTCTCCAACAGATGGCTAGCTAAACTTTTCCTCCAGCATACTAAATTTTGTGCACATACATTTAATTCTGGTAAACAAAAAACAACAAAAAAAGGATTGTTACTGAAGTTCTACATTAAAAGATTTTCAATCTGAAACTGTTTTTGAGTTCCTGTAAAACATCTTTGATTGTAGCCCCTAATTCTGTTCTCTGATCGAGTTGTGTTTGCAGATGTATTTTGTGTGATACACAATAATGACATTAATGTAACGCTACACAAGTGTTGGACTTCTGGCTGAGGAGTTGATACAAGTGTCCTCGCCCTCCGATTCATTTGGATTTAGCATTCATCCAAAACAGGAGCTTCTATGAGCCACCTGTGGTTTGCTCCTCATCCTCCTGGTCTTCCTGTCGGAGGCTTCAGCTTAACGTGGCTCAGAGGCTTTAGCCTGCAACATGAGCTTGGGTTACTCGTGTGTGTGTGTGTGTGTGTGTGTGTGTGTGTGTGTGTGTGTGTCTCCCAGCTTTCTGAAGGCCCTATTGCTGTGTTATATGACCTCACACAGCACAAGTACCTGTTGCAAAAGAAAACTTCACACAACAGCTGTATTCCAGGAAAGCTCTGTGCAGATGTAGAACCTCGCGGGACCTCCTATCACGCAAGAATCCACTTGTTTGTTTATTTTATCAAGTATTTAAGGACACGTGGCTGATTTACTAAAGCTAGATAAACCCCGGATCGTCACTAAACAAAAGCAAAGATGGTGGTACCGTCTGTACTCACGGGCCTGGAGGGAAAGACAGTTTCAGAGCAGAGGACCCAAGGAAATCTGCAGCTTATCGATGGCGCCCTCCCTCTCCACTTGTGGGAACTTGACCTGTTTCCTTGTCAGCAACAAAAGGAGGGTACAGAGGCTAATTACTATATTGGTAGTACTTGTACACTTGGCACTGTGCCCCCATCACACGTCATCACATGTTTGATCTTTGAGCCAGTTTGCTCAACTTTACTGCGCCACTATCAGCGTTACATCTCTATCTCTCTCCAGAGCAGATATGACATTCGCAGGGGAAATCCAGATGAGCTCGCCGCCGTGCAATCGGAAGAACATGTTGTATCCTTCCTGGATTTGTTTATTCAGCAGTTTGTGTACACTGCTGGCATCCCCTGGTTTTTCTGTACGGGGTCATCCTCAGGCAGGAACTGTTCAGCAGCAAATGGAAACTGTCCATTTGTTTATTGACATTCTTGATATGCATCCTAAATCAAATATTTATTGTTTACTAAAATGAATCTCACACAGCAGATTAGCCATGGTAGATCAACTCCTAATTGAATACTGACACGGGCTCCTAATATTCTCATCGTGCACAGGCTGTTTTGTTGTGAAACTTTTTTTGGAAATAACAGCAGATATATTTGGGGCATGAACGTATTCTTAGATGAGCGTTATCGATATGCTTCAGGCTCCTCTCTCCTGGTCTGGATTAGTCACAACTTTCTGCTCTAGAGGAGCCACATTCCTTCAACCTGCACGCAGGTTTTTAGCTTAATGATTACAGGAAGATGTCTCTGAAGTTGTCGGGACATGTGTTCAGGGCAGTTGGTGTGTTGCCTCTGTTTGTACAAGGAAAAAGAAAAAGACGATGAGCACAATTCCAGAATTGACGTTAAAAATGTGATTTCTCTCGCCGTTGTTCCAGCCTCAGAGGTCTAAATCTCCAGTGTAATGTGCTAGTATCCCTAAAACCATGATCGTGGAGGTGAATACTTGTGGTCACTATCAGCGCTGTGTTTCATGGGGATCTGGCTCTGACTGTGTTTGTAGTAAAAGTGGTTTGAGTAGAAGCAGTTTTTGGCCCCGGGGGCTGGAGGTGATGGTGTTTTGACTGAATGTTCAATGTGATCCACCTAGAAATCTCCCACTGTTGTCCTCTGACGCCTTCATGTCTGCTCATCACCCAGTCGGAGGGCTGAGGTGTCCACACAGATCTCACGCGAATTTGAACTGAAAATGGACATTTTTATTTCATGAGTAGAATTGTTTTTTTTTTGTTTTGTTTAGTCCAAGGGTGCAGCATAATCGATTTTTTTTTTTGCAGCTGTCTGACATGCCAATATTTCAACAGCTGACTTGAAATAATGCCAATATTATCTGTACAAGTTTAGAAGATATTCATATTTTATACACACCGAGAAACACGAGACCATTGTGTTTTGAAAATAACATTTTTTTCATGTGTAAAACGTTTGAGAATAACCCATGAATCATATTTGTCTGCACTATTTCCTCATCACAAACCGATGAGGAGCAGATACGTGGGGAAAAACCAGCAGTCCATCTTTCCTTGTATTTAATTCACACTTATTCTGGCAATGTTACTTCTTTTAAAAATCTGTGCCAGCTAAGCTCATGAAGATCCAAAGCAAAGGTGAAGACTGCGCTTGGATCAAGTACGTCGCTGCGGCGGCGCTTGACTAATGTTTCTCGTTTGTTCCCCAGAGTGGAGGACGAAGCCGTCCTGGACAGAGGGGCATCCTTTGTCAAACACGTCTGTGATGAAGAGGAAGTGGAAGGTAAAACCAGCAGCAAATCATCTCAGATAAAGGATCTATGACAGGAACAATCTGACTTATCTATCAGTTTCTGTCTCTCACCCCCCCCCCCCCCCACACACACACACACACAGTTAAAATACACATTTTGCTCAACAGGAAATCAGACGAGCGATATTTTGGTTGACGTTCGGACAACTAAAACGAGCATTCAGATACCACTGAAAATTAGCAAAGACATTTGCACAAAAAAACCGTACACACCTGAACCAGTGAGGGCAGGTGCTGCACTGCAAACAGGAAGATGATCACAAGAAGACAAAAATAAACACCAATTTAATGCTCCTGGTGAGTGTTTGGAGCACCACTGCACTTCACTGGGCTCATTAGAGAAGGGAAGTGGTGCTTGAAAAATTAGCCTGATCAAAAGTGGAGTTTTATACTGCGCGTGCTGTTAATTTCATTCATCTAAAAAAGAAAGAGAGAGCAAATATATGTTTTAAAACGGGGAAAATGTTTTAATTCGTTATCATGGAGCTTGTATTTAAATTTCCTGTCAGTGTCCTTTTGCAGCACTTGTGTAAGTAGTCCTCAGAAGCCAAACAAGTAGCATTAAATCATCCCTCAGTTTGCCGTGGATCCTGTGGAAGACGTTTGAGGACCCCTGAGGTGTCCATGGACCCCACTTTGTGAACCCTGCCAGACGATATCCTCATTTGCTCTGATCCCGTCCCGTGCGATCGGTCAGCTAAAGGCACAAAAGAGTCTATGTTGAGACGCCCACATGGATTTACCGAGACGTTCACATGTTTCACAAACCAACACTTAAGAGTGCACACAAAGAAAACCACGTCAGTTTCTGGCCTCATTTCAAGCCGTTGCGTAACCCTTTTACCTTCCTGCATGGGAATGTGGTTGTAGTGCATCGTTGAGTTTGCACCTTAAGTTTACTCTGGTTTCAAGGCGGAAGAAAATCTCACCACAGCAAAGCCTGAAAGATGTGATTAAAACTGCAATATATGTTTACGGAGTGCACGGCTGAATGGAAAATACATAGTTGCCTCAACTCCAATGAAGGAGTTTGGAGTTTTCTGACTCCTTATCTGTCTTTCTAATTACTTCCTGGAGACTTGGAGTCATCTTTTCCTGTATGAGCTGCTGTGGAGGATGTTGTTGCCATTTATTTAATTTTTCCAGTGACAGACTGACATCTTTTTCTGACGAGCAGCTACCCGGCAAACATTCGTGAACAATTTCAACTCAAGCAAAAGCCTTGGTGCATTCCGTGTCACCTTTTTAAAAGTGAGTTTGTCTAATTTCAAGTGAAATGATCTCTCAGAGATGCAATCGCTCGTTGTATTTCAGCCACTTGTAGGGACTCGTTTTAGGCTGTGCATTCCAAGTCTCAAAATTGAACAAGAAAATGTACACTTCTTCCCCTGGTTTCTCTCTTTTACAGTAAGCTGGAATGCCTCCCATGTGCCGTAAAGACCTAAACCTGTGACCACCAAAATCTTTGTAATTCACGTGGACATTTTTCACAAATGAAGAAAAATTTCTTTCGAGGTCTTCCTGCAGTACAATGTTGACAAGGATACGGGACACATATCTCGCTGAAATACATGGCTATGTCTAATCAGCCTAAAGAGAGAATCAGAAAGATAAATACTCTTGCTGAGGTTTAGATTTTTTTTGCCGTGCCCTCAGGTTTTTGTTGCTCCAGTGGTTGTGCAGATTGCAAGAGTGCAGAATTGTGATTTCCTTTTGAACTGTGGCTGTAATCTGACCGACGTTCCTTGCATTGTGTTGTGGCAGGTCACCACACTGTGTACATTGGTGTGCACGTTCCCAAGAGCTACCACCGGAGGAGACGCCACAGACGCAAGTCTAGCCACAAGGAGAAGCGGGAACGAGCCGAGCAGAGCACGGAAGGGTACAAGTCGGACGGCGAGAACGCGGATGAATCGACTACCAACGTCCTGAAACCTCTCAGTGAGTGAAAGTGTAGAGACTCTAACATATGAGAGCCACATCAGCGGTGCATAAATCCCCCCTGATGCCGAGCTGGGTGATGTCCAACAGGCTGCAGGATATGAGTGCTTCTGTAGTTGAGGATGTAGTCATTTAAACGGAGCAGGGAGGGCTGGAGGGGCGGCAGCCAAGAAGATAAAAAAAAAAAAAAATGATTAAGCTGAACGCTACAATCAACAGAAAGTGATGGATTGTGTAAAGTAACGGCAATTAACTGTCCCCCCCATTGATAGACGCTAAACTTTGTGAGACTCCAGTTAGATTGATGTGGGTGGCGGTGAGCAGGGGTGACATCAGTGTATCAACACGTTAAAATTAGGGAAACCATCCATTAAAGTACACAGCTGCAACCTTTTATCAGTGGACGTCAGCAAGGATGGAGACACAAAATGCACATTAACACGGGCAGCAAGATCCGTGTCAGTCTCCAGACTCTTACTCCTGCAGATGTCCCTCTTTATATCGAAGGAGCTTAGAAAAGTGACATGGAAGAGCTTGTAATCCCCAGATTGCTTTCCAGAGGAAGATGTATAATTCCTCAAGAGTCATGAGATATAGGTCAGGTTTAACCCCCGAATGTACGAGAAAAGACCGCTTTCATGAGAGAGATTTAACGTCGGTGCGCTTGAATGAGAAGTTAAAATTCTTCGCATCGAGGACAGACTGGAAATAGAGAAGGGGGAGCCTGAAGTGTCGCTGTGGTGTGAACAGGAAGGAGTAAGAGCGCTACATCCAGATGGTGCGTTCAAAGAAAATAAGCCACAGGAACAAAATGACAGCAAACACAGGTTGGACATGATAATTAGAAAATGAGAGGAAGCACATTTATTTTGCACTTTCATGGAAGTATAAATATTATTGTCGTGAAACCCTGGGAAAGTCATGGAATTTCAAATAAGGAATTTCTTTTTACTTTTTTTCTTCTTTTTTTTTCAACAAAAAATTGGGGAGGGGGGGGGCCTCATATGAACTTGCTTTTCCCAAATATCTCCCATGTTGGAGTGTACAGTAGGATCGACTGAGACAAAAATACAGCACTATTTGGATCGATTTCTTAAACAGCTTAGTGTGTCATTTATTTTTGTTAAATAAACACTGTTAATCTTGACCTGGTTTTCACATGTAAACAGAAGGGATGGAAATATGCTGGTAAGAATGAGCTCAGCACTACCACGCCAAACTTGGGTGGCTCCTTTTCCGAGAGCACCACACGTAACACTGTGGTTAAAAGCTGTTTACATACAACATATAGAACCTCAAAATGTCCCCTGTAAACAGATATAATAGGAGGGTATTTCTTCTGGAGGTGGCCATTAAGGTATCACTTCGCTTCCCAACTTTTCAGGACACTTGTTGGTGAGTGCAGCATCTCCACGTTACTGGAGGCTTCAGAAGTCCTGTAAATCAAGCTTACAACCAAAACCACATTTCAGATGCTTCTAACAAGCACTCTTATATCGGAAGTTTAGCTTCCAAGGACAAGGCAACAACTGTAGGATAGTTACTCAGGCTAAGCAGGGACAGTGGATCAGCTGGGGGCACCACAAACAAAGCAGCTCTTTGTTTAGAAAAAAGTAACTGTGGAATAAGGATGCATGATTTGAAATGACTGGTTCAGAGAAAATGAAATCAAGCCTGAAGGAGAAGTGGATGCTTCAAATAGCTTGGGAAATTAGGAATGACAGCTTGGACATATGAGAGCTAGGATGCGAGCAGAGCGGATCGGGTGGGACAGGCTGGTCGGCATGGGGAGTTTCTTGAAGAATTTACATCTGTTGTTTTTGTTGTTGTTTTTTTCCCCCATTTAATAGGAAGCAGAAACATAAGAACAGATGACTGCGTCAAAGTACATGACATAAAAGCCACATGCCAACTTTTGGGGAAATACTTTGTTCATCCTCCCCAGAGCCAGACAACAAGATGGACGCCATTCTCTCCTCTGTGTGCATGAGGAAGCCAGGGAATGCTAATTAGCTTAGCGCAGAGGATGGGAGGAGCTAACATACTTCCACCAAAAATGATCAATTAGATCAGGTTCAGGAACCTTTGATTAGAGAGGGTGAGGAGGATTTCCTCCAGATGAAGTTGGCAATGATAAGTAGTCACTAGTCCTCAACAATCGTCTCGGTTTTGTTGGCCGAAACTTTAGTGGTGCTTTTGAGACATGTGATATCACTGCGCCCGCTCAGAAAAGTAGTTCCAGCTATGTCTGATTCTAGAATTGTGTCGTGTACAACCCGAGTGATATCAAAGCAGGAAAAGGCAGTTTAACAGAGGTGTATTTCATTTCACTGGATGCTTCCCATCCATCTGCTAAGCTAACTAGCAGTCAGCTGGTCTCTGTATCTATCTTCTTGTCTGGCTCTTAGAGGAACGGCAAAAAGTTGGCAAGCTTCTTTAAGGAGAAAAGAATCTCACTGCAGACATCTGCATCTTGGAATTACCCGCGTAGCAACACACCTTTCCCGATAATGCCGACACATTAAACTGTTGGTTTATGGACTCTCCAGCACAGACACCGGTTGAGTAATCCCCTCCTGCTGCTGCCGCGAGCTCCTGTGATGCACTAATCCGCCTTTATTACTCCTCAGGTGTAAACCAGCCTGGGTGCTTCGTCATCCAAACGTGCCATGACATAATAGTTCTGCTCACATTAATCTGTCTGGCTGTTGTGTAAGTCATTCATTACGGGGCCACTGTTGGATCGGTAAGGTGTGTATTTACGTATCACTTATTTTTAATCAATTACCCCCTTTTCAGCATGTCCCCATCATGAGGCAATGAACAAAGAATCAGTATTTTTCAGATTTTATTAAGTTCCTCAGTTGTAGTGTTGTGAAGTTCTGGACAGCAGCATCCAAAATAGTGGATTTCACTGTGCTGTTTCATAAACGGCGCCTGCAGCCTTTCGTATGTGTCTTGGCTCAAAATTCTTTGCTTGTCGCTCATTATATTATATTCATCAGACTATTAATCGGGTGACAGCCGGCCAAAGGGGAAACTACACACAGAATCAGGTTTTTTAAATAAATTTCTTGAGTTTAATGCACCCTGCGAACACACGGGACTCCGCCCACTTTATCTTCGTTGAAGATCTGAGCAGTCTTATAAAGTTGAATGAGAAGGCCGATCCCTCTGTGTTATGAGGCAGGAGTCCCTGTTGGGAGACGCGACACTACCCTCCACTTCGATTTCAATATGAGAATCTTTTCCCCTTCTTCCCCAAATCTAAACCTTTGTTGGTGACTGCTACTCCTGATCGTGGCTGACTTTGTAAGTGAGGATGAAGATGATTAATTCTGGACAAACCAAAACTCTGACCCTTATGTATTTGACTTTAATGGAGGTGTGCTCGTGCTTCATTGCGTCAGGCTAGCCAGTCGCCAGCCAGTCTTTGTGGGGCCTCGGGTTCCTAACACAGGCACAGCTGCGAAAAGGGGATCTATCTTTTTTTGTCTGGTTCTGGGGATAATGGGAAAATTGCAAATTTCTCCAAAACTTTCCTTTTTAATAATTGTGTTTTGGCTACCCCCCCCCCCACACACACACACACACACACACACACTTAATGCCCTGTAGTCCACTACATGTGTGTAACCACAACAAAAGCCAGGTTATCCTCTGACACCAGCTGTGAGAGGTGAATGTGAACGCCATCCACGTGGTGTCAAGAAGTGTTAAAAGTCTAGATCTGCAAGGCTTCGGAGCCATGAGCCGTGATGCGGCCGTTCATGGTTTTGGTTCACTTGTGGATGATGAGCTAGAAAAATGCTGATATAGAAGACGCCACAAAGACCTTGATGCTTATCTTGACCTTCATGTAGCTTAATGGTTAGATTTACTTGCAACAGCGGGACAGTTCCAACTATTCTATTTTAATACCAACTGTCCTAAATAAAGCTCAGGTGTGCTGTGGCGAGATTAAAGGGTCAGAGGCCCTGTTACGTTGTTGAGGAATGGCCTGGTACAGTCCATCGAGACAAAGCTGCAGAAATAGCCTCCCGACTTCAACTGCCTCTCGCCGTTTAAGAGTTGCACAACTTTCCTAGAAGACAAGAACAGCAAGTCTTGAGTTGAATAATCCATTATGTACATGTGAGTCAGATAAATGTATACATGATATCTGACAATGATCTGTTCTTCTCAGCACACCCTCGATGACATCTTAGTGGAGAGAACGGCTTCTCAGAAGGAAGTAAAAGTTTTAAGTTATGAGGAAGTGCTTCCGTGTGTGTGTGTGTGTGTGTGTGTGTGAGCCTTCTCCTTGCGCTAGTCATGCTTTCTCGGATGCAAGCTGTTTGACAGATGTCTGTCATTCCGTCTGGATGAACAAAACTTGTTGTTTTTAAAGGCTAAGAATGAATACGGTGCATTCTTCTTCTC